>NC_092877.1:1297305-1937208 GCF_028372415.1 Notamacropus eugenii
AATTAGGAATCCAGAGTCTAAAAAATCCAGTCATTTCTAAAAACACTTGAACTTGTTTCTTAGTAGCTGGAACAGGGATAGACAGGATTGTCCTTTTTTTCTCAGAGGTTAAGGAGAGAGAGGTGGGTGTGAGTTAATGGCCCAGATACCTTATGGACTGGCATGCTATCAGGACTTTGTTCCAAGAGACCCTATAGCCTGGAATGCCTAAGAAATTAAGGGCTTCTGTGGCAGCAGCCAAAGAAGCCTCCTGGGTGGGGCTACAAATAAGAATATCATGCACATACTGAATTAAGCTACTGCTTGCTAGTTTCAGGTGCCTTAAATCCCTTCCCAAAGCCTGGCCAAATACATGAGGATTATCTTGAAAGCTTTGGGGCAAAACTGTCCACGTTAGCTCATACGGACTTGATTCCCCAGGAAAACTACATTCAAAAGCAAAAATAGATTGTGAATATTCTCCATTAAACTTTTTTTGCTGGAAGGATTGCAGTGTTGCATAGACATAAACAAGGGACAAAGATTCTATACGTAAGGAATTTTTCAATTAAAGGTTGTAGTCCTTCCCAGGTCTCAGTCTTAATCAGATACTGGCTGAGATGGGGGAGCACTTTAGGATCTGGGAAACTAACAGTGGCTGGGGTGGCAGAAGTAGCTCTCTCTGGAATTCCAGTGTCCCAAATATTTGGCCTGACTGTCTCCCACACTCTCAAGGAAATCGGGGAAAATATAGTGAACAGAGGCAAAAGGGAGATGGGAGGTTTAACTAGAGAAAATTGGCTCCCCAATTTCACCATCAGGTCCCTTCCCAACAAGGGGGCAGGGTCAGAGGAGGGCATAAGGAAGGAGTGTTTAAACAACAGATTCTCAAGCAGGCTGGGGAGGGGGTATGTCTGGAGACATTTCTTAGTTTCCCCTTCAATGCCTATGACCCGAGGGGTCAAGGGATGGGTAGGGCCAGAGTGACTGGTTAAAGCAGAGAATTTAGCCATGTTAAAGTGGGTAACCTTACCTTCAGCCTTCGTTTTTGCCCAGGGCTTGGTGAGAGAAGTGGAGAAAGTGGGAGCACTGCCAGCACCCAGGCTTTCCAGTTGTTCCAAGTCTTGAGAAGACTGGAGGACATGGTGCTTGGGGGGCAGTTCCACCACTTTTCCAACCTGAGGGACAGTCTTTCCTCCAATGTCCCTCCTGGTCACATGGGCACAGTTCCACAGGCATTGGTTCCTGGGGCTCCCTTTGGGGGGGGTGCCCTGGAGGGGCACTCCTTGGACCAGTGACCCTCCTTGTTGCAAAGAAAGCAGGTTTCTCCACTGCCCAAGTAGCCAGCCTTCCTCCAAGGGGGTGCCCTGGAGGAGTGCTCCCTGGGTCTTTTCCTGGCCAAGGCGACAGCCAAGAATTGAGCATGCTCCCTGGCCCTGGCCCTTGTCCTTCTTTCTCTTTCCTCTGCTGCAACGAGGTCTCTGTTGTTAAAGGCTCCAAAGACCATCTCCAGTAATTGGGCCTGAGGTGTTTGGGGTCCCATTGCCAATTTCTGCAATTTCCTCCTAATATCTGGGGCAGACTGATTAATAAAATACATGCTAAGGATTGGTGCCCCTTCTATGGGATCAGGATCCAAATTTGTATGCTTTTTAATAGCTTCTACTAGTCAGTTTTGGAAAAGGGCAGGGTTTTCCTTTTCTCCCTGAGTAATTTCCCTAATATTTTGAAAATTTACTTGTTTTTGAAATGCAGGTTTTAGGCCTTCTAACAGGCAAATTACCATAAAGTCTCTCTTTTCCCTGTCCTCACTCTTTTGTAGTCCCATCTGGGGTCACTCGTGGGAATAGCAGCTGTTCCTGGGGGGTATTTTATGGGATTATTGCTAGCCACATGATCCCCAAACTTTTGGGCATGTTCCCAAATTCTCCTCTTCTCTTCAATGGTACAACAGACAAAGAAAAGAATATGCATATCCTTCCAAGAAAGTTCAAATTGTAGGGATACTTCCCTAAAACCCTCAGTGAATGTAGTGGGGTCTTCCGAGTGTCTCCCCAGTTTCTCTTTAATCTGGGTAAGATCCGAAAGAGAGAGTGGAACACACATCCTGGTTGTCCCACTGGGTGGGGTAGGTACTTCTCTCAAGGGAAACAGCCCTGAAGGCCCAGTGGGGACAGGGGCTTGTGGAGGAAGATAGGAAGTCCCACTTCTTGTGAGGGAGGGGCTGGGGAATGCCTGCTGAACTGGATTAGGCTGCAGGGCTATGGGATCTGGCTGGCAAGGGGAAAGATCTGCTGGTACCTGAGGAAGAGTAGGGATCAAAGGGGGAGATGCCACAGAGAATGCCACGGGAGCATGGCCTAAAGCCTGTGTGAATATTGCCCCAGCGAGAGGGGCTGCAGAGGGAGACACCCCAGCAAGGCCCATAGTTGGGGACTGAGGTAGAGTCCCCAAGGAGGGGTGGGTTACAGGCAGTGATACTGTAGAGACTGCCGTGGGGGTGGGGCCTGAGATCTGAGTGAATGGTGCCCCAGTGAGAGGGGCTGCAGAGGGATGTACCTCAGCAAGCCCCCGTGGCTGGGAACTGAGTGGGGTTTGGGAACAGAGATAGGGGAGAAAGTGAGGCCGAGACCCTAGGTGCCATAAACAGGGGGTCATCCAAAACGTCCAATTTGCCCCCATTTCCTTTTTGTGGGATGGCTCTAGCTACAAGCATCTTACAATCTGTTCTGAGAATGGGATCCTGAGAGAGTTCGACAAAGGCCCTTATGTAAGATATTTCTATCCATTTTCCCTTTTGGAGGCAATATAATTGTAATTGTAAAAGGATATTACATTGTAAGGTCCTAAATATGGGCCAGACTTCGTTGTCCTCCAGGTGATACTGAGGCCAAAGTGTGCTGCAAAAGAATACCAACTTTTTCTTTTTAAGGTCTTTAGAGAAGTTATTTTTTTTCCAATTTTATAAAAGACAGCCCAAAGGCAAATTCCTTGAAATTCATTAATTTTGACCCTCTCCCCATTTTTTTTTGCTGTGGAGCTGGAAGTCCCCACCCCCTCCTTAAAGGAGGATGTAGAAGTAAGCCTTGAGAAAAAAAAAAAAGAGGACAAAAATAACCAAGTTTTCCCTGATTTCCTTGAGCCCAGGAAATCCAGAGAATTGGACACCCCCTTACCTGACGTTTCTCTAACCTTCTAGTGACCAGAAACTTCAGAGAAATGTGCTTTGGAGGGTATGCCCAGGTCCACGGCCTCAAACACAGCCACTGGACCAACAACCTGAGTCTCTAACTCTCTAGCGCCCAGAAAGTTCAGAGACTTTGCCTGTTATTGGGACCTGAAGCCAGGTCCGAAAATCTGCTTCCAAGGTGCTTAGAGAACAAGTATGTGATAGGGAGAAGGGGAGGCTTACATACCTTCCAGTTTTAGCAGAAGAATTTGAGATTAGCAGCTTTTACCGGTCAGGTAACCATAAATGAAGAGGTTTAGGGGTGAAGGGGACCCCAAGATACCAACAGTCCGGGTCCTGCTCGAATGAATTCGACTCAAGCCTTCTTAAAGCCAAAGAAAACAAAGTTTATTAAGGATTCGCCTAATTGGGTTGCCTCTTAAGGAGCCTAAGCATTTGAAACGCTTGTATTTACAAGCAGGCCAGATAGAATCTCGGCTAGACGGAGTCTAAGCTGGATTGAATCTGAGCCAAAGAAGAAATATCTTGAATGTGGATTACTAGACCTTTTTGATTAAGCTCTTCAATCTACACAAGTTTTCCCCATTTTGGGTGGCACAATGAAGAGGTGGGATTGAATAAACCTGCCACAGTGAGGATAGGGGTAAAGTTCTTAAATGTCACACACAAACACAAACAGACACACACACTACATTACACTGCACTATACTTAGAATAGTGTCAGGTTTGTGTTGTGGCAAGAAGTGCCCAGGATCAGCATTAACGACTAGGAGAGAAATAGTGTGCTTGTAAAAGATATTGAAAATGCTAAGAGGAATAGGTCAACTATTCTCCTCTCTACCCACTAAATCAAGAGCACATTGCCAGAAATTATTATCATATATTACTGTGAATGAATGAGGGTACAATTTTAAAGTATACACATACATACACAGATGTGTATGAACATATGTTTGTATGCATGTATATACATATATATGCAAATACATTCACATATCAAATTAAACCAAATCATGAGATCCAGCATAATCCCAAAAACATTTAATGATGAAACTTGTCAGGTGTCTACTAGTGGAAAACGGAATAGATCTCTGCAAAGTTTTTCTTTTTTTAGTCTTTTCATTTATTTATTTTTTTAATTTAACTTTTAACATTCATTTTCACAAAATTTGGGGTCCTAAATTTTCTCCCCATTTGTCCCCTATCACCAATCTGTCCTCTCTTCTATCATCCCTCCCTTCCCTTGTTCCCATCTTCTCTTTTGTCCTGTAGGGCCAGATAACATTCTATACCCCTTTACCTGTATTTCTTATTTCCTAGTAGCAAGAACAGTACTCAACAGCTGTTTCTAAAACTTTGAGTTCCAACTTCTCTTCATCCCTCCCTCCCCACCCATTCCCTTTGGGAAGGTCTTTCAATGAAATAGAGGACTCCCAAGCATTTTTGATGAAAAGACCAGAGCTGAAAAGAATGTTTGACTTTCAAACACAAGAATCAGGAGAGAAAATATCTTTGTGGTTCTATTCCCCTTTTCTAAAACTCCTTTCTTCATAGAATACATAGGGCCAAATGTGCATCCTTTCTTCTAAGAGATATTTCTGGATATTTCTTCAAAGTTCTGGAGCTGTTTCGGTCTCTAAGAGACTGAGGATCATATCTCTTGTGTGGACACGCTTTAATTCATTTAGCTTTGGTTGGTATTTAAGCAAACCTTCTTAGCTAAATAGCTGTGATTTGTACTGATGTCCGTCTTAGACAAAATTGGGAGATTTGCAAATTATGCGTTCGAAGGTTTTCCCCTCACCTTTATGGGAATTGAATATCACTTCATAAATGATACTATCTCTGACGACACAGTCATTCATTCATTTGTGAAGGTCTCTGTTATGATCCTTTGTGCATTTTCAAAGGCATTCCAAAACATTTGTCCTCCTACCTATAATTTCACAAGCCCTTGACCTAATTGTCTCCAGATTATTACTAAAAATTAAAGTACCATGACTTATTGTTGTTGGTCTAAAGTCCTAAGCCCAATAGCTTAATTTTAGACTTAACCTCAGATGTTCCCCTACCAACAATTTATAATTTAATAGATCTGGTATCAAGCTTTCAAACCTTCTGACTATAGGAAATTGCCACTAAGAAACATTGCAGGGAAACAATATCTTCCCAAATTCATGTCACTTCCAGGAATGAGTACATTGTTAACTTGTATTCAATGAGGCTTAAAGTCTGCCAGGTGTCAGCTGGGAAATTGAATCAGGAGAATCTTACCTCAGCCCAGGCTGAGCAGCGGCTCTCTCACCCTTACCATGAAATAAACTTTTGCAGTTCATAGCAGCATCTCACAAGCTTACTAGCATCATGGTTTGGAGAGTCAGACCTCTTTTCTTGCTATCCATACCTGGAGTCAGACTCAGAAGAACAGTCACTTAATTGTTCCATAGCATCTTACACTAGTAAGTTCCAATTCTACCTAAATTAATTTACTTATTTAGTACCATACCAATTAAACTATCAGATAATTATTTTCTAGAGCTGGATAGAATAATATCAAAATTCATCTGGAAGAGCAAAAGATCCAGAATATCAAAGGGACTAATTAAAAGAAATCTTAGGGAAGGTGGCCTAGTGCTACCAGATCTCAATTTGTACTATGAAGCACCAATTATCAAAACCACCTGGTTTTGGCTAAGGAACAGAAGGGTAGACAAGTGGAATAGACTTGGCACTCAAGACGCAGTAGGCAAGGAATATAGCAACCTTCTGTTTCATAAAGTCAAGGACCCCAGCTTCTGGGATAAGATCTCACTGTTCGACAAAAATTGCTGGGAAAACTGGATAACAGTGTGGCAGAAATTATGCATAGATCCATGCCTGACACTATACACAAGAATAAAGTCCAAATGCGTACACGGTCTAGGTATAAAAATTGATACCATGAACAAATGGGAGGAGCAAGAAATAGTGTATTTATCATATTTATGGAGAAGGGAAGAATAATTGACTAAAGAAGAGAGAGAAAGCATTGTGAAATGCAAGATGGATAACTTTGATTACATTAAACTGAAAAGTTTTTGCACAACCAAACCCAATGCAACCAAAATTTGGAGGGATGTAGTAAATTGGATAAGAACTTTTACAGCTAATCTTGGGAATAAAGGCCTCATTTCTGGAATATATAGGGATCTCAGTCAAATGTATAACAACACACGTTATTTCCCAATTGATAAATGGTCAAAGGATATGAATAGATAATTTTCAGAGGAAGAAATTAAAGATATTTGTAATCATATGAAAAAATGCTCTAAATCACTTTTGATTAGAGAGATGCAAATCTAAACAACTCTGAGGTTCCACATCACACCTATAAGATTGGCAAACATGACAGAACAGGAAAATTTGTTGGAGAGGATATGGTAGAGTTGGAACACTAATTCATTCTTGGTGGAGCTGTGACCTCATCCACCCATTCTGGAGAGTGATTTGGAACTATGCCCAAAGGGCTACAAAAATGTGCACACCTTTTGACCCAACAATATCGCTACTAGGACTGTATCCCCAAGAAATCATAAAAATGGGAAAGGGTCCCACATGTACAAAAGTATTTATACCAGCACTCTTTGTAGTTGCCAAAAACTGGAAGTCAAGAGGATGCCCATCAATTGGGGAATGGCTAAATATGTTGTGGCATATGAATGTAATGGAGTACTACTGTGCCATAAGAAATGATGAACAAGAAGGCTTCAGAGAGGCCTGGAAGGACTTATATGATCTGATACTGAGCGAAAGGAGCAGAACCAGGAGAACTTTGTGGACAGCAGTGACCACAGTGTGCAAGAGTTTTTTTCTGGTAGACTTGGATCTTCTTAAAAACGCAAGAACTTAAAAAAAAAAATTCCCAGTGGTTTTCTAAGGCAAAATGCCTTCCACACTGAGAGAAAGGACTGTGGAATTCATTTTCAGAATGTGGCAGATCGTGTTTGTATATGTGTGTGTATATGTGTGTGTATTATGTTTTGATTTTTAAATGATTTCTTCCATTTATTTTAGTTCGTCTATACAGAATGACTACAGTGAAAATGTATTCAATAGGAAAGTATATGCAGATCCTATATAGAATTGTATGTGGTGGGGGATAGGCGGGGGAGTGGAAATCTAAGCTTTTTGGTAGTGATTGTAGAACATTAAAAAATTAAATTAAAAAAAACAAACAAAAAGCAGTAGCAAGTTGCAATAACCAGCTTTCAGATAAGACTACAATTTCACATTGCATAAGGAACATCTTTTGAGGCAAGTCTTAAGTGGCTTGCATGTCTTTCTATACTTGTTCTAGTTCCTGCTTAAATAACAATCATAAAATTAAATTTGCCATTAAAACCTTAACTTTTCTGTCAATGCCAAATTTTACTTGAGGTTACTGCCTCTAGGAAATTTAGACTAAAATTATTTTCCCTGAACTAAGGACATCTGTGATTTAGTTTCAGTAATCAATTCAGGCAGCTGTTTTAATACTAATTAAATACTACTTAATGCTTTTACATTACGTTGTAACATCTCCAATTTTCTCCCCATCTGTCCCCTCACCCCACCCCTAACATACTGCATTCTGATTGCCCCTTCCCTCAGTGAACCCTCCCTTCTATCACACACCACCCTTCTCTTATTCCTATCTTCTCTCTTTTCTTGTAGGGCAAGATAAATTTCTATACCCCATTACCTGTGTTTTTTTTTATTTCCTAGTTATATGAAATAATAATTCTAAACATTCTTTTCTAATACTTTGAATTCGAACTTCTCTCCCTGCTTCCCCCCCTACTCATCCTTACTGAGAAGACAAGCAATTCAACACAGACTAAATATGAGTCGTTTTTCAAAATACTTCCATAATAATCATGTTGTGTAATACTAATTATATTGCCCTTTATCTTACGCTATCCCCCCTTGTTTTTTTATTCCCTCATTTCATCTTGTCCCTCCCAAAAACTGTTTATTTCTAATGACTCCCTTCTCCCATTTGCCCTCCCTTCTATCATCCCCCTCACCCCATTTGTTGCCTCCTCCCTTACTTTCCAGTGGTGTAAGGTAGATTTTCATACCAAATTTAGTGAGAATGTTATTCCTTCCTTAAGCCATATGTGGAGTGAGTAGCCTCATTTTTCCCCTCTCCCCTTCTCCCTTTTATCCTCCATTGAACAAGATTCTTCTTATGTCTTTTATGAGTTATAGTCTGACGCATTCCATTTCTCCCCTTCCCCTTCCAGTATTTTCCTCCCTCACCCCTTTTTATTTTATTTTTTGAATATCTTCTCTTCTGATTCAACACAAATTCTCCTCTCTGACTATGAGTGTGTGTATGTGTGTGTGTGTGTGTGTGTGTGTGTGTGTGCATGTACAATCTCTCCAACTACTCAAATACAGAGAAAAGTCTAAGGAGTTACAAATATTAAGTCTTTTATGATTTCTCTTTCCTGTTTACCTTTGCATGCTTCTTTTGATTCTTGTGTTTGAAAGTCAAATTTTCTCTTCAGTTCTGATTTTTTCATCATAAATGTTTGAAAGTACTATATATCATTGAAAGACCATTTATTCACTTAAAGTATTATACTCAGTTTTGCTGGATAGGTGGTTCTTGATTTTAATCCCAGTTCCTTTGACTTCTGGAATATCATATTCCAAGCCCTTCGATCCCTTAATTGTGAAGCACCCAGATCCAGTGTTATCCTGATTGTAGTTCCACAATAGTAGAATTGTTTCTTTCTAGCTGCTTGCATTGTTTTCTTCTTCATCTTGGAACTTCGAAATTTGGCCACAATATTCCTAGGAGTTTCCATTTTTTCAGTCTCTTTCAGGAGGCGATTGGTGGATTCTTCCAATATTTATTTTGACCTCTGGTTCTAGAATATAAGGAGAGTTCTCCTTGAAAATAGATAATATCTAGGCTCTTTTTTGATCATGGATTTCAGGTAGTCCCATAATTTTTAAATTGTGTCTCCTGGATATATTTTCCAAGTCACTTTTTTTCCCCAATGAGATGTTTCACATTATCCTCTATTTTTTCAAACTTTTTCTTTTGTTTTTTAACTGCTTGGTTTATCTCATAGTCATTCATTTCCTTGAACTCAGTTCCCTCTTTCAAAGAACTAGTTTGTTCAGTGAGCTTTTGAACCTTCTCCTCCATCTGGCTAATTCTGCTTTTTAAAGCCTCCTTCTCCTTATTGGCTTTTTAGACCTCATTTTCCAATTGAACCTCTTTTTAAAGGTATTATTTTCCTCGGCATTTTTTAGTTCTCTTTTAGCAAGCTGCTAACTCTCTTTTCAAGCTCTTTTATTTCCTGAGCCCAGTTTAACTTCACTTTGGAAGAGTTGAAGGCCAGAGCTTTGACTTCCTGTGACAATATGACTTCTTTTTCCTAATCTGAAAGGATGGGGGGATACACCTGTTCACCAAGAAAATAACCTTCTATGGTCTTATTTTTTTCCCTTTTTGGGCATTTTCCCAGACAGTTACTTGACTTCTGATTCCTTTGTCAAGAGGATGGTCCTGTTGCCCCTCGTCTCCACAGTATTGTGTTCAAGGTTGAGATTCGATTTAGCTGCTTGATTTCCCTGGGCCTTGGGTGGGGATGGGACCGTCACTCAGTGCTGAGGTTTAGATCAGCTGCTCCCTACCACCAGAAGCTGTGAGCTGAGATTCCTGGACAATGGACTCAGGTTGCTTCCTGGTCACCATAGTTGCCTGCAGTCTACTGCTGCTATTGTTGCTGCTGTTGCCTAGGGATATTGGAACCGCGTTCCTCTCTCACCCAGCTGGAAAAACCTTCCCACACTGACCTTTGGAGCTTTCTTTGTCGCTTGTGGGTTGAGGTATCTGGGACCCTCCCTGCTGGGAATTCTTCCCTGGAGGTCTGTTCAGGTCCTGTTCCTCCCAGTGCTGCTTGGCCAGGGCTGGGATCTGCTCAGCTCAGCGCCTTGTGAGATAGACCTTTCTTGTTGGCCTTCCAGGTTACCTTTGGCTGGAAACCTCTTTCTCTCTGTTTTTCTGTGGGTTCTGCTGCTCCAGAATTTGTTGAGAGTCATTTTTTGCAGGTATTTTGTGGGCTGTGGGAGAAGTGCTAGAGTATATGTGTCTTTGTACTCTGCAATCCTAGCTCTACCCCCCAACAAGTCATTTTCTTGTGCTTTTTCCTTCCTACTCCTGTTATCTGCTCTCAGGTACAGGTTAGACATTAGACAAAGGTACTTTTATAGTCATGTCTATTATTCATTTTCCACATCAACATTATAAACAGAATACTGGATATTTCAACATCTACTCCTCTCAGCAACATGTTAGGAAAATCACCTCCTAGCCAAAATGAATTAATGAACTCACAAGCATTAATAAACGTATACTATTTGCCAAGTGCTAAACGTTGTGCTAAGAGAACAAAAAAATTGACTCTCTTCTCTCAAGAATCTTACATTGTATTAAAGAGATGATATGTACATAAACAAATATAAAGAAATGTATATAAGTTAAAGGAGTGAATTTCAATTTTAGTAGGAAATGAAGAGACGGGAAAGCTTTCATGTTCATGGCAATATAACTGAGTCAGTCAAAAGAAACACTCTTATGCAGTTGTTATATGGCAGACATTGAAGTACACACTGGAAATTCAAGCAGAATTTTTAAATAAACTAAGAATTTTACAAAAAATATGCATGATATAAAAGTCCCTGGATGGTGTTAACAAACTGAAAGGTTAATTACAGAATCTTAGAGACTGAAAGATCATCAGAAATTATGTAATCCTAACGCTAACTAATCCAAAACACTAAATAATTTTTTTCAGTGGCATTCCTGTCATATAGTCATGCAAACTCTGCTTTAAGCATGAAAAAATGCAGAACTTAATAACCTTTAAGAAGATTATTAGGTGTTCATTATAATAAGATTGTATTTCCAAATTGATCTTTAATTTAGTGCATGTACATGAGAAAACATATACCTAGAAAGACCATCTACTGACTTTCAAATTCCATGATCCCAACACACACCCAACTCTAGCAAATTGATTGGGCTAAGCATATCATCTCCTCAAAACGCAAGTATTGTTGACCCCCTTACTCACATACTGACATGATAATACTCGAATTCCAAAAGAAATTGAAATCAAATAATAGGCTTTGTGAAATTTGATGCATTAAGAATTCAGAGAAGAGAAATAATGTGTGGTAGACTCATTAGTAAAGTCTGCATGATGGAAAACTATAAGACGAATTTTGGCAGCTAGGTGACACAGTGTATAGAGCTCTGATATGGAGTCAGGAAGAATTCAGTTCAAATCAGGCCTCAGACACTAACCGTGTAGGCCTAAGGAAGTCACTTAACCTCTGTTTGCCTCCATTCCTTATCTGTAGAATAAGGAAAATAATAGCATCTACCTCTTCAGGTAGTTGTGAGGATCAAATTAAACAGTATTTTTTTAATGCAGGTAGCAGGGTGCATGACATATTGGCTATGTAATATTAGATATTAGTAGTAATGTATTGAAACAAGGAAATATTCTTGAGAGATAAAGAGGAATGGTAAAGTGTTCAAAACCACAGGGACATGACAACATCTTTGATATTTTTACCAAGACAAAGGAAAAGGGACATCCATCTTCAGAATTTTTCACCTTTCTTCTATTTGGCTTACTCCATTCTTTTTAGTCTCTCTAATTTTTAGATCAGTAGAATCAGTTTCCTGCTGGTTGTGAACATTTGAAAACAATCCTATACTCCATAAAACCTATTTCCGTTGAAAGGCATTTATCTTATCTTTTAGTTTCTCAAGAAGTAATCAGGTAGATTGTGCTGTGAATAGAGTTCTGCACCCCTCATCAAGAGACCTGAGTTCAATTACAACCTCAGAAATTGATTAGATTGTGACTCTGGGCAAGTTAGTTAATCTCTATCTACTTCAGTCTCCTCCTCCACAAAATGTAATAATAGTAGCACTACTTTCAAAAGTCATCGTAAGGTAAAAATGAGGCAGTTTTTATAAACTTTTATGTAAACGGTAAAATGCTGTATAAATGTTATGTATTATTGTTATTAATGATAATAAATGTTAATTATTATTACTTGTTCTCGCTGTCTGACTCTCCTTCCCTGGCTCTCACTTGCACTCTCCATTACTTATCTGTGGGGGTCCTATAAAATCCTTTATGTAAACCAGACTCTGCCTCGTTCTCTTGGAAAACTTCCAGACAAAACTTCAGGAAAATAAAATCTATATCTAATAATAACTATTACGTGGCTAATAAAGTACTATTTTAAAATTCTATGCCAATTCTTGCTGAAATAAAATCAACAGATTCTAAGTGATGCATTCTAAGTAAACTCATGGATCTAATTTTGGTAGAGGAACAGGACAGAAAACAAAAATGGAAACTCAAAGTTGTGGACTCAGTTTCCTTTAATTAAAAAAAAATTTCAATATCTTTTGCTCAGTTTCACTTTTTCTTATTTTCTTTTGATCACAGAGTTTGAAGTAGCAGTTATTTTAGAGGACAGATCATGTAGGCTCCTGTTTTTCAGGAAAGAGAGGACCCACAGCTGGGAATTAATGTGGTAATGTCATCCAAGAAATACATAGCAGAATAGAATGCTATTGTGCTATAAGAAATGATGAGCAGGCAGATTTCAGAAAAAACATGGAAAGACTTATATGACCTTATGCTGCATGAAAAGAGCAGAACCAGGAGAATATTGTACAGAGTAAGAGCCACAGTGGGAGGGGTGGGGGGCGGAGCCAAGATAGCGGAGTAGAAAGACACACATACGCTAGCTCCAAACCCACAGCCCATAAAATATCTGTAAAAAAGAACTACCAACAAATTCTGGAACAGCAGAAGCCACAGAACAGCAGAGCTGAGAAGATTTCTGTTCCAGAGAGCCCTGAAAACCTCTCGCAAAAGGTCCGTCGCGCCCCAGACCCGGAGCCCAGCCCAGCCCTGCCTCGGCCTCGTGGCACCTAGAGAAGTGGATCCGAGCAGGCTTCAAGGACAGAATCTCCAGCAGCCACGTGGATCCCTTCACCCACGGGCCCCATAGGTTGGTGAGAGGGTCTTCTCGGCTTGCCGAGAGGGGAGTGGGGTCCCCCCATAACTCGGGCCCCCTCAGGAGGCAGCAGCGGAGGTGGGAGCAGACCCGGGCTCGCAAAGCAGGCAGGAGCCCAGATCCATTCTTGAAGGTCTCTGCATAAAGCCCCTGAGGGAACTGAGACCGTGAGGCAGCCCTACCCCAACCTGAGCACCTGAACATAATCTCACACGGAATGGCAGCCCTGCCCCAGCCCAAAGCCCTGAGGCTGGGAAGCAGCATTTGAATCTCAGACCCCAAGTGCTGGCTGGGCGGATCTGGAGGCAAATTGGGTGTGCAGAGAATACTCAGAAGTCAAGTCACTGGCTGGGAAAATGCCCAGAAAAGGAAAAAAAAAATAAGACTATAGAAGGTTACTTTCTTGGTGAACAGGCATATCCTCCCTTCCTTTCTGATGAGGAAGAACAATGTTTACCATTGGGGAAAGGCACAGAAGTCAAGGCTTCTTTATCCCAACTCACTCAATGGGCTCAGGCCATGGAAGAGCTCAACAAGGATTTTGAAAATCAAGTTAGAGAGGTGGAGGAAAAACTGGGAAGAGAAATGAGAGAGATGAAAGAAAAGCATGAAAAGCAGGTCCACACCTTGCTAAAGGAGACCCAAAAAAATGCTGAAGAAAATAACACCTTGAAAAATAGGCTAACTCAACTGGCAAAAGAGGTTCAAAAAGCCAATGAGGAGAAGAATGCTCTCAAAAGCAGAATTAGCCAAATGGAAAAGGACGTTCAAAAGCTCACCGAAGAAAGTAGTTCTTTCAAACTTAGAATGGAACAGATGAAGGCCAATGACTTTGTGAGAAACCAAGAAATCACAAAACAAAACCAAAAGAATGAAAAAAATGGAAGATAATGTGAAATATCTCATTGGAAAAACAACTGACCTGGAAATTAGATCCAGGAGAGACAATTTAAAAATTATGGGACTACCTGAAAGCCATGAACAAAAAAAGATCCTAGACATCATCTTTCATGAAATTATTAAGGAAAACTGCCTTGAGATTTTAGAAGCAGAGGGCAAACTAAGTATTCAAGGAATCCACAGATCACCACCAGAAAGAGATCCAAAAACAGAAACTCCTAGGAACATTGTGGCCAAATTCCAGAGTTCCCAGGTCAAGGAGAAAATATTGCAAGCAGCTAGAAAGAAACAATTCAAGTATTGTGGAAATACAATCAGATTAACACAAGATCTAGCAGCTTCTACATTAAGGGATCAAAGGGCATGGAATAGGATATTCCAGAAGTCAAAGGAACTAGGACTAAAACCAAGAATCACCTACCCAGCAAAACTGAGTATAATACTTCAGGGGAAAAATTGGTCTTTCAATGAAATAGAGGATTTTCAAGCATTCTTGATGAAAAGACCAGAGCTGAAAAGAAAATTTGACTTTCAAACACAAGAATGAAGAGAAGCATGCAAAGGTAAACAGTAAAGAGAAGTCATAAGGGACTTACTAAAGTTGAACTGTTTACATTCCTATACGGAAAGACAATATTTGTAACTCTTGAAACTTTTCAGTATCTGGGTACTGGGTGGGATTACACACACACACATGCACATGCACACACACACACATAGAGACAGAGTGCACAGAGTGAATTGAAGAGGATGGGATCATATCTTTAAAAAATGAAATCAAGCATTGAGAGAGAAATATATTGGGAGGAGAAAGGGAGAAATGGAACAGGGCAAATTATCTCTCATAAAAGAGGCAAGCAAAAGACTTATTAGTGGAGGGAAAAATAGGGGAGGTGAGAGAAAAACATGAAGTTTATTCTCATCACATTCCACTAAAGGAAGGAATAAAATGCTCACTCATTTTGGTATGAAAACCTATCTTAAAATACAGAAAAGTCTGAGATAAGGGGATAAGCAGGGTGGAGAGGGGGTGATGGAAGGGAGGGCATGGGGAGGAGGGAGCAATTTGAGGTCAGTACTCATGGGGAGGGACAGGATCAAAAGAGAGAATAGAAGTAATGGGGGACAGGATAGGATGGAGGAAAATATAGTTAGTCTTATAGAACACGACTATTATGGAAGTCATTTGCAAAACTACACAAATATGGCCTATATTGAATCGCTTGCCTTCCAAAGGGAAGGGGTGGGGAGGGAGGGAGGAACAGAAGTTGGAACTGAAGTTTTAGGAACAACTGTAGAGTACTGTTCTTGCTACTGGGAAACAAGAAATACAGGTAAAGGGGTATAGAAACTTATATGGCCCTACAGGACAAAAGAGAAGATGGAGACAAGGGCAGAGAGGGATGATAGAAGAGAGGGCAGGTTGGTGATAGGGGCAATTAGAATGCTCGGTGTTTTGGGGTGGGGGGAGGGGACAAAAGGGGAGAAAATTTGTAACCCAAAATTTTGTGAAAATGAATGTTAAAAGTTAAATAAAAAATAAATAATTTTTTTTTAAAAAATAGCCATAGTGTGTGAGAACTGCTTCTAATAGACATGACCCCTCACATCAATGCAAGGACCTCAATTATTTCCAAAGGATTCATGAAGCAAAAGACCATCCACATTGACAGAAAGAACTGTAGATACAGAATGGTGAATGAAGCGTTCTATTTCCACTTTTGTGTTTTGTTTTTGTTGTTCTTTTGGTTTCTCTTATCTGTCTTAATTCTTCTATGCATCATGACTAATGTGAAAATGGATTTAATAAAAATGTTTGTGTAGAACCCACACAAGATTTCATGTTGCCTTGGGAAGGGAGGAGTAGGGAGGCAGAGAAAATTTAAAACTTGGAGAAGTCATTGTTGAGCACTGAAAACAAGCTAATAAATTCAAAAAATTGAATTGGTCGAGTAGAAGCTAATGACTATATGAGACATCCAGAATCAGTCAGATAAAATCAAAAGAATGAAAAAAAAGAAGAAAATGTGAAATATCTTATTGGAAAAACCACTGATGTGAAAAATAGATCCAGGAGAGAAAATGTGAGAAATAGAAAGCCACAATGAAAAATCGAATCTGGAATAAATCTTCCAAGAGATCATTAAGGAAAACTGCCTTGAGGTCCTAAATCCAGAGGGCAAAACAGTCTTCAAAAGAATCGACAGATCACTTCTTCGATACGTCTCAAATTGAAAGTACCAAGGAATATTCTTGCAAAGTTCCAGAACTATCCAGTGAAGGAGAAAATTCTGCAAGTAGCCAGAAATAAAAAAAAAAAAAAGTCATAAAACAAGGAACTACAGTCAGTATCATACAGGTCCTTGCAGCTTCTAATTTAAAAGATCGGAGCATTTGAAACTTTCTGTAAGCTTGAGCAACTCTGACTACAACCAAAGATCAATTACCCAGCAAAGCACAGCATAAACTCATAAACTTTCAGGTCAGGAAATAGGCATTCAATGAAATAATGGATTTTCTGACCTGCCTGATGAAAAGGTCAGATCTCAATAGAAAATTTGATCTTCAAACACAAGACCCAAGAGAGGCATAAAAAGGTAAACAGAGGGGAAAAGAAAAAAAAAAAACACTTATTAAATACGAGCAAACTGTTTACATCACTACGTGGGAGAATGATTTGTTTAAAAATAATAAATAAGAACAGGTATACCCATCAATATTCTTCATACTGGTTTGAGAATTTCCATGCCCGTTCCCCTGAACGTAGGAACTTTCTCTCTTTTCTCAGTTTCCTACTACTCATTGTATGGGTGGCAATAGAATTCTCAACTTAAGATCTTTGCTTATGTGTGAAATCAAAGAAGAAAACTTCATCTGTTCTGATTTTCATTTAAGAAGAAGTGATTTACGAATAAATTTCATTTTGCAATATGAATGCGATATTTGAATTTTCCTCATGAGTTATTAATTTCAGATTGGCAAATGACTCTATCCCTTGATCAATATATCAACAACATATCTATTAACCATTCGTTATTTGTGACGTTTTCATAAAATAAACCAATTAGCAAAGATTCAGAGAATGTTTACCTTTTTTTTTCTTGTTTGGTCAGCTGGAGCCAATCTTTCCCATAAATCCCCTCTTTTGCCTGTGTGTTCTTCTCATTAAGTGATAAGCTTAGGTTTTAAAGAATTAATATCCTCTTTGATGACATCAGCAGTAGCAGCAGTAGAGCTTATTATCAAAAGTTATACATTGTTTATAAATTTTCCAAGCACTTAATATTTAGTATCTTCTTTGATCCTATCTACTCTGTGATGTATCTATAAAGTTGTATGCCTGTGTATATATATATATATTTATATATATGTATATGTATATATATATAAATATATATGTGTGTGTGTATGTATATATATATGTATATATATACACACACAGGCATACAACTTTAGAGATATAGATATATACAAATATAGATGTAGATATACATATATGTATGTGTGTGTATGTGTGTATATGTACCTAGGTATATACATATGCATATATGCAGGAATATATATGTCTTTGAAAATGTGAAAAATTCCTTACATTCAGTAATTATTTATTTGAAGACTACAAACTAGCAGGATTTGTATTAGGAGATGAACATATAAAGTTTTAAAAAACAAATCCTATGTGTCATTTATGCAGGTAAGTCAAATGTAAGTTATATAGACTTTCACCCAGTTGGTCCTTTCTTGACCAACTGAGTTTACATCTCTAACCTCTGGCCTAGTCTCCGTGAGGTTTTTAAGTATACCAATGACAAGAAAGAGAAATTGAAGCAATAAAAGTTCACAATGAGGAAAAAAAACTATTGCTCTTTGCAGATGATATATTATACTTAGAATATCCTAGAAAATCAAATAAAAACTCATTGAAACAACTAACTTTAGCAAAGTTACAGGTTACAAAATAAATTCACATATATCTGTATAGTGATGTAAGCATTATACACAAACTACTAACAAGGACATTACAGAGATTTATTACAAAAAATCATACAACATGATGTGAGATTTATGCCAGGAATGAAGGACTGCATCAATATGAGGAAAATAATGAGCACAATTAACCATATCAATAACAAAACACCAAAAATTATATGATTATATCAATAAATTCAGAAAAAAAATTTAGCAAAATATAGTACCCATTATAAAAAACATATGAATAAATGGAATCTTTTTTAAGATGATTATCACAATCCAAGAGCAAATCCTATCTATAACAGGAAAAGACTTTGTTAAATCCTTCCTAAATAGATCAGAGTTGAAGCAAGGATGTTCATTATCACCATTATTACTAGCTATTTTATTAGAAATGCTGGTTCTATTACTTCACATTAAGTTGTTAGCAATATTTACAAATACTAATGATTTTGCATCAATATTTTAAGAGAAAATGACCCATAGTTTTATAGCTTTCTTTTTGCTGTCCTTAGTTTAGGCATCAAAACCGTATTTATGTCAAAAAAGAAATTTGGTAGAATTCTTTCTTTAAATATTTCTTCAAATTGTGTGTATAATATTGGCATTAACTGTCCCTTAAATGTTTAGGAGAACTCATTGTGTATCTATCCACTTCTGAGAATTTTTTTTTTTTTGCTTATGGAGTATATTTATGAATTGTTCAGTTTATTTCTCTAACAATGGGATATTTACATATTCTGTTAACGAATTTATTAAGTTGTGAAATTTATATTTTCTGTGACTACTCATCCACGAAATTTAAAGTGACAATTTTCCCATCATCCAAGTGGACAAAATAGTTCCTGCTAATTGTTTAATTTCATTTATATTTTGGTTCATTCCCATTTTCACTTTTGATTCAGGTAGATTTTGTTTTCATCTTTTTTTCAATCAAATTCACCAATGATTTGTTGCTTTTCCTAATTGTTTTTTAGTTCCATGCACAATTCCTTGATTGGCTCTTTCTCACTTTTATTAACATACAATTTCATACGTATATGTTTTTTCTCCAATTAATGTTTTGGGGGAATTCCACAAATTTTGAAATATTGTCATATGATTTTCATTATCTTAAATGAAATGTTGATCGGTTCTATCATTTTTCTTTGACTCCCAACTTTTTAGGAGTAGACTATTTAGTTTCCAACTAAATTTGAATGCATGTTTTTGTAATAATTTATTGAATATAATTTTGATTGTGTTATGGTTGAAAGGCGTATATTTAAATTACCCACTCTTCTGCATTTTTGGTACTGTTCTATGCTGTATGGCATAGTCAAGTTTTGTGAATATGTCATGAACAGCTGAGGAAAATTTATAATTCCTATTCCCATTCAGTTTTCTCCTGAGGTCTAGCACATCTAAATTTTCTAAAGTTTTATTCATCTTCTTAAATTTTTTCTAATTTTCATGTGAAAACACGTATAACAAAGTCTCAAAGAAAAAAATGCAAATTGGACACAAGCCCAACAAGAATTAGAGAAAGACATAAGAGTGGTAGAGGAAAGATTAAGGGGAAAATAGTAATAAAATTATGAAACACAATGAACAGCTTGTCAAAAAATGCTCAAAAATGCTGAAGAAAATAACCCCTTAGAAATATAATTAACTAAATGGAAAAAGAGGTGCAAAAATCATTGAAATAAAAAGAATTCCTTAAAAAACAGAATAGACCAAATAGAAATGAAGTTGTTACAGCTCAATAGATAAGCGAATTACATAAAAATCATCGAGAAGTGGAAAATAATGACTCCATGACACAACAAGAAACAGTTTTGCCATTTCGTGCTCTAACTCGTTTTATAGGTGAGGAACTTACGAAAAAGAAGTTTAGTGCCTTGCCCAGGGTCACAAAGCTGGTAAGTGTCTGAAGCCAGATTTGAATTCATGAAGGTGTATCTTTCTGACTCCAGAACTGGTCTTCCACACACTTCACAACCTGGCTCCCCCCTCCTTCAGAACAGGGGCTATGTTTGATGTCTTTCTACATATCCAGCATTTAGCACATTAACATAACCCATAAAATACCTGTAAAAATAACTTTAAACAAATTGTAGAGTAATCGAAGTCACAAATTGACAGAGTGAAACAGATTTGCAGCCCAAGACAGCCTGGAATACCAACAGAAAGCATGTATTGCACCAGGCTCAGAGTGGAGAGCAGTTTAGCCTTGGCCTCACAACATGGCACAGACAGGAATAGAGCAGGCTTCAGGGAAAGGAATCATGGGTAGCAGCTGCAGTTCCCAGGTTTCTCAATCCACAAATGCCAAACACAGCTTCTAAGGTCATTAAGATAGCTCTTTCACCTGGGTGAGAGGGGAAGGCAGTCTGGCCCCAAACCAGGCCCCAAAACAGGGACAGTCATTGAGGCAGTAGCATCCACTTTTGGAGTCTCCAGCCTAAAAGCCTTTGGGGAATCAAACTGCTGATCTTAGTCTCAGTTCTGAGTGGCGGTCCTGGGGTGAGGAGGAGCTCTGGTGTGGTGGAGCAACTAGTGGTGACAGTGGAGAGGGAAGCTTACTCACAGATCCTGAGCAGAAAAGCGTGCTTGTAGTTGCCCACAGATCAGAGCATAGGCCAGGAAAGGAGTAAATACCTCTCCTTTGATTGTTTCACCTTGGAAGAGATTAGAATTTACATATCTCTAGAGTATACCCCTGACTTGTCAAAGGACTCAAAAGTCAAGTAGCTGGGTGGGAAAATGCCAAAAGGGGGGTGGAAATGAGACTATAAAAGGTTATTTTCTTATTACCTTTTCTTCCATCCTTTTGGATGAGGAAAATCAAAGCATACCGTCAAAGAAAGACATAAAAGTCAAGGCTTATACATCCAAAACCTCCAAAAAAAAATTGTGTTATGATCTCAGTACACGGAAGAAATCAGAAAAGGATTTTAAAAAGCAAGCAAGAGAGGTAGAGGAAAATTGGGAAGAGAAATGAGAGAGATGCAAGAAAATCCTGAAAAGCAAGTCAATAACTAGCTAAGGGAAACCCAAAAAAGTACTGAATAAAATAACACCTTTAAAAATAAACTAACCCAAATGGCAAAAGGGATCAGATATGCCAATGGGTAGAAGAATATTTTAGAAAGCAAAATTGACAAGATGGAAAGTGAGGTTCAAAAGCTCACTGAAGAAAATAGTTCTCTAAAAATTAGAATGGAGAAGATGTAAGGTAATAACTTTATGATCAACCAGGAAGTTATAAACCAAAATGAAAAGAATGAAAAACAAATAGAAGACAATGTGAAATATCTCATTGGAAAAACAACTGACCTAGAAAATAGATTCAGGAAAGATAATTTAAAAATAATTATTCTACTTAAAAACCATGATCAAAAAACAAGAGCTTAGACATCATCTTCCAAGAAATTACCAAGGAAAACTACCCTGATATTCTAGCACCTGAGGGTAAAATAGAAACTCAAAGAGTATACCAATTATGTCCTGTAAGAAATCCTAAAAGGAAAACTCCTAGGAATATTGTACTTAAATTCCAGAGTTCACAATTCAAGGAGACAATATTACAAGCAGCCAGAAAGAAACAATTCGAGTATTGTGCAAATACAGTCAGGATAACACAGGATTTAGCAGCTTATACACTCAGGGATCAAAAAACTTGCAATATGAGTAGATAGGATTACAACCAAGAATCATCTGTCCAACAAAACTTAATATAATACTTCGGGGGAGCAAATGGAATTTCAATTAAATAAAGAGCTACCGAACATTCTTGTTGAAAAGTCCAAAGCTTAATAGAATATGTGACTTTCAAATATGAGAAGGAAGAGAAACATGAAAAGTTAGACAGGAAAGAGAAGCCTTAAGGAACTCATTAAAGTTAAACTGTTTACATTCCCATTACATTCCCATATGGAAAGATGTTATTTGTAACTCGAGACATTTTTTCATTATCAGGGTAGTTAGGGGAAATATCTATGTCTATTTGTACACACACACACACACACACACACACACACATACACACATTCACGCATATGCATATGTATATGTATATATATATATATATATATATATATATATATATATATATATATATGCAAAGAGAGACAGACAGACAGACAGATGGACAGGTAGACAGACAGACAGATAGATAGATAGATAGATAGATAGATAGATAGATAGATAGATAGATAGGTAGGTAGGTAGGTAGGTAGGTAGATAGGTAGATAGACAAGTAGATAGACAGATAGGCAGATAGACAGACAGACAGACAGAAAGACAGACAGGCAGGCAGATAGATAGATAGATAGATAGATAGATAGATAGATAGATAGATAGATAGATAGATAGATAGATAGATAGATAGACAAATAGACACACAGAGGATACAGGGTGAGCTGAATATGAAGGGAGAATATCTAAAAAATAAAATAAAATTTACTGCTGAATGGAATGTACTACCAGTAATAGAAAGGGAGAGGTAGAATGTAGTAAATCATCTCGCATAAAAGAGGGAAGAAAGAGCTTTTACAATGGAGGGGAAGAGGAGAGAGATAAAAGGGAGTAATTGATCCTTACTTTCTTGGGATTTGGATTAAGGACCGGATAATGCACACTCAAATGAATATGCAAATCTATTTTACCATTCAGGAAGGCAAGGGGGAAGGGGATAGGAGAGGGAAGATAATGGAAAAGATACCAAATTGGGGAAAGGGATAATCAGAAGCAAACACTATTGTCGGAGGACAGGTGAAGGGAGAGAATGGAAAAAATGGATGTCAGAATAAGACAGGGAAATGTGGTTAGTCTTTTTCAACACAACTATTATGGAAGTGCTTTACATTGTTGCACAAGTATGACCTATATTGAACTGCTTTCTTCTCAATCAAGATGTGTGGGGAGGGAAGGATAGAATATGGAACTCAAAGCTTTGCTCATGAATGTTAAAATTTGTTTTAGTATGCAACTGGAAATTAAAATATGCAGGCAATGAAGTATAGAAATCTATTTTGCCCTACAGGAAAGTAGAGGGGAAAGGGGGTGGAAAAAGCATGGGTAATAGAAGGGAGGGCAGATTAGAAGAAGAAGTGAATGGGGTGCATGATGTTCTGGGATGAGGAAAGATGGGGAGAAAATTTTGAATTCAAATTCATCTGAAAGTAGAAGAACTGAAAAACAAATAAATTATATGAAAAGACTTAAAAAAATAAAAAGTGAATATAATCATATCTGAATTCCTTGGCATATGTTCTGGTCTTACTATTATCCCCCCCAAAAAATAAAAACATTGGCTGATTTAACAATTATTTTAGAAATTGTATGTAGTTATTGTTTAATTTATTCCCATGGATCCATTCTCCTGGAAGAGATAAAACAAATTCCCCAAAATGTAGTAACTCCTCTACCCCATTAATAAACTCATAAATAATCCAATTTTATACATATATGCAGATATATTTATAGACATATATAAGCACATTTATATACACGCATACTTATATGTATTTATGTATTTATATGTGTGTTTAGGAACTTCAAATAAGAACTGAACCCTAGCCCCATTTCTGCCACTAAATTACTGTTTGGTTGTATATGAAAATTTCTTTTTCATTGAATGATTTTCCTCAACTATAGAATGACTTGTTTTTTTTCCTTAATTATCAATAATATCCCATCTGATTAATCTGCTGTGCTTTCTACAGGGAAGTATCTACCATATTAAATTTGAACAAATACTAGAAGCATGATAATTGATACATGACCTCAAGGATTTTTCTCTTTAACTCCATGGGGAGAGGCAGAGGGATAGAACTCATATACATCAACATCCACATGTGTAGAAGCGTATTTTTTGAGAGCTTCCTCCATCACCTATTAGTAAAAACCACTAAAACAGGAAAGAATAATGCTTCAAAGTTGAGTAAATGACAACACCTTATGGACTTTGTTGTGATTAAAAACAAGCAAACGAAAAAACAAAACATAGTTAGCCACCTGCCTAACAAGATCCCCTTCATTAGGGCTTCCTGAGATATAGATTTAACCATCAGAACTATTCCTTGAATGTAGTCATGCCAATAGTTCTGCTTGAATCTGTGTTAATTTCTAGTCTATAGTTTGCCATTTATCCTCAAGAATCGTATAAAATGTTTCGCCAAACTCTTTGTCAAAAGTTGAGTAAACTACAAACACGGTGCTTCCTTTAACTTCTAGTTTTGCTGTTCTTCCAAAAATGAAGTTAGTCTGATGGGTCCTTTTCCTGATAAAGATATGCTGGCTCTTTGCAATCACTGCTTCCCTCTCTACATGTTCAACAACCATCTGTTAAATGATTTGATCTAGAATTTTTGCATTCATTGAAGCTAAGCTCACTGGACTATCTTTTTGACAGACTATATTCTCTTCTAGCTTTTATTTTAAAAAATTCAATATTTTCCCTTTAATTACACAAGATATTTTTAAAGTGCTTAGCAAAGTACCTGGCATATAATACGTGCTTAATAATTATTTATTTCCTCTCTTTTTTTGATTTTGTGATGTTACCTTATAGACTACTTGTGATCCTTCAAGTATCATTGACAGTAGTTTAGTAATCACATCTGCCAGTTATTTTAAGACCTGAGGTCAGAATTCATCTGAAGGTGATGGCTTAAATTCAAAAATGGCAACTAGGTGCTTTCCTAGTGAATCAATATTTATTTTAGATATCTCTTTATTATTAACCATTTTTATTCTGTAATTTCCCATCTAACGGAAAAACATGTGTGCACGTTTGTGTATTGTGTGATTTCATTCAGGAGCCATATATGAGTCATCACAGCTTAATGGGTTATACATATGATTACTTAGCATATACTGACCTAAGGGAATTAATGGTCTATTTGATTTTCAGATATTTGATATCTTAGAAATAAATGACCATTATCAGAGAAACCTACTACAAGTGATTTCTCTCAATTTCTTGCTTTTCTTCGAAGTTTATCTTCATTTATTGTATAGATTCTAATTTTTTAATTTTATATAATCAAAATTATGCAATTTTATCTCTCATGATTTACTCTATGTCTTATTTGATCATGAAATTTTTCTGTAACTAATGATCTGGCAAATAACATTTTTTCCCTGCTCCATTAATTTGCTTATATCGTCCTTTATGTCTGAATCATGCATTCACTTTCAGATTATTTTGGTATAAAGTGTAAGATGTTCATGGATTTCAAGTTTCTTCCAAACTACTTTAGAGATTATTCTATTTTGTGTGTGCTCATCTGTGGGGGGGGGGGGGGGGTAGGGAAGTGGTATGTGGAGTGTAGTGTGTGTGTGTGTGTGTGTGTGTGTGTGTGTGTGTGTAATAGTGAGTTCTTGCCCCAGTAACTAGGATCTTAAGTTTAATCAAACACTAGGTGATCCTGGACATGAGTTTCTGCATATTATATGCTTAATCTGTTCCACTGATCAGGCTCTCTATTTCTTACCCAATGTCAAGTTGTTTTCATGATTACAGTCTTGTAGTATACTTGGAGAACTAGTACTACTACGTTTCTTTCCTGGCATTTTATTTTTTCATTGATTTTCTTGATATTTTTTTTGCCTTTTATTCCACCAGATGAATTGTTATTTTTTTTCTTGCTCTCCAAAGTAATTTTTGGTAGCTTGATTAGAAATGTAAGGAATAAATAAACTAATTTAGGTAGTGTTGTCATTTTTAGTATATTAGACTGTCCATGAGCAGTCAACACATTACCAGTTATTTGTATCTGTATTTCTCTGAGGCATTTTCTCATTATGTGAGTGAGTTTTTGGCAAGTAGGCTTTCAAATATATTATAGCATGTAGTCATTTTAAATGAAATTCCTCTTTCCATCTCATTCTACTTCTTTTCTTGTTAATATTATAAAAATGATGATGATTTCTGTGATTTTTAATTTGTATCCTATCACTTTCTTAAACTGTTAAATGCTATAATTCTTTTTTTTTTAAATTTATTTATTTAACTTTTAACATTCATTTTCACAAAATTTTTGGTTACAAATTTTCTCCCCTTTTCTCCCCTCCCCCCCAAACACCAAGCATTCTAATTGCCCCTATGACCAATCTGCTCTCTCTTCTATCATCCCTCTCTGCCCTTGTCTCTGTCTTCTCTTTTGTCCTGTAGGACCAGATAGCTTTCTATACCCCTTTACCTGTATTTCTTATTTCCTAGTGGCAAGAACATTACTCGACAGTTGATCCTAACACTTTGAGTTCCAACTTCTTTACCTCCCTTCCTCTCCACCCCTTTGCTTTGGAAGGCAAGCAATTCAATATAGGCCAAATCTGTGTAGTTTAGCAAATGACTTCCATAATAGTTGTGTTGTATAGGACTAACTATATTTCCCTCCATCCTATCCTGTCCCCCATTACTTCTATTCTCTTTTGATCCGATCCCTCCCTATGAGTGTCGACCTCAAATTGCACTCTCCTCCCCATGCCCTACCTTCTATCATCCCCTCCACCCTGCTTATCCCCTTATCCCCCACTTTCCTGTATTGTAAGATAGGTTTTCATACCAAAATGAGTGTGCATTGTATTCTTTCCTTTAGTGGAATGTGATGAGAGTAGACTTCATGTTTTTCTCTCACCTCCCCTCTTTATCCCTCCACTAATGAGTCTTTTGCTTGCCTCTTTTATGAGA
This sequence comes from Notamacropus eugenii, assembly GCF_028372415.1. Lineage (NCBI taxonomy): Eukaryota > Metazoa > Chordata > Mammalia > Diprotodontia > Macropodidae > Notamacropus > Notamacropus eugenii. The sequence continues at coordinate 1,324,116 of NC_092877.1, forward strand.
GATAATTTGCCCCATTCAGTTTCTCCCTTTCTCCTCCCAATATCTTTCTCTCTCACTGCTTGATTTCATTTTTTAAAGATATGATCCCATCCTCTTCAATTCACTCTGTGCACTCTGTCTCTATGTATGTGTGTGTGTGTACATGTGTGTGTGTAATCCCACCCAGTACCCAGATATTGAAATGTTTCAAGAGTTACAAATATTGTCTTTCCACGTAGGAATATAAACAGTTCAACTTTAGTAAGTCCCTTATGACTTTCTCCTTGCTGTTCACCTTTTCATGGTTCTCTTCATTCTTGTGTTTGGAAGTCAAATTTTCTTTTCAGCTCTGGTCTTTTCATCAAGAATGCTTGAAAATCCTCTATTTCATTGAAAGACCAATTTTTCCCCTGAAGTATTATACTCAGTTTTGCTGGGTAGGTGATTCTTGGCTTTAGTCCTAGTTCCTTTGACTTCTGGAATATCCTATTCCATGCCCTTCGATCCCTTAATGTAGAAGCTGCTAGATCTTGTGTTATCCTGATTGTATTTCCACAATACTTGAATTGTTTCTTTCTAGCTGCTTGCAATATTTTCTCCTTGACCTGGGAACTCTGGAATTTGGCCACAATGTTCCTAGGAGTTTCTCTTTTTGGATCTCTTTCAGGCGGTGTTCTGTGGATTCCGTGAATATTTATTTTGCCCTCTGGTTCTAGAATCTCAGGGCAGTTTTCCTTGATAATTTCATGAAAGATGATGTCTAGGCTCTTTTTTTGATCATGGCTTTCAGGTAGGCCCATAATTTTTAAATTGTCTCTCCTGGATCTATTTTCCAGGTCAGTTGTTTTTCCAATGAGATATTTCACATTATCTTCCATTTGTCCATTCTTCTGGCTTTGTTCTGTGATTTCTTGCGTTCTCATAAAGTCCTTAGCCTCCATCTGTGCCATTCTAATTTTGAAAGAACTATTTTCTTCAGTGAGCTTTTGAATCTCCTTTTCCATTTGGCTAATTCTGCTTTTGAAAGCATTCTTCTCCTCATTGGCTTTTTGAACCTCTTTTGCCAATTGAGTTAGGCTAGTTTTCAAGGTGTTATTTTCTTCAACATTTTTTTGGGTCTTCTTTAGTAGGGAGCTGATTTGCTGTTCATGCTTTGCTTGCATGTCTCTCATTTCTCTTCCCAGCTTTTCCTCCACCTCTCTAACTTGATTTTCAAAATTCTTTTTGAGCTCTTCCATGGCCTGAGCCCATTGGGTGGGCTGGGACACAGAAGCCTTCATTTCTGTGTCTTTGCCTGATGGTAAGCATTGTTCTTCCTCATCAGAAAGGAAGGGAGGAAATGCCTGTTCACCAAGAAAGTAACCTTCTATAGTCTTATTTCTTTTCCCTTTTTCTGGGCATTTTCCCAGCCAGTAACTTGACCTCTGAATATTCTTCTCACACCCACCTCGCCTCCTGATCATCCCAGCCAGCGTTTGGGGTCTGAGATTCAAATGCTGCTTCCAGCCTCAGGGCTTTGGGCGGGAGCAGGGCTGCTATTCCGTGTGAGATTGAGTTCAGATGCTCAGGTTGGGGCAGGGCCGCCTCTCAGGCTCAGTTCCCTCAGGGAGTTTATGCACAGACCTTCAACAACGGATCCAGGCTCCTGCCTGTTTGGGGAGCCCTGGTCTGCCGCCGCCCCTCAGCTTCTGTCTCCCGAGGGGGCCCAAGCCATGGGGACACCCCACTCCCCCCTCGACCCACCAAAGAGACTCTCTTACCGACCCCTGTCACCTGCGGGTGGAGGGACTTGTGCGGCCGCTGGAGATCCCGTCCCTGAAGCCTGCTCGGATCTGTTCCTCTCGGTGCCGCGGCCGCGGCAGGGCTGTACTCAGCTCCCAGTCCTGGCGCCCAGTCCGCAGCACGAAGGACCTTTTGCGAGAGGTTTGCAGGTCTCTCTGGAACAGAAATCTCCTTCGCTCCAATGTTCTGTGGCCTCTGGGTGCAGAATTCGCCGTGAGTTACTTCTTTGTATTTGTTCTGTGGGTTGTGGGTTCAGAGCTATGTGTATGTGCGTCTTTCTACTCCGCCATCTTGGCTCCGCCCCCAAATGCTATAATTCTTTAGATAAATCTTCATGTCTTCTGCAGAGTGATAATTTTGTATCCTCATTGTCAATTCTTGGCTCTTCATTTTCATTTTCTTGTCTCACTACTATGTTGTGGCTAGCATTTTTAGTAAATGTTAAATAATTATTTCTCATCCTCTATCTTATTGAAAAGGTTTTTAGCTTATCATATGTGTAATATAAAGGTTCTTGTCATTTTAAGAAAATTTTCTTTGATTCCTGTGTTTTTCAGTGTTTTTAATAGGAATATGTGTTATTTCGTCAAAATTATTGTTTTTCTACTTTGAAATTATCAAGTGCTATTTATTTCTGAGAAAAATGAGGCAGAGAGGTTAAATGACTTGATTAATGTAACAGAGCTTTCATGTGTCTTATCCATGATTTGAATAGAGGTCTTCTTGACTACAAGCCCTGTGCTTTATCTACCATGCCATTTGGATGCCCCTCAGATAAACCTAAGACTTAAAATTACTCTTTAATCTAGAGTCCTATAGAATTATACGACATGCAATTGAAAGGGGTAGGGAAAGGGTGGAATTGGAAGTGATGTCAGAGAAAGTGAGTTAGAATCACAGGATCATGTAATTAGAGATTCATAGTTGAAATGGACATTAGAGCTAATACAGGGTAATCTTCCCCTTCATTTGGTTCATTCATACATTCATTTAAAATATTTTTTGATTTACTACTTGGTCTGCATTTCATTTTGACTATTTCTACAAGTACTTATTATGCCTCTCTCCCACTGGCCCCTTAAAATTGAATAATAAAAAAGAAAATTCTGTTTAAAATATTCATAATCCATCAAAATAAATCCCTACATAGGCCAAATAAAGGAATAGATGTCTGATGCTTCATGTTAAATCCATTAAATCTTTGGCATAAGGTAGTTCAGTGAATCAACTAACCAACGTACACAGGAGGGCTTGCTATCAGGGGTTCTTAGGTCTGCATTAATAAAAGGAAAATAAGTTTCAAGGGATTAACAATTACTTTAATCAAACACATGTATCATTCTTTTAAATAAGTGCATATACGATTCACCTAGTTCAGGGGAGTCAGCACCCTGAACTTCAAAGAAAATATAGAGAAATCAAAAAGCCAACAGATATGTCTTCCTCTACCTGACCACAGTTCAACAGACAGTTCCAAATATGTGACCATAGCTACCACAGAGAGAGTCACAGGCATCAGAAATTTCAAAGCCAGAGGCTCCTTAAAGCAACTTCCCAGAGTCGTAATTTGGCATTCATCTCTTCTTGCAAAAAATAACCCCACAAATAAGGCCTCGCCCTCAGAGTATGTATACACTTTTATATCCAGTGAGAATAACCCTCTAACTTAGTGCCTCAATGAAAAATAAGGCACACATAGGACCCTCCTACAAAACAACTCCCCTAATTAAGCTTTCCACAATGGGCAAGACAATCAATGGACTGGAAAGTTCTTCTTTAATCACATCAGAGGCACTTCTTGTAAAAGAACAACAACAGAGGGAGCCAAGATGGCGGAGTAGAAAGACGCACATACACATAGCTCTGAACCCACAACCCATAGAATGGCTACAGGGAAGTAACTCACGGCGAATTCTGCACCCAGAGGCCACGGAACATAGGAGCGAGGGAGATTTCTGTTCCAGAGAGACCTGCAAACCTCTCGCGGGGGGTCCTTCGCGCCGCGGACTGGGCGCTGGGACTGGGAGCTGAGTGCAGCCCTGCCGCGGCCGCGGCACCGAGAGGAAAAGATCCGAGCAGGCTTCACAGACAGGATCTCCAGCGGCCACGCGGGTCCCTCCACCCACAGAGGGATCTGCAAACCTCTCGCAAAAGGTCCGTCGCGCTGCAGACACAAAGCCCAGCCCAGACCTGCTGCGGCCACGGCTGCGGCACCGAGAGAAAGAGATCTGAGCAGGCTTCAGGGTCGGGATCTCCAGCGGCCGCACAAGTCCCTCCACCCACAGGTGACAGGGGTGGGTGAGAGAGTCTCTTTGGCGGGTCGAGAGGGGAGTGGGGTGCCCCCATAATTCAGGCCCCCCCCGGGAGGTAGAAGCTGAGAGGCGGCTGCAGACAGGGGCTCCCCAAGCTGACGGGAGCTTGAATCCATTGCGGAAGGTCTGCGCATAAACCCCCTGAGGGAACTGAGCCTGAGAGGTGGCCCTGCCCCGATCTCAGCACCAGATCATAATCTCATACTGAATAGCAGCCCTGCCCCCGCCAAAAGCCCTGAGGCTGGAAGCAGCATTTGAATCTCAGACCACAAACACGGGCTGGGAGGATCAGGAGGTGAGGTGGGTGTGAGGAAAATATTCAGAGGTCAAGTCACTGGCTGGGAAAATGCCCAGAAAAGGGAAAAGAAATAAGACTATAGAAGGTTACTTTCTTGGCGAACAGGCATTTCCTCCCTTCCTTTCTGATGAGGAAGAACAATGCTTACCATCAGGCAAAGACACAGAAATCAAGGCTTCTGTGTCCCAGCCCACCCAATGGGCTCAGGCCATGGAAGAGCTCAAAAAGAATTTTGAAAATCAAGTTAGAGAGGTGGAGGAAAAGCTGGGAAGAGAAATGAGAGACATGAAGTCAAAGCATGAACAGCAGATCAGCTCCCTGCTAAGGGAGACCCAAAAAAATGTTGAAGAAATTAACACCTTGAAAACTAGCCTAACTCAATTGGCAAAAGAGGTTCAAAAAGCCAATGAGGAGAAGAATGCTTTCAAAAGCAGAATTAGCCAAATGGAAAAGGAGATTCAAAAGCTCACTGAAGAAAATAGTTCTTTCAAAATTAGAATGGCACAGATGGAGGCTAATGACTTTATGCAAAACCAAGAAATCACAGAACAAAGAGAGAAGAATGGAAAAATGGAAGATAATGTGAAATATCTCATTGGAAAAACAACAGACCTGGAAAATAGATCCAGGAGAGACAATTTAAAAATTATGGGACTACCTGAAAGCCATGATCAAAAGAAGAGCCTAGACATCATCTTTCATGAAATTATCAAGGAAAACTGCCCTGAGATTCTAGAACCAGAGGGCAAAATAAATATTCAAGGAATCCACAGAACACCGCCTGAAAGAGATCCAAAAAGAGAAACTCCTAGGAACATTGTGGCCAAATTCCAGAGTTCCCAGGTCAAGGAGAAAATACTGCAGGCAGCCAGAAAGAAACAATTCAAGTATTGTGGAAATACAATCAGGATAACACAAGATCTAGCAGCCTCTACATTAAGGGATCGAAGGGCATGGAACAGTATATTCCAGAAGTCAAAGGAACTAGGACTAAAACCAAGAATCACCTACCCAGCAAAACTGAGTATAATACTTCAGGGGAAAAATTGGTCTTTCAATGAAATAGAGGATTTTCAAGTATTCTTGATGAAAAGACCAGAGCTGAAAAGAAAATTTGACTTTCAAACACAAGAATGAAGAGAACCATGAAAAGGTGAACAGCAAAGTGAAGTCATAAGGGACTTACTAAAGCTGAACTGTTTACATTCCTACATGGAAAGACAATATTTGTAACTCTTGAAACATTTCAGTATCTGGGTACTGGGTGGGATTACACATGCACACACACTCACATACACAGAGACAGAGTGCACAGAGTGAATTGAATAGGATGGGATCATATCTTTAAAACAAAATGAAATCAAGCAGTGAGAGAGAAATATATTGGGAAGAGAAAGGGAGAAATTGAATGGGGCAAATTATCTCTCATAAAAGAGGCAAGCAAAAGACTCATTAGTGGAGGGATAAAGAGGGGAGGTGAGAGAAAAACATGAAGTCTACTCTCATCACATTCCACTAAAGAAAAGAATAAAGTGCACACTCATTTTGGTAGGAAAACCTATCTCACAATACAGGAAAGTGGGGGATAAGGGGACAAGCAGGGTGGGGGGGATGATAGAAGGGAGGGCATGAGGAGGAGAGTGCAATTCGAGGTCGACACTCATGGGGAGGGATAGGATCAAAAGAGAATAGAAGTAATGGGGGACAGGATAGGTTGGAGGGAAATATAGTTAGTCCTATACAGCACAACTATTATGGAAGTCATTTGCAAAACTACACAGATTTGGCCTATATTGAATTGCTTGCCTTCCAAAGGGAAGGGGTGGAGAGGGAGGGAGGTAAAGAAGGTGGAACTCAAAGTGTTAGGATCAACTGTCGAGTAATGTTCTTGCCACTAGGAAATAAGAAAAACAGGTAAAGGGGTATAGAAAGCTATCTGCCCCTACAGGACAAAAGAGAAGATGGAGACAAGGGCAGAGAGGGATGATAGAAGAGAGAGCAGATTGGTCATAGGGGCAATTAGAATGCTTGGTGTTTGGGGGGGGAGGGGATAAAAGGGGAGAAAATTTGTAACCCAAAATTTTGTGAAAATGAATGTTAAAAGTTAAATAAATAAATCTAATAAAAAAAAAAAAAGAACAACAACAAAAAATCCTGATTTGATTGAGATCACACTGGGTATTTCACCTTCAGTCCTATGGATTCATGGTTTATCAGGGTTTTTTTGTTTTTTTGTTTGTTTGTTTTACCAAAGCTTTTGTTTCCTTTAAAATGCTAACATTGTACAGACAATTTCACTCTCTTTCAGTTCTTGGAGATTTACACAATTTCCTCTGGAAATGTTTTATAATTTCTAATGTCACTATAATATTCCATCATACTAATATGTCATCATATGTTTAGGGCTTTCCTAATAGGTGGATAAACATTCGGTTTCCACTTTGGAGTTAGTATAAAACAATCTTCTCCAAATACTGACATATTCTCTCTTTCTTTAATGGTATGATAGGCCTAGGAACGGTCTAATTGGACATAGTAGAATCACATATTTTAGTAATTTTTAGGGTATTGTTCTAAATTATTTTATGGAATGTCTTGACCAAGTGATAACTGCATAAATGGTACTGTAGTGTCTCTGTTTTCCCACAGTCTCTGCATCATTTATGTTTTTCCCTCTTTATAATATATGCAAATCTATTTAAGAGGAGCTAGAATCTCATTTTTTAAATTACTTTTGATGGTTTTGTTTCATTTTTTACATAGTTCTTGATAGTATAGGTCTCTTCCTTTAAAAATTGTCTGTTCATGTGTTTTTAGCATCTATCTGTTCGGAGAATAGGTCTAGGTCTTTTAGATGTGAAATTTTTTCAGAGAGATTCCTCGAAAATATTTGCCCAGTTATCTGATTATGCAGTAAGTGTAATTATCATAGTTTTGTGAAATATATGTGAATACATATGAATGACTTTGATTATATATAATTGCATATATATAAAATCAAAATTGTTCATTTTATGTTCGTTTAGCCTCTCTGTTACCTGTTAGCTATGAATCCCCTCATAGATTTTTTTTAAAGTAATTTCTTCCTTGCTATTCTAATTTATTTAGGAAATTAACTGTTATTTTAATAATGTACCATTATGGATGTTGTCATGATGTATGCAGAATCTCACATTTTCTAGGTGAGAAAACTGAGATTCAGAGGTGTGTCTTTTCCAAATTCATATCTTTAGAAAGGCCCTGATTAAGGATTCAAACCCAGTTTTTCAGATTCCAAATCCAGTATACTCTTTTCACTGAGCAACTGTACTGTGGTTATACCAGTAAATGGTTGTAGCATTGTAAAACACCTTACCGTTATCATCATTCATTTTGAAAAAAAAAAAATTAATGGATAATATGTAAGATCCCTTCCAATTTTAGGTCAGTGTACTAGAAACTGTATTTCTCTTGTTTGGCATCACCCTTAATTTGATTACTTTACAAATATAAATTAAACAGTTCCATGGGTTGAATCAGCACAAATATAAAACACTCTTTGATAGCCATTCAAATAATGAACAATCATATATTAAGCACTTAGTATAAATCACCCACTATGCCAGAGGATGGGGACAAAAAGAGAAAAAAGAAAAGAACTCCTCATATTCTATGTGTACTTCTCTTTGAAGAAACTTTGAAATCTAAGAACAATAGAAGATAATTAGAAAGATTTTAATATTCCAACTTCAGTCTTTATTTAAAATCATTTCTTGAAAGATGGTGGAGTAGAAATATGCACACATTCCAACTCTTTCTCCACAGCTCATAAAATACTTGTAAAGAATTACTCTCAACAAATTCTAGAGCAGCAAAAGCCACACAATGATGCAGTGGAAGAGATTTTCATCCCAGGGTGACCTGGAAGGCTCAAGGGAAAGGTCTGTCACACCTGACACTGAATGGAGAACACCCCAGCCTTGGCCATACTGGGAGGAGCAGGGCTTGGGGGCAGACTCCCCTGAAGCAGCAGCAGAGATTTTCAGATCCTTCAACCCACAGGCGCCAAAGACATTTCAAAAGTCAGTGACAGGCGCCAAGGACACTTCAAAGATCAGGGAGAGAGTTTTTCCACCTCTGTGACAAGGGAGAAGGGTCCTCCCTTAGCCCTAGCCCTAGACAACAGAGGTGATAGTGGTTGAAGCAGCAGTCAGTGTAAATCGTTGGAGCCTCAGCTTAAAGCCCCTGGGGGAATTGAGCAGCTGATGGGAATCTAAGCTACTAGCCAAGCTCCTCTCCCTTGATTGTGCCACCTTTGAGGAACTGAGATCCTACACGTACCCAGAGTATACCCTTCTCTTTACAAAGGACCCAAAAGTCAAGTAACTGGTTGGGAAAATGTCCAAGAAAGGGAAAAAAATAAGAAGATAGAAAGTTACCATCTTGGTGAAAAGGCATTTTCATAAATCCTTTTGGATAAGGAAGAACAATGTTTACCATCAGGGGAAGACATAAAAGTCAAGGCTTCTGCATACAAAACCTCTAAAATAAATATGCCACGGTCCCAGGCCATGGAAGAGCTCAAAAAGAATTTTGAAAATCAAATAAGAGAGGTGGAGGAAAAATTGGGAATAGAAATGAAAGCAATGCAAGAAAATCATGAGAATGGAGTCAACAGCTTACTAAAGGATACCCCCAAAATGCTGAAGGAAATAACACCTTTAAAAATAGGCTAACACTATTGGCAACAGAGGTCCAAAAAGCTAATGAGGAGAATACTTTAAAAAGCAGAATTAGCCAATTGAAAAAGAGGTTCAAAAGCAAGAAAATAGTTCTTTAAAACTTAGAATGGAGCAGATGGAAGCTAATTACTTTATGAGAAACCAAAAAATAACAAAGCAAAACCAAAAGAATGAAAAAAAATGGAAGATAATGTGAAATATCTCATTGGAAAAAAAACTGCCTGGGAAAATTGATAGAGGGGAAACAATTTATAAATTATGGGACTACCTGAAAGCCATGATCAAAATAAAATACTAGATATCATGTTTCATAAAATTATCAAGGAAAACTACCCTGATATTTTAGAACCAGAGGGCAAAATAAATATTGAAGAATCCACCGATCACCTCCTGAAAGAGATAAAAAACGAAGAACTCTTAGGAATGCTGTGGCCAAATTCCAGAGTTGCCAGGTCAAGGAGAAAATATCACAAGCAGCTAGAAAGAAACAATTCGAGTATTGTGGAAATACAATCAGGATAGCACAAGATCTAGTAGCTTCTACGTTAAAAGATCAAAGGGCTTGGAATATGATATTCCAGAAGTCAGAGGAACTCCAGTTAAAATCAAGAATCACCTACCTAGCAAATCTTCAGGGGAAAAAATCGTTATTCAATGAAATAGAGGATGTTCAAGCATTCTTGATGAAAAGACCAGGGCAGAAAAGAAAATTTGGTTTTCAAACACAAGAAACAAGAGAAGCATGAAAGGGTAAGCAGGAAAGAGAAATCACAAGGGACTTACTAAAGTTGAACTGTTTACACTCCTGCATGGAAATATAATAATTGTAACTCTAAAAACTTTTCTCAATATATGGGTAGTTGGAGGAATTATACACACACACACACACACACACACACACACACACACACACATATATATATATAGAGAGAGAGAGAGAGACAGAGAGACAGAGAGACAGAGACAGAGACAGAGAGAGACAGAGACAAAGACAAAGACAGAGAGACAAGGAGCACAGGGTAACTTGAATACAAAAGGATCATATCTAAAAAAATTAAATGAAGGCGTGAGAGAGGAATATAACGGAAGGAGAAAGGGAGAAATTATCTCTCATAGAAGAGGCAAGAAAAGACTTTTCCAATGGAGGGGAAAAGGAGGAGGTGAGAGGGGAAAAATGAAGCTTACTCTCATCACATGTGCCTCAAGGAAGGAATAATATACACACTTAATTTGGTATGAAAATCTATGTTACACTACAGAAAAGTAGGGGAGAAGGGGAAAAGCAAGGTGGGGAATGATTGAAGGGAGGGGAAATGGGAGGAAGGAGCAATTAGAAATTTACACCTGGGGAGGGACAAGGTCAAAAGAGAGAATAGAAGAAATAGAGGGGCAGGATAAGATGGAGGGAAATATAGTTAGTCTTACACAACATGACTGTTATGGATGTCATTTGCAAAACTGCACATATATAGCCTATATTGAATTGCTTGCCTTCTCAGTGGGGATGAATGGGAAGGGAGAAAGGAAGAGATGTGGAAACTCAAACTTTTAGAAGCAAATGTTGAGAAATATTTATGAATACAACTGAAAAACAAGAAATACGGGTAATGGGGCATAGAAATTTATCTTGCCCTACAGGATAAGAGAGAAGATGGAGATAAGGGAAAGGAGGGGTGTTAGAAGGGAGGACACATTGGTGGAAGGGGCAATCAGAATGCAAGGAGTTTTGGGGTGGAGGAGGGGAGAGATGGAGAGAAAATTAGGAACTCAAAATTTTGTGGAAATGAATGTTGAAAACTTAAATAAACCAACAAGCAAACAACAAACAAGTAAAATAAAATTACTTCTCACAGGTTTTCAGTATCCAGAGAGGAAGGGCTTATCATCTGTCAGTTAGTTCAGTCTGCACATATGTGTGGATGAGGAGGCATAAGACTTCTAATCCGATATCTTTTCCATTGTTCTCCGAGGTCTTTTTAAATTATTATCCCCACAATTTACTTCAGGTGTTTTTTCCTCTGAGTTTCTTAGAGCATATATCAGGGGGTTCAACATAGGAGTGAGAATGCTATAGAATATGCCCACAGTTTTATCAAGACTACACAAGAATCTCACATATATGAATATGCAGGGTACAAATAACAAGACAACTATAGTGAAATGGGATCTACAGGTAGAGAGGGCTCTACTTCTACCTTCCCCACTGTGGAACCTCAGAGAATACAACATGATGACATAGGAAGCAGCCAGCATAAAGAAGTTGACCAGACAGATCACCCCATTGTTGGACATCACCAAGGTCCCAGTAACATAGATGTCAGTACAGGCAATTTCCAGTAATGGATAAAAATCACGAAGTGATCCATCAAGTTGAAACAGAAGGGTAACAGAAAGGCAAGGAGTATCTCAATAATGCAATGAGAAATTCACCAATCCATGCAAGCAACACCAGAAGGTCACATAGACACTGGTTCATGATAGTCACGTAGTTCAAGGGCTTACAGATGCCTACGTAGCAGTTATAGATCATAACTGTTACCAGAATGATCCCAACACCACCAAAGAAATATACTGCAAAGGGCTGGGTCATACACTTATTAAAGGAGATAGTTTTCTTTTCATACAAATAATATGCAATGAGTTTTGGGGCCACTGAGGTGGAATAGGAAGTGTCAATATAATATAGGTAAGCCAGGAAAAAATATTTGGGTGTGATTACTGCCTGGCTACTAACCACGGTGACCACAATGAGGAGGTTGCTCCCTATGGTGATGACATATGTAATAATGAACACAAAGAACAACATTTTTGCACCATGCAAAACAATGAGAACCACAAAAGAATAAATTCTGTAACATTCCTTTGGTACTCCATGTATGTAAAGGGGCCACTGAAAATAGTTACCTATAGTCCAAAAAATAATTATTGTCATCTTGAGGACCATGGCCAGAAGAAATTTCAACATAAATTAAAATTGCTTAGGGTTCTGTGTTGACTACATTTATGAATCCCACATATCCAGTGGCTTCGTATTACAACAAGGACCAAATTTGAAATTATTTAGTTGGATTTTAAAGACCTTTATAACTTCATCCTTTCCTAACTTTCCAGTTTCCTTACAATTTGTTCCTTTCCTTTTACTTTGTAAACCACTGACACTGACCTCCTTGCTATTCCTCACTCAAGTCATTCCATCTCCCTGCTCATAGTAGTTTCAAGAGCTATTCCTTACGTATATACCTTCCTCTTGATCTTCTCCTTTGTGTTCTTTAGTTTCCTTCTATTCTTAAGTAAGTTACACTTTCTAAAAATTTTTTTACCAGTTTTCTCTAATTTTAATATTTTTCCTCTAAAACCAATTCCAATATATGTGTATATATATATGTGTGTGTGTGTGTATGTATGTATATATATATATATGTGTGTGTGTGTGTATGTATGTATATATATATATGTGTGTGTGTATATATATATATATATATATATATATATATATATATATATATATCTTCTTTGTACAAAGTTATATTCCCAGTTAGACTGTAAGCCTCCAGTGACCAGAGACTAACTTTTGCTTTTTCTTGTATTCCCAGAATTTAGCATAGTGCCTGCCATATAGTAGAATATTAATGAAGACTAGAGGACCATCTGTCCTGAAGCTCTCTAGAAAGCTATAGTTTTTATACTGCACGGTTCCCATCATATTATGTCTGCTCTTCTACAAAGTATCCCAGGTTCTTAAATTATCTGTCCTTGCCATGCCATCAAAATCATCATTTCCAAAACATTGTCCTGGTCTCAGAAAAATGTCAAGGGAAATAATGACAAACATATAGACCAAGATGTCTATGAAGTGAAATTCTGTCATTTTGTAGATGAGGAAACTGAATTCCACTGAGGCACAATCATTTCCTAAGTAACTTTGACAGTGAGCAATAGAAGAGGGATCTGAAACGATTTCCTCTGACACCAGAGCTCATGCAATTTCTACTCATTCCTACAGTGTAAAATGTCTCATAGGGAATAAATTAATAAATATTTATGGAAAACACTATGAAACAACTTTCAGTTACAAATAACTCTTTTGTCTTGAACTGATAAAAGTAATTTTACCTTAAAAGAGGACACATTTAATGTTTATCGTTTTAATTATGAGATAGCAGGTAGGATAAGAGAGTGACCAAGGCCATTTGCTCTCCAAAAATACAGATTGTTCCAAAGTCCAAAGTCGTTTAATAAGTAATTGTGTAAAAATGCATGCTATTATAGTCATCCAATCCAAGAAGGATTTCTGAAGCGCTGACTGGGCACAGAGTAGAATAAAAATATTATTACTAATGATGGTATACATGATATAAAGATGTGAAGTATAAAGATGAGAGATTGAAGAAGAGAATTGTCTCATTCTGATATTCATTTGCCATGAATGAGGAAATAGCCTGCCACAGACCACTCACGCAAGTAAGAAGACAGCCAGGAAGAGTAGAAAGGGTGTCTCAAAAGTCTTAGTGCAGTTTAGGCTTTAGTTCATTAAAACCGCACAAAGAGTTGAAACATATTTTATATGATAATTTCTTAATCTTTTCATAATTTCATATTTTATGTCATTTATCCATCATTTCCACTCTACTTCTCTAATTTTCATTTATCTGTTACCTATCTATTAACCATGTATCCTTCATCTATCCAGGTATCAATATCCATCCATCATTTAACTATGTACCTACCAATTATCTGTCATTTGATTCTATTTATCCATCTACCCATTTATCCTCTTCTGTATAGCTATCCTCCTCCCTCTATCGTTCTATCCTTCTATCATTAATTCTATCATTAATTTATCTACTTACATATTTTCTATCCATCACCCTCTCTATCTATAGACTCCCTATCTATTAGTTGAATCTCTTACTATCAACTCTTGCATCTTTATCTGATCTTTTTCTCTTTATCTGTTTATATCTCTATATGTACATATGTGTGTAAATACATTTATATGTCCATATATGTGTATGTGTATCTACATATACATACTCATGTATACACATATACATGAGGAATTCTTTTTCTAGAAATGCTGCATGCTTCTACTTTTCACTTTAGAGAAAATTTCCTGGGAAAGCGGAGCTTAAGTGACTTGCCAAAGTCAAGTGGTTAACAATGTTAGAAGAAGAATTTGAAACTATATGTTTTTGATTCTGAGGATGGCTCCCTTAAGTACAAAGAAACACTGCCTCTTAAGACGTATTCATAATAATGCCAAGTGTTGTCCAGAGTATCCTTAAAATCTTAGTGCTATTGGAAGCCATGAGTTTGAAACTTCACTAAGAACTTTGGGATTTTGTTTTTAAATTGCTTTAATGGTTACGTAGTATTTGCCTGTTTTGTTTTGTTTTTTTAAAGCCTCAAAATACAGCTGTGAATCAGGTATCAGTCATTACTACTCCCATTTCATAGCTGATGAATCATAGATATCTTTTATACATATGACTCAAATAAATTAAATTATTTGTCCATGATCACACAAATGTGAAGTGTAAATGACAGACAGTTCCGAACCTTCTGGAGCTCACAAGAATATCTGGAGAAAACATATAGACCAATATAATAATATAATATTAACTAATAAAATATAATATAATGATATAATATAATATAAATATAAACTAACTCAAGATACGTTAGCTAAAGAAAAACACAAAACTCAATGTGTATTCTGTGAATGGAAGGAACAAAGCAGATTCCATTTATGTAATGTTTTAAGGTTTGACCACGCTCTACATGTTAACTCATTTGATTGTCAAAGTATATATAAACTTATTTACGAAGTGAGTAATTTTTGAGTGATATAAAATTTAAACTCAGGTCTTCCTGATTCCAAATATTTACCGAAAGTCAATCTATTCATTATTCAAGGCAAATTTAAGTTTAACGCAGTCTGTCCCACTTTTCAATGCCCTTTACTTAAGAATTCAGACTTTTGAAACAGCTCAGTCCTCTCCCTTGCTAAGAATATATGGAGCTTCTTCATAGCATCAAAAATAAATTCTTGTCACTGAAAGACAAACACCTGTGTGAGCTTCTGCTTTTTCCTGTTTTAAGGGTAAGAGGGTGAGGCATGATTTGGTAAATACGTTTAAACTCTATCATAAATCACCTTTATACCATTTCTCCTTCCCTGACCCAGGGAGACAAGAAAAGTGTCAATATATATTTGTGAATCTAGAATAAACCATAATATTAGATATAATAAGCCTTATTCTTTACAGAAGTAACATTACTTGAGCTGCTGTTTTGCAGATGCAATTAGAAAAAAAGTAGCAAATGCTTGAAAATTACCAGGATGAGGGAAGATCTTTGAGTTCACTCAATGAATATCTGCTGTAATTGCTTGTATTTGGTTAAACTTTTGACAGCAGCATTTTCTTATCAATTTTTACATTTTTCTACAAACTAACAAACATTAAGATATATTTAAAAAGAAAAACATGTATATGAACTGTCCTGTACATGTCAGTAACTTCAGTATATGATGTACTTCTGTTATAACATCAGAGTGTTATAGTAGAAGGTCAGCTGTTCTAATTAACTTCACATCATATTAGTTTAGTAAAGGAAAATCTCTGGTCAACTCCTTATATGACCAGAAACATATCTGTACTGTAGTAAACTACTTGATGTGATGAAAGAAATTCAGTTTAGGAAGAAAATGGATAAGACTAGTCAGATAGTTGGTCTCCATAAATACTCTTTTTTCTGAGCTAAAGTTTTCTCAGTGGCATCCTGCCAGGCCTAGAGGCCTGTGTGGGCTACCCGAGTCTTCTTACCTCACCTCCGAGGTCTTCGGTTGGCCAAAACCGGGTGCTCATATGAGAGAAAGGACGTTCCAGAGTCGAACAAGGGTTGAGCTTTATTTCAGGGTCTGCTTACAAGTGCAGGGGGGTCTTCCTTAGGAGGAAGAGGGGGAGATTTCCTAAGGAGGCTAAGATCTTAAGGGATTGGAAGTAGAAGTACAAGCGGGGAGAGAGGGGGAGAGGAGAGAGGAAAGAAGAAAGCGGAGCCTACTGTCCTCTTGGCTCCTCACGTGCTAAGAGAGCTTTCAGGCTTCCTCAATCCTACTTAACCTTCAGCCGCATAGTTTGCATCTGAATACCGTGCTGTTAGGTAACTAGGTGTGCCCAGATCCGGGACAATCTCTAGGCCGGGGAGATCTCTCTCCCATCACGTTTCTCACGGGAAGAGGCGGAATTACTCGAGATAGCTCGGTTCACCTCGATCCCCTGCCGTTTCCTGGGGGGGTGTCGTGAGAGCTCTAAGATTTAGAAGCTCCCACCTTTACCCGCCCGAGACTGTCCACACGGAATTGAGCTTCCAATCCCAACAGCATCCTAAGTCCTGTGGTCAGAATGCCAAAAGCAACAGACTGATGTCAAAGTCCACCAATAATCACACGCATCTCCTTTCGTTTCTTTGAGGCAAGGACCACTATATGTAAAATTAGGCACGGCTACAGAGATCATTCAATTCAACTTTTCCACTTCAAGATTTTAAGATAGGAAACGAGAGGTTAAGTAACTTTTCCAAAAACATCCAGCCAATTAATTGTAAAATCTAGGTCTCCTAACTCCTAAGCCAGTGTGATTTTCAGCATATCGCACTGTGTCCCATTTGCTCATTGAGTCACTGAATGTATAAACTTTATTAAATATTTTCTTTCAGTTAACAAGCACACTATTTCTCCGGGGAAGTTTCCTGAAGAGTTGTGGTTTCTTTATAGTGTGTTCGTCAGGAGAATCTTAAAAGAAACTACAACTCCTTCACATTGAAAAAGAATATTAGAATTGTAAAAGAATATTAGAATGTTAGAGTTGTATTATAAGACAGATCAGGAAATTATCCTAGTACCTCCCTAATCTGCCAATCAAAAGGATTTCACATTTCCCTTTTAAAGGTTAGGGATGACCAACCTTTGAATGTCGGAGCCCATTTGCTAATCTGGTTCTAATTAATCCTGTTGCACTCGCCTTTGGCTCAAATTGAAACAATTACCTTTTCTACCTCTCATATGTTGCTCTGCATTGTATCCTATATACCCGAGTGCATGTTGGGGGATATCTCCCCAAATGGCCACAGTGGAAAATAAATTTCAATATTTCAAAAGTCATTGAATGATCTGTGTTCCACCGGTTATGTCACTGGGTGGACAAAAGAGATCAGATGGTAAAAATTTTTGTATAAATTATATACTGATTGTTTATCCTATATAAATTTCTGTGGCCTTCATTATACCTCAATTAATACCATTTTCCTTTACAGAATCAGGATAAAATTACTGCCAGTTCCTAATTTGTCACGAAACCACCAAGAATTGTAGTAGACTTACTTGGCTGTTTGGTTTCCTGGTCCAATGTTTTCCTTCTCGGGTTTGGCGAAATTCCATGGCCCTTGATAGAATTACAAAAACTTTGAAGGTCATCCTCAGCACTACGCTACTACCTTAGCCCCATTGGCCTACAAACCCACCTAAATCCTTTCCAAGACAACGCTATATAATGGGTATAGTTATTAGTCTTGAAATCCACAAGACTTGCTTTGAAATCTTACATAGAAAGGTTACTAATCATATAATCCTCGTCAAGAATTTAACCTACCTAACAGTCTCAGATTCCATACCCATAAAATGAAGGGCTCAAACTTGGTGGTGTCTAATTTCTCTTTGAGATGATTAAACTCTTACTTTCACCCTGACAGTCGTCACACTTATATAGCCACTACTATAAGAAGAAAAGTCTTTTTTTAATTAAATAACTTTATTTCTTTTCAGAGTTCTACAATCACTTCCATATATCTTAGATTTTTTCCCCCTCCATTCCTCTCCTTCCCCATTCCCTCGCTGAAAAGGCATACAATTTTACATAGGTTCTACACATACCTTTCTATTAAATACATTTTTACCTTAGTCATGCTGCATAGAAGAATTAAAGTGAATGGGAAAAATCATAAAACAAAACATTATAGAAAAGATAATGACCTGCTTCATTCTGAGATAATATTCCATAGTTATTTCTCTGGACGTGGAAGGCATTTTGCCTCGACAGTCCTTTGGGAATTTTTTAAGTCTTTGCCTTTCAGGGAAATACTAAGTCTGCAAGAAAAATTCCTCGCACACTGTGCTTGTGCTGTGCACAAAATTCTCCTGGTTCTGCTCCTTTCACTCAACATCAGTTCATATAAATATTTCCAGGCCTTTCTGAAGTCTTCCTGTTCATCATTTCTTAAAAGCAAAATATTATTCCATTACATTCATATACCACAATTTATTCAGTCATTTCCCAATTGAGGGGCATGCCCTTGACTCCCAGGGTTTTGGCCACAACAAAGAGAGCTACTATAAATGTTTTCATACATGTGTGACTGTTTCCCATTTTTATGATCTCTTTTGGATAGTCACAGAAGTGATAGTGCTGGATCCAAGGGTATGCCCATTTTTGTAGCCTTTTGGGAATAATTCCACTTGGAAAAACTCACAGCTCCACCAACAATGAATTAGTGTTCCACATCTCCCACATCTTCTCCAGAACTTATCATCTTCCTGTTTTATCATGCTAGCCATTCTGATAGGTGTGTTGTGATATTTCAGAGTTGTTCTGATTTACGTCTCTCTAACCAATAGTGATTTTGAGAATTTTTTTTCATATGACTATAGAGAGCTTTAATTTCTTCCTCAGAAAAAACCTTGTTTTTATCCTTTGACCATGTATCAATTGGGGAATGACTTATATTCTTCTACATTTCACTCAATTCTCTATATATTTTAGAAATGAGGCCTCCATCACATACAATACTTGCAAAAATTCTTTCCCAGTTTTCCGCTTCCCTCCTAAAGTTGGTTGCATTGGATTTGTTTGTGCAAAAACTTTTCAATTTAATGTAATCCAAGCTATGTATTTTGGAGAGGTGGAGCCAAGATGGTGGAGTGTAAAGATGCATATAATCTAGCTCTTCCCCCACAACCCATAAAATACCTGTAAAGAATGACTCTCAACAAATTCTAGAGCAGCAGAAGGCACAGATCAACGGAGTGAAAGAGATTTCCAGCCCACGGTGAAGTGGAAGGTCAAGGGGAAAGGTCTGTCGTACCAGGCATGTAGAGAAGTACACCCCAGCCTTGGCAGTGAAGCACCAGGAGGAGCAGGATCAGAGCAGACCTCGGGGGCAGAATCCCCAGCAGCAGCAGAGGTTCTTAGATTCTTCAACCCACAAGTAACAAAAGCAGTTTCAGAGGTCAGTGCGGGGGCTTTTTCAGCTAGGCAAGAAGGGAGAAGCATCCATCTCTATCTCTGGCACCAGGTGGCAGCAGCAGAGGCAGCAGCAGCAAGAGCAGGATTAGCAGCGGTGGCTGCTGGGCTGGTGGTGGTTGTGGTGCCTGTGGCAGTCAGCATCCAGCATCCATTGTTGGAGCCCACACCTTAGGGCCCTTGGAGGAATTGAACAGCTCATCTGAACCTCAGCCCTGAGTGGTGGCCTGGCCTTGTGAATCCTTCTCCTTAAGCCCTGGGGGAATTCAGCAGCTGATCTGAATCTCAGCCCTGACTGCTGACATGACTGAAATGGAGGCAGTTGTGGAGAGGGAATTCTACTATTCTCAGAATTCTAGCGGAAAAGTTTCTGGTTGCTCCCAGACTAGTGTGCAGGTTTGATTGTGCCACCTTGGAGGAACTGAGATCTTACAGGTCCCGAGTACATGTCCCCTACTCATGACAAAGGACCCAAAAGTCAAGTAACAGGTTAGGAAAAGGTCCAAAAAAGGTAAAAAAGAAAATAAGACTATAGAAAGTTACTTCTTAGTGAACAGGAATTTTTTCCCATCCTTTCAGATGAGGAAGAACAATGCTTACCATGAGGGAAAGACAGAAAATTCGAGGCTTCTGCATCCCAAATACCCAAAGTAAATATGCAGTGATATAAGGCCATGGAATATCTCAAAAAGGATTTTGAAAATCAAGTAAGAGAGGTGGAGGAAAAATAGGGAAGGGAAATGAGAGAGATGCAAGAAAATCATGAAAAGTGAGTCAACAACTTGCTAAAAGAGCCCCAAAAAATGCTGAAGAAAATAACACCTTTAAAAATAAACTCTATTGGCAAAAGACATTCAAAAAGTCAATGAGCAGAAAAATGCTTTAAAAAGCAGAATTAGTCAAATGGAAGAGGAGGTTCAAATCCTCACTGAAGAAAACAGTTCTTTAAATATTATAATGAAGGAGATGGAAGCTAATGGTTTTATGAGAAACCAAGTAATTACAAAACAAAACAAAAATAATGAGAAAATGGACCATAACATACAATATCTCATTGGAACAAATAATAGATCCTAGAGAGACAGTTTTAAAATTATGGGACTACCTGAAAGCCATTATCAACAAAAGAGCCTAGACATCATCTTTCAAGAAATTATCAAACAAAACTTCCCTTACATTCTAGAACCAGAGGGCAAAATAAATATTGAAAGAATCCACCAATCACTTCCTGAAAGCCATCCAAAAAGAAAAACTCCTAGGAATATTGTATAGAAGTTAAAGAGCTCCCAGGTCAAGGAGAAAATATGGCAAGCAGCTAGAAAGAGACAATTTGAATATTGTGACAATAAAACGAGAATAACACAATATCTATCATTTTCTATATTTTGGGATAGAAGGGCTTGGAACATGATATTCCAGAAGTCAAATGAACTAGGATTAAAGCCAAGAATCATCTACTCAGCAAAAGTGAGTATAATACTTCAGGGAAAAAATTGCCATTCAATGAAATAGAGGACTTTTAAGTGCTCTTGAAGAAAAACCAGACCTGAAATGAAAATTTGACTTTCAAACACAAGAATAAAAAGAAACATGGAAAGGTAAACAGGAAAGAGAAATCCCAAAGGACTTACTAAATTTGAACTGTTAACATTCCTACATGGAAAGATAATATTTGTAAGTCTTGAAACTTTTCTCAGTATCTGGGTAGTTGGTGGGATTATACACATACACACACACATGCGCGCACACTGGAGCATGCACACACACATCATATATACATACATACATATATATATATATATATATATATATAGAGAGAGAGAGAGAGAGAGAGAGAGAGAGACAGAGAGACAGAGACAGAGAGAGAGACAGAGAGACAGAGACAGAGACAGAGACAGAGACAGAGAAAGACAGGAAGAGAGACAGAGACAAAGAGTACAGGGTGAATTGAATTGGAAGGGATCATAATTGCAAAATAAAATTAAGGGGTGAGAGAGCAATATATTGGGAGGAGAAAGGGAGAAATAGAGTGGGGCAAATTATCTCTCATAGAAGAGACAAGAAAAGACTTTTCCAATGGAGGGGAAAAGGAGGAGGTGAGAGGGGAAAAGTGACGCTTACTCTCATCACATTTGGCTCAAGGAAGGAATAACATGCACACTCAATTTAGTATGAAAACCTATCCTACACTACAGGAAAGTAGGGGAGAGGGGGATAAGTAGGGTGGAGGGATGATGGACGGGAGGACAAATGAGAGGAGGGAGCAATTAGAAGTAAACACTCTTGGGGAGGAGCAAGGTCAAAAGATAGAATAGAAGAAATGGGGGGCAGGATAGAATGGAGGGAGATATAGTTAGTCTTACACAACATTACTATTATGGAAGTCATTTGCAAAACTACACATATATAGCCTATACTGAATAGCTTGGCTTCTTAGTGGGGATGGATGGGGAAGGAAGAAGGAAGAGAATTTGGAACTCAAAGTTTTAGGAGAAAATGTTAAGAATTGTTTTTGAATACATCTAGGAAATAAGAAATACAGGTAATAGAGTTTAGAAATTTATGTTGCCCTACAGGACAAAAGAGAAGTTGGGGATAAAGGAGTAGTGTTAGAAGGGAGAGCAGATTGGTGGAAGGGGTAATCAGAAGGGGTAATTTGGAGTGAGAGGAGGGAAGAGGTAGGGAGGAAATTTGTGGAAATGAATGTTGCAAACTTGAAATAAATAAATGATTATATATATATGCATATATATACATATTGCATTTAATAATGTTTTCTATCTCTTGTCGAAAAGTTGTCCCTTTTTCATAAATCTGACAAATACACTATTTCTTTCTCCCCCTAATTTGTTTAGAGTATCAATCTTTAAACCTAGATCATTTATCCTTTTGCACTTCATTGTTCTGTATGTTGTCAGGCATTGGTCAGTTTGTGCATATTTCCCTCCATACTCTTATCCAGTTTTCCCAGTAATTTTTGTCTAACAGTGAGTTTCTGTCCCATAATCTAGGGTCCTTGACTTTATCAAACAGTAGATTGCTAATTTAA
The DNA here is from genome assembly GCF_028372415.1 of Notamacropus eugenii. NCBI lineage: Eukaryota > Metazoa > Chordata > Mammalia > Diprotodontia > Macropodidae > Notamacropus > Notamacropus eugenii. The sequence goes on from NC_092877.1 coordinate 1,346,555, forward strand.
TTGATTACTGGATCTAGAGTACCTAACCTATTCCGCTGCTCTACCCATCTACTTTTTAGCTACTACCAAGTAATTTTGATAATTGCTGCTTTATAGTACAATTTGAGATCTCATAGAGTTAGGCCACCTTCCCTAACATTTCTTTTCATTAGTTCCCTTGATATTCTAGACCTTTTGCTCATCCAGATGAATTTTGATATTATTTTTTTAACTCTGGAAAATGATCATCTGATACATTGATTGGTTTGACATTGAATAAATAAATTAATTTAGGCAGACATAATTTTTATTATATTGACTCGGCCTACCCACGAGCAACTCATGTTTTTCCACTTACTTAGATCTGAATTTATTTGTGCAGAGTCTTTTTTAATTGTGTTCATATAGTCCCTGGGTTTGTTTTGGCAGTCACAATCCCAGTTATTTTACAGTGTCTACCTTAGTTTGAAATGGGATTTACCTTTCTATCTCTTGCTGTTGGACTTTGTTAGTAATATATAGAAAAATAGATGATTTATGTAGGCTTATTTTATAGCCTCCCACTTTGCCAAAGTTGTTTATTATTTCAAGTAATTTTATACTTGATTCTGCTGAGGCCAGCACAGTCCAGCAGGTCTGGGGTGGTTACAGGCTCACAGAGTAAGAATGAAAACGCAGGTGGGACACAGCAGTCTGAAAAAGCTGAGTTTATTCTGGACATACTGAGCCAATAAATTAGGGGGTTGGGGTGCTTAAATAGTAAAAAAAAAAAAAACCATAGGGGTAGCAATTGAGGCATGAAACAGAACAGATTGTGATAAGTAGAAAGGGAGGCCTCAAGGCCTTTTTATTGGAATGTTGTCCTGTATAGCAGGGGCCCTGATTCCTGGAACTTCAACACCCAAATTCAAGGACGTGCACCTGAGAATAACATATCACTTAACTTCTCAAGCCAGCTACGCTTCTCCCTTGGAGGAGGGGACCTCTTAATAAGAGGCTCTTTCAAACCCCTCAGGGTTCTCTACAGATTTTCTGGGATTCCCTATGTATATCATCATATCATATCTAAAGAGTGATAATGGTTTCTTCTTTGCCTATTCTAATTCCTTCAAATTCTTTTTCTTCTCTTATTGCTAAAGCTAACATATCTAGTTCCATATTGAATAGCTAAATAATGGACGTACTTGTTTCACCCCTGTTCTTATTGGAAATGCATTTAGCTTATCCTCATTGCATATAATGCTTGCTAAAGGTGTTAAGTAGATACTACTTATTATTTTATGGAAAGTTCCTTTCATTCCTGTGTTCTCCAGTGTTTTCAATCGGAATGTGTGTTGTATGTTGTCAAAAGTTTTTTTGCATCTATTGACATAATCATATGATTTCTATTAGTTTTGCTGTTGGTATGATCAAAAATGCTACCTTTCCCTAATATTGAACCAGTCCTGTATTGTTGGCACACTCTATGGTCCCTGAAACCAGGCTTACTGTTTTCTACTTGTTGGACAATGACACTCTACTGTCCTCATCTGTCCCTTTCCAAAGAATGGACATATCATGAAGCATTATGCATCCTCTTCTGGTTCACATCATAGTGACTTATTTCCTCCAAAGCTTTTTATCAAATACCACATTAAGGATTTATTAATCCTACCGTCGGCTTCTCTGCCAAATTTTAATTAATTGGAATACATATAATTTTTGGCAAATGCTTATAAAACTATATGTTTTGTGATCCTTGCAGGCAGGAAATATGTTCGTTTTATCTATTTTTTGTTACCACTGCCTGACAACATATCCAGCAGATAGTTGGCACATGATAAATACTTTAAACTGTTCAATTTCCTTTGAATATCTTCACATATGTGGAGACAAATCATACAAACTACACAGCAGAAATGACATACGTATTTGAAGAGATCAAATCGGCATGCTTCAGATCCCTTCAATTCCTTGATGTTGTGCCTTCTCCTAGTCAAGGATCTTTTCTACATGACATTTGTTATCAATACATAAAAGTGAATTAGGCTTGAACTTTTCAAATATATAGATCAAATGAGAAAATTTCATTTTGATTATTTATTTAGCAGTAGAAACGACAGGTCTAGTCCACAATTTCCTCATGGCATTTTTTACCTCTGTGTTTCTAAAAGTGTAGATAAACGGATTTAACATAGGGATTAGAATAGTGTAAAATATTTCCACTGTTTTGTCAAAGGAGAAAGTAGATGGAGGACGTGCATATTCAAATATGCATGGAACAAAAAACAATACGACAACAGTGATGTGGGAACCACAAGTGGAAATGGCTTTGTGCCGAGCCTCAGTACTGTATTTTCTCAATGAGTGTAGGATGACCCCATAAGACATAAGCAGCAGAACAAAACTAATTGTACAGATGAGACCACTGTTGGTAATAACCATGAGACCAAGGCTATAAGTGTCAGTACAGGCCAATTTCAACAAAGGGTATAAGTCACAAATAAAGTGATCAATAACATTGGGACCACAGAAAGGCAACTGGACAATGAATAGAACCTGAATCAAGGAATGTAAAAAACCTCCTGTCCAGGCCATACAAACCAGTAGAACACACAGTTTCTTGTTCATAATAGTGACATAATGCAATGGTTTACAAATAGCAACATATCTGTCAAAGGCCATGAAGGTGAGGACAATCATCTCAGAACCACCAAAAAAATGTGCTGCAAACAGCTGAATCATGCAGCCTCCAAAGGAAATGGTGTTTTTCACACAGATAGAGTCCACTATTACCTTGGGGGCAACAACAGAGGAAAAACATGCATCAAAGAAAGACAAAAAGGCAAGGAAGAAGTACATAGGAGAGCCTATGAGAGAGGGGGTGGTGGTGATTGTCAAAATAATAACTAAGTTTCCCACAAGAGTTGCAAGATACAAAAGTAAAAATGCAACAAAAACTATTTTCTCAACATCTGGAGTCTGTGAGAGTCCCAAGAGAATGAATTCAGTAACATAACTTTGATTTTCCATTATTTCAAGCTTATGGACAAATGATTACGTGATCACGGGGCACCTGCAAAGGCAATAAGGAAAAAAATGTCTTTAATGTGGATTACGTGACCTATGTGATGAAACTTTTCATGCTATACAACGTTTGCCCATTTTGTGTGAAACACGGAAACATCTATGCGGAACAAGTGGGAGTGAATAAGCCTGCCTCCATTAAAATAGGGGTAAAGGTCTTAAATTTCACACATAAACACACAGGTATGTACACATACACACACCCGCACATTATACCTTGAACAGTTTTAGGTTAGTTTTGGGGCAAGAAGTGACCAGGATCTGCATTAATCACTACAAGAGAAAAATTGACCTTATAAATGATATTGAAAATGCTAAGAGAAAAAGGCCAACTCTTCTCCCACCTATCCACCCCCTAAACCATGACCATCTTGCCAGAAATTTTTATCATGTATCTCTGTGATTGAATAAGTATATAATTTTAAAGTATACAATACACACAGATGTGTATGAACATATGTTTGTATACATATATATGCAAATACATTCACATATCATATTAAACCAAATCAAATTATGACATCCAAAATCATCCCAAGGGCTTTTAAGGAAGAAACTTGTTGGATGCTTATTAAAAAACTGAATAGATCTCTTCAAGTGATGTTTCTTTTAAAATGATGATAAATGTATATTACAATAAACAAATTGTTACCGCATTTATGTGTTAGTGCCTTAATCTCATCAAGGGGATGAAAGAGTATTCATGAAAATTATGTAAAGAAAAATAGACTGAGCAAACCAGCAATTCCATGAAAACTTCATGCTGGATATGAGACTGTCTAGAAATAGTAGGGAAATAATTTCGAGAACTATGTTGGAGAATGGAAGAAAACAAAGGAAGGGAGAAAAACGTACACCATTATCGCCTTCCTAGCACACTAGATGAAAAAGGAAATATATCAGTCAACTACATAAAAATCATATATATAGATATAGATATATAGGTACACACAGATTGAGACAAATATATATATATATATATGTATATATATATGTATATCTGTCTATCCCTGTATTTTTCTATCTTTGAAGACTTTTCAACTAAGGTCCTCAGAGTTCCACTTCGATGCTATCTACAATATCACATGTATTAAAGATGAGAACACAGCACAAAGACATGACACAGAATGAGAAAATTTCCGTGATTGAAGGACAGGTCGGGGCCACACCCTTTAACTCCTATTGAAATCTGTTATCACCTTTCATCTGCCACTGTAATACTCTTCTACTTTTTCTCTCACTCTCAGGTCTCTGTACAATTTAATCCATCCTCATCTCCTGACTGTGGGTATTATTGATTGCTGTCTCCCATTACTAGCATACTTTCCCTTCTCACTTTTTATCTCCTGACTTCTGTGGTTTATTTCAAGTATCAGCTAAAGCTCTGATCACCTACATACCACAGTGGAAAGACTGGTGGCCCTGGAATCAGGAGAACTCACATTCTGGAGTTGAAATCTGGGCTCAAACACTTCCTAATTCTATTACCTTGCACAAATCATGTAACTCTGTTTGCCTCAGTTTCTCATGTGCAAAATGAGCTGGAAAACAAAATGACTAAAGACTCCAGGACCTTTGCCAAGAAAACCTCAAATGGGGCCATTAAGAAGTCTGAGGGAACTGAAAAGACGTAATGACAAAACTTTTAAATTCTATAGAAAGGCACCCTGAATCCCATATAGTTTTACATCCTTCCCTTTCTTGATTGTTCCTAATTTATCCTGGATATAGGTTAATTATACATTGGATTATGAGTCCTTGAAATCAGGAATTACATTTTACCTTTCCTTGCATCCTCAATGCTTAGAAAAGTACCTGGAACATAGTATGTGCCTAATTAATACTTCTTGACAATCTCGCAAAAGCAAGTGTGAGTTTCCTAAAGCACAGAACAAACTCTTTCACCTCATTTCCACATAAAGTCCAATAGTTTACTATTACTTTCAGGATTAAATACCAAATTCATGGTTTTGATATTTATATCTCTTCCCAAGATGATTCCTTTCTACCTTTTCTGTCTTCATTCACTTTTCTCCAATTTTGTCATTCTACAAAATGACTGATTTTGACTTCTTAGAAGTTTTAGAACACAACAGTTCTCCAAAACTTGAAGTTTCTTCACTAATTATTTGCTATGCATGAAGAACTCTACCCCTTCATCTCCGTATTTTATTTTCTTTGTTCTTCTTCAAGACAGCTCAAATCTCACCTTCTGTAAGAGGACTTTCTTGTTTTCTGTAGATGGATGCAAGTACCTTTTCTCTGAATCCTCTCTCTCTCTCTCTCTCTCTCTCTCTCTCTCTCTCTCTCTCTCTCTCTCTCTCTCTGTCTCTCAGAAGAGAGAGCAATTGAAGCTGCATCTATTAAGGCTGTATACTCATCCCTCTTTTACCTATGCTAGAGACAATACATAATTATTTGCGTGATATCTCCCCTATTACCATATGAGGTCTTTGAGATCAGGGATTTTTTTTTTTTAATTTTGCCAACACTTCACACAGTTCTGACTTATAGTGGGTATTTAAAACATAAAGTATCTTAATTGGATGATTGCTTACACTGTGATCTCTGTGATGTCATGAATAATGACCTTTCCTTTTCTCCCCAGGATTTATTTATGTCCTGGTCCATAGTAAAGATTTAAGAGCTGTGTGTTGACTGACTGATTGAGCAACCACAGAGCCATCCCATGCTTGAGAGAATCACACTACAATATACTTTCAACCTGATCACCCAACTTTTAATTAAAAACCTTCAGGGATGGAAAACTTAATATTTTCCAAGGCAGCCAGGGTAGAAATGAATGCATTAATATAAACTGATTAAAACAAAGTTAAGTGCTGAGTATTTGTGAATACCAGTATTGAATGTACCAGCAGAAAGAAGGATGCTCATTTCTTTATTTTCCTCAGATGTGCAGGGCGGGGAGAGGGGAATATGTGCAATAATATACATGACATCTGATATATAAAATTGGTCAATTTATTTTAATTAATTATTAATTTTTACAAAGGAAATTTCACTGTGTAGTAAGGGTGGTGTGGATTATATCTAAGTAAAAGCAAAAGGCACCTAACAGAGACAAATAAATAGACCTAGAGAAATAAAGGCAGAAAGAGACAGGTTGATAAAGAAAAAAAAAGAGCCAAATTGAATTCAATCCAGTTCCTGAGGGAAATATTCTGTCCAAGCCTTTTGATAGAGCTTCCTAAATGACCACTCCTGTCTCAACACCACCCAAAGCAAAAAACATCAATGGTATTTCATCTTTAAATAATGTCTGAAATTCCTTTAAAAATTATTTTGCATTACTCCTCTTAATGTTATCAATTCTTAGAGTAGATAGAATATGCAATTGATAAAATAGTCATTTGAAGTACAATGCACAGGATGTATTGATAACATGATGTGATTTATGAGTGATATGATTACATGTTAAGATTAGGAAAATGAACTACAATGGGAGTATGAAAAAATGGTAAATAATAAAATGTTTGAAGAGTAAATGTGGAGAATAATTTTTTAATCAGGCAGTTCCCTTTTTATCTCAGAGAATTCCTACACAAGACAGGATGTGTAAATGGGAATAGATTTCAGTAAAGAAAACCTTGATTCTTGTCCATCCACACCAAAATAAGCTCTGGGATATGAAATTCTGATATCTTTTTTGTCCAAGAGGGACTGTTATAAATAAGACAGAGAAAAAAGGGAAAAAAAAGAAAGAAAATAAAGAAAGAAGGAAGGAGGATGGACAGAAGGAAAGAAGCAAGAAAACTGCCATACTTCATTGGTGTGAAGTTCACATACATACATATGGAATAAAATCCTTAGTAGCATTCTCCATCAACACAACCCTGAAGAGCTCTATCCATGCCTGAGGACAGAGGTAACTTGAAGAGGCTTCTGTCCAGATCTTATTTTCATCTTTCTCTTGCATAGGTAATGTAAGGTTCATGGAAGAATTTCCACATACTGATGGAGCTAGGAAAAAGTAAAGGAGGGTGAATACACTGTGCTCGGGGACAAATTTTATATTTCTTGGGGTAAAGTATGTGAACAAAAATTTCAGATATGCTAAAAAACTTACCTTGATTAAGTTAGTATAGAACAATTGCTTCAACGTAGAGTTGCCATCACTCTATCTCTGAATTCCATTGTTGGAAAGTCCTTGATGTCTCAGAGAATGAGGCATCTGGATTATCCGGCTGTAAAATCAGGATTTGTTCTCAAGAAAGGGAGGATTGATTCCAAAAAGAATTAGGGACATTTTCAGAAACTTCCAGAGGGGATGCCATATGATAATTTTGCTGTTGTCAGAAAAAGAATCACAGATATATCTCACTTCATTTTTTTAAAATTATATATCAATAACGCAAATATTTCTTCTGTTTTTAGATATAGCATCTTTGTGGTTCTATTCCGCTTTGTGGTTCTATTCCCCTTTGTGGTTTTCTGCATAGAACATAGAGCCAAATGTGCACCCCTTCTTCTAAGAGATATTTATGGATATTTCTTCGACGTTCTGGAGCTATCTGAGTCTCTGAGGGACTGAGGCTCATCCCCTTTGTGTGGACACAGCTCAATTCATTTGTCTTTGGTTGGTACTAAATCAATCCTCCTTAACCAAATAGTCTTGTGTTGTACTGATGCCAGCCTTAGACAAAATCAGGATGTTTTCAAATTGTGCCTTCAAAGTTTTTCCCCTCTCCTTTGTGGGAATTGAATATCACTTCATAAATGACACTATCTCTGAGGACACTCAATCACTCATCCATTTCTGAAGGACTCTGCTATGCTCCTTTATAAACTTTCAAAGGCATTCTGAAACATTTTTCCTCTTCCCTACACTTGTGACAAACACACATTTATCTCCCCAAAACCAAAGAATCAGTGATCCCCTTATGCACATATTGACATGATTATGTTGGAATCCCAAAGTTGGTTGAGATCAAATGATAAACTGTGTGAAATTTTGTGTAATAGGAATTCAAAGAAGAGAAATATAATGTGATAGACTCATCAGTAATGGCTTCTTGAAGTAGGAAAAATATGAATATATTTTTATATATGAATACATATATATGAATAATATAAAATATAATTTTTGCAGCTAGGTGTCACAGTGAATAGGGCTCTGGCATGGATTCAGAAAGAACTATGTTCAAATAAGGCCCCAGACACTTACTAACTGTGTAGCCCTAGACAAGTCACTTAACCTCTGTCTGCCTCCATTCCTTATTTATAGAATGAGGAAAATACTAACATCTACATCCTAGGGGTTTTTGTGAGGATCAAATGAAATAACAATTCTAAAGAACTTAGAATGGTGCATCACATATTGACTGTGTAAAAGATATAAGTACTTATTAGTAAGTTGAAGCAAGGGACTATTTTTGAGAGATAAAGAAGAATGGATAAAGTGTTCAAAACCACAGGGACATGATATCATCTTTGATATTTTAGCCAAGACAAAGGGAAAGGGAGATCCATCATTGAGATTCCTCTCCTTTCATCTGTTTGGCTTACTTCATTCTATTTAGCCTCTCTAATTTTTAGATCAGTAGAATTAGATTCCTACAGGTCTAAACATCCAGAAAACAATTTATATTCCTCAAATCTATTTCCAGTTGAAAAGTATTTATCTTATCTTTTAGTTTCTCAAGAAGGAAGCAGGTAGTTTGTGCAATGAATAGATCACTGCCCCCACTACCAAGAGACCTGAGTTCAAATACAACCTCAAAAATTTAGGAAGTGTGTGACTCTGAGCAATTTATTTAAGCTCTATCTCCTTCAGTTTCTTCCTCCATAAAATGTGATAATAGTACCACTTCTTTCATAGGTTGTCATGAGGATTTATCCATTTTAATACGGTAATATTTGGAGAATTGTATGTGAATATTAAAATGTCATGTTACCTATTGTTGTTAGTAATGATAATAAATATTAGTTATTATTAATCTCTCTCATCATTGGTGTTCCTATCAAGTTTTGTTTAGAAAACTTCAGGTAAATTAAATCTATAACTAATAGTAATTATTATATAGATAATAAAGTATTCTTTTATAATTCTAAGTCAATCCATGCTGAAATAAAATCAACAAACTCTAAAGTGAGGGATTCTAAGCAAGCTCATGGAGTAAGTTTTGGTAGAGAAATTGGACAGTGGGGAAATCAACAATGGGTCCTCAAGTTTGTGGGCTCAAATTCAGTAGATTAAAATATTTTTTCAATATATCTTCCTCAGCATCATTTGTTTTTCTGTTTTCTTCTGATCATAGAGTCAGAAATAGAAGTTTTCTTAGAGGGCAGATCATATAAGCTCCTGTTTTTTAGTAAAAAAAAAATAAATTCGTGTTTAGTAACTGATGTGGTAATATCACACAAGAAATACGTAGCAGAATGGAATACCATTGTGCTATAAGAAATGATGAACAGACAATCTTCAGAAAAACCTGGAAATAATTCTATGAACCGATGATGAGTGAAATGAGCAGAACCAAGTGAGCATTATACAAAGTGAGATCTACAGTGTGGGAGGACTGTTTCTTATAGACTTACTCTTTCACAGTAATGCAAAGACCCAAAAAATTTCCAAAGAATTCATGAGGCAAAATTCCATCCACATCCAGAGAAGGAACTACAGAGTCAGAAGACAGAGTGAATCAGACTATTTTTGTGTGTGTGTGTTTTCATGATTTCTCCCATTAGTTTCAATTCTTCTATGCAATATGACTAATGGGAAACTGTGTTTAACAAGAATGTATGTGTAGAACCCATATGAGATTGCATGCTGTCTTGGGAGGAAGAGGAGAGGAGGGGGAGAAAATTTAAGACTTATGGGGGTGATTGCTGAAAACAGAAAGCAAAAAAACAAATTAAAAAATAGTATTGAGCAAGTAGAAGGTAGTGCCTGTATGAGACCTCAAGAATCAGTCAAATAAAATCTAAAGAATGAAAAAAAAAACAATAGAAAATGTAAAAGTTCTCATTGGAAAAACAACTGACCTTGAAAATAGTTCCAGGAGAGAAAATCTAAGAATTAATGGTCTACCAGACACCCATGATGAAAAAAAGAGTATGTGCAATATCTTCCAAGAAATCTTCAAGGGAAACTGCCTGAGGTACTAGATTTAGGGGGCAAAATAGTCCTCGAAATATCCACAGATCACCTCTTGAAAGAAATCCCAAATTGAAAACACCAATGAACACTGTTGCCAAATTCCAGAACTGCCAGGTGAAAGAGAAAATACCGGAAGTAGTCAGAATACAATAATTCAAATATCAAGGAACTACAATCAGGATCACACAGGATCTTGCATCTTCTACATTAAAAGTTCGGTGGGATTGGAACATGATATTCTGTAAGGCAAAGGAGCTTGGACTACAACAAAAGATCAGTTTTCCAGGCAAGAAGAGCATAATCTTTCAGGTCAGGAGATGAACATTCAATAAAATAAGGAATTTCTAGACCTTCCTGATGAAAAGGTCAGAGTTCAGTAGAAAATTTGATCTTGACATGCAAGACTCAAGAGAGGCATTAAAAGGTAAACACAGGACAAAAGAAAAAAAAAACTCTTGTTATTCAATAAGGGCAACTGTTTACATCCCCATATGGGAGGATGATTTGTTAAAAACTAATAAATACAAAGCAGGTATACCTATAAATATCCTTCCCATATTTGAGTATTTGGTTTGAGTATTCCCATACTAGTTTTCCTGAAGCTCAGAACTTTCTTACCTCACAGTTTCCTGCTCTTCATCTTATGGGTTGCAATAGAATTCTCATCTTAAGGTTTTTGTTTATGTGTGAAAAAAATAAAAGAAGAAAATCTCATCTTTTATGATTTTCATATTAATTAGAACTGATACAAAAATAAAATTTATTTTGCATTAGATCTGGACATTTGAATTTTTCCCTGGAGTCATTCATTTCAGATTGGCAAATGGCTCTACCCCTTGATCAATGTATTAACTGCATATTTATTAACCATTTATTATTTGCAAGACTTTCAAAATTGAGCAACCGAAAAAATTCAGAGGTGATTCATTTATTCATCTTTTTTTTTCACTTGTTTGGCCAGCTGGAGCCAATCTTTCCATAAAACCATCTTTTCCCTGTGTAGTCTTCTGTTTAAGTGATTACTTTAGATTGTAAAGAGATAATATCCACCTTGATAATATCAGCAGTAGAAGCAGTATGAGTTTATTATCAAAGTTATATATTGCTTTTAGGTTTTCAAAGCACTTAACATTTAGTATTTTATTTGATCTTATCTACTCTATGATTTATGATTGCTCATATTTTATAACTGGGAGAAGTGATCCTAAGAGTTGAAGTAACTTTCCTATGATCTTTAAAGAGGAAGCAAACATGGCAGAATTTGAATTTAAGTTTTCTTGCTTCTAGTCTAGGATTCAACCCATTGGAGCACCTATAAAGATGTATGTATATATGTATATACATATGTAAGTATATAGGAATACTTGTGTGTAAGTCTATACAAATGTGAAACATTTCTTATATTTAGTATTTATTTAAAAACTACTAACTGCCAAGATTAAGAGATGAAAATATAAAGTTTAAAAAAAAAACAAATCCTATACATCATTTACACAGATAAGTCAAATGTAAGCTATAGAGACTATAACCCAGCTAATCATTTCTTGACCTATTGAGTTAACTTCGCTAACCTTTGTCCTAGTCTCTGTGAGGATGCTAACTATATCAATGGCAGGAAAGGGAAATTGAAGAAGTAAAAATAGGCAATGAGGAAAGAAAACTATCACTCTTTGCAGATGATATGATGATATACTCAGAATATTCTAGAAAATCATTAAAAGAACTCATTGAAACAAGTAACAACTTTAGAAAAGTTACAGATCATAAAACAGACCCACATATATCTGAATAATGATGTAAACATTATACATGAACTACTAATAAGAATGTTACAGAGATATATTACAAAAAATTATACACCATAGCCATGTGAGATTTGTACCAGAAATGTAGGGCTGGTTCAATATTAGGAAATTTATCACTATCAACCATATCAATAAGAAAACACCAAAAATTACATGATCATATAAATAAATTCAAGAAAAAGCTTTTGGTAAAATCCAATACCCAAAACATATGAACAAATGAAATCTTTATTAAAATGATAAATACCGTCCATCAAAACCCAAGAATAAATTTTATATACGACAGGAATAAGCCTTCCGAAAGCCTCTCTAAATGTATCAGAGGTGAAGCAGTGATGTCCATTATCACCATTATTACTCAATAATTTGTTAGACTCTCTGGCTCTATTAGTGCTGATTGAGTTTTGTTGGTAATATATAGAAATGCTGATAATTTTCCATCAATATTTTAAGAGAAATTGATCTACATATTTATAACATTGTTCTGGATCTCCTTAATTTAGGAATCAAAACCGCATTTGTGCCATAAGAGGAATTTGGCAGAATTTCTCTTTTACCTATTTCTTGAAATAGTTTATATAATATTAGCATTAACTGTTCCTTAAATGTTTAGTAGAACTCATTGAACATCCATCTGCCTCTGAATTTTTTTCCCCTTAAGGAGTGCTTTCATGGATTGTTCAATTTATTCTTACAACAATGTGATATTTACATATTTTGTTTCCTAATCGATTAAGTTGGGAAATTTCTATTTTCTGTAACTCTTCATCTCTTTCAATTAAAATGACAGTTCTGTAGTCATAATCCAAGTTGACAAAATAATTCCTACTAATTGTTTGATTTCATTTACTTTTGTGGTGTTTTCCCCTCTGCATTTTTGATTCAAATAGCTTTCTTTTCTTCTCTCTTCTTTTGAAATTAAATTCCAAATGATTTGTTCTTTTTTGTGTTTTTTAGCTGAATGCATAGTTCTTTAATCGTTTCTTTCTCACTTTCATTAATAAACAAATTTGAAGTTATAGTTTTTTCTCCAAATATTGCTTTGGGTGAATCCCACACATTTTGAAAAATGTTCTCATGTTTCTCATTACCTTAAATGAAATTTTGATTTGTTCTATGATCTTTCATTGACTCCCTCACTACTTAGGAGTAGACCATTTACTTTCCAATTAATTTTTTATCTATGCTTTCATAAAAATTTATTGAATATAATTTTTATTGCAGTATGCTATGTACCGGCAATATTTACAGCACTGGTGTTGACTATGAATATGCCAGTGTAGTTCTCAATCTCCAAGTATAAAAGACTTTTCATACAGAAGGCAGAAGAAAAGCATTTATTTACACACTAGAAAACCATACCAGAATCAGAAAGCAAAATCCGTCATGGTGACCAAGAAGTTAATAAACATGATCACAGCAGGGGGCAACCGCATTCTCAAATCTCCCCGTCCTTGGTCAGGGTCTTCTCACTATCAACTGTCACGCTGTGTCAGTTGGCCTATGTCAGTTGGCCTGCGTTCTATTCCCTCTGACCTGACCCCATTCACTCACTTTCCCCTGATTCTGCTCTAGTCTTCCTGATTCGCCTTTTCAGCAAGCTCCTTCTATCACATGTGACTTAGGTTCCCAAGTTATTTAAGCAGATAATATGGATATATTAATTAATGAAAAAGATCTTTCTATTCAAATGACGACTACATTCTGCCCCAAAATCTTTCATATTCATTACATGGGTTGGTGAGGCAACTCGTATAAACAGAATTTTACAACATACAACGGGGATCCCACAAAATGAGTACAAAAATTAGGGTGGAGCTTAGCAGAAGCACCCCATCATTCCTCGTCTACAAATGGGAGCCAAAATCTTGGACAAGAGGAGAAAGTCTCCTCTTCCACAACTACTTCCTGCTAAGATTGGACACAGAGCTATTCCCGCCCCAAGAGGTCCCATTTGAGAGATCAGTTCTTTAGCTGGCATCTGGAGTTTGGTCAACTTCAGGTCCATAGATGACACATCACTTTCTTGGATAGGAGGTGGCTTCTGTCTGAAGTGATCAGGCATCTGCAGGTGAAGGGTACTACACTTATAGGAAATAAATCTAGCAAACAAGTTTAACAGATGAAAAGCCAAAAAACCAACCAAAGAAACAAACAAACAAAAACAAGGAAACGATAACCAGAAGCAGGGTAGATATAGGGTCAGCTGTGGTTCTGAAGTCCATAAACCCACTAACACAGTCTCATTCGTGATAGAATATGAGTTAAGGTTACAATTTGGTAATCATTCTCTCCTGACTAAACAACAGATACGATGTGATCTTTCCCATGTGCTATAATTTCCATAGCCTTTGAAATGTCGTTTGGCTTCCTTTTTACCCAAACTTTAGCTTTTTTCAGTAGAACCCAATCCTTCATTTCCTCTGTTAGTTATTTCAGAAGGAGGGTAACTTTTTCACAAGTGGTCTTGTTTCAAAAGGAATATAATCACTTGAACTATTCTAGCATTTTTGCAAACTGTGTGGGTTCATCACCTAAATTTTGGAATGCTACAATAATTTGTCCTTGATAATTAGAATCTATGACTCCATCCAATACATGTATTTCACAAGCTGCTAATCCTGATCTAGGTAATAATATCCATCCAAAATGATTCTTTGGAATTCTCATACATATTCCAGTAGAGATTATTCTTATTTGTTCCTATTCAACCAAAAGTCCTTTAAACAAAGCAAATTATATTCTGCTGAACCAGGTGTCCCTGGATATGATGCTGGAACAACTGGCCTCACAGTTTAATACACAATATTTGGGATCATGTGTTTGTTGTTTTTGCAATTTGCATATTTGGGGTCATCATTCTGAATGGATGTGTACTGTCTCCCAACGATCTATTATTCAAATTATGTAAAACAATTAAGAAATTATCTTTTCAATGTTGATAAAAATTATTAGAACTTAGCTTTCTTAACTGTTCTTTCAATAATCCATTCATTCTTTCAATTATCCTAGGTGCTTGTGGATAGTATAGAATATGATATATCCATTCTATGTTGTTTAATACAAAAAAAATCTCTTCATTTCATTACCTTTGAAATATGACCTATTGTTGCTTTGACTCTACACTGGGGTTTCATAATATAGACTTTTGATACCTAAAGTTTTACAGGTGTTTTTCTTGGTCGCATTCTTATAGGCACAAGCCACTAGTATACCCGAATAGTTGTCAACGCAAGTACATATAAATTTGCATTCTTTATCTTTGGGTAGAGGTCCAATATAATCTATTTGCCAAGTTTGGGCTGCTATTTTTCCTCTTGCGATCTCTCCAGTTACTATCTGAGGAACAGTTCATTCCTTTCCCAACTGACTTATATAACATTCTTCAGCTACTTGCTTTAACAATGAATGAAACCTACTATTACTTCGGTCTTGTGCCCACTTGTGCGTGACCTGGACCCCTAAATGATTTGATGGATCCATTTTGCTAGTACTGGATCATCAGTTGATGTCAGAGCAGGGACAATATATTGAGTACCATTCTTGGCTAGTCAATCAGCATGTGCATTGTACTCACATTCTGGCACGTTAAGGGCCAGGTGAGCATCTACATGAAAAACTGACAAATTAATAACCAAAGACAAGTTCCATATATCTTACCATAATTCTTTGCCCTAGAATCGTTTGCCAAGAATTTCCTAATTTTGATTTTTCCACGTAGGCATTCATGTAGCTAACCTATTAGCTACTGCCCATGAATCAGAGAATATATGAGAGTATCCTCCTTGTTCTCTTTTGATAGCGTGGTGTACTGCCATGAGTTCAGCATATTGACCAGTTCCACCTATCTCAGTTCTTTCCAAAGTCCTCCTGGTACTTAGTTTATAGGCTACTCCTTTCCAATGTCTTTTGTGGCCCAAATATTTTGCTGTCCCATCATTAAACCATGCATGTCTCTTTTGTTCTTCAGTTAATCCATCATATCTCTCATTCCACTTTACCAGACTGTAGCAAATGTCATTTTGGTTCAGAGGGTGTACCATTCCCTTCAGTATCTATGTTTGCTATGGATTCATGTAAAACAGAAACTATACTTTTGCCTGTTCTAAATCTATTTTGAATATATCATTTCCATTTAATTATGTTAGCTTCCTGTACATGTCCAATTCTATGAGAAGCTGGGGTACTCATTACCCAGGCCTTAATTGGGATTCCAGGTCTTAATATTACCTCATCGACTACAATCAGCTCTTCAGTCTCTACCACAGCCAAATATACAACAAATAACTGTTTTTCAAAAGGGCTATTTTGAATTCCAGAAGAAGGGAGTTTCCTAGACCAAAATCCTAAGGGCACATTTTGTCTTTGATGTTTTTGCCATAAACTCCAGTTTGCATATTCCTCCTATACAGACCCTTGTAATTCCACTGAACTGCTTTGCATAGGCCATAAATCTAGGGTCAGTTGAATAGCCACCTTAGTTTTATCAAAATCTTCGGTCTGCTTAAATCCCCAATCAAATTCATATATTTTTCCTTAGCGATTTTATATAAAGGTTCCAAATTTGTCCTATATGTGGTATGTGATGTCGCCAGTATTCAAATAATCCTATAAACTTTCATATCTCTTTCTTAACGAATCCGGAGTCTTTAGTCGAACTTGAGGGTGAATCTTGTTTTGCAGCCCCTGATTCCATTGTATACCCCAAAACTTGAAGGTTTGAGCTGGCCCTTGAATCTTTGCAGGGTCAATCGCCCACCATTTGTTTTTCATATGCTCAATTAAAAGTGTCAAACTCTTCACCACTTCTCTTTTTACCCTGTGTCATAGTTTCATCTATGTAGTGGGTAAGCTGTACATCAGGTACCTCTAATTCACCCAAATGTTCAGTCACAATCCTATGACAAATAATAGGGCTATGCAGATATTCCTGTGGCAAGAATGTAAAAGTATATTGTCGACCTTGTTAAATGAAAGCAAATTAGTCCCATTGTTTCAAAACTATTGGGATAGCAGAGAAAAGTATTGGCTATATCAATACCTGCATGCCAAGTCCCATCATATTCCTGGATTTTTTCTGTGAAGGTAAACGTATCTGGAACAGCATCATATAAGGGAGGAGTGACTTTATTCAGTTGTCTATAATCCACTGTCATCCTTCATGTCCCATTGGACTTTAGTACTGGCTACACAGGATTATTCCATCGAGTGGTTGTAGGGACTAGCACGCCTGCCTCAAAACATTCCTTTATAGTATTAGTAATTTCATCTTGTCCACCTGGCACACGATACTATATTAAAGTAATCACTTCGGAAGGTTCAGGCAAGGTGATTGGATCATTTTTATTCTACCCACTTAAACCGTATTAATTCCTATCTTCCTTGCTGCAAACTGTTATATCCCCTCAGGCAAATTTAAAGTCATACCTCTCAACAAGTCCATTCAGGATGTATTCAGGAATGGGTACAATTATCACAGTATATTCTTTCTTAGATAATTGTCCAATTTTCATCGTTAGATCAACTTGTCTGGCTGATATTTCAGACCCTCCCAATCCTGTGAGGATGACTGTAGTTCCATGTTTAAACTTACCAGGGTTTCCATATATAAGGGACACTGCCACTCCAGTATCTGTTAATGCCCTGGTTACAGTATTTGATCCATTTTTCCAACATATGGTCAAATTGATATGGGGTCTGTAATCCAGTCTGTGTATTTCTTTAAACTAAACTGGAGCTAGGCCAAATTCCTATTCTTCCTGAAGGTGCGACAAACTTAGATACAATGGTTCAACAGGACCTGTACGGGTAGTTATTTCTCTATTTTGTCTAGTATCAAGTTGCTTTTCTCGTACATTCTATACCGTTAGTTAGTTGGAATACCATCTATGTTTCGAAAATCTAAGCCTGATCTCAGGAGAGCAGTAAAAATTGTCTCCTTGTCATTTTTTTTTCCCGATTTTGAATCCACTGTTTATTTACTCTTCTCTCCCTAGTAATTTTGTCTTTTCCTCAGTCTCCTAAGTCATTTAACTGTGAAATCTTGACCAGCACTTCTGAAAGAGAGTGTCACATTTCCCCAATTATTAGAGTCTAAATCAAGCACTTGTAAGTAGAAGGAGTCATCTTCATTATTGCATTCCTATGGTACACTGCAAAGGGAGTATCATACTATGCATCTACACTTCTGGCCATTGTAGCAGTCTTCATTACCTCCTCCTTAAACTTTCTCATACAGTCCCTAAATGAATATTAGGTTCTGTCTCCACTAGGCCACATAGAGTCAGTAGGATGCTACCTACTGTAGTCTTTTGCAGCTAAAGCTAACATACTAGTTGCACTTTTACCTCCTTGCATATTGTAATCTCCAAAAGTTTACTGTACAATAGGATTCTGACTAATAACGTAAAAATTTCAGGCAGTAGACAGGATCTATACCTATTCCTCTAGCTCTCTCATCACTGATTCTCACAATCCAAGGTATTAATGATTCTCCCATTCTTTCAATGAATTTACTCAAAATTTCTGTGACCTCCTGTTGAGTAAAATTTTCAATTATTTCCCTAAACACTGAGTTATCTCCTTGGTTATCCTGTTTCTGCCTCACTGTTGGGCTTGCTTCTGACTGAGAAACTCCCTCTTAAACTATTTCACTTCCTTTGTTAATGTGATAAATAGGCTGGGTCTGTACAAAGATCAGATGTGCATTTCTTTTGTCAAATTTTGTCTTCTTCTGAGCTAAATGAAGAGCCTTTCCTTGCACCTGAGACCCCCTTGACTGTTCTTGTATTCTTTTCCTATCTGAACTTTTTCCTTGAGCAGCTTATCTCTGTTTCTACACATAATATGGCAAGCTGTTAGTAAAATTCAGGCTTTCTTATTTACCCCTGCCAATTCCTTTCCTGGTTTTATTAGTATTCCTTGCAAGCACCTTTCTAATCTCCAGGTTTCCCCTCCTGTAACCTCACTTCCCAGTATTCACAAGATCCAGTGCTTTTAGCCCACTCCCTTGCTAGTGAGGAATATGGTAAATCCTCCCATCCTGGAATATTAATGTCTTCCTCTAAATCATTTCTGCCTCTAAATAGAGATTTTGTGCGTTGCAATCCAGTTCATGAGGCCAAATGTATTACCAAAGCAATATTCACAGTACTGGAAGTGACTATAAATATGCCAGTATATTTCTCAGTCACCAAATATAAAATACTCTCCATATAGAAGGCAAAAGAAAAGCATTTATTTAAACGCAAGAAAGCCAAATCCTAGAACCAGAAAGCAACATCCATCATGGTAACTAATAAGTTAATAAACATGATCACAGCAGGGGGAAAAGGCATTCTCAAACCTCCCCTCCCTCAGCCAGGGTCTTCTCACTATCAACTGTCATGCTGTGTGAGTTGGCCTGTGTCAGTTGACCTGCATTCTATTCCCTCTGACCTGACCCCACTCACTCACTTCCTCCTGGTTCTGCTCCACCCTTTCTGTTCCACCTCTTCAGCAAGCTCCTCCTACCTTATGTAACTTAGGGTTCCAGGTGATTTAAGCAGAACATATGGGCCTATTAATTAATGAAAAAGTTCTTTCCAATTAAGTTCCTAATACATGGTAAAAAAAAAAAAAGGTGCATAACTTATCTAGTTTTCAGCATTTGGGGGGATGTTTTATGCCATAGTACATGATAAATTTATCGTGAAACTGTCATGAGCAACCGAGGAAAAGTTATAATTATGATTCCCATTCAATTTTCTCCAGAAGTTCAGCATATGTAAATTTTCTAATGTTTCATGTGTCTCATTAACTTTTTTCTTATTTATTTTAATGTAGAAATAGCTACAAGAAATTCTCAGAAAAATAGAAATGAAAATTGGACACGAGTCCAACAAGAATTAAAGAAAGACCTAAGAGTCTTAGAGGAAGTATTAGGGGGGAAAGAGTACTAAAAATTATAAAACAGAATCAATAGCTTGCCAAAAAAAATGCTGAAAAATACTGAAAAAAGTAACCACTTAAAAAGAGAAATAGCTAAATGCTAAAGCATCTACAAAAATTCTGGGAAAAAGGATCCCTTAAAAACTAAATAGGTCAAGTACAAACAGAATTATTACAGCTCAGTGAAAAAAGGAATTACATAAAAATTATCGTCAAGAAATGGAAAATAATGACTCCATGAGAAATCAAGAAACAATGAAAAAAGGGAAAAAAGAAAAAAAGAAAATGTGATATATGTTTTCAGGAAAATAACAGGTATAAAATAGATAGAGAAATAAATTAAGAATTATTGGAGTACCTGAAATTCAACATTAACAAAAGAGCAAAGCCATCGTATTTCTGTGTAAGGGGAGATTACCCAGTTTCTTAGATCGTGTAGAAAAAGCTGAAACTGAAAGAATACACTGATCAATACCTGAAAAATATTCCAAAATAAAATCTCGCTGAAAAAGAAGAGGATATTACCAGTTTTTACTTTAAAGAGGCAGAGAACTTAAATTATGATGTGTGGAAAATGTATTAGAATAAAGAGATACTTAAAGATGGAAGACTTCACAAATAATTATTATAATATTTGAGGAAAGTGAGACTAGGTAACTTGCTACTTTCCCACAGCTCAAGCATATCAGTGATTGAATATACACCAGATCTTCAGGACTCAGAACTTAAGACTTCATCTACAATTTAATGCAATGATTTTCTGTTCATATTTATTAAAATATAAGTCTGTATGAGTATGTTATTCGAAAGATGAGAAGGAAAGCCCCCAAAAGGCTTCTTTTTAGAAGAAATTCATGTAACCTATCATAAGACTTATCAGGCTTGAATGAAAAACATCATTTTCAAATGTCAAAAAGAGCAAAATGAACTGGAGAAGTAAATTTTAGCAATGGAGTTCTGAGAAGTAACATGCTGTGTGTTGAAATTAGCAATGTAGCTTTTGATTCTTAGATTTAATTTCTCTCAATTTGTTACTGTACCTTTTTCTTTCTCAAACCACATATATTTTTTCCATTTAGTGTCATGTTTCCTTTATCCCATATTCACAAGGTCACAAATTTAGAAATCTAAAATGTCCTAGGCAGGGGTAGGTAACCTGTGGTGTTGAGGCCACATGTGGCCCTATAATTTCACAAGTGTGGCCCTTTGACAAAATCCAAACTTCACAAAGCAAATCCCCTCAAACCTTTGTCTCAGTCAATAGACCACACCCAAGGACCTAGAGAGCCACATGTTTCTTCTAAATTTCTAAACCTAGATTCCCCACCCCTGCCATAGAGCTTCTATAGTCCAAATCATTAATTTCATTCTTGATAAAACAAACATACAGGAAGTTCATTTTTTCCCTAAGTCACACAAGAAATAAAAAGGAAAGATGAGATTTGATATCCAGCACTGGCTTCATTATCCACAGAAGTTCCTGTCTTTCATGACTTCATTAGCTTTTGGTCTGTTCTTAAAAAAATATTTATTTTTAATTTTCAACATTCATTTCCACAAGTTTTGAGTTCCAAATTTTCCCTCATCTTTCCCCATCCCCACCCCAAGACACCATGCATTCTGATTAACCCTTTGCCCACTATGCTCTACCTCCTATAACCCCCATCCTTTCCCTTTTCTCTATCTTCTCTTTTTTTCTTGTAGGGCAAAATAGATTTCTAAACCCCATTATCTTGTATTTCTTATTTCTCAGCTGCATGCAAAAGCAATTCTCAACATTCTTCCCTAAAACTTTGAGTTCTAACTTTTCTCCCTTCTTCCATCCCCACCCATATCTACTGAGAAGGCAAGCAATTCAATATGGGCCATATATGTGTAATTATGCAAAAGACTTCGAAAATAGTCATGTTGTGAAAGACTAACTATTTTTTCTTCCATCCTATTCTGCCAGTAATTTATTCTAGTCTCTCTTTTGACCTTGTCTCTCTCTAAAACTGTTTACTTCTAATTACTCCCTGCTCCCATTTGCTCTCCCTTCCATCATCCCACCAACACATCACTTTTCCTCTTTTTCCCTACTTTCTTGTAGTATAAGGTAGATTTTTGTACCAAATTGAGTGTGCGTGTTATTCCCACCTTAAGGCAAATGTGATGTGAGTAAGCCTCACTTTTTCCCACTCAACTCCTCTCTTTCCCCTCCACTGAAAAAGCTTTTTTCTTGCCTCTTTTATAAGAAATAATTGGCTCCATTCCATTTCTCCCTCTCTCCTCCTAATATATTCCTCTTTCACCTCTTAATTTTATTTTTTAGATATTCTCCCTTTGCATTCAACTCAGCCTAAGTTCTCTGTCTATATGTGTATATAATACCTCCAAATACCCAAAACTGAGAAAATTCTCAAGAGTTACAAATATGATCTTTCCATGTTAGAATGTAAACTGTTCAACTTAAGTAAACCCTTTCCTGTTTAGCTTTTCATGCTTCTCTTGATTCTTGTGTTTGAAAGTCCAGTTTTCTACTTAGCTCTGGTCTTTTCCTCAAAAGTGCATGAAAGCCCTCTATTTCATTGAATGACCATTTTTCCCCCTGAAGTATTATACTCAGGTTTACTGGGTAGGTATTTTTGGTTTCAATCCTAGTTCCTTTGACTACTGAAATATCATGTTTCAAGCCCCTCCACCCCTTAATGTAGGAGCTGCTACATCTTGTGTTATCCTCATTGTATTTCCACAATACTATAATTTTTTTTTTCTGGTTGCTTGTAATATTTTCTCCTTGATGTGGGAACTATGGAATTTGGCTACAATATTCCTAGGAGCTTTATTTTTCCGATCTCTTTATGAAGGTGTTGGTGGATTCTTTCAATATTTATTTTGCCCCCTGGTTCTAGAATATGAGAGCAATTTTCTTTGAGAATTTCATGAAAGATGATTTGTAGGCTATTTTTTCATCATGGCTTTCAGTAGTTCCATCAATTTTAAATTGTCTCTCTTGGATCTATTTTCCAGGTCATTTGTTTTCCCAATGAGATGTTTCACATAATCTTCTGTTTTATCATTCTTTTGGTTTTGTTTTGCAATTTCTTGGTTTCTCATAAAGTCCATATGCACCATTGCAACTTTAAAGAATGATTTTCTTCAGTAACCTTTTGAACCTCCTTTTTCCTCTGGCTAATTCTGATTTTTAAATCATTCTTCTCCTCATTGGCTTTTTGGACCTCTTTTGCCATTTGGGTTAGTCGATTTTTAAAGGTGTTATTCTCTTGAGCATTTTGCGGTTCTTCTTTAACAAGATATTGACTCATTTTTCATGATTTTCTTGCGTTGTTCTCATTTCTCTTCCAAATTTTTCCTGCACCTCTTATTCCATTTTTAAAATCTTTTTTGAACTCTTTCATGGCCTGATATTATTGCATATTTTATTTTGGTGGTTTTGGATTCAGAAGCCTTGACTTTGGTATCTTCCTCTGATATTATCCTTTGTTTTTCCTCATTTGAAAGAATGGAAGAAAATACCTGTTCACCAAGAAAGTAACCTCACATACTCTTATTTTTTTTTCCATTTTTTATACATTTTTCCAGCCTTGTACTTGACTTTTGAGTCCTTTATCAAGTGGAGGGTGTACTCTAGTTAACTGTAAGTTCTCAGTTCCTCCTACGTGGCACAATCAAGAAACAGATATTTACTCCTCTCAGGGCCTCCTCTTTGGTGTGGGAGCAACCACAAGCTTTTCTTCCCAGGATCTGTGAGTAGAGTTCCCTCTCCACAATCTCCTCCAGCTCCACCAGGACAGTGCTTCTCCTCACCCAAGAGCCTCCACTCAGCTCTGAGATCCAGAACAATTGCTTGATTCCCCCATGGTCTTTAGGCTGAGGGCTCCTAAAATGATCTCTGCTGCCTCAGAAACTTCTGCTGCCCTGAGGCCAGGGCACACCCTGGTGAAAGTTTTCTCAATGACCTTTGAAGCTGTCTTTGGGGTTGAGGAACCTGGGAACCATAACTGCTGCCAGTGATTCTGCAACCTGCTCCCTGCTGCAGTCTGATTCATACCTCATTGTGTGGCCAAGGCTGGGCTGTGCTCTATTGGCTGAGATCCAAGTCCAGTGCAATGGACCTTTCTGGTCGGTCTTCCAGGTTCTCTTTGGCCGAAAATCTCTTTCACTCTGTTGTTTTGTGGTTTCTGCTATTCTAGAATTTGTTTAGGGTAATTTTTTACAGGTATTTTATGGGCTTTGGTGGAGAATTAGAGTAGGTTCATCTTTCTGCTCCTCCATTTTGACTCTGCCCCCCTGTTGTTCTCCTTAAGAGACAAAATAAAGTCCCCATATTAATGGGTTTTTTGAATATTTGAAATAATGGAAAAAAACAAAGGAAATGACATTTTCAAATTTCCATATTAAAATGGTCATTTTCAAAGGCACAAAATAAAATACATTGAATTGCAAAGTAAAAAAAAAATAAAAAAGTAAAACTATTTATCAAAATGTTCTTAAAAATCATGGGCCCCATATTCAGAATTCCTGGACGTTGTTATAATTATTATCACTTACCAATTTCCATTCTTGCAGCTTGGACTGAACATCCTTGAACAAATAGAAAAGATAGTATTCTTGATCATATCATTTTTCACCTGAAGTCACTCGGATGCTCCATAGCTTCTTCATGGCATTTTTTACTTCCGCATTCCTTAGAGTATAGATCAAAGGATTAAGGAATGGAGTTATAATGGTATACAATACAGACACCAACTTATCAAGAGGATAGGTTTTTGGGGGGCGAGTGTACATGTATATGCAGGGACCAAAGAATATGATGACAACAATGATGTGAGAGATGCAGGTGGAGAGGGCTTTGTGCTTTCCCTCTGCACTATGATTTCTCAGAGAGTGCAGTATAATTGTATAGGATATCATCAGCAAAACAAAGCTTAATGAGCATATGGCTCCACTATTGAAGACTACTAAAAGATTTAATACATATGTGCCCATGCATCCCAGTCTTAACAAAGGTTGCAAGTCACAGAAATAGTGATCAATCACATTGGGACCACAGAAGGGCACATTCAAGATAAGGATTATCTGGGCAATTGAGTGCAGAAATGACCCTATCCATGCCGACAGAATCAGTATCCCACACGTTCTCTGGTTCATGATGACTGAGTAGTGTAGAGGTTTACAGATGGCCACAAATCGGTCATAGGCCATTAAAATGAGGACCAATATCTCCATGCAGCCAAAAAAATGCATGGCAAATAGCTGGGTCATGCACTCATCAAAGGAAATAGTATTCTTGTGAAAGAGATTGTCCATAATCAGTTTGGGAGCCATTGTAGTAGAGAAACAATAATCTGCAATGGACAAGTAGGTTAAAAAAAAGTACATAGGCGAACCAAGTGTGGGACTGGTCTTGATGGTCACAACAATTAGTAGGTTCCCCACCACAGTGGCAGTGTAGAACACCAAGAAAATGGTAAATACTATTTTCTGCCTCTTTGGGTCCTGAGTCAGTCCAAGCAGAATAAATTCGGTCACATTATTTCTCATCTCTAAGACTCAGGTGGGAAGGACACAGTTGAGAACTAGTTAATGTAAGAAAAGAACAAAGAAGAATTAATAAGGTAGAATTCGAGAGGTCTCTATCAACGGAAAACTGCTTGACTCTCTATAGGTAAGTTTCTGTTATTCCTATTTTCAAAGGCTTAGATGGAATTTTAAGTAGAAAGTACTCCTGTAATCTGCTGCAATTCATCTAAGACATTTCTTTCTCATGGATTGTGTGTGTGTGCGTGTGTGTGTGTATGTGTGTGTGAGAGAGAAAGAAGAGATAAAGCGAGAGAGACAGAGGGAGAAGGGGGGGAGGGGAGAGAAAGAATAATTGCACTGTCCTCTGTGCAGTGATGCATATATAGCACCATGTATAAACTTACAGGAAACACGGATGGATAATCATGTTTGGGTTGAAATCAGTGCCACTGGACAGAATTATGAATTCATACATCCATTTCATAATTTTACTTTATTTTACCACTTTAGTGTATGTTTTTTGTGTGTCTGTGTTTTAAAAACTCGATCTGCCTCCCTAACTTTCCATCATTAACATTTTGGGAGAAAATTGCTATAATCTGACAACATAAATACTAATCTGCTAAAAACTATATAGACCTCGATCCTTCTGATTCAGTTATCCTTTTCAGAGGATCTCAGATTTTGAAGGGAACTTATAATACTTCGTTGAAACCTCTTCGAATAAGTAAGCATTCATCCTCCAAGTGAATATAACAAATAAAGAAGAAATTTTCTTTGTGTTTCTACTATACTTTAGAGCAGTGCAAAATATTTTTCTGATATTAAGTTTATACTTACTTTTAAATAATTTACAAAAATTGCTACTAGTTCTGTCCTATGAGATCAAATATTCAAAATTCTAATTTCTCTCCCTCCCTCCCTCTCTCTCCCTCCCTCTCCCCTTCCTCCCCCCCCTCTCTTTCTCTCTCTTCCTCCCTCCCTCCCTCTCCATCTTGGCTGTCAAACATACCAGTAACTGATGAGGACTCTCATATTCTCTACAAGCTTTTGATTTTCCATGGCACAACTTTCAAAAGTTTAATCTTGTGGTTCCCCTTCTCTGAATGTGCTAGAGATTATCAATGTCCCTCTCTAAACATGTTAGTCAAACTTAGGACAACAATCCATATATGAGTCACCAAGTAAATAATTCATTAGAATTATCACCTCTTATTCTGAACAATAGGACACAAACAGTCATTAAAATGTTTGGTGACATGTCGAATCATTTACTCATTTTAAGTACATAGCTTAATACATCATGGATTAAGTTCTAGTGGAGAGGTTATAAACGCTAATCACCTTATTTTTCAGAGAAGGAAATTGAAATTCACTGAGTCAATTTCACTTGCCCAAAATCATCCAGCCAATGTTGGGATTAGACCACTAGAGCAGTTTCACGTTTGTTATTCGCTGACTATGGCTTGTTTTCTTATATTCGTTCTGTTTCATAGTTCAAACAAAACATAGGACTTTATATTCATGCCTATTAAATGGTGTATTGTCATAGTCAATGATGGTAACCTGTCACAGTTAGTTTGTATCCTGTCTTTCATCATATATATTAATTTTCTCATCCATTTTCAAATATGATGTCTAACATCTAGGGCTTTGTCTAAGGCATTCATA
Organism: Notamacropus eugenii; assembly: GCF_028372415.1. Classification (NCBI taxonomy): domain Eukaryota; kingdom Metazoa; phylum Chordata; class Mammalia; order Diprotodontia; family Macropodidae; genus Notamacropus; species Notamacropus eugenii. The sequence goes on from NC_092877.1 coordinate 1,373,648, forward strand.
AAATGTTGAACATGAAAAAAATACTTGACTTATAATTAAGGATTTCAAGGAACAATATGTACATTGTAATACGATCCTCATACAATTGTGTTGGATAGCCTTTTCAGGTTTGATTATTTTGATTTCATTGTTTAGGCAAGGAGAGTTAAAAGGGCTTAAAAGACTCATTGAAAGTCACAAATATCAGGAATAGAAGTGGAATGTCTACTACTCATTCCTCTTCGTTACAATGCCTATGGTTACATATCCTACGTACTGTAGTCAAATGATTCATTAATTATTAGCATTTGCATACAATATTTTGCATTTTTCCTTTTTAAATTTTAAAACAAGTGGAGAATATTTATCTTATTCTTCTAATGCTCTCACTTATCTTTGCAACTCTTATTTTTATTTTCCAGTGGAGAATGTCAAATTTATATTCAATGTTTCCTTCAATGAATCCTTAAAGTCTTGAAAAGTTCTTAAAGATCATTACCAACATTAATATATTTTGAAGGAAAAGAGAAAAGAAAAAGAGAGGAAAAGATCTGACAGAAGAGGGGAAGAGAGGAGAGGAGATACAGAGAGAAAATAGATAGCAACACACATCTATAGAAAAATACACACATAAATTTAATTTATAACATTGTCACGAGAATCGAATACAACAATGCATTGAAATCACTCGGAAAATTATGTCGTCATTAATTTTGACACTTTCCAGTCCAAACAATTAAGCTGACCAAATTAGGAACTAAAATAAGTGTGAAAAGATTTTGGTCAAGAAAACTCTTCACTTTACTTTATTACAAGATGACAAAACTAGAAACTGAGTCAGACAATCATAAATTAGGAATCAGACAGTAACTTAGCAGACACCTAATCCAAACCAGTCATTTTATAAATAAAAAATAGTACAAGAAAATAAAAGCTATTGGCCTAAATTTTCTCTAGTAGCTAAGCTGGGGTCCAAGCTCACATTGTATAGCACCAAAGTCAGCACTTGATCAGCACTGGAAATTCCAGCACGTCATCTACTCTTTAAATGATTCAGTTTCTCGTTCTGTAAATTAAAGATTAAAAAAAAATAAACAATTATTAAGCACCTGGATCTTTAAATTAGTATCTCATTTGATCCCCACAATAACCTGGAAGATAGGTGATATTATTATGCCCATTTTACAGTTGTGCAAACTAAGCCAGACAGAGGAAAAGCGATTTTCACAGGGACACACACCTATAAAGCACCACAGGCTTCATTGGAATTTGAGTCTTTCTGACTTCAGGCCCAAAACTCTACTTATTCCACCTAGCTTGATACTAAGTGAATAATAGCATTTGCATTTTAAATTGCACTCTAAGGAATATCTAGTTTTCTAATTACAAAATTTTAAACTCGAAAAGATATCAGTTCCAGGATTTAAGGCTATAGATGTTATCCTGAAGTAACAAAGAAGGAGACTGAAAAGCATGGTATATTTCATTTGCATAATATCACAAATAAGGAATATATGACATAAGATTTGAACTCAGGAATTCTGATATAAAAAATTCAAGACTTTTAGCCACTACACTGCATTCTGTAATAATAGGATACTCTGAGGATGGAAATATTTTAGTCTTTGATATACAACCATTAATAAGTATGCTAAATAGGAACCAATGTCATTGGTCTGAAAATAGTAGGGAATGAGCAAAGGTGTAAAAATATTTTAAAAAGCACACTTATTTAGATCAATCAATTATGACCCAAAGGGCTATTTTTGAGATCCTATTAAGTTCCAAGCCAATAACCCTAATAAGAGTAAGTAAAATTTGTAAAGTGCTTTAAAATTTTCAAAGTATTTTAAAAATTATTTCTTTTTTAACTACACAACAATTACAAATGAGTGGTACTAGTATTGTCATCATTTTACAGACAGATAAACTGATATTGAGATAAGTTAAGTGAGTTTCTCAGGGTGACATATGTGGTTAGTGTCTGAGTTAGGATCTCAACTCAGGTCTTCTTGATACTATGTCCAGCCCTTTGCCTACTTCACCACCTATTCATCCAAATATAAACAAAACTAAAATCACTATGTCTGCACAGTGAAAATCTTAGGAAAATTTTTCTCTTTAACTTTATTTTTTCTTATCATTTTTTCCTTCTCTTCCTTCCTTTTCCTTTCTTTCTTTCTTTTTAATTTTAGGACTGTTTCCCTCTCAATACACCCTCTTACATTCTCTTAAAAGAAGTACAAGTTATTTTTTCAAGAAAATTATAGATAAATGCATCCACACTGAAAACAAATGACTGGCAACAGGTAAAATGTGATTCCCTCTCAACTCTTAAAAGAAGAAAAATGAATGATGCAATCAGTTACAGACTGCTAAACTCAAACACGTGTCTCAGTGGTTTACCAATGGGAAAAGGGGGAGGAGTACTGCAAGATCTTCCTGGAGCCACTGAAATTAGCCTATTTCCGCACAATCTTACTCATAATATTAATCTTCTCTTTCACATTTTCTCTGTCTCTTTCTGACTCTATCTCTTGCTCTGTGTATCTGTCTGTCTTCTGTCTCTCATTATCTCTCTCTCTGTCTCTCTTCCCTCTGTCATTTCATATAAAGATGGCTTTCTGAGTAGGTGGTGGCTAGGAATATTTTTAAAGAGGAAAATGATGGATTTTTTAAACATTCAATGAACAAAATTTTAAGGAATAAATGAAATGCAGAAGGACAGGCAAATCATTAGAGCAGCGGGATATATTAAGGGCATGGTAACTGCTACCATACATCTGAGATAGACATCTAATCAAGGGATCCCAAGCATAACCTCGACTTAAGCTGGAGGGTGAATCAGTGAGTGCATCTCACTTATCACATTCTGAATTTCATAGTCTACAGTCTGACATTCCCTGCTGTTAAAATAGAATCAAGTCAGTTCCATTGATTTATTGGCACCTCAATTACAGACTTGACAGTCAAGATCAAACCATGTTGTGATCAATCAAAACCCTGTCCCAGACAAAAGCACCAATCTATGGTTTGTGGCATATCACAATTGTTAATTAAATAAGATTAAAATTAAGGTTATTATAAATTGATTTTTGCTTGGCTTGAGTACCTGATTCATTCCCACCTTCCTTTTCAGTTTCTAAAGATAATTGGCACCTGATGCGAAAACAAGTGCTTGAAATCCATCAATATTTCTTTCAACAATGATTAATTGAGTACTAAAAAATAAAAAGATAAATAACATTTGGGAAGCTTCTCATACTAGTCCACAACTTTTGTGTGACCTTAGGCATAGACATATAAGTGACCTTGTGAATGATATAAACTCTCAGAAACTACTTCATTATCCATGAAATGAGGGCTTCAGGCTACAGTACCCCTAATTTTCTTTTCACCTATTAAATGTCATGAACTGCTACAAGTGATGTATAAAAAGTACAACAAACTTTAGCATTGTATTTATGTGCTTAGATTTTAGTTGTGGAAGTAAGTCACGTGTGAAGGCCATACCATAAGGGAGAAGAAATAATTGAGTGCATTTATTAATTGATACCCGAAGAATAAGTAATCTTTTGATCCCTACAATGAAGTATATATTTTTAATATTTGAGATGATCTTAATACAACATATTATAAGATAATTCCATATAAAATGCATATACAAGTAAATAAAAGTGTAACGGAAAATATGGAAGTAGCTTGAAGAATGCTGATTAGATAATAACTAGCAATGGTGATAATTGCCATTAGACCACCAAGTAAAATAATCCCTACTTTTCCCTGAGATCTTCTTTAACCCACTTTAGGTTATGCTCCTTCCTTGCTTCTTCCTTCCAAATCTTCGTTTTCTCTTTTTTTTTTTTTTTTGTGGTAACATCCAAAAACTAGGAATGATTTTTATAATTTTATGTATATGTTTTTATTTACTTAATAAAATGTGAAGTTTCATGTTATTGTTAAAAAGCACATTATGAGAGTATTTTGTTGCTTTTTCAGTTAACCAAAATAACATTAATAGATTTTTTTGTTTTCCTGTGGCCTTTGATTGATTATCATTTCCTTTTGGCTCAATGATCTTCAGAAAATAAAAGATTTTGATCTCCGACCAATGGGTTAGTCACCTTATCATTTTCTTTCCAGAATTTGAAATGTATTGCAATTAAAAAAAAAAAAAAAGCAAAGACTGAAACTCCTCATATCAGTCTGTTTTTTTTTTTTTGTCTCCGTAGCCTGTTTCAGTAGCATTAATTCTAACTATGTTAATACTCTATCTGTTTAATGGCCATGTTTTATGATTGACAGGGCACTGGAATGCTGAGGAACCATAGAGATCCCTATATCTATGGTTCATTGCCTAATACAGATAACTTTTTTTTTCTTGAAATATTTTTAACAAAATTTTTAAAAACGTGTTTTTCCCTATCTACGTATAAGATGCCAATAAGTAGGTGTGACCTAGTTATCTTGGAAGATTAGCCAATAGCCAATGATGTATGTGACAGTAGGGAATGTTGCCATATCTACATCCACTACATCTGCAGTGGAAATTAAATGAATACAGGAATAAGTAATTATTGTATACAGTCAAAAAATTCAGAAATGTCTAAGAACCGTGATTAATATTCTCTAGTCACTGTTTTGTCAGTTCCTTGGTCAAGTAGCCTCAGTGTTCTTTGCCTTCATTTGGTGCCTAATAATCATAAATCCCTTAGGTTGTGTAAAAATCTCTGTAGATGGTAGTCAGCCTATCCTTACAACTGATATCAAAAATCCATTCCTTCAATCATCATTCAATCCAAAATGTTTTGTAGAATGGTAAAGTAACCACAGAGAAAGTATTAGCTACTGGGACATAGAGTAAATTATGGTGGTTGCTCTGTGGATATAGTATGTGGCTTGGAGTCAGGAAGACATGAGTTCAAAGTCCACCTCAGATAATTTCTAGGTGTATGACTGTGATAAGGTCAATAAGTCTTAGCTTGCTTAGCAGAAAAATGGACGTAATAATAGGTACTGGCTCGCTGAGTTGTTTTGAAGATCACATAGTGTCATGCACAGTGGTCTACAATGTTTAAAGCATGATATAAATACTATGTATTACTATTATTAGAAAAAAGAATAGTGATGAGAATGTTGGAACTAGATAAATAAAGAACCTGGATAAATGAACTCAGGGACAATTAGAAGGGATTACGGAATAAAGAAGAGAATCTGAATGAAAATGAAAAGAGAAATAGATCAAACGGCAATATTCATTATTTCATCATCTCTCTCTGTGTTTTTAACCTACCAACCAAGATATGAGTGCTGATATAATTTCCTGATCATGAATTCTTAGCTGGACATTAGGATATTTTATCCAAATGTCTCAATTAAATTATGAGCAAACTTAACGCTAGAAAAACTGAGTGAATCCCTCAAGACCATACAGGTGTCAGAGCTTAAGAGGTTAGATTGATCTTGTTTCCTATGAGTCCAAATCCATTACTCTTTGAATAATACTCTACCTTGGCTACCAGATAGTCTATAGATCACAACTATATCCCATTTGTTGACCTAATTTCCTTAAATGCTAAAACAAAGAAGGTAAAAGATGAATAAAAGCTCCAAAGTTTACCAAAACCAATGGAAAATCACTCACCTTTCTTATTTTTCTTAACTGAAACCTGAAGACCTCTTAGTTATTTTACAACTGTGTATTCTGAAGTTTTGGGGAGACTTCTACAAATTCAACATTTACAACCTGAGTTTAATTTCACTTGTTCCTTCTGGAAGATCCAGCAGGCCATGAAGGTAAATAGAGACAGTGAACCGAGAAACTTAAGGTGGAAAATATATCAAAAAGGTCATAAACCTTAAATTGACTCTGCTAGTTGTTACCTTATGGATGTCATTCACATTCTATTTTCACCTTCCCAATTTGTGCTTCCTTTATCGGTGGATAAAGTAGATGGTAGATAAATTCACTTACAAAATTCATCTTTCATCCTCTGTCCTTGAAAAATATAATAAATTCAAATAGCATTTATTAAGGTTCCAACATTTTCTAGGCGCCTAACAAAGTACTGTCACATCAGAATGAGACTGCTGTAACATCAGTTAAAATTACTCTTTTACCCCACACTGTGGTGTAGTCGTAAGGGATCTGCCTGTGGATGCAGTTCTGTTACATGTTAGTATGCTCCTAGAAAGCCTAATCATGTAGTGCCTTAGTTCCAGATAAATTTTTTTTGAGATTTTAAATTACAGAAAAGTTGGTGGTTTATACTGCAACAGAAAACTCCTAAAAAATATTTACTAATCTTACAAAATCCCAGCTCCATGCCACCTGTGCTCTCAAAAAAGAAGAAAAGTTTAAACAACAGTGACCTTTTTTGACAAACTGGAAATTTATGATGTTCTTTGGACTACTATGCCATTAGGCTTCTTACCTGAAGACTCAGAAACAATACCAGATGAGGTAGTTACCTTTGACAGAATATATGGAATGTTGTTAAAATTTCAAAAGAAGATTTTCCCCTTTCCTGTTACAATAAATGTCAGAACTTTACTCTGTCTGAACTACATTCTGACTTACAGAAATTGCATTAAAGTTCAGAAACTTAGAGAACTGACTCCAACACCAGGGAACCAAGAAATCACCTTCTGTGGCATGATGGGCCTCTTTATCTCATTTGATTTTGCTCAGTGAAGAAAAATTTCCCTAGTCAATTAGCACCAGTCTGGGTGAATGTCAGGCTTTGGCTGAATTACTAGGTATATGAATTGCATAGTGAATGCACTTTTTTCTGCCATCTACGAAAATTGCAAATAACTTCATTTAAGTCATGGTTTCTGAGATAAATTCTTCATTTACAAATGCCCTGGAAATTGTATTTTGAATAACCCAAAGATCCTCAGAAATACATTTCACAGGATTACATGTAATTCAAAGTTTAAAAACATTTATTAAAAACAAAGAGAGAAAGGCAATGGATTACACCCTAAGAAACAAACAAACAAAAAAAACCAGCCTCTCCCTTTCTACTTTAGGTATGAGCATATGTAGAGATAGGCTAATTATACAAACACACACTCACACACCCACAAACTCACACACATATTTACATGTGTATATATATATATATTCATGTATACATATATGCATATATATGTATACATACAAATATGTCTGTATATAAACATATATACACACATAGATATAGAAAGATAAATAGACTTGAAGATAAGTGGTAGGAAGACAGATAAATGATAGCTGATTGTAAGTAAACAGACAGGCATAAATATTTGATAGATAGGCAGAAAGATATATGAAGGTAAAAGATGGCAAGCAGAAAGCTAGATAGGTGGATAAAGGTAGTAGATGGTAGATAAGTGAATATATAGTAAATGAACAGTCGATAGATTGATATATCTGAATATTAGCTTCCTGCTTGTAAATAATAAATAGACAATAAACATTTTAAGTGTCCACTGTGTCCCAGGCTTTACAACAAACTATGAGGATATGAAACTATAGTTCCTGGCTTCATGAAGCTACGAAGCTAAAAATGGAAAGGAGAGTGGATACTCTTAAAAGAAGATGCCAGGGACACCAAAATGTCGAGACTTCTCTACCTTCTCCCATACTTCACTGCCTTCTAGTTACAACGAAATTTCTTTCTCTCCTACAAACCGTTTGTGTTTGTCTTCAGTAATAGTATTTTGTATCTATTGATGATCTCCAGTTTACGTGACATATATCCTGTTTGTGCATAGTTTTTTTTTGTTTGTTTTTTTGCATGGGGTCTCCTTCATTAGACTGTGAGCTCCTTAAGGAGCTCAGCGTGTGTCTTTTGCAAGTCTTTGATTCCCCAGTGCCTAGCCAGTGCCTACATAATAGGGCTTAAATGCATGCTTGTTGACTGACAAACAGACAAACTTGGGAAAACATAACGTGGCTTGATGGAGCATGAAGGGGTCCCGAAGAATAATTTATACAATTAGACAAAGTATGAAAGATTTAGAATGCCAATCAACACAGCACTGCACTTAGATGTCAGAGAATGGATGGCCATGCATGCTATTCACCTCTTCACAAAGAGGCAGTGGATTAAAGCTTTAGAAAGAGATGGATAATTGAAAATATGGTCAACACAGAAATTTGTTTTCTTTCATTATACATGTTTGTTACAAAGTTGTTTCTTTTCGCTTTTTGTTCTGATTTATGGGTTTGAAGTAAAGAAAGTAAATGCTTTTACAATTAAAAATATCTTTTCTTTATCGTGTAAACATGTAATTAGTTACCTTTTTCTGACTATTTTCCTATGTATGATTTCTTGTGAATCATAATAAAATACTCTAAATGATAATATTTGTCATTTCTTACAATATAATAATATTATATTTTATTCATTTACAATAATTTCTTCCCTAATTCCCAAAGTGAAAAGTACCTCCTCTGTTTCAGTTTCATTGATACAGAGAAATAAGTGTTGCTATCAACATTTTGATACATACAATTCCCTTGTTATCTTTCAGGTATTTGACTAGAAATTATTTTATTGGGTTATGAAGTTTGCAGGTTTTAGTGACTATTATGATATAGTAACAATCGCATCACTACGAATTTCTGTAGCCAGTAAAATGTTATAAAGAATTTTACGTTTTCATCTCATTTGATCCAAATAGTTTACCAGCATGAAACAATTCACATCTCTGCGAACAATGTACTATTATCTCGCCCCTACGAAACACTACCATTATGGAGTATCACATCATTTAAAATTTATTTCAATTTGTTTTAGTTTTTTTTAATTAATTACCGACATTGCCCCAGGAAATTTGTTAGGTCCTGTGTACATAAATACAAATTAAAGAAAAAACAGCCGTTGGTCTCAAAAACTTTACATTCCACTTGAAAGAAATAAGGCACAAATCTATATGTGTGTGTATGTACAAAGTATGCATGAGTGTGTGTGTGTGTGTGTGTGTGTGTGTGTGTGTGTGGAGAGAGAGAGAGAGAGAGAGAGAGAGAGAGAGAGAGAGAGAGAGAGAGAGAGAGAGAGAGAGAGAGAGAGAGGGCGAGAGAGAGCAGTAGTAACAAGGGGGATCTTGGAAAGTCTCCTGTAAGAGGTGGAATTTCAGATATGTACCAGCTATATCACTCTGATCAAATGACTTTACCTCTCTGTACCCCAGTTTTGTGATCTATAAAATGGGGATAATAGTAATACCTGTTTCTAGGTGTTGTTTTTGAGCCCCAAATGAGATAACATACGTAAAGGACTTTGAAATTTTTACAACGCCATGCAAATGTTATGTATTGTTTTAATGATTTCTTAATTGTGATGCTCAGAACAGGATATAATGCTATTTCACCTTTCTATAACCTCATATCTGTGAAATTCCTTTAAATATTATTTCCATAATTTTATTTCAGTGTAAGTAGTTGCCTTGGTAAATCTATGCTTTTATATATTTTATGCATATGAAAGCATTCAGTGAAAGGTTTTATCTCAGATACTTGAGAAGATTCTCCATATGTTTTACCAAATGACTGAAGGGGTCCATCATATGCCTGCCTCTTTCTTTGTCTCTTTTTCTGTCCCTCTGTCTATCCCTCTATGTCTCTTTGTTTCTGTCTCTGTATATCCTCTCTATCTCTGTCTCTATCTCTCTGTTTCTCTCCATCTGTCTGTCTCTCTTTCTCTCTGTCTTTCTCTCTTACACACACACACACACACACACACACACACACACACACACACACACACACAGTGATTACAAACCTCAGCTCTCTCTAGTTGTGATATGTTCAGTTGTAGTGTGACTGTCATCTTCTTTTTGGCACACACACATTACAGATACATGTATATATCTATTCACATACGCATTCCTGTTTATATACATTTCTATACGTAGATACATATCTATTTGTAAATGTATTTATGCACATATATTTTGAATACTTGAGGAAAATCTCAAATATCAAACTCAGCAATGAATCTGGAATCTCCTTTCATATTCCCTTTTTAATGATTCTTATAATCAATTAACAATTGCCTATCCTAAGTTACTCTTATCTAGGTCCTTCCATTACTTCACCACAATAGATTCACCCAATATCCTATGGTTCTGCCGAATTTTCTCCTAACGTGTGGAGAACTTCAACATAGGACTCTGGTTAACCACTTTGTTTTAACTTTATTTCTAGCATATCATTGTTTTTAATAATGCATTTCTGGGATAACGTCACTTTTTCTTGAGTTTCAAAGTGCATTTTATGTGAAGTGTGACCCATGCCTCATATGTCTCTACACTGTCCTTCATGTAATGCTCATATTTACTTTATCAGCATTTAAAAAAATGTAAAGTATTTATTTATTTTAACATTCAATTTTTTATTTTGAGTTCTATATTCTTTCCCTCCTTCCAACACTTCTCCAACTTGTTGAGAAGACAATCCATAGAATATCACTTGCAAATGTGTGAAATGTGAAGTGAAGTCAAACATACTTCCATTTTGCTCTTACAGAAAAAAAGGTTACAAAAATAAAGTGAAAAAGTGTGTTTCAGCCTTCACTCATCATTCACAGATATCTCTCTCTGTGGAAGAAAGTAGCATTTTTCATGGTGAATACTGTAAAATTTTCTCGACTTATTGTCATTGTGGAGTGGCATGTTTAAGTGCAAGCAGAAGGCGTTATTGCCTTGACCTTTGGGTGTGAAAAAAAGAGCAGTAGGTAATGATTAGGGGTCATGTCCCTTCCACAACCGTGGACTTGGCTCTCAGAAGGCGACATTCTTCTTGATGACATTTTTATTTATCTTACCAAGAATCACGTTTTACCTCGCTATTCAATATCTCCTGATCATTGCTCCAGCATATTACAACCCCTTTCTACTTCCATATTCTGTATTGTCTCTCATCAATAAAGTACAATTGCCATAAGGGCAAAAATTACCTTGCTGATTTATATTAATGTTTCTACCACTTTGCACAATGTTTGGCATTTAGTGCATTGAAAATAATTGCTTTATCTATCCATTCACCTATCCATATATCTATCATCTTTCTATAATCCATCTACCTACCTACCTACCTACCTACCTACCTACCTACCTACCTACCTATCTATCTATCTATCTATCTATCTATCTATCTATCTATCTATCTATCTATCTATCTACCTATCTATCTCTCTATCTATTTATCTATCTAGCTGTCTTCATCATCATCTTCATCATCCTCTATCTAGTTAAGTGGGAAAGAGACGATGTAAAAGGTTTTAAAAGCTAAACAGAAGGCTGGACCCCCATGACCAGTCCACGAGTGCTTGTCTGCCTTGATTTTTTCTTAATACACTCCTTTAAATGTTCTCATCCTGAGTTTTGACTCCTTTATCTGGGTAAAAGGTCCAATCATAGAATTTTCTCTTTAGCAATCTAGCAAGAACCCACCAGGAGACTTTTTGGGGACATTCCTTTTGTCATTTGTCAATGAAAGGTGTCATTTTTCCGGTCCTTGCAAGCTACCATTTTGTCATTACCTGACAGAGTGCTGGAGTATATAGAGATACATGAATAACATTAAGTGACAGAGGAAGAATGATTATCAGCCTGGTTCTTGAATCCTCATACACGTACTCTATGCAGTATTTCATTCTTCCATAATAATTTATCATCCACTATTTTCACATACACTTTTTAAATTTTATTTTGTTGATTTGTTTTTGTTTTTTTCTTCTGCTTTCTCCAATCTAATTCTTCCTACTGACATTCTCCCATTCCTAGTGAACTGCCCAATCTCAGTTTCTTTAATTTAATTTCCTCTTCTTAACCCTCCCTCCCTTCCCTCCTCTTTTTCTCTCACTCCATCTCCACCCTTCTCTCTCTGTCTCTATCTCTCTCTCTGTCTCTCTCTTTCTCTATCTCTCTGTCTCTGTCTCTGTCTCTCTCTCTCTCTCTCTGCTTCCCTCTGTCCTTCTGTAGAATTAATTGCCTTAATTTGAATGGCATTCATTTTCAGTGCCTCATTGCAACAGAATGATTTAATTCACCTTTTCCTTATTCCATTCCCCATATAATCTGATATCGCATTAATTATTAGATTATGAGACCAAATTATTTTTAATTAATCTTTTCTTCATTCTTTATCTGGTTTTCATGCAGGAAAGAAGTTCACGTGATATTTCCATTCCAAATGGCTATGCTCTCTTCATAATCTCTCAGAGAAACTAAGAAATGATGAAAGATTAACAACACCAACAAAATTAAAAACCACATTCATCTCTTGCATTGAGTCTATAATATAATATTATGGAATTCAAGGGATATTTTTCTATTCGTATTTTTCTATTTTCCCATCTTATTTCATTATCTCAACCTTCAAAATATTAATCTTTTTTTAGCTTTTGTACTTTTTTTTTTACTGTATTGTTTCATCTGTCCTTAGAAATTTTTCCCCAAGTTGATTTGTTTTCCTTGTTATAATGCTGTTTAGACAAATTGAGGCATTTTAAGAGAGAACAAAAATAAATTTTAAAACATCTATATAAGAATAGAGAAAAATATTAATTTCATTTTTATGTCAATTGAATGCGTTAGATTTTCTAATGTGTTTTTGTTTATGTATTTAAACAATCTTTTAGCATCTTCAGTTCACATGTGGAGTCATTTAAAAGAATGACTAAAATATTTTGTTTTTTTGAAATCCATTTATTCTAATGGTAAATTGGACATTACAGGATGTTGTATGTATATCACCTTTAAATAATATATTGTATCTATTTAATTTCTTATAAAAGATTAGTAGCCTTTTTTGGCTGACTGAGTTCCCTTTGAGAAATTTATTCTCTTCTATAATGTAATAATTTTTATTTTTAAAATATATTTTTAAATGTTAATGAAATGGCTCCTGGTAATTTAAAATTGGGATTTGTCTGTATCTCTGTTCTATGTGTTAACACAATGTTGCTATACCTTTGGCTGCCTATACTGCTGAACATGTCTCCAGGACAAATTATAAAAAACTGACTGAAAACAAATTCCCTCAGCAAGACATTTAATCCTTACACTTTTTAGGAGACTTTATTTTGAGAGTATTCAGAAGAGTCAAGACAAGATGAGACAGCCAATTTACCTTTTAGAAGATCCTTAAAAATTTTTCATTTTTCAGTATCAATCACTGTCTTGTCCCATAGTTTCTTCACGGCATTTTTCATTTCCGTATTTCTAAATGTGTAGATCAATGGATTTAATAAGGGACTTAGAAAGCTATAAAATATTACCACTATTTTATCAAAAGAGAAAGTAGTGGGAGGCCGTGTATATACAAATATACATGGTACAAAAAATAATACAACAACTTTGATGTGAGAGCCACAAGTAGAAAGGGCTTTGCGACGGGCTGCTGTACTGTGTGTCCTTAGAGAGTTCAGGATTACTCCATAAGAGACAAGCAACAGTGAAAAGTTGATGATACAGATAAAACCACTGTTGGCCACAACCATCAGACCAAGCACTTGTGTGTCAATACAGGCAAGTTGTAACAAAGGGTATAAGTCACACATAAAGTGATCAATTACATTGGGGCCACAAAAGGGTAATGGAAGCATGAAGAAAATCTGAATCATGGAATGCAAGAAACCGCCAGACCAAGCTACTCCCACCAGCAAAAAACACAACTGTCGATTCATGATTGTCATGTAGTGCAGAGGCTTGCAGATAGCCACATACCTGTCAAAGGCCATGCATGTGAGGACGATCACCTCAACACCGGCCAAGAAATGTTGTGCAAAAATCTGACCCATACAGTCTTGGAAGGATATGGTTTTCCTTTCATAGAGAGAGTCTATGATAACTTTAGGAGCAATGACAGAAGAGAAACAGGCATCCAAGAAAGACAGAAAGGCTAGGAAGAAGTACATAGGGGAAACGAAAAGAGAAGGGGTGCAGATGATTGTCGCAACAATAAGCAAATTCCCCCCAACAGTTGCAAGGTAGAAAACTAACAATATAACAAATGCCGTTTTCTGAATGTTTGGATTCTGTGAAAGTCCCAGAAGAATAAACTCAGTCACATGACTTCGATTTTCCATTTTTAAAGGACATAAATGCCTTATTTTATCTGCAGAAAAGAGAAAGAAAAATCTTTAATTATCAATATTAAAGGACACGTTCAAAAGCATATTGAAATATATTAATATTAATGACATTTACATACAATATGATATGATTGACTATTACAGGTTCTTCAATACATCTTCAGTTCATATGAAGAATAGGAGGCCCTTTATGATTCCAATGGTCCTCTCCATTATCCTCACCAGTTACCCAATACCCTTTTAATTTTTGCAGAAATGAATAAGATATTCCAACAAAATTTTCAAAAATGTACAAGTTATCAGTTTAATATTCAGAATGTCTTATAATGTGGCCTAATAACATATGAATCTTTTACAATACCTCATAGTTTGTTTTTACATTGACCTTATATTTGTTACATATCATCAGTGTCTTTTCCCCCCATTACCACTGCTCTTTTTTCTTCTCTCCCTTATTTTCTGCTTGCATGGTGATTTTTTTAATCCACATAAGGTTTTACGTTTATTATTATTCAATTTGGATGAATGTTTCAGAGTGCAAGGATTTCCCCCCTTGAATACTAGGTAGTAATCAATAGTTTAGCTTTCTTTTCTGTATTTTTTCCACTGGAATATTTAACAATTGTCCAATTTATACATTCTTTAAAGAAATATATATATTTATGTGTATATAAATGTACATTTTCATATACATATATGCACATACACAAATATACATGAAGGTGTGTAAAGATGCATATGCATAGATACATATAGAATATACAAAAGCACAAATAATTTCTAAAATATTCTCATGAAACCTTATTTTGAAGATGATATTGAACAATTAACAATCTCCCTCCTCTCTATCTCTCTCTGTCTTTGTCTCTGTCTCTCTCTCTATTTCCACGGGTTTAGTTAACAATAGTTTCAAACACACATAACCAATTATCTCTTAGAAATTTCAAAGTAGAAATCCAACAGACATCTTAAACTCAACGTATTCCATATTCATTCCTTGAAAAGGTCTAGTAAAGTGAGGACTGTCAATTCCAGAGTTAGTCGTATGCTTCTGCCACTGAATTTCTAAGTCTTCTGATATATTTCAGAGCCACAGGAATCCTCCCTGGAGAGAAAACGGCATCCAGCTTTACTCACAAAATGTGAGGTGAAATATTCTCAATTATTCAACACCTGTCTCATAGGAAGAAATTAGACCCTACTCTCCCCCACCCACCAAAAAAAATTAAATGTTTAATCCCATGGATTGGAATGAGGACAGGAGATGACTAGCTATATATGTTCCCCACCTTTCTTTGTCACGTTGCAAAAGTTATTCTATTTCAAAATCTCTCTTCTCAGTGTTTGTTTCATAAATCTCTGCATAATGAAACTTCTAACCAATAGCTAGCATAGCCTGTGCCATTAGTGAAACGAACTCCCCTCTCAAGTATCTGGTACAGATCTACCCTGAACACACCCCGCCTAAACATGAATTTCTAATTTATGTGAAGAACTAACTAATCAATAAATTGTCTTTATCAGTAGGATCAACAACTGTTTTGCAGTTTTAAAATTGCCTAGACACACTGGAAAGACTTTCACAGTTGGTATTTATCGAAAGTAGTATTTCAATGCTTTCGGAACATGAAACCACACTGCCCTGTTTCTCAGATCTCCCCATAAAAGACAAACTGCCTTTCTTGAAGTTTTGAAGTTAACTGGTAACTGCTACTGCTGTTGCTGCTGCCATTATTACTGAAGCTTCTGTTACTATTCACTCCTGCTGCTGCTGCTGCCAGGATTGCTGCTGCTACTTCTAGTACTGCTAATATTACTGCTGCGACTACTGCTGCTGCTGTTGCTGCTATTATTGATGTTGCTACGACTACTGATGCTGCTGTTTTCCTTCTCCTCTACTTTTACTACTATGTCTATATCAGAGTTTCCATTTTTCTCTCCCCAAACCATTCCTTCCTTGGAGCTGAATGATATAGAAAAAAAGATCTGAAGGCAATTTGAATGACTATACCTTTCATTCTTTGAACTTGCGTCCTCAGCTGGCATGTTGCAGGAACTTCATTAATATTTTTGATAGATTGGTTGATTCGTGTGTATACTCCTGGTGTGCATCGTTTTCCTGAGCTGCTGAAAAAAATTTGTTAACGTGTGAGCATTCTTCTTTGGATGAATTTCCCCTAAGGCATTAGTGTTCATCTCTTAGCAATCAAAACTTCTTAGCTCAGCTCCAAGCCTCTTCAAATTGATAGGTTTTTCCAGCATTTCTGATGTTCAGGCAATAAATCAAGATTACCTGCATACCCCCTGAAGAGGACAGGGCAATGGGCTGTGAAAGTACTGTACAAGTAAAAACAAACATCTGTGTTTGCCCTGATGCAAATTTCTTAAAAGGAAAAGTCTATCAGAAAGTTAAGACTAAAAGAACATGAAAAAATGTATACGTATGTGTATTAGTGTGATCAATGACAGCTTAACAGAAAGTTTGGACAATAATGTTAAGAGAAAGAAATGGAAGTAGTATAAGAGAAAATGCATCCGGAGCCAAATGATCCTCTCTTTGTTTCTGCCTCTCTATATATCTCTTTTTCTTCCTCTTTCCCTTTCTCTCCCCCCCCCATTTTCCACTCTTTCACTATTTTCGTTTATCTTCCTCTTCTCTCTCCGTTTCTCTTTTTCTATCGCTCTTCTTCTTCTCTCTACCTCCTTTCCTTCTGTCCCTCTCTCTCCCCCTTTTTTTTTTCTCTCTCTCTCCCTATTCATCTTTTTTCTCCCTTTGCCACCCTTTCCCCTTTCACTTCACCTGGCAAAATGCAAAATCACAAATGCTTTTGTTTATTACTTATATTCACCAGGTAGAATATGATGCTTCAGTTTCCATAAAAAGGTAGTGAAGGGGTTTTTTATTTGTTTTTTTATTACTTTTATTTACATCTTCCAGGAAAAGAAAACAAAATAAACTTATATAATGATTTTTTAATTATTTCTATAGAGCCCTTAATTAATTCCCTTCCCCCAAATCTGACAATATTTTGGGAAAAATTTTTTTTAATTCTGTATCTCAATAATAGGTCGATCCTTAAGTGTATCCTGGCAATAAAAGTACAAACTATTAGTGAGATTTTAATAAAGCAGAAAAAAAGCTTTGAAACCTCATTTTATTTAAGTAGTCAAACTTTGTATTCTAAGACCTGAAAAAGGAACAGATTTTTATTGTGGGCAACAGTGAAATATAGTAAACAAATTATCAGTACATTTCTCAGATCCTGGTGAATACCTGTTGCTGAGCCACACTATGACCTGTGAAAACTTACTTAATTTTGCTATGTCTATATTTCTGCATAGGAACATAAATCAGAATGAGACATCCATATCACAAGTGTCATATATGATGAGACCAGTTAAATATGAGGAGGGCAATAACTGTACACATACATACATGTATATACAGAGAGAGAGAGAGGGAGAGAGAGAGAGAGAGAGAGAGAGAGAGAGAGAGAGATATTTAAATCCAAGAAGTACCAAATATATTTATTCCAAAAGCAGATATGAATTATTTCTATGGTTCCCGATTGATATTTCTTAAGTAATACGCCTTTTACTTTCTGCATTAATTATTTAGCTTCCTCACCTCCAAGAGACTAAAAGCTGAAATCCTTGCTCAAACATTCAAAGCCCCAAATAATTTAGCCCTTAATGTTTATTTTTTTAATGATCCCACTTTTGTCCACTTTGAATGACCTTCTATTTCCATTAAGTTAAAAAGTGATGGAATGGCAGTTGAAAAAAAATAAAGGCATGAAGTAATAATACTTTGATCATTCGATAAATTCAAAGGTCTTGGATGAAAAGACTTAGGAACAGGAAGACTGGGGACAGGGTGAGACATGGTCAAAGGGAGAGTGACCAGGGATTGCAGTGGGGTTGGAGGGAGGAAAAGGACCAAAGAAATTACAGAAAAAAATTTTTTTTCATGAGTTCATCATCATACCATCACCTTACTCAGTCCAGCGATGAGGGATTTTTAGAGGATGTTGGATCTTGGTCACCTAATATTTTGGGAACTCATTACTCTAATTCCTTGTCCCACATGGCTTTAAAGGCCAGAAGAAAGGGAGACACAGAATCTACTACAATAGAAAATTGGCCTAAATCTGGCTGCAGGGTTCTCAGTTTGGTTTTCTTAGAGTCTAATGTTGTCTTAAACATTTATTTATAGTACCTGCATCAAACGTTTGAAACTTAGAGAACTGACAGTCTCCAGGGAAATGAGGGATGTTCTTTATGGGGAAATTGTCTCCAAATGTTTTGTAACTTAAAGGTCAATGAAAGAAGAAATGTCCCTGTCCAATTTGGTCTAACCTGATCTGGAACCAAGTCTTAGTTAAAGCAGAAAACAGTTGAACTGGGTCTTCATTGCAAGTTTCTTATCCTGCCTAGTATTTAGCACTCTTTCCATAAACACCATTATCTCTGAAACCAAAAGTAGCATTTGTATAGAGTTCACTGTGCCCTTTTCAATACCCCACCACCTTGCTCCCAAAAAAGTATTTTCTTAAAATCATCAAATATAAGAGATAAAAAGATCATTTTGTGTAATCTGCTCAATATAATGAAGGTGGCATCAGTTCTAGAAAAGTTTAGTGAATAATTTTCTTAACATTATAATTGTTAATTGTAGATATATTCAGGAACAAACTGAGCATTTCAGTTTTTCCCAAACACTTCCAATTAACTTTAAGGTAAATCATTTTCATTTTTCTGTGGAGGACCATGAATAAGTGGTTTATTAACAAGTACTCCCATCAGATAGTGGAAATTTATTTCGTGCGTTAAGCAAGATTTTGTGTGATGATTTTCATAGTTTTAAAATCTCTCTACCATAGTATAAACCCTATGTGAATTAAGACACCATCTTTTCTAAAATCTAACATCTGCCCCTGATTATAGATTTGCTTTCATTACACAAGGTATTATTTTAAAATATTAAAAATATAAAAATTTATCCTTCCCAATGATTTTTTGCATCCACTTATAGGATCTTGTGCCCTCTTACATGTGGCTACTCCAGAAAGTTATCTGGGGTTCATAACATGGCTCTTGAGATACTATAAATATGTGATTTTTGACAGGAAGTAATTGACAATTAATTGGCTTCAGTCAAAGGACACAAATATTTCAAAGAAAGACATCTTAAAATGTGTGTATTAAAAATACCAAACAACATTTATTTCCCTAGTAGAAGCGAACACATTATTCTTTCATGCCATGAAGATCTACCTACATACCTCAAGAGTAAAAAAAAGTTGCAGGACAAAAATAGAAAGGGAAAAATTGGAATAGGTAGCAACAACATAATATAGTGAAAATAGCCCTAGGGTTAGGGAAAATTCTAGATTTCTCTCACTTACTACTTATAACAGTTCAGGTGAAATGATTAACCATTATTGTCCTCAGTTTCTTTATATATTGGAGGGAAGGGTAGCATTATATCATCTCTAACTTCCCTTCACACTTGAAAGCTGTAAAGTCATTGATTTTCCTCCCTAGTCAATAAAATATGCACACACACACACACACACACACACACACACACACACAGTTGCGTCAATATGGGGTATACAGGCACCAGTCATAATGGAAGCTTGTAACTATTCATAGTGCTGTCCTTCTTTTCATATTTTGGACTGAGCATAATAGAATCATTACTCATTCTGTATTTAACTGACCACAAGTTATGCTCATACTTTCAGGTTACAGGGACAAGTACAAGCAGATAACACCTCTCCTTCACATTGGTCCAAATCTTCTTTGAAGGAGAAGGTTATAATCAATATTTAAGTATCTATTACATTTCAGGTACTGTAAAAATCATTTTAGAAATATTTCCAAATTGATCCTTACAACAATCCTGTGAGGTAGCTGCTTTTATTCTCATCGTACAGTTCAGGAAACAGAGGTAGACATCTGCGACATGGAAAGTTAGTAACTTGGGGTCGCAAAGTATGAATGCTACTGACCATGGGAACTTACACTGTTGCTCCTTAGCATCTCCATAGCATGTTTTACTTCTGCATTCCTCAAGGTATAGAAAGGAGTTGAGCAAAGGAGTTCCAATGGTATAAAATAAAGACACCAACTTATCCACAGGGAAGATAATTGGGGACCAAGTATATATGAAAATACAAGGAACAAAGAATATAACGACCACAATGATGTGGAAAGTACATGTGGACAAGGCTTTAAGCTTCCCTTGTGCACTGTGATTTCTTAGTGAATAAAGGATAAAAACATAGGAGGACTTAAAATTGACTGTGTAGTGCGGAGGTTTACAGATGGCCACATAGCGGACATAGGCCATGAGGATAGGGACCAAGACTTCCATGCATTCAAAGATGCATTCCAAGTAGTTGGGTGATGCACCCGTCAGAGGAGATAATATGCTTTTTTAGAGAGGTTTTTTATAATCAGTTTTGTGGCTGTAGTACTAGAGAAACAGAAGTCTGCAAAAGACAAGTAGGTAAGACAGAAATACTTTGGGGCCCCAAGTCTGAGACTGAACTTGATGGTCCAAATGATGAGCAGGTTTCCTAACACGGTTGCAGTATAGAAAACCAAGAAGATGGCAAATACTGTCTTTGGTTTCAGTGAGTATCGTGTCAGTCCAAGGAGAATTAATTCAGTCACATTGTTTTTCCTTTCTGTGTCTTCAGTGAAAATGGGAAGAAAATATTTGAGAACTAATCATTGCTGACATAGAAAAAAGTGGTATTAAGAAAACAGACAGAAGAACCCTGTGTATTACTGAATCCTTGTCTCTTCTCAGGGATTTCAATGTTACTTGTACCCATAAAAATCTTCTATGGAATATTGCAAAGAATATACACTTCCAGTAATCTATGGTGATCCACACTTCACATTTCTTGAGTTTGTTTATGAAAGAACAAGTTTCTGTGTCTGTATGACTTCCTAACTTATTGCAGTTAATATTTGTCAATTCTCCTCGCTAATTGCTTATTGTCTTGCTAGAGTCTATCTTACTTTTTGCTATTATGATATTTCACAGTTTTAATTGATAAGAAATTTCTCCTTCCATCAAACTTAAATATATACATATATATATATATATATATACATATATATATGTATATATATGTATATACATAACTTATAACTATTGTTTCTACTTCTAATCTCTGGAATAAATGAGGAAGGAAAGTCTCTCAACATGACAATTCTTCAAATACTTCAATATACTCAAATTCCTCCATTTTTAAATCTTTTGTTTTAATTAAAAATATTTCCAGTCATTTAAACCATTAAATGGCATATACTATGCACTATACTCACCTTCCTCATTTTCAATCTATGGAGTTCTTACTGCTTGTAAATATCTTTTCTAAATTCCATCACAATGAACTGGGCAGAATATTCAGGTTGTGGTCTGATAAGGTAAAAGCACAGTGAGCACGTCTCCTGTAATTCAGCAAAAATTTCAACATACATAGGTATGTATGTGCACATGTGTGTATGTATGCATATGCAAGTATGTATGTATGCATGGAGGAAATGCAATGTACATATATAAACACCTTTGCATAGGCATATACATATATGTATGTACTCATATGTATATTACATATATATAAAAGACATCTATTCACACATGAATTAATTTGTAATATATCATCACTCTGGTACTGTTTATCTATCATTGTAGTGATCATTTCAAAAAAGGAAATGAGACTTGTCATATGTGCATTATATTTACCAAATTCATTGGTTCCAATTGACTAATGCTTTGAGAATGATCACAAATCATCCATAAACAATACGCTTTATATGTTTTCTCCAAGAATTCAAGTCAAAATCATTAACTACATTTCAAAAAGCTACTGTCATTCCCTTGTGAGAAAATCATTGTTTATTTCACCCCAAAGGCAAGAGAAAAACATTAATAGCTTCTGTTCATAAGGAGTTTCCTTTTTGCTAAGACAGGGAAGAAAACTTCATAAATCTAGATCTACAACTCACCACGCAAATTTCTGCTTCAAATTCTTCATTTTATATGTGAGTAAACTGAGTAGAAAGAAATTTTAAGTGATTTTCTCAAGCGTCTATAGGTAATAAGTGAAAGAAAAAACAAGATACGAATTTGTTACCTCTGACTCTAAATTCAACCCTCTTACCAATTCACTATAGGGTCTTCCAAATATAATTGTTAGTAAGCTAATTGAAATTGAGATTGGAGTGAAAGACACAGATATTAATCATAGCTGTGAATGTGAATGGGATGAATTCTCCCATTAAATGGAGATGGATAGCAGAATGGATTAAAATCTATACTCCAGCAATATGTTGTTTACAAGAAACACATTTTAAAAGGGGAGATATATATAGGGTAAAGGTAAAATATATTGTGCTTCAGCTGATGTAAAAAAGCAGGGGTGGCAATTCTGGTCTCAGACAAAACAAAAACAGAAGCAGATATAATGAAAAGAGATAATGAAGGAAACGATATACTGTTAAAAGGCCCCATAGACAACGAAGCAATTTCATTACTAAACATATATGTTGGGCTGGAGCTAAAATGGCAGAGTAGAAAGACACGCATATGGTAGCTCCAAAACCCACAGCCCATAAAATACCTGTAAAGAAGAACTCCCAAGAAATTCGGGAGCAGCAGAAGCCCCAGAACAACGGAGTGGAGGAGATTTCTGTTCCAGAGAGCCCTGAAAAACCAACTCGAAAGGTCTGTCGTGCACTAGACCCGAACTGAGCCCAGAGTGGCACCCCTGCCCCCACCTGAGCACCTGAACTTAATCTCACACTGAATAGCAGCCTTGTCCCCACTCAAAGCCCTGAGGCTGGGAAGCAACATTTGAATCTCAGACCCCAAGCGCTGGCTGGGCAGATCTGGAGGAGAGGTGG
This sequence comes from Notamacropus eugenii, assembly GCF_028372415.1. NCBI lineage: Eukaryota > Metazoa > Chordata > Mammalia > Diprotodontia > Macropodidae > Notamacropus > Notamacropus eugenii. The sequence goes on from NC_092877.1 coordinate 1,396,645, forward strand.
GGGTGGAGAGGACACTCAGAAGTCAAGTCACTGGCTGGGAAAATGCCCAGAAAAGGGAAAAAGATAAGACCATAGAAGGCTACTTTCTTGGTGAACAGGTATCTCCTCCCTTCCTTTCAGATGAGGAATAACAATACTGACCATCAGGGAAAGACACAGAAGTCAAGGCTTCTGTATCCCAAACGTCCAGAATAAATATACCATGGACTCAGGCCATGGAAGAGCTCAAAAATAATTTTGAAAATCAGATTAGAGAGGTGGAGGAAAAACTTGAAAAAAATGAGAGAGATGCAAGAAAAGCATCAAAAGCAGGTCAACACCTTGCTAAAGGAGACCCAAAAAAATACCGAAGAAAATAACACCTTGAAAAATAGGCTAACTCAATTGGCAAAAGAGGGGCAAAAAGACAATGAGGAGAAGAATGCCTTAAAAAGCAGAACTAGCCAAATGGAAAGGGATATTCAAAAGCTCACTGAAGAAAATAGTTCTTTCAAAATTAGAATGGCACAGATGGAGGCTAAGGACGTTATGAGAAACCAAGAAATCACAAAACAAAACCAAAAGAATGAAAAAATGGAAGATAATGTGAAATATCTCATTGGAAAAACAACTGACCTGGAAAATAGATCCAGGAGAGACAATTTAAAAATTATAGGACTATCTGGAAGCTATGATCCAAAAAAGAGCCTACATATCATCTTTCATGAAATTATCAAGGAAAACTGCCCTGAGATTCTAGAACCAGACGACAAAATAAGTATCCAAGAAATCCACCAATCACCGCCTGAAAGAGATCCAAAAAGAGAAACTCCTAGGAATATTGTGGCCAAATTCCAGAGGTCACTGGTCAAGGAGAAAATATTGCAAGCAGCTAGAAAGAAACAATTCAAGTACTGTGGAAATACAATCAGGATAACACAAGATCTAACAGCTTCTACGTTAAGGGATCGAAGGGCGTGGAATAGAATATTCCAGAAGTCAAAGGAACTGGGGCTAAAACCAGGAATCCCCTCCCCAGCAAAACTGAGTATAATACTTCAGGGGGAAAACTGGTCTTTCAATGAAACAGAGCACTTTCAAACGTTCTTGATGAAAAGACCAGAGCTGAAAAGAAAATTTGACTTTCAAACACAAGAATGAAGAGAAGCATGCAAAGGTAAACAGCGAAGAGAAGTCATAAGGGACTTTCTAAAGTTGAACTGTTTACATTCCTACATGGAAAGACAATATTTGTAACTTTTGAAACTTTTCAGTATCTGGGTAGTTGGTGGGATTACATGCACACACACACACACACACACACACACACACACATACACACACACATAGAGACAGAATGCAAAGAGTGAATTGAAGAGGATGGGCTCATAGCTTTAAAAAAATGAAATTAAGTGGTGAGAGAGAAATATATTGGGAGGAGAAAGGGAGAAATGGAATGGAGCAAATTATCTCTCATATAAGAGGCAGGCAAAAGACTTTTTAGTGGAGGGAAAAAAAGGGGAGGTGAGAGAAAAACATGAAGTTTACTCTCATCACACTTGTCTCAAGGAAGGAATAAAATACACACTCATTTTGCTATGAAAACCTATTTTACAATACAGGAAAGTCGGGGAGAAGGGTATAAGTAGGGTGGAGGAGATGATGGAAGGGAGAGCAATGGGAGGAGGGAGCAATTTGAAGTCAACACTCTTGGGGAGGGACAGGATCAAAAGAGAGAATAGAAGCAATGGGGGGCAGGATAGGATGGAGGGAAATATAGTTAGTATTACACAACATGACTATTATGGAATTCATTTGCAAAATTACACAGATATGTCCTATATTGAATTGTTTGCCTTCCCAAAGAGAATGGGTGGGGAGGGAGGGATGAAGAGAAGTTGGAACTCAAAGTTATAGGAACAACTGTCTAGTACTGTTCTTGCTACTAGGAAATAAGAAATACAGGTAATGTGGTATAGAAAGTTATCTGGCCCTCCAGGACAAAAGAGAAGATAGGGACAAGGGAAGGGAGGGATGATAGAAGAGAGGGCAGATTGGTCATAGGGGTAATCAGAATGCTCGGTGTTTTGGGGTGGTGGATAGGGGATAAATTGGGAGAAAATTTGGAACCCCAAGTTTTGTGAAAATAAAAGTTAAATGTTACATAAATAAATTTAAAAAAAAAAAAAAAACAAAGTGGAGGTGGAAACAGTGAGATGGGTAACCAAGAAGGTTTAAAGTTTCCTTATCTTCGGATATCTTTAATTATAGGTCAGGTTCTCTTCTGTCTGGGATGATTTACTCACAAGTTTGCCTGAAAACACGATGATGAATTCTGGCAGGCCCTGTAAATCTATAATTTTAGAAACTATTTTCCGCAATAAAGGATATATTTAAAAGGGAAAAAAAATGAACATATATGTTCCAAGTAATATAGCATCGTAATTCTTAGAGGAGAAGTTGAGAGTTAGAGAAAGAAATAAACAGCAAAACTATACTAGTTGGAGACCTCAACCTTTCCCTCTCTGAACTTGATGAATCTAACCTCAAAATAAACAAGAAAGAAGTTAAGGAGGTGAACAAAACTCTGGACAAAGTGGATATGATAGATCCTTGGAGAAAATTTAATGAGGATAGAAAGGAATATACCTTTATGCAGTGGTACATGGGATATATACAAAAATTGGCCATGTATTAGGCCAGAAAAACCTCATACTCCAGTGTAGAAAGGCAGAGATAGTCAATGCATCCTTCTCAGATCATAATACAATACAGCCTATATGTAATCAAAGGTCATGGAAACATAAAGGAAAAACGAATTTGAAACTGAACAATCTAATCCTAAAAAATGAGTCAGTTAAACAACAAATTACAGAAACAATTAACAACTTCATTCAAGAGAACGATAGTAATGAGACAACTTATCAAATTTTGTTGAATACTGCGAAAGCAGCTCTTAGGGGAAGCTTTAAATCTTTGAGTGCCTACGTCAATAAGATAAAGAGGAGAACAATGAATTGGGCATGCAGCTGAAAAAGCTCGAAAAAGAACAAATTGAAAGTCCCAAAGTAAATACTTAATTAGAAATACTGAAAACCAAAGGAGAGATTAATAAAATTGAAATTAAGAAAACTATCGATTTAATAAATACTAATAAGAGTTGGTTTTATGAACAAACCAATACAATTGAAAAGCCTTTAGTCAATTTCATTAAAAAAAAGAAAGAAGCAAACCAAATGACCAATATCAAAAATGAAAAAGGTGAACTCACCTGCAATCAGAAGGACATTAAAACAATTATAAGAAATTGCTTTGCCCAACTGTGTGCCCATAAATTCTATATCTTAAATGAGAGGGATGATTATTTTAAAATATATAAATTGCCCAGACTAACAGAAGAGGAAGTTGAATACTTAAATAACCCCATCTCATATGCAATGGGGATAAGATAGATGCATTTCCAATAAGATCAGGGGTGAAACAAGTATGTTCATTTTCACCACTATTATTCAATATGGTTCTACAAATGTTAGATGTAGCAATAAGAGAGAAAAAAGAAACTGAAGGAATTAGAATAGTCAAAGAAGAAACTTTGTTATCACTCCTTGCAGGTGATATGATGATATACTTAGAGAATCTCAAAGAATCAAGTAAAAACGCTACTTGAAATAATGAACAACTTTGGCCAAGTTGGAGGTTACAAAGTAAACCCACACAAATCTTCTGCATTTCTACATATTATTAACAAAGTCAACAGCAAGAGATAGAAAGAGAAATCCCATTTAAAGCTAAGGTAGACACTATAAAGTATTTGGGAGTCTACCTGCCAAAACAAATCCAGGAACCACAAGAACACAATTACAAAACACATTTCACACAAATAAAGTCAGATCTAAGCAAGTGGAAAAACATCAGCTGTTCGTGGGTAGGCCGAGTCAATACAATAATTATGGAAATTCTACCTAAATTGATTTACTTATTCAGTGCCATGTCAATCAAACTATCACATTATTATTTTGCAGAGCTAGAGTAAGTAATATCAAAATTCATCTGGAAGAAGAAAAGGTGCAGAATATCAAGGGAACTAATGAAAAGAAATACTTGGGAAGGTGGCCTAGCTCTCCCTGATCTTAAATTGTATTTTAAGGCAACAATGATCCAAACCCCTGGTACTGCCTAAGAAACACAAGGATAGACAAGTGGAACATGTTAGGTACCTAAGACACAGAAGTCAATGAATATGGCCATCTACTATTTGATAAAACTAAGGGACCCAGCTTCTGGGATAAGAACTCACTGTTCAATAAAAATTTCTGCAAAATCTGGATAACACTGTAGTGGAAACTAGGCACAAAACAATGCCTGACACCGTACACAAGAATAAAGTCCAAATGGTGACATGATTTGGTATAAAGACTGATACTATAAAAAATTAGTCCAGCAAGGAATACTGTATTTATCAGATTTATGGAGAAGGGAAGAATTTCTGACTAAACAAGAGACTGAAAGCATTATGAAGTGCAAAATGGATAATATTGATTACATTAAACTGAAACATTTTTGAACAACCAAACCCAATGCAATGATGGTTAGCAAGGAAGAGGAAAAATGGGAAAGAATTTTTCTAAAATATATAGAGAATTGAGTCAAATGTACAAGAAGAGAAGTCATTCCCCAATTGAGAAGTGGTCAAAGGATATGAACAGGCAGTTTTCAGAGGAAGAAATTAAAGATATCTATAGGCATATGAAAAAATGCTCCAAATCACTATTGTTTAGAGACATACAAATCAAAATAACTCTGAGATACTATCAGATTGGCGAATATTACAAAACAGGAAAATGATAAATGTTGGAGAAGATGTGTGAGAGTTGGAATACTAATTCATTGTTGATAGAGCTGTGAGCTGATCCAACCATTCTGGAGAGCAATTTGGAACTATGCCCAAAAGGCTACAAAAATGGGCACACTCTTTGATCCAGCAATACCACTTCTAGGTCTGTATCCCAAAGAGATTATAAAAATGGGAGAGGGTCCCAGATGTACAAATATATTTGTAGCAGCACTTTTTGTAGGAAAAAAAACTGGAAATCTAATGGATGCCCATCAACTGGGGAATGGCTGAATAAATTGTGGCATATGACTGTAATGGAATAGTATTGTTCTATAAGAAATGATGAACAAGATGACTGCAGAGAGGCCTGGAAAGACTTTTATGAACTGATGCTAAGCGAAAGGAGCAGAACCTGAAGAACTTTATAGGCAGCAACAACAGTGTGCAAGGATTTTTTTTTCCTGGTAGACTTCATTGCAATGCAAGGACTTAAAAAAAATTCCCAATGGTCTCTTATGGCAAAATTACTTTCCCATCCAGACAAAGAACTATGGAATTCGATAGCAGTACGTAGCAGATCATTTTTTGTTTGTTTTGTGATTTCTCCCATTAGTTTTAATTCTTCTAGGCAACATGACTAAGATGACAATATATTTAATGGAATATATGTGTAGAACCTTTATACAACTGAGTGTCGTCTCAGGAAGGGAGGGGAGAGGGACGAGAGATGGTGGATGGTGGGGAAGAAATCTAAGTTATATGGAAGTGATTGTAGAAGACTGAATACAAAAAAAAAAAAAAAAGAATCCTTTTAAAATTATCTTCTCCTATCCTTCCCTCCTCCCTTTCTTCCCTTTTCCTCTTTTCTCCTTCTCTCTCTCCTTTTCTTCCTTCCACCTAGTTTTCTTCTCCTTTCCTTCCCTTCTCCCTTTCTTCTTCCCTCTTTTCTCCCTCTCTCCCTTCTTTATTTCTTTCCTTTCTTCCTTCCTTCCTTCTTTCTTTCATTTCTTCGATTTTATGTAGGTCTCAAACCGTAAAATGTTATAAAATGTAAGAAAATACACAATTACTGTTAGATAAAAAAAGTCAGGGAAGTTTATAAAGAAAAGGAAAAATATCTGGTGGCCACCATTAAAATACAGGATGAAGGTGAATTGAAAGCGATTCAGTCAGCATATTTTTGAGATACATTAAAAATATCTTGTATCACAAATATTCTATCGTTTCTTTAAAGGTTTTTCGAGGAGAAAGAACAACTTAGCCTAGAAGGACATTGAATGATGTGTAAGGAAAAATTTCTAAGATATCTATAGTCACATATCTGTACAAAGGAGTACCCGACTATGGTTTTCAAAGAATAGATGACTGAGGCAATGTGCAAAGTTCCATGTTACTAAAGCCTTGCACTGCAGGACTGTCACTCTTCTAATGAGATTAACATCCCAATAACAGCCTGAAGTCATGCCTTCCCTTATACTGCATTGGAGCAGTAATTTCCCCATACTTGCATCATCCTGACTTTACTACTTTACCAAACCTTGCTATCGGAAAAAAGTGGTGCGTTTCTATTGCTTTACTTGTGTCCTTGCTTCCTAAAGCTTTCCTAAATGATACAGATTATATTTCACTCAGGCCAACCTAGGATTTCCTGGAATAGAACCACTTAACATTACGTTGTGTTGTGGGAAAATTACAAACCCCAATCTTGGCAAAATCAAAAGAAATAATAGCATCATTAATATCAATAATAACAATAATTATAAAAATAGTGATAGGGAAGGAGAAAAAGAAAGAAGAGGAGGATGAGAAGAAGGAAGAGAATTATTGAACAGAGTGGTTGAGAACAGGATGATTGTTTGTAATGGCAACCTATTTTTCTTCACACTGTGTCTTTGTCTGAGTCATTTTCTTCCTTTCTTCATTTCCTCTTTCTCTAGTGATAGCTAGGTGGCTCAGTGGATGGAATAGTGGCTCTTGAGTCAGGAGGACCTGAGTTCAAATCTGACCTCAGACATTTCAAACTTATTAGCTGTGACCTGGGTAAGTCACTGACTTCAATTACCTTGCCATGAGGAAAAGAGGAGTTAATGTGATATTCTTTGCGTCTTGGGTCATCTTCTGTCATCCTGATGAATATCTGTTCACTGGATTCAGATGACTCTAGAGGAGCAGTGAAGCTGGTGACCTTCACAGCCCTCCCTCACTCAAAAGAAAGTCAAGTGCAAGTCATGTCATCATTTCTCTGATGGCATGGTCTTCTTTGGCAACAAAGGATGTACACAAACTTCAATGATCAGAATACGAAGCTTTTAAAAATAAGTCATTAGTTGTGATATTTTCTTAGTTGTAATATTTCTTGGTCTTCATTTTAAAACATGTGCACTAAGATTTCCTCTTTCTCCAAGGAAAATAAAATAAGTTAATAAATAGTTTTGGATTTCCCAAAATTGTAAGTCTTCGTGCTATTAGTCACTTTCCTAGACAAAAGAGAAACAGAGACAGATAGTTGGAGACAGAGGCAGATGCAGAGAAATAAGAGTCTTTTTAAGAATTTGCATCTATTTTCAGAATCATGATATTAATTGCATAAAATAAGATGCTGAAAACTAGAAATAAAACCAATTATACTGAATTATAATTATCACAACATTGAAAAAATGTTTACAAATACCAGGTTAATAAAAACTGTCTCAGAGAAGAGGCTAATCCAAGTAACACGGTCTACAATGATGGCAGTCATAAAATTTTTGAGTTTGTAAGCAAAAGTCATATAGTCCACTGAACTGAGAACAATCCCTTCAGAAAATTCATGTTTATACCCAGTGTTTCCTTCTCCCTGACTCTGTGTTGATTCGGGGACAAATTAATGGGGGTCTCTTGATGGCTTATTTGAATTGTCCTGTTATAAGCATCCTGCTTTCAGCTAATAGAAAATTATCAGACTAACTAAAAAAAAAATATATCTTTTCCAGGCTCAGAATAAGGAAAGTTTAAGAGATTCTTACTTTGACAGTAAAAAATCAGGAAATTCTTGCCTTCTAGTTCTCAGAATGTTATAAGATCAAAAGAGCAAATTGTGGGGGGGGGGGGGGAGCCAAGATGGTGGAGTAGAAAGATACACAAATGCTAGCTCCAAAACCCACAGCCCATAAAATATCTGTAAAGAGGAACTCCCAACAAATTCTGGAGCAGCAGAAGCCACAGATGAACGGAGCGGGGGAGATTTCTGTTCCAGAGAGCCCTAAAAAACAGACACCAAAGGTCCATCACTCATCAGACCCAGAGCGGAACCCAGTCCTGCCTTGGCTGCGTGGCACCGAGAGGAGCAGATCCCAGCAAGCTTCAGGGACAGAATGTCCAGCAGCCGCGAAGGTCCCTCCACCTACAGGCACCAGGGGTGAGTGAGAGAGTCTTTTTGGCTCTCCAAGAGGAGAGCGGGGTGTCTCCATAACTCAAGCCCCTCTGGGGGGCAGCAGTGGAGGCAGCAGCAGAGGCAGCAGGGGACAAGGGCTCCCAAAGCAGGCAGGTAAACAGCAAAGAGAAGTCATAAGGGACTTACTAAAGTTGAATTGTTTACATTGCTACATGGAAAGACAATATTTGTAACTCTTGAGACTTTTCAGTATCTGGGTAGTTGGTGGGATTACACAGACACACACAGACACACATACACACGCACGCACATACACGCACAGAGACAAAGAGCACAGAGTGAATTGAATAGGATGGGATCACATCTTAAAAAAATGAAATTAAGCAGTGAGAGAGAAACATATTGGGAGGAGAAAGGGAGAAATGGAATGGGGCAAATTATCTCTCATAGAAGAGGCAAGTAAAAGACTTTTCAGTGGAGGGAAAAATGGGTGAGGTAAGAGGAAAAAAACATGAAGCTTATTCTCATCACATTCGACTAAAGGAAGGAATAAAACGCACACTCATTTTGGTATGAAAACCTATCTTACAGTACAGGAAAGTGGGGGAGAAGGGGATAAGCAGGGTGGGGGAGATGATGGAAGGGAGGGCAATGGGAGGAGGGAGCAATTTGAAGTCAATACTTGGGGAGGGACAAGAATAAAAGAGAGAATGGAAACAATGGGAAGCAGGATAGGATGGAGGGACATATAATTAGTCTTACACAACACGATTATTATGGAAGTCATTTGCAACACTACACAGATATGGCCTATATTGAATTGCTTGCCTTCCCAAAGGGAATGGGTGGGGAGGGAAGGATGAAGAGAAGTTGGAACTCAAAGTTTTAGGAACAACTGTTGAGTACTGTTCTTGTTACTAGGAAATAAGAAATACAGGCAATGGGGTATAGAAAGTTATCTGGCCCTCCAGGACAAAAGAGAAGATAGGGACAAGGGAAGGGAGGGATGATAGAAGAGAGGGCAGATTGGTGATAGGGGCAATTAGAATGCTCGGTGTTTTGGGGTGGGGGGAGGGGACAAATGGGGAGAAAATTTGGAACCCAAAATTTTGTGAAAATGAATGTTAAAAGTTAAATAAATAAATTTTAAAAAAAGAATAACTAAAAAAAAAAAAGGAGCAACTTGGGTTGTTCCAATCCTCCATCATAAGCTCTCCTCTCTGCTAAAAAAAAAATGTGGCCATTATTGCTCTTCAAACTGTCTTTATATTAAAGGTATGAGTTTATGATCCCAGAAAACTATATCTGAGTCTCCAAGGGAAAAAAAACAGACCCCCTTTATGGAAAGATTGATATCCCAAGTTCATCTAATGGTGGTCAGGACACGAGCAAATATCTCTAGACAATTAGTGTGAGTCCGTCATGGCACAAGGCTATAGCTCATTGGGAAATGGGAGATGAAATATTTTATTCCTTTACTCTTCCTTTCTTGGGAGTGAAAAGTCGTTTCAAATCATTGTTACATAAAAACAGGAAAATGAATTTGGTGATGATGGAAAGTTGCCAATGCCAGTATCTGATCCCCATAGTGCCCAGAGTACTTATGATAGGGCTGCTGGACCTGGAGGCTATTGATTTCTTAGCTTATACTTATTCCAGTATAACTGGTCTTCCTTTAATTCTATGGGTTATTCATCATGCATTGTTCTGACATGTCTTCAATAGGTTTCAACAGACTATAAATGGAATACAAAAACTTTGAGAATGGAAGTTCTAGGTCCTGCTTAACCCCTCCAGTGACTGGATCACCACTTCTTCTAGCATGACTGTGAACATTTCCCATCATCTTCCCCAGTACCATTTTCCTTGACATTACAGTCATGACATTCTGTTAAAGTCCAAGGATCACACAATGTTAGAGTAGGATAAGATCTTAGGGATCTTATACCCTAGATTCCTCATTTAACAGAAAGAATATTCTGGTCCACACAAATTTAGTGACTCATTTCAAAATGTGAATTGGAAAATATAGAATCATTCAAGACTAAATTAGAAGGTAAACTTTGCAAACTACAGTGAGATTTACCGTATCATTCTTGATAGAGTAAAAAAGTGATTTACTATAAGATTTTCCATCTTGACTATATGCCTTTTTTGATAATCCTCTTTTACAATTTTCATGAGCTTGCAGTTAGAATGACTAGCCATTTTGATTTCTTACATGCCTGGGATAATATAAGCTATTTTCACACAAGACCTAACTTACCTAAACTTAATATCTCCATTTAAGCAAAAAAACCCAAAAACCAAAAACCAAAAAAAAACAAACCAACCCCCCCCCCAAAAAAAAAACAACATGCGTTCTGCTGAAAGTAAGTGACTAAGGAAACATTTTTGATACATGAATTTCTTCCATCTTAACTTTTAAAACCTTACACAATATAATTCTCACCTAGTTTTCTAATACCACTGGACATTACTACCCCTCCATTTCTCTGTGATCCAAACAAATTGGACTTTTCTCTGTTTATAAAAATGATATTTTTCCTCCCCTGTCCAAACCATTACATTGGTTATCTTACTTTTTAAATAAATGAACTAGCTTAAAAAATTATTTTCCTCTTTTTAGTTGCAACTCAGACATCATCATTTGTATGACTATTTTGAACCCCCAAAAGCTAGTGTCCTCCCACTTAATCTATCATAATTGATTGATTCAATAATTTAAAGATTTATCATTTAATTGGGCGGATATCTATTTCCTACAACTAATGTAGAGGTTTTTTACTGTTTCAAGATAGTTCAATGAAAGGGGATAAAAACTCACTGTCCTTCTATAATCCAGTTATTAGGTTATGTGGGTCATTCAATGTCAGGCAGTTCACCAATCCATCTTAAGAAAATCTTCTCTGTCCTTGTAAGACCTGACAACATGTGGTTCATTGACACAGACTTTGAGTTTCTAGGGTAATGCAGAATAATCTGCATAACACAATGAGTTATTAAAACTGAGCTCATGTTGTCTGTATACACTCTTCTAATAAGGGACTATCAGTATTTTCACTTTTAGTGCATTTAGAATCTAAATTATTCACAGCTGCTGATATGATCTTAAAGTTAGAAGCAAAAAAAGAAACAACGGGGGCGGAGCCAAGATGGCGGAGTAGAAAGATGCAAATACACATAGCTCCGAACCCACAACCCATACAACATCGGTATAAAGTAACTCACAGCAAATTCTGGAGCAGTGAGGCCACAGAACAGTGAAGAGAAGGAGATTTCTGTTCCAGAGGGACCTGCAAACCTCTCACAAAAGGTCCATGGCGCTGCAGACATGGAGCCCAGCCCAGACCAGACCTGCTGCGGCCACGGCACCAAGAGAAACAGACCCGAGCAGGCTTCAGGGACGGGATCTCCAGCGGCCGCACAAGTCCCTCCACCCACAGGTGATGGGAGTAGGTGAGAGAGTCTCTTTGGCGGGTTGAGAGAGGAGTGGGGTGCCCCCATAACTCGGGCCCCCCCTCCCCGGGAGGCAGAGGCTGGGAGGCGGCTGCAGACCGGGGCTCCCCAAGCGGGCGGGAGCCTGGATACATTGTGGAAAGTCTGTGCATAAACCCCCTGAGGGAACTGAGCCTGAGAGGCGGCCCTGTCCCAACCTCAGCACCTGAACTTAATCTCACACTGAATAGCAGCCCTGCCCCTGCCAAAAGCCCTAAGGCTGGAAGCAGCATTTGAATCTCAGACCCCAAACACTGGCTGGGAAGATCAGGAGGAGAGGTGGGTGTGAGGAGAATATTCAGAGGTCAAGTCACTGGCTGGGAAAATGCCAAGAAAAGGGAAAAGAAATAAGACTACAGAAGGTTACTTTCTAGGTGAACAGGCATTTCCTCCCTGCCTTTCTGATGAGGAAGAACAATGCTAACCATCAGGCAAAGACACAGAAGGCAAGGCTTCCGTGTCCCAGCCCACCCAATGGGCTCAGGCCATGGAAGAGCTCAAAAAGAATTTTGAAAATCAAGTTAGAGAGGTGGAGGAAAAGCTGGGAAGAGAAATGAGAGACATGAAGTCAAAGTATGAACAACAAATCAGCTCCCTGCTAAAGGAGACCCATAAAAATGTTGAAGAAAATAACACCTTGAAAACTAGCCTAACTCAATTGGCAAAAAGCCAATGAGGAGAAGAATGCTTTCAAAAGCAGAATTAGCCAAGTGGAAAGGGAGATTCAAAAGCTCACTGAAGAAAATAGTTCTTCCAAAATTAGAATGGCACAGATGGAGGCTAAGGACTTTATGAGAAAGCAAGAAATCACAGAACAAAGCCAGAAGAATGGAAAAATGGAAGATAATGTGAAATATATCATTGGAAAAACAACTGACCTGGAAAATAGATCCAGGAGGGACAATTTAAAAATTATGGGACTACCTGAAAGCCATGATCAAAAAAAGAGCCTAGACGTCATCTTTCATGAAATTATCAAGGAAAACTGCCCTGAGATTCTAGAACCAGAGGGCAAAATAAGTGTTCAAGGAATCCACAGATCACCGCCTGAAAGAGATCCAAAAAGAGAAACTCCTAGAAATATTGTGGCCAAATTCCAGAGGTCCCTGGTCAAGGAGAAAATATTGCAAGCAGCTAGAAAGAAACAATTCAAGTATTGTGGAAATACAATCAGGATAACACAAGATCTAGCAGCCTCTACATTAAGGGATCGAAGGGCATGGAATATCATATTCCAGAAGTCAAAGGAACTAGGACTAAAACCAAAAATCACCTACCCAGCAAAACTGAGTATAATACTTCAGGGGAAAAATTGGTCTTTCAATGAAATAGAGGATTTTCAAGCATTCTTGATGGAAAGACCAGAGCTGAAAAGAAAATTTGACTTTCAAACACAAGAATGAAGAGAACCAGGAAAAGGTGAACAGCAAAGAGAAGTCATAAGGGACTTACTAAAGTTGAACTGTTTACATTCCTACATAGAAAGACAATATTTGTAACTCTTGAAACTTTTCAGTATCTGGGTACTGGGTGGGATTAAACACACACACATGCACACACGCACACACACATAGAGACAGAGTGCACAGAGTGAATTGAAGAGGATGGGATCATATCTTTAAAAAAATGAAATCAAGCAGTGAGAGAGAAATATATTGGGAGGAGAAAGGGAGAAGTTGAATGGGGCAAATTATCTCTCATAAAAGAGGCAAGCAAAAGACTCATTAGTGGAGGGATAAAGAGGGGAGGTGAGAGAAAAACATGAAGTCTACTCTCATCACATTCCACTAAAGGAAAGAATAAAATGCGCACTCATTTTGGTATGAAAACCTATCTTACAATACAGGAAAGTGGGGGATAAGGGGATAAGCAGGGTGGGGGGGATGATAGAAGGGAGGCCATGGAGAGGAGGGTGCAATTTGAGGTCGACACTCATGGGGAGGGATCGGATCAAAAGAGAATAGAAGTAATGGGGGACAGGATAGGATAGAGGGAAAAATAGTTAGTCTTATACAACACAACTATTATGGAAGTCCTTTGCAAAACTACACAGATTTGGCCTATATTGAATTGCTGGCCTTCCAAAGGGAAGGGGTGGAGAGGGAGGGGGGTAAAGAAGTTGGAACTCAAAGTGTTAGGATCAACTGTCGAGTAATGTTCTTGCCACTAGGAAATAAGAAATACAGGTAAAGGGGTATAGAAAGCTATCTGGCCCTACAGAACAAAAGAGAAGAGGGAGACAAGGGCAGAGAGGGATGATAGAAGAGAGAGCAGATTGGTCAAAGGGGCAATTAGAATGCTTGGTGTTTGGGGGGGGGAGGGGAGAAAAGGGGAGAAAATTTGTAACCCAAAATTTTGTGATAATGAATGTTAAAAGTTAAATAAATATATTTAATAAAATAAAAAAAAGAACAAATTAAAAAAAAAGAAACAACTAGAACTTTTATAAATAATTCACTGATTTCTTGAAACACCTCTCTTAAGAAGCCTATTCATTGAATCGGTGTATCTCACTCAAAATGACATTGGGATAAGACCTTAACCTGAAAGCACCAGCGTCTCACATTGCATCCTGGACCGCTTCCAATCATCCTGATTTATAGCAGGCCACTAGAGCCAAACAGCTGAGAAGAAAAAAGTGAGGTTGGTGAGCTTGTACAGCCCTTCCTCACTCAAATCAAAGTCAACTGCAAGTCATATCATCATCTTAATGTCATGGTCCTCTTCAAGAATGAAGCACAAATACAACCTGTGAGTGAGTAGAGTTCCTCTCTTCTTCCCTCTTCTCCTCTGCTTCCCTTTCCTCTCCTATGTTCTCTCCTCACCTCTGCTCTCCTCACCTGTACTCTTTATTCCTGTACTCTTGTGTTCCACCCAAGGCAAGGTACACTCTATGGCCAAAAGCTCCCTTTTTTCATTTGGGTTTACTGACTACATTTCTTGCTCAAAGATCAAGCCTTAGACCCAATAAACTCTGGAGCTCATAGACTGGACAAGAAGTCCCCACCTGTGTAGCACATAGTGAATGCAATAACTAAATAGTAAATGTTTGTCTTTTACCCAGGATCTCTGAAAATCTTCCCCCCTCCCTTGCCAACCCAGATTGATTATTTTTTATTTTATTAAAGGGGCAATCCGTTGACTAACCACTTAAAGAAGCCTATTCATTTAACTGATGTATCTCACACAAAGTGATAATAAGATCTTACCCTGAAAGGGCCAGGGTCTCACAGTGCAGCCTGGGCCATATTGAGTAGTTCTGATAAATATCAGGCCACTGGACCCAGATGGCTCAGAAGAAGAAAGTGAGTTTGGTGAATTTGCATAAACCTCCCTCACTCAAATCAAAGTCAATTCAAATAATGTTGTAACTGTGATGTCATTGTTCTCTTCAAGAACGAAGGTAAAACAATTTTTTTTCTAATGTTATTGCTCTTGATATACTGTATGCTCCAGGCTATCAGGCTTAATGTTTTCTACTTGGATGAATGACACTCTACTGCCTGCATCTGTCCCTTTGCCAAGATATGTACCTCATGAACCATTATACTTCATCTTCTGTTTCACATCACAGTGATGTTGATTTCTTCCAAAGCCTTTGTCAATTACCACATTAAAGACTTATTAATCCTACCATCTGCTTCTCCCCAAAATTTTAATTAATTTGAATACACATATTTTGGGATATGCTTATATGAATATATGTTGTCTGATCCTTAAAGACAGGAAATATTTTAGTTTTGTCTTTTTTTTTTTTAATTCCCACAACCTGACATCATATACATTAGATCGTTGGCACCTGATAAATGCTTTTAACTATTCATTCCCATTGAATACCCTTCAAATCTATGTATACTTAAGTCATGCATGCTCCACAGAAGAAATGATTTACTTATTTGAAGAGATAAGGTTGCAGTGTTTCAAATCCCATTAATTCCTTGATTCTATGCCTGCTTCTAGTCAGGTATGTCTTCTAAGTGATATTTATCATCTTATTACATAAAAGAAATCAACCTTGATCTTTTAAACATATATCAAAATAGAAAATTCCATTCTGATTATTTATTTTGCAATAGAAATGGCAGCTCTGGTATACAGCTTCCTCTTGGCATTTTTAATTCTATGTTTCTAAAAGAGTAAATAAAGGGCTTTAATATAGAAATTAGAATAGCATAAAATATTTCCACTGTTTTAACAAAGGATAAAGTAGATGAAGGATGTACATACACAAATATGCATGGAACAAAAAAACAATACAGCTGTGATGTGGGAATCAAAGGTAGAAAGGGTTTTTGGAAAAAGACGAAACCAAGATGACGGAGTGAGAGTCACTGCTCACGTAAGCTCTTGAAAAACTCCTTCAGATACCTCTAAAAAGAGAATCATATAAATTTTGGAGGTGCAGGATCCAACAAAAGACATACTGTGGCAGCTTCACAGACCACGAAAGACTGGACGGTCAACAGGAAGAATCTGTTCTATGGGAGTGGAGGAGCATAAAGCACACAGTGTAGTACGTCTCCACCATGGCAGGGAAGAGCAGGAAAGCCCTGGGCAGTTTGAGGCAGTAATGGCATGGCAGTTTGAGGCATGGCGTAATCTCTAGAAAAACACCCCAGGACATAAGTCCAGTGGAACCGAGCAAGTGAGAGCCACTGAGCCCCAGGTACCTTCAGCAGATACTCCTAATACTATCACGTTGGGATTGGAAGCTCAATTCCGTGTGGACAGTCTCGGGCGGGTAAAGGTGGGAGCTTCTAAATCTTAGAGCTCTCACGAGACCCTCCCAGGAAACGGCAGGGAATAGAGGTGAACCGAGCTATCTCGAGTAATTCCGCCTCTTCCCGTGAGAAACGTGATGGGAGAGAGATCTCCCCGCCCTCGAGATTGTCCCGGATCTGGGCACACTAGTTACCTAACAGCACGGTATTGAGATGCAAACTATGTGGCTGAAGGTTAAGTAGGACTGAGGAAGCCTGAAAGCGCTCTTAGCACGTGAGGAGCCAAGAGGACAGTAGGCTCCGCTTCTTTTCTTTCCTCTCTCCCCTCCCCCTTTCTCCCCGCCTTTACTTCTACTTCCAATCCCTTAATATCTTAGCCTCCTTAGGAAATCTCCCCCTCTTCCTCCTAAGGAAGACCCCCCTGCACTTGTAACTAGACCCTGAAATAAAGCTCAACCCTTGTTCGACTCTGGAACGTCCTTTCTCTCATATGTGCATCTGGCGTGGCCAGCTGAAGACCTCGGAGGTGAGGTAAGAAAGACTCGGGTAGCCCAATACAGGCCTCTAGGCCTGGCAGTTGGCGCCCCAACAGGGATTGGGAGCGCAGATAATCCTGAATGTTTTTGGGGAACACCCGGAAGGGGCTGTGAAAGAAGCGAGTCCCGAATCCTAGATTCGGAAGGAGAGAAAGAGTGAGAGAAGCTTCCCACACCCCTGGGAAAAGGGCAGGAATCTATTGCCAGTAATAAAGCCAGAGGAACAGGAGGTCTGGGCTGAGACACTTCACAGGGAATGCAAGGAGGCGGGGATCACTATAGAGTTAAACGACCTCCGAGAATTTTGTAAGGAAGGGCCGGAGAGGCCAGGGCGGGATTGGAAAGAGAGTGGAAGCGGAGAGAGGGGAGGGGAGGACCTTGGCGAGCAGAAAGTTAAGGAGTGTAGAGAAAAAATAGGTTCGGAGCTCCATCTAGTGGATGGGAAAGGCGAGGCAGGGGAGAATGTACCGTGTCTTCCCTCTGCGCCTCCTTATAGCACGCTCCATACTGGAGCAGATAGAACCTGCCTTACCGGTCGCTCAGTACCCCGGCACTGGAAGCTCAAAGAAAGCCAGAGACCAGTGTGGGGAATAGGAGGGTGCCAAAATACCTTAGAGACAATGCACCCAGTAAAGTGGGAGGCAGAGGATCGCCAAGGGACCGTATGGCCGTTGGTGATTCCAGGACTTAGTTTTAACATCTGGGGCAGAGACATTATGAGCCGCCTCGGGATGAGGTTATCAAATTTTTAGTAAGGGCCATTGCTGTTGCTCTGGAGTCCCCACCCTTGAATTGGAAGTCAGACACCCCGATTTGGGTGGAGCAATGGCCCCTGACTCCAGAAAAACTCCAGGCACTACAACTATTGGTTAAGGAGCAATTAGAAAAAGGAAATATAGAGCCATCAAAGTCACCCTGGAATGCTCCTGTGTTTGTTATAAAGAAAAAATCCGGGAAATTCAGGTTCCTTACAGATCTAAGGAAGGTAAATCAGTCTCTCATGCCTATGGGAGCCCTGCAACCAGGTCTCCCTTCTCCTAATGCCATCCCGGAGGGTTGGTCACTTATAATCATTGACATTCAGGATTGTTTTTTTTCCATTCCTTTAAACAAAGTAGATTGTCCTCGGTTTGCTTTTACAATACCTCACCCCAATAACGAAGGACCTGCAAAGAGGTATCAGTGGAAGGTATTGCCCAAAGGTATGAGTTGCAGCCCCACCATCTGCCAGTGGTATGTTATTCAAGCCTTAGAAAGCCCCAGACAGCAATATCAATGCAAAATCATCCATTATATGGATGACATCCTTATGGCTGCACCTCAGCTCAAGGAACTGGAGAAGTGTTTCCAAGCAGTAGAAAGGAACCTTTTAGGACTAGGATTAGTTATTGCTCCTGAAAAGATACAGAGAGGACCCAATTACAAATATTTGGGATATCAGATACAGGGCACCATCATTCGGCCGGAACCCCCAAAATGGGATATAAAGATCCAAACACTCAACGATGCTCAGAAACTAGTAGGAGCTATCCAATGGATAAGATCAAAGGTGCCTATACCTTTACCTCTCATGCAACCTTTATATTCACTATTGACAGGAGACTCTGCTTTAAATTCCCCACGAACATTGACTCCTGAAGCAGCCAAGGCCATAGAGGCAATAAAAAAACAATTTTTAGAGTCCACCACATTTCGGTGGGATCCAGGAGGAGATCTGGAGGTATCTATTATCTCCACCACACCTCCCTATGCCGTCATACACCAAAAAGAGAAGCCCCTAGAGTGGGTATATTTAAGTAAAACAGGAAGCAGTTTACTAAACAAGTGGGAATTTCTAGGACGGTTAGCACTAGAGGCAGTAAGAAGAGCCACCCACATATACCAAAAACAGCCAATTCTTTAGGCTACACTCACCACTAAGGATGTAGAAGAGTTAGCTCAGAATCATGTTTCTTGGGCCACTATACTCCACTGGGCCCAGATGAAACCAAATTCGACTTTCCTATTCAAAGAATTATTACAGTGGGCCCCAGCACCAGTGAAAAGGTACTCACCAAACCCAGTAGAAGGGCCTAACATTTTTACAGATGCCACGAAACATCACAAGGCATCTATTTATAATTCGGCCTCCCAAGAGATATATATAGTTAACACACCCTACACCTCTACTCAACAGAACGAATTGGAAGCTATAATCCAAGCTCTCCAAATATATAGTGACATACCCATTAATATTATCACTGATAGTCAGTATGCATCTTTATTAATTTCACGGATTGGAGACTCTATTGTAGATTATCGGTCCAATATTTTTTCACAGTGTGAGCGGCTATTGACCACCATTAATAACAGAACACACCCTTTTTATGTTTTACATGTGCGCTCACATACAAATGGCACAGGACCAATTTTTGAAGGAAATCAAATAGCAGACAATTCACTATACCTGGTAGGGCACACTGTGGAACCACAAGAAAGGGCCCAAAAGGCTCATGATAGGTTCCACCTAGCCACAGAAGCCCTCTGCAAATTATATGGGATAACTCAGGAACAGACCAGAAAAACTGTTAAGAGCTGTCTCCAGTGTATCCCATTCCACCCATCTCTACACCAGGGTGTCAATCCTCGTGGCTTGGCACCCAATGAAATTTGGCAAATGGATGTCACCCATCTTAAGGGCCAGTGCATACATGTGACAGTTGACACATGGTCCGGATTCTTTATGGTGACTTTACAGCCAGGTGAATCAAGTGCTAAAGTAATTCAACATCTTTGGCACTGTTTTTCTGTTTCAGGCTTACCCTTAGAAATAAAGACAAATAACGGCCCTGCCTATACTTCTCAAACCCTTACACACTTCCTCCGCGATCTAGGGATTCGACATGTTACAGGAATCCCCTACAATCCACAAGGTCAGGCCATAGTGGAAAGAGCCAATCTCACCTTGAAGGCGATCCTCGCTAAACAAAGAAGGGGAAAAGGTCGCCTAACACAATCAGAGCTTGATACAGCTGTGTATACACGCAATTTTTTGCATATCTCAAGAAACTCACATACTACTCCAGCTATGAGACATTTTGTGACTTTTCCAAGACAACCCCTCAAGGAAAGTGATACCCAGGATAGATATAAAGACACATGGGCCATGGTAAAGGATATGGCCTCAAGGAAATGGAAAGGTCCGTATAAGATACTAATATGGGGTCCAGGGTATGTTTGTGTCTCCATAGGAAAAGGTCATGCGTGGATTCCCATTAGAAGGATCCGTAGGTGGGAACCGAGGTCAGAGATGGTGGAGACGCAGGAGACGGAGACCCCGGAGAGCCTGGAGACCCTGGAGAAGGATCATGCACCACCTGAGCCTGCTGCTGACAGCTTTAACCTTGCTGCCCAGAGAGGAGGCAGCACTCATCACAACCGCAGACACTGCTGCTGACAGCTTCCCATCCAGGCATGTTTTTCAGCGGCTGAAGGAGGACTTTGATATCACAAACCCAGGACCTTGGGGGGGGGGGGGGGAGGAGGTGACCAATTTTCCACCTGTATAGATCCATTTGCAAGATTAAGGGGGGTGGTGACGTGTAAGGTGCCTACACCAGCTGCTCCTCTTAAAATATGCTTTGGGATTGGTTGATTGCACTTCCCCTGTTGTAACTCAGCCATTTAGTTTCATCTTTGTTTTATTTGATGCCTCCCTTTGTCAGTTGTGCTAGCTGCAGATTTCTGTGTGAATGAAGTCTTGTTGTAGGGTACTCATATGCTAAAGGCCCTCCTTAATCCACTCAGCCTCCAGCCACTGTTTGCTCTAGAGCCAGGTGCGCTCCGCGCAAAACAAAGAAGGGGAGATGTTGGGATTGGGAGCTCAATTCCGTGTGGACAGTCTCAGGCGGGTAAAGGTGGGAGCTTCTAAATCTTAGAGCTCTCACGAGACCCTCCCAGGAAACGGCAGGGAATAGAGGTGAACCGAGCTATCTCGAGTAATTCCGCCTCTTCCCGTGAGAAACGTGATGGGAGAGAGATCTCCCCGCCCTCGAGATTGTCCCGGATCTGGGCACACTAGTTACCTAACAGCACGGTATTGAGATGCAAACTATGCGGCTGAAGGTTAAGTAGGATTGAGGAAGCCTGAAAGAACTCTTAGCACGTGAGGAGCCAAGAGGACAGTAGGCTCCGCTTCTTTTCTTTCCTCTCTCCCCTCCCCCTCTCTCCCCGCCTGTACTTCTGCTTCCAATCCCTTAATATCTTAGCCTCCTTAGGAAATCTCTCCCTCTTCCTCCTAAGGAAGACCGCCCTGCACTTGTAACTAGACCCTGAAATAAAGCTCAACCCTTGTTCAACTCTGGAACGTCCTTTCTCTCTTATGTGCATCTGGCGTGGCCAGCCGAAGACTTCGGAGGTGAGGTAAGAAAGACTTGGGTAGCCCACACAGGCCTCTAGGCCTGGCACTATCAGCCCACAGATTAAATGTCTGTAAGGCACACACTTGAAACTTCAAGAACCAAAATGTTGGAGTGATCAGTAAATGCTCTCTCCCCCTCCCCTTGTTGATCTTGAAAGAACCATAAAACATTTTCCCAGAAAAATTCTGGTTCAGTGGGATCATTAGAAGGGGAAACAATCACGTAGCATGTGAGGATAGGAAAACCTTTAAGGAGTATTCCTCTGGCTGTGGTGGAGGACCAGAGCTTTCCCAGACAAACCTACATCAGTGAACCAAGATGAGATCCACAGTTTCAAGGGAGTGGAGCCTCACAACCACCAACACCAGGAACCCATGGGTGCCTCAGCACTCCCAGGGAAACGGGAAGACATTAGAGCAGCTGGGATCACCAACTACTGATCTTGCCTCTGCTCTAGCCCAGATGGGGATATGTCCCATTGCCAGACCACCCTTCCTCCACACTTAACAAGCTAGCTCCAGGGCTAATCCGCAGGAAACACAAAAACAAAGAATTCACCTGGCCTGTGCTTTCTCACCCCAGCCAACTCAGCACCAGGCTCTTTAGCTCCTAGCTGAAAGAACCAGAGGCAACAGCACATAAAGCGTCATCATCATTCCATGGGGACAAGGACCTAAGCAAGAATACCAAAGAGCTTAGTATTGAGACTATATTTGCATCTGAAACTTCAGAAAGTATTATGAACTGGTCGCATGCACAAAGAGGACTCTTGGAATAGCTGGAGAAGGAAATGGAAGAAAACCTGGCCAATAATTTTAAAAGTATGAAAGAAGAGTTCAATTACTCAGCAAAATTGAGGGCAATATTCAATGAAATAAGGGATTTCTAGACTTTCTTGAAAAAGGCCCGGAACTCAGTAGAAAATTTGATCTTCAATGGCAAGTCTCAAGAGAGGCATCAAATGGTAAACAGGGGAAAAGAAAAACTTGTTACTCAATATGGGCAAACTGTTTGCCTCCCTGTAAGGGGAGATGATACTTGTTAATCTTATGAAAAATAAAAGGAATATACATATATAGAGGGAGCAGTTATAAAGTAAATGATGTGCTAATAAAAATGTGATTTAAGTATGCAGAGCGATTATAACAGAAGATGCATAAAGGAGGAAACAGAAAATGGTAAATTATATCACAGGAAGAAGCATAAAATTAGAGTACAATAGAGGGAAAGAGGGGAGGGAGATGAGCATTGTTTGAGAGGTACTCTCATCTGATTTGCTTCAAGGAGGGAACAACAAATTTAATTAAGTATACAAATCTAGCTAGGTCTGTAGATAGGAGTAGGGGAAGGGGGAAAGAAAGTGGAGGGGAGGCTAAACGGACCAGAAGAAATAGTAAGGGTAAAAGGGAGTAAAAGAGAGGTGGGCTGAAAGAAGGAAGGGGAGACTGTGGGAGGTAGTGATCAAAAATTAAAACCTTATTGTGAAGGGAAATGGAGAAGGGAGAACTAAAAGCCCAAACAGGGGGAAAGAGGATGGAGGGAAAGACACAGATAATACTATAACTGTTAAGGTGAATGGGATGAACTCTCGCATAAAATGGAGATGGATATCAGAATGGATTAAAAACTGTAATCCAACAATATGTTGTTTAAAAAAAACACACTGAAAATGAGGATATAAACACAGGTAAAGGTAAAAGGTTGGAGAAGAATATATTTCCTCCATCTGACGTAAGAAAAGCAGGGAGAGCAATCTTAAGCTCAGACAAAGCAAAAGCAGAAATAGATATAATCAAAAGAGATAAGGAAGGAAACAATATCCTGCTAAAAGACACCATAAACAATGAAGCAATATCATTAATGAGCGTATATCTCCAAGTGGTATAGCATCCAGATCCTTAGAAGAGAAGTGAAGGGAGTAACAGTAAGAAGTAGACAAACTATACTATTGGGAGACCTCAACTTTCCCCTCTCTGAACTGAATAAATCTAACCTTAAAATAAACAAGAAAGAGATTAAGAAGGTAAATATTACTCTGGGTAAGGTAGATATGATAGATCTCTGGAGAAAATTGAATGTGGATAGAAAGGAATATATATATTTTTGTGAGGATTCCATGGCACATTATACAAAAATTGACCATGTACTATGGCAAAAAAAAACCTCACAATACAGTGCAGAAAGGCAGAGATATAGATATT
This sequence comes from Notamacropus eugenii, assembly GCF_028372415.1. NCBI lineage: Eukaryota > Metazoa > Chordata > Mammalia > Diprotodontia > Macropodidae > Notamacropus > Notamacropus eugenii. Next base: position 1,420,187 of record NC_092877.1, read on the forward strand.
CAAAGCGTCCCTCTCAGATCATAAGGCAATAAAAATGAAGACAGATCAAAAATGTATAGGAAACTTAGTAATCTAATCTTAAAGAATGAGTGGGTTAAATAACAAACCATAGAAACAAACAACAAAGTCATTCAAGAGAATGACAAGAATGAGGCAATCTACTGAATTTTGCAGAAAGCTACAAAAGCAGTTGTTAGGAGGAGCATTATATTTTTAAATGCCTAGATGAATGAAATAGAGAAAGAGGAGATCAATGAATTGGGCATGCAGGTGAAAAAGCTCAAAAATAGGACAAATTGAAAATTCCCAAGCAAATATCCAATTGGACGTACGGAAAACCAAAGGAGACATTAATAAAATTGAAATTACAAAAACTATTGGACTAATAAATAATACTAAAAATTGATTTAAAAAAACAATAAAATTGATAAACTTTTGGTCACTTTGATTTAACAAAAGTAAGAAGAAAAGCAAATTAGCAATACCAAAAAGGAAAGGGGTGAGCTCACAGCCCATGAAGAGTAACTTAAAACAATAATTAGAAATTACTTTGCCCAACTTTGTTCGCATAAATTCTATAATGTAAATGATATGGATGATTATTTTAAAAAATATAAATTGTCCAGATAAATAGAAGAAGAATTTGAAGATTTAAATAATCCCATTTTAGAAAAAGAAATTGAAAACACCATCAGTGAACTCCCTTGGAAAGAATCTTCAGGGCCCCATGAATTTACAAGAGAATTTTCTCGCCCTTTGGGCATAGTTCCAAATTGCTCCCCAGAATGATTCGATCATCTCACAGCTCCATCAACAATGAATTAATTTTCCAACTCTCACACATCCTCTTCAACATTTATCATCTCCCATTTCTGTCATGTTTCCAAACATGTGATGTGGTACATCAGAGTTATTTTGATTTGTATCTCTCTAAACAACAGTGATTGAGAGCATTTTTTCATATGACTATAGATATCTTTAATTTCTTCCTCTGAAAACTGCCTGGACATATTCTTTGACCAATTATCAACTGCGGAATGACTTGTATTTTTGAACATTTGGCTCAGTTCTCTATATATTTTAGAAATGAAACCTTTATCACAGATGCTGGCTGCAAAAACTCTTTCCCAGTTTTCTGCATCCCTCTGAATCTTGGTCGAATTGAGTTCTGTTGTGCAAAAAATTTTCAGTTTAATGTAATGAATATTATCCATCTTGCACTTCATAATGCTTTCTATCTTCTCAGTAAAAATTCTTTCCTTCTCCATAAATCTAACAAGTACACTATTGCTTCCTCCACAAATTTGTCCAGAGTATCATTCTTTATACCAAGATTGTATACCCATTTGGATTTTATTCTTCTGTACAGTGTCAGTAATTGGTTTATGCCTACTTTCTCCCACACTGGTATCCAGTTTTCCCAGGAATTTTTGTCGAACAGTGAGTTCTTATCCCAGTAGCTAGGGTCGTTGGGTTTCTCAAAGAGCATATTACTATATTCATCGTCTACTGTGTCTTGAGTACCTAGCATATTCCACTTGTGTACCCTTCTGTTTCTTATTCAGTGCCAAGTGGTTTTGAAAATTGTTGCTTTATAATACAATTTGAGATCTTCTGGAGCTGGGCGACCTTCCCTAGCATTTCTTTTCATTAGTCCCCTTTTATATTCTGGACCTTTCGTTCTTCCAGATGAATTTTGATAATATTTTTCTAGCTCTAGAAATAATTATCTGATAGTTCAGTTGGTATGGCACTGAATAAGTAAATTAATTTAGGTGGAATTATCATTTTTATTATATTACCTCAGCATACCCAAGAGCAAATGATGTTTTTCCACTTACTTAGATCTGACTTTATTTGTGCAAAAAGTGTCTTGTAATTTTGTTCATATAGTCCCTGAATTTGTTTTGGCAGGTAGACTCCCAAATATTGTATAGTGTCTGCCCTAGCTTTAAATGGGATTTCTCTTTCTATCTGTTGCTGTTGGGTGTTGTTAATAATATACAGAAATGCAGAATATTTGCTTGGGCTTATTTTGTCACCTACAACTTTGCCAAAGCTGTTTATTATTTCAAGTAGTTTTCTTACTTCAATCTCTGGGATTCTCTAATTATATCATCATATCATCTTCAAAGAGGGATAACTTAGTTTCCTCTTTGCCTATTCTAATTCCTTCAATTTCTTTGTCTTCTCTAATTGCTACAGTTAACACTTCTAATACAAATTGAATTATAATGGTGATAATGGACATCCTTGTTTCACACCTTTCCTATTCAAAATGCATCTAGCTTATCTCCATTGCACATAATTCTTGCTGAAGGTTTTAGGTAGATATTGCTTATTATTTTATGGAAATTTTCCTTTATTCCTATGCTTTCCAGGGTTTTTAGTAGGAATGGGTGTTGTATTTTGTCAAAAGTTTTCTCTGCATCTATTGAGATAATCATGCGGTTTCTTGATATGATTTTGTTGTTGATATGATTGATAATGATAGTAGCTTTCCTAATGTTGAACCAGCCCTGTATTCTCAGTATGAATCCTACCTGATCATAACTATTATTCTCGTATTAAGTTCCTGTATTGTTTTTGTTAAAACGTTATTTAAATTTTTTGCATCTATATTCATTAGAGAAATTGTTCTATAATTTTCTCTTTCTTTTTTTTCTCTTCCTGGTTTAGGTGTCAAAAACATATTTGTATCATAAAAAGAACAAGGAAGGATTCCTTCTTATGCAATTTCCCCAAATAGCCTGTATAGTATTTGATTTATTTATTCTTTAAATGTTTGGTAGAATTCACTTGTAAATCCATCCAACCCTGGGGATTTTTTCCTGGGAAGTTCGTTGCTGGCGTGTTCAATTTCTTTTTCTGAGATGGGGTTGTTTAATTAACTTTCTCTTCTGATGATCTGGAGAACTTATATTTTTTTAAAAATACTCATCCATGTCATTTAGATTGTCCAATTTATGGGAATAAATTTTGGCAAAGTAATTTGTAATTATTGTTTCAATTTTCTCCTTCTTGGAGGTGAGTGCACCCTTCTCATTTTTTATTATGATAATTTTTTCTTTTTTTAATCAAATTGAGCAAAGTTTAACAATTTTATTCGTACTTTCATGAAGCTAACTATTAGTTTTATTTATTAGTTCAAGAGTTTTCTTATTTTCAATTTTATTATTCTCTCCTTTGGTTTTCAGTACTTCTAATTTGGTATTTTCTTGGTGATTTTCAATTTTTTTTCTAGCTTTTCAGCTGCACACTCAAGTTATTGATCTCCTCTTTCTCTATTTTATTCATGTACATATTGAAAGATATAAAATTTCTCCTAAGAATTGCTTTTGCAATATCCCATAAGATTTGAGAGGTTTTCTCACTATTTTCATTCTCTTGAATGTAGTTGTTGTTTGTTTCTATGATTTGTTGTTTAATCCACTCCTTTAGGATTAGATTATTTCGTTTCCAATTAATTTTTGGTTTATCTTTCCAAGATCTTTTATTACATATTGTTTTTATTGAAATATGATCTGAGAAGGAAGCATTGACTATCTCCACCTTTCTCCACTAGATTATGAGGTTTCTATGCCCTAGACCATGGTCAATTTTTGTATGTTTTCCATGTACTGCTGAGAAAAACATATGTTTCTTTCTTTTCCCATTCAGTTTTCTCCAATGATCTATCATATCTATATTATCCAGTGTTTCATTCTGCTCCTTAACTTCTTTCTTGTTTATTTTCAGGTTAGATTTATCATGTTCAGAGAGGGGGAGGTTGAAGACATCCACTAGTACAGTTTTGCTATCTATTTCTTCCTGCAACTCTCCCAACCTCTCCTCTAAGAATCTGAATGTTATACCACTTGGAGCACACAAATTTAACAATAACATTGCTTCATTGTTTATCATGCCTTTTAGGAGGATATAGTTTCCCTCCTTATCTCTTTTGATTAGATCTATTTCGGATTTTGCTTTGTCTGAGATTAGGATTGCTACCCCTGTTTTTCTTACATCAGGTGAAGCACAATATATTCTCTTCCAACCTTTTACCTTTAATCTGTGTGTATCCCCCCGTTTTAAATGTGTTCCTTGTAAACAACATATTGTTGGATTATGACTTTTAATCCATTCTGCTATCCATCTCTGTTTTATGGGAGGGTTCATTCCACTCACATTCACAGTTATTATTACAGTCTGCATTTTCCCCTCCATCCTATTCCCCACCATTTGTGTTTTCAGTTCTCCTGTATCCTTTCCCCTCCTCAATAAATTTTTCACTTTTGACCACCACCGCCGACAGTCTTCCCTTCCTTCTTTCAGCATCCCTCCCTTTTATTCCCCTTTACCCTTACTACTTCTTCCCTCCCTTTTTGTTTCCCTTCCCCTTCCTTTCCCCTTCCCCTCCTACTGCCTATAGACCTTCTTATATTATATACTTAATAAAGTTTATTGTTCCCTCCTTGAACCAAATGAGATAAGAATCCCTCTCAAACAATGCTCATCACCCTCTCCTCTTTTCCTCTGCTATGATATAATTTTGTACATCTTCCTGTGAAGTAATTTACCATTGTCTGCTTCCTCCATCTTCTGTTTCAATCTGCCACATGCTTAAATCATATTTTTATCATCACATCATTTACTTTATGCCCTTTCCCTATATCTATGTATATCCCCTTCATGTTTCATAATAGGTGTACAATTCTCAAGACTGATAAGTATCATCTTCCCTAATAGGGAGGTTAATCGTTTGCCCAAATTGAGTAACAAGTTTTTCTTTTCCTCTGTTTACCATTTTATGCCTGTCTTGAGACCCGCATTTGCAGATCAAATTTTCTATTGAGTTCTGGTCTATTTATTAGGAAGGTCTGGAAATCCCTTATTGCGTTGAATGTTCATCTCCTTGCCTGAAATGTTATGCTGACCTTTGCTAGATAATTGATCCTTGGTTGTACTCCCAGCTCCTTTGCCTTGCAAAATATCATATTCCAATTCCTTTGATCTTTTAATGTAGAAGCTACAAGGTCCTGTGTGATACTGACTGCAGCTCTTTTATGTCTGAATGACTTATTTCTGGCTCCCTGTAGCATTTTCTGCTTCACTTGATAGTTCTCAATTTTGGCAACAATATTTCTTGGTGTTTTTAGTTTGGGATACTTTTCAAGAGGTGAACTGTGGATTCTTTCAATAACTGTTGTGCCCTCTTGTTCTAGAACTTCTGGGCACTTTTCCTTGATGATTTCTTGGAAGATATTGTCCAGACTCTTTTTTTCATCATGGCTTTCTGATAGGCCAATAATTCTTAAATTTTCTCTCCTGGATCTATTATCCAGATCAGTTGTTTTTCCAATTAGATATTTTGCATTTTCTTCTATCTTTTCATTCTTTAGATTTTCTTTCATTGGTTTTTGATGTCACATAGAGTCATTAGATTCTATTTTCACAATTCTAATTTTCATCAAATTGTTTTCTTCAGTTAATTTTGCTTTTCCTTTTCCATCTGTCCAATTATTGCTTTTAAGTAATTTTTTTCTCCAGTTAGTTTTTGGGCTCCCTTTCCTATTTGTTCAAATTTTTGAGTCAGGTTGTGTGCTTCCTTTCTCATTTGTCCAATTTTCCCACTTAGGTTTTGTGCTTCATTTTTAAAGAGCTGTTCCCTTCATATAATTGTTTTTTCATACTTTTAAAACTATTGGCCAATATTTCTTCTATTTCCTTCTTCAGTTGTTCCAGGAGAGTTCTTTGTGTATATGAGCAGTTCGTATTCCCTTCTGAAGTTTCAGATGTGCGTACAGTCTTACCACTCACCTCTTTGGTATTTGTGTGTTGGTCCTGGCCCCCACAGAAAAATTCGATGTTTTTTTCCTTCTTGCTTTGCTTCTTCTTACTCCTGATAATAGTGCTTTGTTTATTGTGGCCTCTGGTTCTTTCAGCTAGAAACTGGAGAGTTGGTGTCGAGCTGACTGATGTGAAAAAGCAAAGGGCAGGTGCTTGTTTTCTTTGTGTTTTGTGTTTCCCTGGACCAGTCCTAGGGCTAGCTTGTTAAGTATTGGGGAGGGGTGGTCTGGTCATGGGAGATCTCCTTTTTTGCAAAGGCAAGTTGAGGAGTTGGTGATCCTGGGGTACCCTTTGTTTTCCCATTTTCCCTGAGGCAAATCTGGTCTGTCAGTGTTGGTGATTGTGGTGCTCCATCTCCCTGGGGTTCCTGTCCTTCTGGTTCACCTCCGCCACAGTAAAAGGAATCCCCCTTAGCTATTTTGCTAGCCTCAGGTGCTACACATCTGTTTGCCCCTTCTGCTGATCCCATTGATCCAGAGTTTTTTTGGGTAAATATTTTATGGTTCTTTCAAAGTCAACAAGGGGAGGGGGAGAGAGCATTTACCAATCACTCTGCCATTTTGGCTCCCAGAAGTTCACGTAAATGACTTACAGACTGCTGCTCAGCCACTGTCACTCACTTGGCTTCACTGGTCTCCAGGCGTGCACTGCCACTCCGCTGTGCTGTACTGCCACTGGCTCAGGCCACCCTGGGGTTTTCCTGCTCAGCTGTGCTGCAGCAGGAGGCACTGAACTGTGTGCTGTGGGCTCACCCCCGTGGAAGAGATCCTTCTTGTCGACCTTCCAGTCTGTTCTGGTCTGTGAATCTGGAACAGTCTGTCTCCTATTGTATTCTGCATCTCTAAAATTTGGTCAGGTTCTCTTTTTAGAGGTATCTGAAGGAGTTTGTGTAAGAACTTAGGTGAGTAGTTGCTCTCACTCCATCATCTTGGCTCCTCCCACCTTCTGAAAGTGAAATTTTCTATTCAGCTCTGGTCTTTTCCTCAAGAATGCTTGAAAGTCCTCTTTTTCATTGAATGACCACTTTTACCCAGAACTATTATACTCACTTTTGCTGGGGAGGTGATTCTTGATTTTCATCCTAGTTCCTTTGACTTCTGGAATATCAGATTCCAATCCCCTCAATCCCTTAGGGTAGAAGCTGCTAGATCTTATGTTATCCTGATTGTATATCCACAATACTCAAATTGTTTTTTTCCATCTGCTTGCAATATTTTCTCCTTGATCTGGAAACTCTGGAATTTGGCTATATTATTCCTAAGAGTTTCTCTTTTTGGATCTCTTTCAGGAAGTGATCGGTGCATTACTTCAATATTTTTTTTTTTGCCCTCGGGCTCCAGAACCTCAGAAAGATGATGTCTACTCTCTTTTTTCATCATAACTTTCAGGAAGTCCCATAATTTTAAAATTTTGTCTCCTTGATCTGTTTTCCAGGTCAATTGTTTTTTTTTTTCCAATGACATATTTCACATTATCTCACACTTTTTCATTCTGTTGCTTTGTTTTGTAATTTCTTTGTTTTTCATAAGATCATTAGCTTCAACCTGCTCCATTCTAACTTTTAAAGAACTATTTTCTTCAGTGAGCTTTTGAACCTCCTTTTCGATTTGTCTAGTTCTGCTTTTTAAAGCACTCTCATCCTCATTGACTTTTTGGATCTCTTTTGTCAATTGAGTTAGCCTATTTTTAAAGGTGTTATTTTCTTCAGCATTTTTTCGGTCTCCTTTAGCAAGCTGTTGAATCACTTTTCGTGATTTTCTTACATTGCTCTCATGTTTCTTCCCAATTTTTTCTCTACCTCTCTTTCATTATTTCAAAATCCTTTTTGAGCTCTTCCATGCGCTGAGACTATTGGATATTTATTTTAAGGTCTCTCATGGTAAGTATTGTTCTTCCTCACCTGACAGAATGGAAAAAAATACCTGTTCACCAAGAAATAACCTTCTGTAGTCTTATTTTTCCCTTTCTTGGGTGTTTTCCCAGGCAGTTATTTTATTTTTGAGTCCTTTTTTCAAGAAGGATTTATACTCTGATGACCTACAAGTTCTCAGTTCCTCCAAGGTGGCGCACTCAAGAAAGTGGCATACTCAAGAAAGTGACGTTTCCTCCTCTCCTGGCCTATGTTGTGGTCTGGGAGCTACCAAAACTTTTCTTCATGGAATCTGCAAGTAGAATTTCCTTTCCAGAGCTTCCACCAGCTCTACTGTGCCAGCCAGCACTCTTCCTCATTTCCTGAACCCACTCAGGACTGAGACCCTGATCAGAGGCTCCATTCCCCCAGGGGCTTTAGGCTGAGGGCTCCATAAATGAAGGCTGCTGCTGCTTCCCCTGCAGCTCCATCATTGCTGTCTGGGACTGGGGCCAGGGAAGGACCATGCTCCCTTCTTACTCAGGAGAAATGTTTTTTCACTGACCTTTGATTTGTTTTTGGCATTTGTGGATAAAGGTATCTGAGAATAGCTGCTGCTGCTGAACATTACACCAAGGCCTATTCTGGTCCTTTTCCTGCTGGTCCCTCGCAGCCAGGGCTGGGCTGGGATCCATTGGCTGTGCTCTGCTCAATGTTCTGTGTGATAGACCTTTCCTGGCAACCTTCCAGGACACCTTGGCCTTTCAGATCACCCTGGGCTGGTAATCTTCTCCACTCTGTTGTTCTGTGGCTTCTGCTGCTCTCTAATTTGTTGAGAGTCTTTCTTCACAGGTATTTTATGAGGTGTAGGAGAAGAGCTAAAATATGTGCGTCTTTCTCCTCCACCATTTTGGCTCCACACCCAGGAAAAACCTAAAATATTTTCAAATGATTCATGATGCAAAATACCATGTATATCCAGAGAACCAATCTTAGGTTTTGAAAACAGAATGAAGCAGACTATTTGTTCTCTTATGTTTTATTTTGTTTTGTTTTTTCTTATGATTTCTCCCATTCGTTTCAATTCTTCTATGCAACATGACTAATGTGAAAACGTGTGGATCCTATATAATATTGCATGCTGTCTCAGGGAGGGAAGGGAGAAGTTGGGGAAGAAATTTAAACTTTATGGAAGTGATTTTTGAAAACTGAATACAAATAAATAAATTTAAAAAATATAATTGGGCAAGTAGAAGCTAGTGACTCTATAAAACATCAGGAATCCATCAAACAAAAATTTAAAAAATGAAAAATAGAAAAAATGTAAAATATTTCACTGGAAAAACACTTGACCTGGAAAATAGGTCTAGGAGAGAAAATGTAAGAATTATTGATCTACCAGAAAGCCATGATAAAAAAAGAGTCTGGAAAACATCTTCCAATGAATCAGCAAGGAAAACTGCTTATAGCTCATAAATTTAGAGGGGAAAATAGTCATTGAAAGAATCCACAGATCACCTCTTGGAAGAGATACCAAATTGAAAATGCCAAGGAACATTGTTGCCAAATTCTAGATATATCAGGTCAAGGTGATGATATTACAAATATCGAGAAAGAAACAATTCAAATATCAAGTAACTATAGTTAGAATCACACAGTTCCTTGCAGCTTTTACATAAAAAGACTGGAGGGATCGGAATATGATATTCTGTAAGGCAATGGAACTTAGACTACAACCAAAAATCAATTACCCAGCAAAGCTGAGTATAATATTTCAGGCAAGGAGACAGACATTCAACGAAATAAGGGATTTCCAGATCTTCCTGATGAAAAGGCCAGAGATAAAGAGAAAATTTGATCTTCAAATATAAGACTCCAGAGAGGCATAGAAAGGTAAACATGGGAAAAAAGAAAAAAAAATAACCACTTGACATTCAATATGGAAAACTGCATCTCTATATGGGAGAATGATTTGTTAAAAATTAGTAATAAATGCATAGCAGGTATACACATCAAAATCCTTTCCACTGTTTTGAGTATTCCCATACAAATTCCCCAGAACCTAGGAATTTTTCTCTTCCCTCATAGTTTCCTGCTACTCATTTTATGAGTTTCTATAAAATTCTCAATGTAACATTTTTATTTATGTGTGAAATAATAAAAGAATAAAATCTCATCTTTTGTGACTTTCATAGTAAGTAGACGTGATTTAAAAACAAAATTACTTTTACAATGTGATTTGGACATTTAAATTTTCATGAGTCATTCATTTCAGGTTGGAAAATGGCTCTACACTATGATCAACGTATCAACCACATATTTTTCAAACATTTATTATTTGTGAGGCTTTCTTACAGTAGACTACTGAGCAAAGATTCAGAGATTGCTTATTTATTCACCTTTTTTTTTTTTTTTTGGTTTGGCCTATTAGAGACAATCTTTCCCATGAAGTCCCTCTTTTTCCTATGTAGTTGTCTCTTTAAGTGATTAGCTTAAGGTTTAAAGAGATAATATCCACCCTGATGACATCAGCAGCAGCAATAGTAGGAGCTTATTATCAAAAGTTATATGTTGCATATAGATTTTCAAAGCACTTAACATTTAGTACCTTTTATGCTATCTGCTCTATGAGGTATGATCGCTCATATTTTATAACTGGAAGAAGTGACTCTGAGAGTTTCAGTAACCTTCCTATGGTCATGAAACATGAAGCAAACATAGTAGAATTTGAATTTAAGTCTTCCTGCTTCTAAGTCTAGGATTCCATCCACCATGGAAATTTGAAAAATTCCTTACATCCAGTAATGATTTATTTGAAAACTACTAACTACCAAGATTTGCATTAAGAGATGAATATATGAAGTTTAAAATAAATCCTATATGTCATTTTCACAGATAAGTCAAATGTAAGTTATAGAGACTTGAACGGGTTTTGGGGGCCGTTCACCACGAGCCACCAGGTCTTACCTGATCCGCAGAGCCTGTGATGCTGAAGGAACAAGCTGTGAGTAATGAATGAGGGGGGAGGCAAAGATATGAAGCAACTCCATTTATTCCAGCTAGCTCAGGCACTTATATAGTCTCACGTATGCCTTAGTTACATAAGCAGCTCAATCAAGATTAAACTAGTTTAAGCAAGTTTTTGCTACTACTTTCCAGCCACGTTCCAGGAAGTATCTGGTAGTAAACAGGGGCGGAACCCTTCCTCCTAGTGCCATCTTGTCCATGCCTTACCAATGTCCCCTCAGTTTACATGAGCCGTGACTGGTGTACGTCGTTCAAGAGAGCTGAGGGTTGGCAATTCCCTTACAGAGACTATGACACAGATGGTCATTTTTTGAATTATTGAGTTGTCTTCTCTAACCTTTGTCATACTCTCTGATGATGCCAGCTATACCAATGACAGCAACAAGAAATTGAAGGAATAAAAGTAGGAAACGAGGAAACAAAAGTATCACTCTTTGAATATAATGTGATGATATACTTGGAACATCCTAGAAAAATCACTTAAAGAACTCATTGAAACAATTAACATTTTTACCAAAGTTATAGGTTATATAATTAACCCACATACATCTGAATAGTGATGTAAACATTATGCATTAACTACTAACAAGGAGAACACAGAGATTTCTTACAAAAAAATTATACACAATGACCATGTGGAATTTGTGCCAGGAATGTAGGTCTGTTTTAATTTTAGTAAAATAATTATCATAGTTAATCATATCAATAATAAAGCACCAATAATGATATGAATATATCAATAAATTCAGAAAAAAAACCTTTTGATTTAATATGGCACCCATTGTGTAAAACATAGAATGAATGGAATCTTTTTTAAGATGACAAGCAACATCTATCAAAATCCAATAACAAATCTTATTCTATGACGGGAGTAAACCTTCCTAAAACCTTCCTATGTAGATCAGATGTGAAGCAAGGATGTCCATTATCACTATTATTACTCAATATTTTGTTAGAAGTAGTGGCTCTATTCCTTTCCATTGAGTTTTGTTGGTAATATTTAGAACTACTGATGATTTGGCATCAATATTTTAAAAGAAATTGGCCTATAGTTTTGTAATTTTGTTTTTGTTCTCCTTAATTTAGGCATCAGAACGAAATTTGTGTCATGAAAGGAAACTGGTAGAATTCATTTTTTTTTTTTACCTATTTCGTCAAATAGTATGTATAATGTTGGTCTTAACTATTCCTTAAGTAGTTAGTAGAACATTTGTTGTACATCAATATGCTTCTGAGATTATTTTTTTCCTTTATAGAGTACATAGGTGGATTATTCAATTTATTTTTTAGCAATGTGATATTTATGTATTCTATTTTCTAATCTATTAAGATAGGAAATTTATATTTTGTGACTATTCATACATGTAAATTAAATTGACAGTTTTGCAGCCAACCAAATGAACAAAACAGTTCCTGCTAATTGCTTAACTTCATTTACATTTGTGGTGCATTCCCTTTTTCATTTTTGATTCAGATAATATTATTTTCTTTTTTTAAATCAAATTCATCAATAATTTCTTTTTTCTAATTGTTCTCTAGTTGCACACACAATTCTTTGATCAATTCTTTCTCACTGTTTTTAATGTACAGTTTTATAGATATTAATTTTTCTCCAAGTACTGCTTTAAGGGAAATCCAGAAATTTTGAAATGTTGTCTCATGCTTGTCATCTTAAATGAAATTTTAATTGGTTCTATCATTTTTCTTTGACTCCCTCACTCATTAGGAGAAGAGCATTTAGTTACCAATTAACTTTTAATGTATGTATTCATAATGATGTATTGAATATAATTTATATTATATTATGGTACAAAAAGTGCATATTTAATTTACCCGATTTTCTACATGTTGGGGATACTTATGTCATAATGTGTAGTCAATAAAATCATAATTCCTTTTCCCATTCTATTTTCTTCAGAGGTCTAGCATATCTAATTTTTCTAAGTTTTATTCATCTCCTTAACTTTTTGTTTATTTATTTTAATATAAAAATAGTTACAACAAAATCTCAAAGAAAAAAATGCAAATTGGAAGCAAGTCAAACACGAGTTAAAGAAAGACACAAGAGTGGTAGAAGAAATATTAGGGGGAAAAGAGTAACAATAATTATGAAACACAATTAACAGCTTGTCAAAAAATGCTCAAAAAGAAAAAAAAAACAAGAAAATAACCCCTTAAAAATAAAATTAGCTAAATGGTAAAAGAGGTACAAACAATTACTGGAAAAAAAAGAAAGAATTTCTCAAAAACAGAATAGGTCAAATTGAAATGGACTTACCATGGTAAGGAAAAGAATTACGTAAAAGTTATTATCAAAAAGTGGAAAATAATGACTATATGAGACATCAATAAACAATAAAACAAAGGCAAGGAAACATAAAAAGAAAGAAAACATGAAATATATCATTGGAAAAATGATAGCTAGAAAATAGATGAAGGAGAGGTTAGTTAAGAATTATTGCACCACCTGAAATCCAAGATTCAGAAAATGAGCAGAGATATCATATTTCTATATATTATGATGGAAAATTGCTTATATCTTAGATCCAGAAGATAAAATTGAAATTTCAATAATCCACTGACGACTACCTGAAAGATATTCCAACATAAAATCTCACAACAAAAATATAGCCAAATTTTGCACACTGTCCAAGGCACAGAGAAAATACATTAAGAAGCCAGAAAGAAATCATTCATATATATTGGTGAGGTAAATAAAGTCCAGGAATATTTAGCAGCTTTTACCTTAAAGAGGAGGACTTCAAATATGATAAGTGGAAAATGTATTAGAAGAAAGAGATACCTAAAGTAGCAAGATTTGACAAAAAGGTATTGCAATATTTGAGGCAAGTGAGACTAGTTACCTTGCTATGACCCCACAGCTAAAACATATCAGTGATTGAATATACACACCTTTAGGCTTCAGAACTGAAGGCTTCATCCACAATTTCTTCCAGTGTTTCTGTGTGTGTGTGTGTGTGTGTGTGTGTGTGTTTAATGAAAGATAAGCTTATAGAAATATGTAATTGGGAAGATGAGATGTAAAGCCCCCAAATGGCGATTTTGTAGAAGAAATACATGTAACATATCAGAAGTCTTCCAAATTATCTGTCAGTCAGGCTTGAAAAAAGATCAGCATTTTTAAATGTGGAAAAAGGTAAAATGAATTGGAGAAGTGAATTTTGGTAGTGGTGTTCTAAGAGTTAAAATACTGAGTACTAAAATTAGCAACATAATATGTGATTCTTAGATTCAATTTCTCCCAAGAGAATACTGTATCTTTTTCTTTCTCAAACCACATTTTTTTTTTCATTCAAGGTCACTTTTCCTCTATCCTATATTCACAAGGTCATAAATTTAGAAGACTAGAAAGCCTTAGGTATGGGTGGGGAACCTGGGGCGTTGAGGCCACATATAGCCCTCTATGTCATCAAGTGAGGCCCTTTGACTGAATCCAACCTTCACAGAACATATCCCCCTAATAAAAGAATTTGTTCTGTAAAACTTGGACTCAATCAATAAGTGTTAGGGGTGTAAGCTCAGTTTCATGAGAACAGTCTCGGGCAGGTAAAAGTGAGGACCTCTAAATCGTAGAGTTCTCATGAGGCCCCACAGGGAACAGCTGGGGATTGAGGCGAGAAACACAGGCTATCTTGTGTATTTCCACCTCTTCTCAGTTGGAAACTTGCTGGGGAGAGCATCCCACCATTGAGACTGGCCTGTGGTCTGAGCACACCTGTTGTTGACTAGCTAGGGGCTGAGAGCAGGCACGGTATTCACGTGCAAACTAAGTGGCTGGGAGAGCTTAAGTAGGGACAGGAAAGCCTGAAGGCGTTCTTTACGTGGAGGGGCCCTTAGAGGGAAGAGGGTCCCTCCCCTCTTCTGCTCCCATCCTCTTGCTGTGTGATCCTTGCCCCTTGGGAGGAGGAGGATTCCTCTCTCCTGAGGAAGAATTCACCCTGCACATGTAACTAAGACCCTGAATAAAGCCTAACCCTTGTTCGACTCTGGAAAGTCTCTTCTCTCAACACGTAAATCCAGCTGATCACCGAAGACCTGGACGACAGGTAAGAAGGCTCGGGTAGTCCATGGGCCTTTAGGCCAAACAAATAAGCAACACCTAAGCGACTGGACATGTTGCCTCTAGGCCCCAGGTTATGCATTCCCTTACTAGAGCTTCTATAGTAGAAATCACTAATTTCATTGGTTACAAAACAAACATGGTGAAAGTTCATTTTTTCCTAAGTCACATAAGAAATGAAAAAGACACATGGGATTTGATAACTAGCATTTGCTTCATTATGCCACAGAAGTTTTCTTCCATCACTTTATTACCTTTTTTACTCTTTAAGAGATGAAATAAAGTCCCCAAATTGTTTTTTTTAATATTTGAAATAATGATAAAACCAAAGCAAATGACATTTTCAAATATTCCATATTGAAATTAATAACATTTTCAAAGTCATATAATACAATGAACTTCAAGGTAAATGAAAATTGCATTGAAATTTGATTATCAAAATATTGTTAAAATCCATGGACCTCAGTTAATTGCCTCACTTATTTTCATATATCAATTTCAATTCTGCTGGTTTGGATCAAACAACCTTGAAAAAATAGAAAAATAATATTCTTGATCATATTATTTGTCACCCCAAGTCACTCTGGTGCTCCATAGTTTCTTCATGGCATTTTTTACTTCTGCATTCCTTAGAGTACAGATCAAAGGATTGAGGAAGGAAACTATAATGGTATAAAATACAGATACCAACTTATGAAGAGGGAAGGTGGTTGGGGGACGAGTGTATATGAATATGCAGGGACCAAAGAATATGATGACCACAAAGATGTGAGAGATGCACGTGGAGAGGGTTTTGCGCTTCCCCTCTGCACTATGATTTCTCAGGGAGTGCAGTACCATTGTGTAGGATATCATCAGCAAAACAAAGCTTATTGAGCATATTGCTCCACTATTGGAGACTGCTAAAAGATTTGATACATATGTGTCCATGCATCCCAGTTTCAACAAAGGTTGTAAGTCACAGAAACAGTGATCAATCACATCTGGACCACAGTAGGGCACATTCAAGATAGGGATTTTTTTGAGTAAGAGATTGTAGAAATGACCCTATCCATGCCAATAGAATCAGTATCTCGCACACCCTGCGGTCCATGATGACTAAATACTGTAAAGGTTTACAGATAGCCACAAATAGGTCGTAGGCCATTAAAACGAGGACAAATACCTCCATGCAGCCAAAGAAATGCATGGCAAATAGCTGCATCGTGCACTCATCAAAGGAAATAATATTCTTGTGAGAGATGTTGTCCACAATCATTTTGGGTGCTGTGGTGGTAGAGAAACAAGAATCTACAATGGACAAGTAGGTTAAGAAAACTTACATAGGCAAACCAAGTGTGGGACTGGTCTTGATGGTCACAAGAATTAATAGGTTCCCCAACACACTGGCAGTGTAGAATGCCAAGAAAATGGCAGAAACTATTTTCTGTCTCTCTGGGTCCTGAGTCAGTTCAAGCAGAATGAATTCAGTCACATTGTTTCTCATCTCTAGGACTCAGGAGGGAAGGACACAGGTGAAAACTAGTTAATATAAAAAAAGAATGAAGAAAAACTAATAGAGCAGAATTTGAGAGGTCTCTATAAAAGAAACAGTGCTTGACTCTATATAGTTAAACTTCTGTTATTCTTATTTTCAAAGCCTTAGAAGAGCTTGAGGTAGAAAGTATTCCTACAATCTGCTCCAATTCATCTAACTCATTTTTTGCTCTTGGGCTTTGTGTGTGTGCATGCGTGTGTGTGTGTCTACCTGTGTGTATGTGTGATTTTATATGTGTGTATGTGTGCGAGAGAGAGAGAGAGAGAGAGAGAGAGAGAGAGAGAGAGAGAGAGAGAGAGAGAGAGAGAGAGAGAGAGAGAATGTCTTCTGGGCAGTGACACAAATATAGCACCATGTATAAACTGACTGGAAGACATGAATGGATAAACATGTGTGGGTTGAAATAAGCTTGATTGGATAGGATCAGGAGTTCGTAAATCTTTTTGATAATTTTACTTTATTTCACCTTGTGTGTGTGTGTGTGTGTGTGTGTGTGTAATTTAAGATCTCAAACTGCCCCCCTTAAGTTTCCATTGTTAACATCTTGGGGGATAGTTACTATCTCCCAAGTATAATATTGCATTTATCAAAATACTCCCCCTAAGGCAAAATGACTACCAGAAGAATTAATATTAATAAATTAGAACTCTTCTCTGAGCGTAAACATTTTCCTGATAACTTGGAAGGAAAGTTTATTCAACACACAGTTGGCAACAGTGGAGCAGAAGAGGAGTGGGCAGCTTTCAGAGATTTGGTGTATAGCCCTGCATTTTCTCATCTGCTTCAGAACACTTGCAAACACGAAGACTGGTTAGATGAAAATGATGGGGATACTCAGAATTTGTTAAACAAAAAACGAGAACTCCACAGGATTTACCAGCAGGATAGTTAATCCACCTCTAAGATGGCAGCATTTAATTCCACCAAAAGTAAAGTACAAGAAAAGCTTAGAGAGAAGCAGGATTCCTGTTTCAGTAAGAAGGCAGATGAAATTCAGTTTTATGCTGATAGTGAGAATCCAAAGTGATTTTATGATTCCCTGAAAGCCATTTATGGAGAAAAACGTATAGTGTATCACAACTACTCAGTGCTGAGGGAGCCACATGGGTTAGTGA
Source organism: Notamacropus eugenii (assembly GCF_028372415.1). Classification (NCBI taxonomy): domain Eukaryota; kingdom Metazoa; phylum Chordata; class Mammalia; order Diprotodontia; family Macropodidae; genus Notamacropus; species Notamacropus eugenii. The sequence goes on from NC_092877.1 coordinate 1,437,625, forward strand.
TAAAGATATGATCCTAGAGAAATGGGTTGAACACTTCAATATTGCTCTCAAAAGACCTTCATCAGTCAATGCCAAGGCCATTGACTGTTGACCTCAGGTTGAAGTCAATCCCTCCTTAGTTGAACTTCCAACTGAAGAAAAGTACATTGGTCTCCTTTCATGTGCAAATCACCTGGTGCTGATTCTATTCCAGCTGAGAATTACGAGGTGGGGGACCATTGCTCAAACAAAAGCTGACTGAAATTTTCCAGGTTCTACAGCAATGGGAAATTATTCCCCAGGAGTTCAAGGATGCCTCCATTTCCATCTCTATAAAGGTAGAGGGAATAGACTGTCCTACGACAATCACAGGGGAATCTCTATCCTAGTGATTGCTAGCAAAATTCTTGCTAGAGTCCTCCTCAATAGGCTTATCCTTCACCTGGAAGATGGTCATATACATGAGAACCAGTGTCACTTCAGAAAGACTGAGGAATAGTCGATATGGTGTTTGCTGCCTGACAACCCAAGGAGAAATGTCAGGAGCAGAACAGAGGTCTGCACGCAACGTTTGTAGATCTGACCAAGGTCTCTGACACTGCTAGTCATGGGGATTTATGGAAAACTATACCAGCACTTGGTTGCCCAGAGAAGTTCATCAGTATTATACGTCAATTTCATGAAGGCATGCTTTCCTGGGTTCTGGATGGTGGATAGTGCTCTCGTGACTACCCAGTCACCAATGGAGTGAACCAGGGCTGTGTGTTTGCTCCCATGCTTTTTAGCATGATTTTTCAGCCGTATTGACAAATGTTTTTAATGAGGAAGAACATGACAATAAGGTCAACTACCACACTGATGGTAAGTTCTTCAATTTGAAAAGGTTACAAACCAAGACCAAAGTTGAGGGAGTGTTGATGCACGATTTTCTATTTGCAGATGATTGTGTGCTGAATGTAACCTCTGAAGCTGAGATGCAACAAAGTATGGATCAATTCTCTGCTCCCTGTGCTAATTTTGGTCTAATAGTTAACACCCAAAAAAGCCACAGGTGCTCCATCAGCCACCATCACACCATCCATATGTGGAACCATTGGTTACAACAAATGGAGAAGTTTTGAATGCTGTGGATAAGTTCACTTACTTTGGGAGTGTACTTTCCAGGGAGGTACATATAGACAGTGAGGTTGATGCATGCATTGCCAGAGTTAGCTCAGTGTTTGGGAGGCTCTGAAGAAAGGTTTGGGAGAGAAGAGATATTAGACTAACTACCAAAGTGAAGGTCTACAGAGCCGTTGTGCTGACCTCATTGCTATTATGCTTGTGAAACATGGACAGTCTACTAGCGTCAAGCCAGTAAACTGAATCGTTTCCATTTGAACTGTCTTAGGAAGATTCTGAGGATCAACTGGCATGATAAGGTACCAGACACTAAAGTCCTTGTTAGAGTTGAACTACCAAGTATTCAAACTATGCTTCAGAGAGCACAACTGTGATGGGCTGGCCACGTTGTTCGAATGCAAAATGTACCCTTGCCAAAAAGACTAGTTTATGGAGAACTTGCATTGGGCAGGCGTTCACATGGTGGCAGAAGAAACGATACAAGGAGACTCTCAAGGTCTCTCTCAAGAACTTTGGATTTGACTGTGCAACATGGGAGACACCGGCACAGGATCACTCAGCATGGCGTGTCCACATAAGAAAAGGTGCTGTGCTCTTTGAGCAAAGCAGCATTGAGACAGCAAAAAGTAAATGCAGGGTGCGCAAATTTGGGATATCCACCTCAAATATGCATAAGGACTATCTGCCCAACCTGTGGTAGAGCGTTCCGTGCTTGTATTGGTCTGATCAGCCACAGTTGGATACACTGAAATTTCACTTTACAATGGTGATGTCATTTTGATCCTCTTTGAAGTCGAAGGACAACAACCAATAATCCTCAATCCCTTAGTGTAGTATTAAAAATCCCTCCAGAATGTAAAGTCAGCCTGTCCTTGCAACTGATATCAAATATCTTGTCCTCAAATCATCATTCCATCCGGAGTGTTTTGTAGAATGATAAAGTATCCATAGAGAGAATGTTGGTGGGTGGGACATAGAGTAGATTATGGTGGTTGGTCTGTGGATAGAGTGTTTGGCTTGGATTCAGGAAGACATAAGTTCAAAGTCCACCTCAGACAATTTTTTGCTGTATGATTCTGATAAAGTCAATCAGTCTTAGCATGCTTAGTAGTAAAATGGAGATAATAATAGCAACTAGCTCCTTGAGTTGTGCTGAAAATCCGATAAGGTGATCTGCAAAGTGGTTTACAATATATAAAGCATGCTACATACATACATATATATGTATATGTATATGTATATATATATATATACATATATATATATATATATATATATGATGTATTACTATTATTAGAACAAAAGAATAGTGATGAGAATGTGGTAACTGGATATTGGCAGAAGACCTGGGTAAATGAACTCAGGGACAATTACAGGCGGTTAGGGACAAAGAAGAAAATAGGAATGAAAACGAAAAGAGAAATAGGTCATACGAAAATATTCAAGTCTCCTTATGTCGTTTACCCATCAACCAAGATAGGAGTACTGATAGAATTACCTGATCCAGAATTCACAGTGGGACACTAGGCAATTTTATCCAAGTTCTTGATTTTAAGTATGAGGAAACAGCCCTAGAAAAACTAAGTGGATCCCTCAAGGCCATACAGGTGTCAGAGGTAAAGAGCTTGAACTGATATTGTTTCCTATGATTGCAAATCTATTACTCTTTGAACAATACTACATCTTGGTTATCAGGTAGTCTTTAGCACATAATTTTGTCCCATTTATTGATTCCATGTCCTTAAGTGCTAAAACAAAGAAGGTAAAACATGAATGAAAGCTCTAAAATTTACAGAAACCATTGAAGAATCACTCACCTTTCTTTATTTTTCCTAACTGGAACCTGAAGACCTCTTACTGATTTTACAACTGTGTATTCTGAAGTGTGGGGGAGGCTTCTACAAATGCAACATTTACAACCTGGGTTTAATTTCACTTAATCCTTCTGGATGATCCAGAAAGCCATGAAGGTCAATGGAGAGAGTGAGCCTAGAAACAAATTATTCACCAATTAAGATGGGAAAAAATATATCAAGAAGTTCATAAACCTTAAATTGACTATTAAACTATTGACTAATAAACTATTTATTACCATATGGATGTCATTTGCCTTCTATTTTCACCTTTCCAATTCTTGCCTCCTTAGATGGGAATTCACTTACAAACTTCATCTTCCATCCTCAGCCCTTGGAAGATACGATGAATTCAATAAACACTTATTAACATCCCAACATGTTCTAGGCACCAAGAAAATACTGTCACATCTAAATGAAATTGCTGTAACATGAGATAAAACTGCACGATGATGTGGTGGTAAGAGATCTGCCTGTGGGTACAGTTCTGTTACATGCCAGTGTGAGCTTAGAAAGCCAAGTCATGTAGTGCCTTAATTCCAGATCAAATTTTTTAATATTATAAATTACAGAAAGTTGATCTGAAGTGCAGTAGATAATCTCCTCTAAAGTATTCGCTATTCTAACAACATCCCAACCCCAACCCATCTGTTCTCTCAAAAAGAAAAAAAAGTTTAAAGAAAAGTGACCATTTTTTTAAGAAACTGGAAATTTGTGATGTTCTTGGACTACCATCCAATTACACTTCTTTCCTGAAGACCCAGAAGTGACATGATATGAGGTATTTACCTTTGTCAGAATAAATGGGATGTTGTTCAAATTTCTTAAAGAACATTTTCCCCCTTTTCTGTCACACTAAAGTTCAGAGCTCTACTTTCCCTGACCTGTACTCTGATTCACTGATAGCAATTAAAGGACAAAATCTTTCTTAGTCACACAGATACTTAAAGAAATTGCATTGAAGTACAGAAATTTAGAGAACTGACTCCATCACCAGGAAAATGAGGACACCCTCTGTGGGACAGGTGGCACCTTCAGCTCATTTGACTTTGATAAGTGAGGGAGTGTCAGGCTTTTTCTGAATTATCAGGAAGTGAATTGTATAGTCAATACATTGTTTTCTTCAGTTTATGAAAGTTCAAAATAACTTCATTTATGCTGTTGTTTCTGAGATAAATTTCTCATTATGAATATCCGGGAAGGTTTTTTCTGAATAACCCAAAGAGGTTCAGAAGTACAGTTCAAAGGATTTTACGTAATTCAAAATTTAAAAACATTTATTAAAAACATAGAATGCCAGGCAATGTATTACACCCTAGGAAACAAAAACAAAAACAAACAAAAAACCCCAACCTCTCTCTTTTTACCTGAGATATAAAGCACACACACACACACACACACACACGCACAGACACACATAACACACATATATGTATATATATGCACACACACATAGATAATATATGTGTGTCTGTACACATACGTACATATACACATATATACATATATGCGTGTGTTTGTATGTATGTATAAACATATACATACATACACACATATATACATAGAGATAGATAGATAGAAGTAGATAGATAGAGAGAAATGAAGAAGATAAATGGTAGGAAGAAAGATAGTGCATTGACTACGCAATTCATTTACCTGGGAATTCTGTCAAAGCCTGGCAGTCAGGCAGACTGGAATTAATGGGCCAGGGTAGTTTGCCCCCTCACTGACCAAAGTCAAATGAGCTAAAGGCTCCAATTATCTTTCTCTGTTCTCCATAAATCTGACAAACGCACTATTCCTTGCTTCCCTAATTTGATGATAGTATAAATCTTTACACCTAGAGCATGTGTGCATTTGGACTTTGTTCTTGTGTACAGTGTCAGGCATTGATCTATGCCCAGTTATTGCCCCACTGTTATCCAGTATTCCCAGGAGTTCTTATCACAGAAGCTGGGGTCCTTGGGTTTTTCAAACAATAGGTTGCTATAGTAATTGACTACTGTGTCATGAGTACCTAACCTATCCCACTGGTCTATCCCTCTATTTCTTAGCCAGTACCAAGTGTTTTTGAAGATTGATGCATTATAATATAATTTGACATCTGGTAGGGTTAAGTCACCTTCACTAGCATTTCTTTTCAATAATTCCCTTCATATTCTGAACCTTTCATCCTTCCAGATGAATTTTGATATTATTTTTTCTATGTCTAGAAAATAATTATCTAATGGTTTTATTGGAATGTCACTTATTAAGTAAAATAATTTAGGTAGGACTGTAATTTTTATTATATTATCTCGGCCTATTCATGAACAACTGACGTTTTTCCACTTACTGAGATATGACTTCATTCATGCAAAAAAGTGTTTTATAATTGTGTTCAGGTGGTCTCTGGCTTTGTCTTGGCTGATAGACTCCCAGATATTTGATAATGTATACAGGAGATTTAAATGGGATTTCTCTATTTCTTGCTTTTGTGCTATGTTAGTAACATATAGAAAGGCAGATGATTTATGTGGGTTTACTTTGTAACCTGTGCCTTTGCCAAAGATGTTTATTATTTTTTCTATTTTATTATTTGGGATTCTCTAAGTATATCATCATATCATCTGCAAAGAGAGATAAGTAAATTTCTTCTTTGCTTATTCTAATTCCTTCAATCCCTTTTTCTTCTCTCATTGCTAAAGCTAACATTTCCAGTATCATATTGAATGACAACGGTGATAATGGACATCTTTGTTTCACCCCTTATCTTATTGGAAATGCATCTAGCTTGTCTCAGTTGCATATAATGTTTGCTAATGTACTTAGGAAGATACTTTATAGAAGCCTCAATTTTTTTTTTTTTTACTATCTTTTCAATAGAAATGGGTATTGTATTTTGTGAAAAAAATTTTCTGCATCTTTTTATGCCTCACTTAACACTTGTGTTTGCAGACCAAATTTTCTATTGAACTCTGGCATTTTCATCAGGAAGTTCATTATTTCAATTTCTTTTTTTGATTTTTTATTTTTCAGTATTTACTTCCACAATTTGAGTTGCAAATTTCTCCCCATCTCGTCCCTATGTCCACCCGAAGTCACCATGCTTTCTGATTATCCCTTCTCTCAGTCTGCCCTCCCTTCTTTCACACCCCTCCCTTCCCTTATCCCCATCTACATTCTTGTCTTGTAGGAGAAGATAGGTTTCTCTACCCCTTTAATTCGTATGTCTTATTTCCAAGTTGCATGCAAAAACAATTCTCAATATTCATTCCTAAAACTTTTAGTTCCAGCTTTTCTCTCTTCCTCCTCCACTCATCCCCACTGAGAAGGCAAGCAATTCAGTATAGGCTATACCTGTGTAGTTATGCAAAAGACTTCCATAATAGTCATGTTGTGAAAGACTAACTATATTTCCCTCTATTTTATCCTGCCCCCTATTTATTCTGTTCTCTCTTTTGACCTTGTCCCTCCCCAAAAATGTTTACTTCTAAGTACTCCCTCCACTCATTTGCCATTTATTCTATCATCCTCCTCACAACCTACTTATCCCCTTCTCCCCTACTTTCCAGGAGGGTAAGATAGATTTTCATACCAAATTGAGTATAAATGTTATTCCCTCCTTAATTTAAATGTGATGTAAGCTTCCCTATTTCCCTCTCATTTCTCCCTTTCTCCGCTCCATTGAAAAAGCTCCTTCTTGCCTCTTTTATGAGAAATAATTTTCCCAATTCCATTTCTCCCTTTCTCCTCCCAATACATTTGTCTCTCACCCCTTAATTTTATTCTTTAGGTATCATTCCTGCTTATGCATCTCACCCTGTGATCTCTATCTGTACGTATATAATCCCTCCAACTACCCAAACACCGAGAAAAGTCTCAGGAGTTACAAATATTGACTTATTTGAACTTCCAGGAGCCAAGATAGCCCAATGATTGGTAAATGCTTTCTCCTCCTCCCCTTTTTGACCTTGAAAGGACCATAAAGTATTTTCCCAGAAAAATCCTGGAATGGTGAGATCAGTAGAATGGGCAAACACTATCTTAACAATTGAGGTTAGGAAAATCACTAAGGAAGATCCCTCCTCCTAAGGCTGAAGGGGGAAAGTACAGGATCAAGCTGTCCCAGACAGCCCCATCTCAGCAAACCGTGAGGATATTTGGAGCCCCAGGGGTGTGGAGCTCAGAAACCACGAACACCAGCTCCCAGGGGCATCCAGAAGACACTTTGACAGCCAGAATCACCAACCACTGAATTTGCCTATGCTCTAGTTCAGCAGAGGAGACCTCTTGTGGCCAGACCACCACTGGCCCACACTTACCAGGCTATCTCCAGGGTAAATCTGGGGAAGCACAAAAAAACTTCACCTGGATTGTGCTTTTTTACAACAGCCAGTTCAGCACAAGTTAAGCTGCAGCACTTTAGCTTCTAGCTGAAAGAACTGGAGGCCACAACACACAAAACCTCAAGTTTAATGCACAAGAATGGTGGGACAGAGTCCCTCATTCCATAGATCCAGAATTCTACTTGAAAAGCCAGGAAAAGGTTGATTATCATCATCATGTGTAAGAAGCAAAGCAGGAAAGAAAAGATCATAGAATATTTCTATGGGTACAAGGACCAAAACAGGAATACCAAAGAAGTCAGCATTGAGACTGGACTCCCATCTAAAAGTTCAGAAGGGAGTATGCACTGGCTGCAAGCAAAAAGAACATTGTTGGAAGAGTTAATGAAGGACTTTTAAAGCCAGATTAGTGAAATAGAATAAAAAATGGCCAATGGTTTCAAAAGTATGAAAAAAGAATTCACTGAAGAGAACAGCTCCTGAAGAAAGAAAATCGGACAAATGGAAAAAGAAGCACCCTAACTGGGAAAATTGCACAAATGAAAAAGGAAGAACTCAAAACCAGCTGGAGAATATAACTCCATAAAAGGAATAATGGGACAGATGGAAAAGGAGATGGAGAAATTAAATGAAGAAAGCAATTTGATAAAAATTAGAATTGGACAAATGGAAGCTAATGACTTCATGAGTCATGAAGAAGAAGTCAAACAAAATCTAAAGAATGAAAAGATAGAAGAAAATGTTAAATATTTAATTTGAAAAACAACTGACCTAGAAAATAGATACAGGAGGGAAAATTTAAGAATTATTGGCCTACCAGAAATCTATGATGAAGAAAAGAGTCTGGACAATATCTACCAAGAAATCATCAAGGAAAAATGTACAGAAGTCCTAGACCCAGAGGGTGAAATAGCCATCAAAAGAATCGAACATTTACCTCCCTAAAGGGATCCCAAACTAAAAACACCAAGGAATATCGTTGCCAAATTCCAGAACTATCTAATGAAGGAGAAAATACTACAGGCAGTCAGAAAGAAACCATTCAGTTATCAAGGAGCTACAGTCAGGATCACACAGGAACTTGCAACTACTACATTAAAAGATCGAAGGAATTGGAATATGATATTCCATTGGGCAAAGGAGCTGGGACTACAACCAAGAATCAATTATTCAGCAAATCTGAGGAAAACATTTCAGGCATCGAGATGGAGATCAAATGAAATAAGGGATTTCCAGACCTTTGTGATTAAAAGGTCAGAAGTCAATAGAAAATTTGATCTTCAAATGCAAGTCCAAAGAGGGGCATAAGAAGGCAAGCAGGGCACAAAAAAACAACTTGTTACTCAGTTTGGGAAACTATTTTTGTTCCTATAAGGGAAGATGATACCTGTTAATTCTGAGAATTGTATATTTATCATGTAATATAAAAGGCATATACATAGATAAAGGGAGGGGGTATAAAGAAAATGATGTGATGATGAAATGTGATTTAAGGCTGCAAAGGAATTATAAGAGGAGATATGAAAAGAAGGAGGCAGAAAATGGTAAATTACATCACAGGAAGTGGCACAAAATTATAATAGGGCAGAATGAAAGAGGGGAGAGAGCTAAGTGTTGTGTGATATTTACTCTCATCTGATTTGGTCCAAGGAGTGAAAAAACAAACTTAATTATAAATGTAAATGTAACTCTTTTTTATAGGCAATAGGAAGGGAAGGGAGAAAGAAACAGGAGGGGAGGTTAAAACGGAGGGAAGAAGGAGTAAAGATAAAGAAGAGTAAAAGGCTGAGGGTGTGAAAAAAGGAAGGGAAGACCGCGAGAGGTGGTGGTCAAAAATTAAAACTGTATTGTGGAGGGGAAGGCAGAAGGGAGAACTAAAATCACAAATGAGGAGAAAGAGGATGGAGGGAAAGATACAGATGGTAGTCATAACTGTGAATGTGAATGAAATGAATTCTTCAAAAAAAACGGAGACAGATAGAAAATTGGATTAAAAACCATAATCCAACAATACTGTGTTTACAAGATACACAACTGAAATGGGGGAATACACCCAGGTTAAATGTAAAAGGTAGGAGCAGAATATACTGTGCTTCATCTGATGTAAAAAAATTAGAGACCGCAATCCTAATCTCAGACAAACAAAAGCAAAAATACATCTAATCAAAAGAGATTAGGAAGGAAACTATATCCTGCTAAAAGGCACCATAGACAATGAAGAATTATCATTACTAAACATATATGCTCCAAGTGGCATAGTATCAAAATACGTAAAGGAGAAGTTAAGGGAGGTACAGGAAAGAATAGACAGCAAAACTATACTTGTGGGGGATCTCAATCTCCCCCTCTGTGAACTTGATAAATCTCTGAGGTTGATAAATCTAACCTCAAAATAAACAAGAAAGAAGTTAAGAAGGTGAATAAAACTCTTGATGAGTTAGTTATGATAGATCTCTGGAGAAAACTGAATGGAGATAGAAAGGAATATAAATTTTTCTCAGTGCTACATGGCACATGTAGAAAAATTGGCCATGTCCTAGAGCATAAAACTTCACAGTCCAGTGCAGAAAGGCAGACATAGTGAATGCATCCTACTTAGATCATAAAGCAATTGAAATTACATGTAATAAAAGACCATGGAAAGATAGACTAAAATTTATTTGGAAAATAAACAATCTAATATTAAAGAACTAGTGGTTAAACAATAAATCATAGAAGCAATAAACAACTTCATTCAAGAAAATGACAATAATGAAACAACCTACCAAATTTTACGTGATACTGCAAAAGCAGTTTTTTGGACAAGTTTTATATCTCTGAATGCCTACAGAAAAAAAAAATACAAAGAGGAGATGAATGAATTGGGCATGCAGCTGAAAAAGTTCGAAAAAAGAAAAAATTGAAAATCTCCAAGAAAATACCAAATTAGAAACAGTGAAAACTAAAGGAGAGATTCATAAAATTAAAGTTAAGAAAACTATTGAAAAGAGTTGATGCTATGAAAAAAGCAATAAAACTGATAAACCGTTGGACAATTTGATTAAACAAGAGAAAGAAGAAAACAAAATTATCAGTATTAAAAATGAAAAGCGTGAACTCACCCTAAATGAGGAGAAAATTAAAACAACTAAAATTACTTTACCCAACAACTATATGCTCATAAATTTGACAACCTAAAGGAGATGTATAATTATTTTATGAAATATACCTAAATAAGGAAGAGTCAAAACAGAAGGAAATTATAGACGAATTTCTCTAGTGAATATAGAAGTAAAAATTTTAAATGAGATTTAAGCAAAAAAAAAAATACAGCAACTTATCATGAGAATACTACATTTTTTTTTATCAGGTAGGATTTATTCCAGCAATGAATGGCTGCTTCAATATTAGGAAAACTATTATCATTATTGATCATATTAACAACAAAACTAACAGAAATCACATGATCATCTCAATAAATGCAAAAAAAACTTTCCACAAAATACAACACACTTTCCTATTGAAAACTGTGGGGAGCATAGGAATAAAAGGAACTTTTCATAAAATAATAAGAAGTATCTACTTAAACCTTCAGCAATCACTATATGCAATGGGGAAAAGCTGGATGCATTTCCAATATACTTAGGGGTGAAACAAGGATGTCGATTATCACCACTATTATTCAATGTGATACTAGAAATGTTAGCGGTAGGACGTGGGAACTGGAGGCCAAGTGGCTGTGGAGAGGTATCTGCTTAAGAATCTGGGAACAAAAATCACTCTCTGCGTCCCCAGACCAGTACACCCTTGATTTTGCACCTTGGAGGAAATAAGATCTCACAGATTCCCAGAGAATGCCCTACTCTGGGCAAAGGATTCAAAAGTCAAGTAACTGGTTGGAAAAATGCCCTCAAAAGGGGAAAAAATAAGACTATAGAAGGTTACTTTCTTGGTGAACAGACATCTCCTCCCAGCTTTTCTTATGAGGAAGAACAATGCCTACCATCGGGGAAACACATAGAAGTCAAGGCTTCTGTATCCCAAACACCCAAAATAAATATTCAATAGGCTCAGGCCATGGAAGAGCTCAAAAAGGATTTTGAAATCAAGTTAGAGAGGTGGAGGAAAAACTGGGAAGAAAAATGAGAAAGATGCAAGAAAAGCAGGTCAACACCTTGTTACAGGAGGCCCAAAGAAATGCTGAAGAAAATAACACCTTGAAAAATTGGCTAACTCAATTGGTAAAAGAAGTTCAAAAAGGCAATGAGGAGAAGAATGCTTTAAAAAACAGAATTAGCCAAATGGAAAAGGAGGTCCAAAAGCTCACTGAAGAAAATAGTTCTTTAAAAATTAGAATGGAAGAGATGGAGGGTAATGACTTTATGAGAAACCAAGAAATCACAAAACAAAACCAAAAGAGTGAAAAAATGGAAGATAATGTGAAATATCTCATTGGAAAAACAACTGACCTGGAAAATAGACCCAGGAGAGACAATTTAAAAATTATGGGACTACCTGAAAACCATGATCAAAAAAAGAGCCAAGACATCATCTTTCATGAAATTATCAAGGAAAACTGCCCTGAGATTCTAGAACCAGAGGGCAAAATAAGTATTCAGGGAATCCACCAATCACTGCCTGAAAGAGATCCAAAAAGAGAAACTCCTAGGAATATTGTGGCCAAATTCCAGAGTTTCCTGGTCAAGAAGAAAATATTTCAAGCAGTTAGAAAGAAACAATTCAAGTACTGTGGAAATACAATCAGGTTAACACAAAATCTAGCAGCTTCTACATTAAGGGATTGAAGGGCAGGGAATATGATATTCCAGAAGTCAAAGGAACTAGGACTAAAACCAAGAATCACCTACCCAGAAAAACTGAGTATAATACTTCACGGGAAAAAATGGTCTTTCAATGAAACAGGGGACTTTCAAGCATTCTTGATGAAAATATCAGAGCTGAAAAGAAAATTTGACCTTCAAACACAAGAATGAAGAGAAGCATGAAAAGGAATAGAGTTTCCTCAACTGTGGGCATTCTGTCACATGCTCCATCATCTGTTCCCTATCTTTGCCCCAGTTTCTGAACTTGCAAGATTTAGAAGAGAACAGGAAAGAATCAATGAAGGAAAAAGTTGAAGGAAGGTTATGAGAGACATCAGACATCTTCATTGCATCCAATTTGAACAAAAGGTCTGTACCTAAAGTTGTAGGTTCAGCAAAACTACAGCTTGGCATTCATTTCTTTTTTACTTGTACAGTTTGTTTTTATATCATCTTCCCAAATCATCTAAGATATCCTTCAACCAACATTTATAACAAAAAATTTTAAAGAAAGAAAAAACAATTCAACAAAATTAACAATCCTACAACCAAGGATGGCAATCTATGCAGTGTTTCATAGACAACAGAAGGAAGTGTATGCCCTCATCTAGACTTCAGGGTCAAGTGAAAACTTCTAATTTCACGGCATTCAATGTCAATTTTGTTGTTAGTCTTTCCATGAACATTACATATATTGTTTTCCTTGTTCCTTTTTCTTCAGTTCAATTAAGTTTTCCTGTGTTTCCCTATGTTCTTCATATATATAATTTCTTATAGTAAAGTAATTCCATTATGTCCATGTACCACAAATTGTTTAGGCATTCCCTGATCTATCAATATCACTTCTGTTCCTCTCAATCTCAAAAATTATTGCTACATATTGATGTTTTTCAGTCATTTCAGTCATATCCAACTCTCTGTGAACTCATCTGGCGTTTTCTTGGCAAAGATACTAGAGTAGTTTGTCATTTTCTTCTCTAGTTGATTTTACAGATGAGGAAACTGAGGCAAACGAGAGAAGTGACTTGCCCAGGATCACACAGTTCATAAGTGTCTGAGGCCAGATTTGAACTCAGGAATACAATACAAGGTCTGGTGCTCTATCCACTGCGCCACATAGATACCCTTACATTGTTATATGTTGACATATAAATGTAGTAGAATGGGAAGGCATGGGTAGGACATTGGCATGGTACTTGGGCCAGGACAGCCAAAACCCATTGGGATCTAACATTCCTATCACTCTCCTGAGATACCAGAGAAGGCCCTGAAGATCCAGCAATCTGAATTTCCAATATCCAAGACAGCCTAGCCAGAAAGGCAGGAGGGGACAGAGCCTGGCTCTGCTATGAAGCCCTGGTCTAGGAACTAAAATAGAACTGATAAATACAAAAATGATTCCAAACCTAGAAAATCCCTCTAAAAGGAGAGAATCATTCTGTAAAGATAGCAAGCAGAGATTAAAAGGGGACAAATGAATTTTCCACAAATACTACATGAATATCTAGATGAATGGAATAGATTGCTACTTGTTGCTGTTTTTCTATAGAGTGAGGTAAAGGTTCAGTGGAAACACAGCTGGTAATAAATTATTCTTGCCTATCTGGATCCCCACAACTTCTTCCCCTAGGTTTAGTCCTTGGGGCCTTTTTACCCTAACTTAGTCTCTAACTTCCAACCTTATCAGAAGCCACTTGATTCACCCATATGTCTGCACTAAATGGGTGAATGCACCCATATGTCCCCTGAAGTCAATTTTCAAAATCAAATCTTTAAGTCAATTCTGACACCAATGTATGTTGTTATTATAATTACAAATATTTCAAGGGCATACCAAAATCTCAAGGTAGCCTCAGCACTTCCATCTCTACACCACACCCCCTAATATTGGGCAGTGCCATTTCAACCCAGAGTATTAACAACTATGGCACTTGTGACCCAGAGTGAACTGAATCCTCCATATCAAGATACGCAAATGTCTAAGTTAGAACCTTCCCCTAACTCCTCCATGGAAAAATCGCAGCAAGTAACAAGTGAATTCCTGGAATGGATTTATCAGGTGTATTTTTCTCTGACCAAAAAGGGCTTTCTACTTATGTGATAGAAAACTCCACGTCCACAAATATTCTCAGTCAATGTGGGGATTTTTTTTATTTAAAAATGCCTATTTGTTAGAAAGGCTTGATCTTTATGTTTTCTTTTTTCCAAGGAGGAGACCAGAGGGATTAGAGATTGAGAGGAGACAGGGAGAGGGTGGCAAGAAACAGGAATGAGTTCACCAAGCAATGTTTTCTTAAAAATTCAGAGAACAGAAGTAAAGGCATAAAGAAGCACAGACAACCAAGACAGCTTTGCAAGCTACAGGTTGAATTTATTATACATTTAAAAAGAAAATTAAGCTGTAGATAACAAATCTGCATTTCACATACAGTGTTCTACTCTGTTCTGTCTATGGAAATACCTATTTTATTCATTTTTGGCTAAATTCAAAATAAAAATAAAAATTTAAAAAAAAAGAAAAGAAATGTTAGCTGTAGCAACAAGAAAAGAAAAAGAAATTGATGGAATTAGAATAGGCAAGGAAGAAACTAAGTTTTCACCCTCTGCAGATGATATGAAGATATACTCAGCGAATCACAGAGAATCAAGTGAAAAAGTAATTGAAATAATAAACAACTTGGGCAAAGTTCCAGGTTACAAAATAAACCCGAGACAGTCTTCTGCTTTTCTACATATTACTAAGAAAGCAAGAGATACAATGTGAAATCCCATTTAAAGCTAGGGTAGACACTATAAAATATTTGGGAGTCTAACTGCCAAAACAAATCCAAGGACTAAATGAGCATAATTACGCAACACTTTTTACACAAATAAAACCAGATCTAAGTAAGTGGAAAAATATCAGTTGCTCATGAGTAGGCTGAGCTAATATAATAAAAGTGAAAATTTTACCTAAATTAATTTTCCTATTCAGTGCCATGCCAATTGAGCTATCAGATATCTATTTTCTAGAGCTACAACAAAATAACATAAAAATTTATCTGGAAGAACAAAAATTCCAGAATATGAAGGGAACTAATGAAAATAAATGGTAGTGAAGGTGGCCTAGGTGTACCTGATCTGAAATTGTATTATAAAGCAGCAATTATTAAAATCACTTGGTGCTGGTTAAGAAACAGAAGGGTAGTCCAGTGTAATAGTTTAGGTACTAAAGACACAGTAGTTAATGAATACAGTAATCTACTGCTTGATAAAGCCAAGGACCCCAGCTTCTGGGATAAGAACTTACTGTTCAACAAAAATTGCTGGGAAATATGGATAACAATATGGTGGAAACTAGGAGTAGACCAATGTCTGACAGCACACACACAAATAAAGTCCATGTGGGTACATGATCTATGTATAAATATTGACACTACAAAAAATTAGTGGAACAAGGAATGATATACTTATCAGATACACGGAGAAGGGAAGGATTTCTGACTGAACAAGAGATAGGAAACACTGTGGATTACTAAATGGATAATTTTGATTGCATTGAATGGAAAATTTTTTGCACAAACCAAATCAATGCAACCAAGATTAGGAGGGAAGCAGAAAACAGGGAAACAGTTTTTGCAACTAGTATCTGTGATGAAGGTCTCATTTCTAAAGTATATAGAGATCTGAGTCAAATGTGCAATAATACAAGTCATTCCCCAATTGATAAATGATCAAAGGATATGAATACGTAGTTTTCAGAGAAATAAATTAATCCTATCTACAATCACATGAAAAAATGTTCTAAATCACTATTGGAGAGATGCAAATCAAAACAACTCTGAGATACCACTTCACACCTATCATATTGGCTAACATGACAAAACAGGATGATGATGAATGTTGGAGAAGATGTGGGAGAGTTGCGACACTAATTCGTTATTGGTGGAGCTGTGAGCTGATCCAATCTTTCTAGAGAGCAAATTGGAAGTACACCCAATGGATGGCAAAACTGTGCATCCACTTTGACCCAGCAACACATTTTCTAGGATTGTATCCCCAAGACATCATAAAAACGGGAAAGGGTCCACCATGTACAAAAATGTTTATAGGAGCTCTCTTTATGGTGACCAAAATTTGGAAATCAAGGAAATGCCCATCAACTGGGGAATGGTCGAATAAATTGTGGTATATGAATGTACTGGAATATGCTCTTTCTATAAGAAATGATGAACAGGAAGACTTCAGAGAAGCCTGGAAAGACTTCTATAAACTGATGCTGACTGAAAGGAACAGAACAAAGAGAACTTTGCATACAGCAGCAAGCACAGTGTACGAGGAATTCTGAAATCTAGCATCTGCCCCCGATTATACTTTTGTTTAGTCCACACATAGCGTTATTTTAAAATATTTAAAATGTTGTAACAATTTTACTTCCAATAACTTCTTGCATCCATTTATAGGACTTGGTGCCTCCTCTCACATGTGGCTTCTCCAGAAAGCTATCATATTATGGCTCTTGAGATTCTATTAATATGTATTTTTTTTACAGGAAGTGATTGGCTTTTAATTTGTTTCAACCAAAGGACAGATATTTCAAGGAGAGACATTTTCTAAATTAGCACAGTAAAAAATAGCTAAAGAACATTTTCCTAGTAGAAATTAACACAGAATGAATGCGGAATAAGGCAAACTGTTTTCTCTTGTATTATATTTATTTGGTGTGGTTTTTCTTATGGCTTCTCCCATTCATTACAATTCTTCTATGCAACATAACTAATGTGAAAATGTGGTTCATAAGAATATGTGTATAGAACCCATATAAGATTTCATACCGTCTCTGGGAAGGAGGAAGTGTAGAAAGAGATAAAATTTAAGGCTTATGAAAGTGATTGCAGAAAACTGAAAACAAATAAATTAATTTTCAAAAAAGAAATGAATACATTTCTCTTTCTTGCCATGAAGAGTTACCTAAATAGCTCAGGAGTAAAAAAGGTTCCAGGAAAAGTATAAAAAG
Source organism: Notamacropus eugenii (assembly GCF_028372415.1). NCBI lineage: Eukaryota > Metazoa > Chordata > Mammalia > Diprotodontia > Macropodidae > Notamacropus > Notamacropus eugenii. The sequence goes on from NC_092877.1 coordinate 1,454,705, forward strand.
GGACAAAATGGAATAGAGAGCAGCATAGTATGATGAAAATATTGCTAGAGTTGGATAAAAGCCCAAGATTTCTGTCACGTACTATTTATATCAACTTAGGAGAAATGCTTAAACATTATGGTCTGCAGTTTCTTCATATATCAAGTGAAATGGTTACTTTATATGATCTCTAACCTCCATTCTCACTTGCTTATCCTCCTTAGTCAACAAGAACTTTATCCATGTAGATGCCTGTATGCATCATTATGTGGCATACAGGCTCCAGGCATAATGGAAAATGGTAACCATTCATAGGGTTGTCCTTCCTTTGGTATTTTGGGCTGAAGATAATAGAATCATTCCTCATTCTGTATTTAACTGCCTACATATTATGGTCACAATTTTGAGGATCAGGGTCAAGTGCAAGCAGATAACATCTCTTCTTCACATTGAACCAAATCTTCTTTGAAAGAGAAGGTGGTAATCATTTTTAGACACCTATTATGTTTCAGGCACTGTGTTTAGGAAGCTACAAATATTTCTGAATTGATCCTCAAAACAACCCTGTGAGGTAGATGTTATTATTTTTATTTTATAGTTCAGGAAACCAAGATAGACAACTGTGACGTGACAAGTTAGTAACTTGGGAGGGGGCAGTGCATGTATGCTATTTGCCATGAGAACTTACTCTGTTGCTCCATATCTTCCCCATAGCATGTTTTACTTCTGCATTCCTCAGGGTATAGATCAAGGGGTTAAGGAAAGGAGTTCCAATGGTATAAAATACAGACACCAACTTATCCACAGGGAAGATAGTTGGGGGCCGAGTATATATGAAAATACAAGGCACAAAGAATAAAATGACCACAATTATGTGGGAGGCACAAGTAGACAAGGCTTCACGCTTCCCTTCTGCACTGTGATTTCTCAGTGAATAAAAGATAAAAACATAGGAAGTCATTAGAATTACAAAACTCATTATGCATAAGGCCCCACTACTGAAAACAAAAAATAGGTTTATCATATATGTGTCAGTGCAGGCCAATCTCAACAAAGGCTGCAAGTCACAGATATAGTGATCAATCACATTGCGATCACAGAAGGGTAAACTCAAGGCAAGGAAGAGATGAGTGATGGAATGCAGAAAAGATGCCACCCAGGCCAATATAACTAAAATCTCGCACATCTTCTGGTTCATGATGACTGTGTAGTGTAGAGGCTTACAGATGGCCACATAGCGGTCATAGGACATGAGGACAAGGACCAAGGTTGCCATGCATCCAAAAAAATGCATTCCAAATAGTTGAGCCATGCAACCTTCAAAGGAGATAGTCTGTTTTTTAGAGAGACTGTCTACAATTAGTTTGGGGGCTGTAGTACTAGAAAAACAGGAGTCTGCAAGAGACAAGTAGGTCAGAAAGAAATACATGGGGACTCCAAGTGTGGGACTAGTCTTGATGGTCAAAATGATGAGCAGATTTCCCAACACAGTTGCAGTATAGAAAACCAAGAAGATGACAGATAACATCTTCTTTTTCACTGGGTCTTGTGTCAGTCCAAGGAGAATGAATTCAGTTACATTATTTTTCATTTCTATGTCTTCAATGAAAATAGAAAGGAAATATGTGAGAACTAAATATAAAAAAGTAGCATTAGAAAAACAGACCGAGGGACCCTATGTGTTATTGAATCATTGTCTGTTCTCAACCATTTCAGTGTTTCTTGCATTCTTAAAAATCTTACATGGAATATGCAAAGAACATACACTTCCTGCAATCTCTGGTGATTTACTCTTCTCATTTCTTGAGCTTGTTTATGAAGAAATAATTTTCTGCCGGTAAAAGTACAAAGTATGACTTATTAACTTATTGAAGTTAATACTTGTAAATTGATATTTTCCTTGCTAATTTCCTATTCAAGTATTTTATAGTTTTTATTGATAAGAAATATTCCATTCTTTAAAATTTAAATATATGTGTGTGTGTGTGTGTGTGTATGTGTGTGTGTATCTTCATAAGTTAGAGTTATTGCTTCTGCTTCTGATCTCTGGAGTAAATTATGGGGAAAAGTCTCTCTTTCCATATGAAAATTCTTCAAATATTTCCAGAAACTATGATTTCCTCTTCAAATATTTTGTTTTAATTAAAAGCATTTCCAGTCATTTAAAGCATTAAACGGTATATAATATGTAGTTTACCCACCTTCCTCATTGTAAATCTATAGAAGTCTTACTGATTATAAATTTATTTTCTTAAATGCAGCACATTCAACTGGGCAGAATACTCCAGATATGATTTGATAAGCTCAGAACACAGTATGATCATCATAATCCTCATTTTGGAAAGTACATCTCCTGTAATTCAGTAAAAAATTCAATAGTCATAAGTGTGTGTGTGTGTGTGTATGCGTGTGTGTATTCATGTATAGCAAATTCAATGAACATATATGCATACGTGTGTATTGACATATGCACATCTATGTACATACACACATAACATCTATTCACACATAAATTAATTTATAATATGTCATCATTGACATGCTGTTCATCTATCATTGTAGGTATCATATCAAAAAAAGGAAATAATATTATTCACTTGTGATTCATTCTTTCTCAAATTCATTGGTTTCTGTTGATTAATGTTTTGACAGTGATCACAAATCATCTTTTAACAACACATTTCATATATTGTCTCTAAGAATTTAATTCAACATTATTAGTTACATTTCAAGAAGCTACTATCATTCCCTTTTGAGAAAATTATTGTTCATTTCATCTGAAAGGAAAGAGAACAACATTAATAACTTCTGATCATAAGGAGTTTCCTTTTTTACTAATAGGGGGTAGGAAACCTCATAAATATAGATCTAGAACTGACCATACAAATTTTTCTTTCAAATTCATCATTCTATAAGTGAGGAAATTGAGTAGAAAGATGATTTTTCCAAGGTTACAAAAGTGGTCAGTGAAAAAAAAAACAAGATTCAAATTTGCGACCTCTGAATCTAAATTTAGTCCTCTTATCAATTTACTATAGTGTCTTTAAACTAAAAATGTTAATAAATACAATCGATAATGATCAAAGAATATGAACAGGTGACTTTCCACTGAAGAAAGCAAAACATTTTTAATTACGTTAAAAAAACGCTCCAAATAATTACTGAATAGAAAAATACAAATTAAACCAACTTTGAGGTATCATTTTACACCTACTAGATTAACTAACATGATTGAAGGGAACAGTGACAAATATTGGAGGGGATGTGGAAAAATTGGGACTTTAATTCATTTTTGGTGGAATTTTGAACTGACCCACCATCTTGAATACTAATCCAGAAATGCACCCAAGGAACTATTACACTGCATGTATCCTTTGATCCAGCAATACCACAATGAGGTCTATTTCTAAAGATAACTAAGGAAAATAAAGAAGATCTATATATATTCTAAAATAATTATAAAAACTCTCTTTATAGTGACAAAAGACTGGAAATTTGGGAAATGACTGCCAATTGAGGAAAGACTGAACAAGTTGTGGTATATGATTGTGATGGAATATTATTGTGATAGAAGAAATGACGAGCTTGATTGTCTTATGGAAAGACTTGCATGGAACAAAGAAGAGTAAAATGAGCAGAAGCAAGAGAACATTGTTTGCAGTAACACTTGTATTAAGAATGTCGTTCACTCATAAATACAATAAAAGTTTATCTAGAAGGGACTTATAAAGATACTATCTGTCTCCAGTGAAAGAACTACTCACACATATATACATACACATAGAGTATGTACGGATGTATGCATGGGTACATGTGCATACATACACCCATATATGCATACATAAGCAAAATACACATGTGTATCTACACACATGTGTATGTGTATACGTTGTGTTTTTTTCAAAAATTTGCCATGTAAAACATTGAGGATAATGATAATGCCTATCAGTTGTCCATATGATTATACTCACACTGATTAGATGTATTGAATATCATTGAGACTGTAGATAGTGGGTAAAAGGAATGTTAATGGAACTGATAAGGGGGAAGATACAAATAACCTCTTAAATCCCCTCACAGAGGCAGCCAGGTGATGCATTTGATAGCGCTCCAGTCCTGAAGTGAGGAAGACTCATCTTGAGTTCAATTCAGACACTAGCTGTGTGATTCTTGGCAAAACACTCAACCCTGTTTTCCTCAGCTCCTCATCTGTAAAATGAGCTGGAGAAGCAATGGCACAGTAGTCTAGTATCTTTGCCAAGAAAATCCCAAATAGGGTCATTAAGAGGTGGAAAAAAGCTGGAAAAAATAACAAACCAAATCACAAACGCAATATCTTTTCCCCTTTCTATATTAGTTTATTGTACTGATTAATAAATAAGACAAAAACCTAAAATTATAAAATTTCAGATTTAACACGAACTTTAATCCATCCACTTCCTTCCAACAATCCCTTCAACAAATAACTAACAAGGGTTTATCCAAGATTTTTTTTTAAAGATTCTCTCCAATTGGATTGAGGGTAGGGGTAGAGGTAGACTTTGTTTTCCACCAGAATTTGAAATATCTGCAATTTTTAGGAATCTTTTTTTCTACTTTTATTCTCCTTTCCTTCTCTCCTCCCTTTCTTCCCCTTCCTCCCTTCTTTTCTTCCTTCCTTCATCCATTTATTCCTTCCTTTCTCTTTCTTCCTTCCTTCTTTCCTTCATCTATATCTTAGTTTCCTTCTTTCTTTTTCTTTCATCTTTCCTCCCTTTCTCTTCCTTCCTTTCTCTTCCTTGTTTCTTTCCTTCCTTTCTTTGATTAGATATAAGTTCCAAACTATAAATGCTATAAAATTGAAGAGAACAGACAATTACTGTTAGATAAAAAACTCAGGGAAGTTTATAGAGAAAGGGACAAAATTGTAGTGGCCACCATTAAAATACAGGCAGAGGGTAAATTGAAAGTGACCCATCCAGGAGATATATGAGATATATAATAAATCTAATATATCATAAACATTATATAGCGCCTTCAAAGATTTTCCAAAGAAAATTAACAATTTAGCCTAGAAGAACCTTGAATGATGTCCAAGGAAAATGTTTCACTATTTCTATGGCCACGTATCTGTACCAAGGTACATCAGACTATGATTTTCAAAGGATAGGTCACTGAGGCAATGTGCAACTCCCATGTAACAACATCCTTGCACTGCAACACTGCCACTACTTTACTGAGATTAGCATCTCATTGCCAGGCTTATCATACCTTCTGTTTCAATGTAGTGGAGCAGTGGTTTCCCCATACTTGCATCATCCTGACTTCACTACTTTACCATACCTTCCTGTAAGGAGAAAATTGAGCTGTTTCCATTGCCTTACTTGTGACCTTGATCCTTAATGCTTTGCCAAATGATGCAGATTATATGTCACTCGGGCCAAGGTAGGATTTACTGGCATTGAAACATGTAGCATTATGTTGGGTTGTTGGAGAATTACACATTTCAATCTCGGAAAAATAACAAAAATAATAGCAACATTAGTCTGTAATAACAGTACTTATAAAAATAATGAGACAAAAGGAGTAAAAGGAGAAGGAGGAAAAGGGGGAGAAAGAGGAGGAGAAGAATGATTGAACAGAGTAATTGAGAATGTAATGATGGGTTACAATGGCAGTCTATTTTTATCCTCCCTGTGTCTTTCTCTGAGTCATATTCTTCTGTTCAATTCTGCTTTCTCTATGTTATACTTCAATGATCAGAATATGAAACTTTTTAAAATAAATTCTTAGTTGTGAAATTTTCTTAATTGTGATAATGCTTGGTCTTCACTTACAACATGTGCTCTAGGATTTTCTCTTACTCCAAGGAAAATAAAATAAGTTAGTAATAGTTTTGCATTTTCCTAGACTGTAAATCTAGATGCTATTACTCACTTTGCTAGGAGAGATAGAGAGACAGAGGCAGAGAGATAAGAGCCTTTAAGGGTTTGCACCTATCTTCAGAATCATGATTTTAGCTGCATAAAATAAAATGCTGCAAACTAGAAAGGAAACCAATTATATTGAATTATAATTATTAAAATATTGAAAAAAATTACAGTACCAGTTTAAAAAAAACTAACTCAGAGAGGAGCCTTTTCGAAGTTATAGGACCAAGGTGGGGATCATAAAATGTGTGAGTTCATATCCAAAAGTCATGTTGTTAACTAAACTGAGAACAATTCCTTTAGACAATCCATATGTTTATACCCAGTCTTTCCTTCTTCCTGGTTCTGTGTTGCTTAGGGGACAAATTAGTGGCGGACCCTTAATGGTTTATTTGAATTGTCCTGTTATAAGTACCCTGCTTTCAGCAAATAGGAAATTATCAAACTTATTGAAAAATATTGTTCTTCTAGATTCACAATAGGGACAATTTAAGAGACTCTTACCTTTGACAGTAAAAAAAATAAGTGACATCTTGCCTTCGTTTTCAGAATTTTACAAGGACAAAGGAGTTGGGTTGAATCATATATTTATTCATTTATTCCAATCCTCCTTCATAAGCTCTGCTCTCTGCTAAAAAAATGACCAATATTGCTCTTTAAAGTGTCCTTATATTAAATGTATCAGAGTTGAGTCTCCCAGAAGACTGCATCTGAGCCTTCAGGGAAATAAGAGCAAATATCTTTAGCCAATTAGTGTGTGTCTGTGCTGGCACAAGGCTACAGCTCATCTGGGAAATAGAAGATGGAATCTTTTATTCATTTTCCTTTCCTTTCTTGAGACTGAAAAGTCATTTCACATCATTGTTACATAAGAACAAGAAACTATTTTGGGTCATGGTGAAAAGTTGTCAGTGCCAGGAACTCATCACCATAGTAGCCAGAGTGCTTGTGATAGGACATCTGGACATGAGGACTGTTGATTTCTCTCCTTATACTATAACTTTTCCAATATAATTGGTCTTCCTTTAATTGTACGTGTTTTTAATTATGTGTTATTCTGAGATGTCATCAATAGGTTTCACTAGACCATAAACGGAATACAAAAATTTTAATAATGATAATTCTAGGGCCTCTCAAATAAAAGAAGTTAACCTTCTCAAACATGTGGAGATAATGACTGGATCACCACTTCTCCTAGCATGAATGTGAAATATTCCCACCATCCTCTTTAGTGTCATTTTCCTTGTCATTAACTTGTGGTTACAACCATAATAGTCTTTCTTACAGCCCACGGATTAGAGAAAGTTATTGTAGGATGAGATCTTAGGAATCATACAGCCTAGATTGCTCATTTAACAGAAAGAAAATCGTGGTCCACACAAATTTAGTGATTCATCTAAAAATGTGCTTTGTAAAGATATAATCATTCAGCACAAAATGAAAAACTATACCAGGCAAATTACATTGAGTTATATGTTTTCATACTTGATAGAGGAAAAAAAGTGATTCACTATAAGGTTTTCCTTCCTGATTACATAACTTTTTTTTGGTAACTCTCTTTTACAATTTTCATGAGCTTGCAGGTATAATGACCAGCCATTTTGTTTTCTTATGTACCTGGGAGAGTATAAGCTATTTTGTCTCAGGATCTTCACTTGCAAAAACTTAGTATCTCCCTTTAAGCAAAAAACTGTGTTCTGCTCAAAGTGAGTGGCTACTAAAACATTGTTGATGGATGAATTCTTTCCATCTTATCTTTTAAAGCCCTACACAGTGTAGTGCTACTTAATTTTCCAATACCATTAGACCTTGCTACCCTGCTAAATCTCCATGATCTAAAAAAATTGTGCTCTTCTCTGTTCCTGACAAATGATATTTTCCCTCCCCTGACTCCTGTCAAACCTTTACACTGGTTATCTTACATTTTAAATAACTGAACTACCTTACAAAATAATTTTCCTCCTTTAAGATGCAACTCAAAGAGGATCATTTATATGTCATTTCTAAACCAACGAAAGCTAGTGGCCTCCCATCTAATGTACCATAATTGATTGATTCAATATTTTAACGATTTTTGATTTGATTGGACTGTTACCTATTCCCTAGAACTAACTTACAGTTTTGTAATTATTATTTAAATATACTGAGGGAAGGAGCCAAGATGGTGAAGTAGAAGGGATGACCTACTCAAGCTCTACCCCCAGAGTCCATAAAATACATAAATAAATTCTAGAGAAGCAGAAGCCACAAAAGACTGAGTGAAATAGATTTCCAACACAATGCCTGGAAGGCCAACAGTAAAGGTGTATCACACCAGGCTCAGAGAGGATTGCAGCCCACGAAGTGCAGCTCAGTCTTGGCCACCCAGCACAGCACGAACATGACTGGAGCAGGCTCCAGGGCACAGAATCATAGGTAGTAGCTGCAGTTTCCAGATTTCTCAACCTACAAATGCCAAAGACATCTTCAAAAGTCAGTGAGAAAGCTCTTTTACCTGAATGAGAAGGAAGAAGGATCCGGCCTTTGCCATGGCCCCAGGACAACAGCAGCCACTGCAGCTGGAGCGTCCATTTTTGGAGCTCTTAGTCTAAAGACCCTGGGGGAAACTGAACTGCCTCTCTGGGTCTCAGGTTGGAGTGGCAGTGCTGGACTGAGGAAGAAAGCTGATATAGAGGAGTTGGTGGTGACAGTGGAAAGAGAACCTGACTCAAAGATCCTGGGCAGAAAAGTTTGTGGATCTCCCTGACCAGAATGCAGGCCAGGAGAGGAGTAAACTTCCCTTCCTTTATTGTGTCACCTTGAAGGAAACGAGAACTTACATGTCACTAGAATATATTCCCCACTTAACAGAGGACTCAAAAGTCAAACTATTGGCTGAGAAAATGCCAAGAAAAGGGAAAAAATAAGACTATAGAAGGTTACTTTCTTGGTGAACAGGTGTCTTCTTCCATTCTTTTGGATGAGGAAGACAAAAGTGTACCATCAGAGAAGATGCAAAAGTTAAGGCTTCTGAATTCAAAACCTCCAAAAAAAATATGAAATGGCCTCAGTTAATGGAAGAACCCAAAAAGGATTTTGAAAATCAAATAAGAGAGGTGGAAGAAAAATTGGGAAAAGAAATAAGAATGATGCAAGGAAATCATGAAAACTGAGTCACCTGCTTACTAAAGGAGACCCAAAAAACGCTGAAGAAAATAATACCTTTAAAATAGACTAATTCAAATGTGAAAGAGGTTCAAAAAGTCAATGAGGAGAAGAATACTTTAAAAAAACAGAATTTGCCAAATGGAAATCTCACTGAAGAAAATAATTCTTAAAAATTAAAATGGAACAGATGGAAGCTAATGATTTTATGAGAGAACAAGAAATTACAAAACAAAACCAAAAGAATGAAAAAATAGAAGACAATGTGAAATATCTCATTGGAAAAACAACTGACTTGGAAATTAGATCCAGGAGAAACAATTTAAAAATTATGGGGCTATCTGAAAGCCATTATCAAAAACAGACCCTAGACATTATCTTTCATGAAATTATCAAGAAAAACTGCCCAGATATTCTAGAACTATGGGTTAAAATAAATATTGAAAGAATCCATCAATCGCCTCCTGAAAGAGATCTTAAAAGAAAAATTCCTAGGAATATTGTTGCCAAATTCCAGAGTTCTCAGGTTAAGAAGAAAATATTGCAAGCAGCCAGAAAGAAACAATTCGAGTATTGCAGAAATACAATCAGAATAATGCAGGATCTTGAAGCTTCCATATGAAGGATGTAAGGGTTTAGAAAATGATATTCCAGAAGTCAAAGGAATTCGGATTAAACCAAGAATCAGCCAGTAAATTTGAATACAATACTTCAAGGAAAAATTGCTCATTCAATAAAATATAGAACTATCAACTATACTTGATGAAAAGACCAGAGTTGAAGAGAAAATTTGACTTTCAAACACAAGAATCAAGAGAATCATGGAACAGTAAACAGGAAAGAGAAATCATAAGGGACTTACTTGTTGGGATTGGAAGCTCAATTCCGTGTGGACAGTCTCGGGCAGGTAAAGGTGGGAGCTTCTAAATCTAAGAGCTCTCACGAGACCCCCCCAGGAAACGGCAGGGAATCGAGGTGAACCGAGCTATCTCGAGTAATTCCGCCTCTTCCCGTGAGAAACGTGATGGGAGAGAGATCTCCCTGCCCTCGAGATTGTCCCGGATCTGGGCACACCTAGTTACCTAAAAGCACGGTATTCAGATGCAAACTATGCGGTTGAAGGTTAAGTAGGATTGAGGAATCCTGAAAGCTCTCTTAGCACGTGAGGAGCCAAGAGGACAGTAGGCTCCGCTTTTCTTCTTTCCTCTCTCCCCTCCCCCTCTCTCCCCGCTTGTACTTCTACTTCCAATCCCTTAAGATCTTAGCCTCCTTAGGAAATCTCCCCCTCTTCCTCCTAAGGAAGACCTCCCTGCACTTGTAACCAAGACCCTGAAATAAAGCTCAACCCTTGTTCGACTCTGGAACGTCCTTTCTCTCATATGAGCATCCAGTTTTGGCCAACCGAAGACCTTGGAGGTGAGGTAAGAAGACTCGGGTAGCCCACACAGGCCTCTAGGCCTGGCAGGTGGCGCCTCAACAGAGGACTGGGAGCTCAGATAATCCTGGGTGCTTTGGGAACACCCGGAAGGGGCTGTGAAAGAAGCGAGTCCCGAATCCTAGATTCGGAAGGAGAGAAAGAGTGAGAGAAACTTCCCACACCCATAGGAAAAGGGCAGAGATGGGGAATCTATTGCCAGTAATAAAGCCAGAGGAACAGGAGGTCTGGGCTGAGAAACTTCACAGGGAATGCAGGAAGGCGGGGGTCACAATAGAGTTAGATGACCTCCGAGAATTTTGTAAAAGGATTTGGAAAGTTTCTCCTTGGCTCAAGCAGGCAGGACTATCAAGAGAAAAATGGGGAGCGGTCGGAGAGCAAATGACTGCTTATGAGCAACAATACCCTGGGGAGCTGGAGGATTTAGATTTCCTGATATTCGGTGTAATTAAGAGCCTTTTCGAAGGGCCGGAGAGACCAGGGCGCGATTGGAATGAGAGTGGAAGCGGAGAGAGGGGAGGGGAGAACCCTGGTAAGCAGAACGTTAAAGAGTGTAAGAAAGAAATAAGTACAGGGAGGGGACAGGATCAGCTTCCCATAGCTATTGCCCTTCCGTTAAAGCACTCAGTTCAAATCCAGTTACTAAAGGAAATAGGACAGAATAGACCTGAGTGTACAATCTGGTTCAATGGAATTCCCATGACTGGCCTCCTTGATACTGGAGCAGATTGGACCTGCCTTAGTGATCGCTCAGTACCCCAGCACTGAAAGCTCAAAGAAAGCCAGAGACCAGTGTGGGGAATAGGAGGGTGCCAAAATACCTTAGAGACAATGCACCCAGTAAAGTGGGAGGCAGAGGATCGCCAAGGGACCGTATGGCCATTGGTGATTCCAGGACTTAGTTTTAACATCTGGGGCAGGGACATCATGAGCCGCCTGGGGATGAGGTTATCAAATTTTTAGTAAGGGCCATTGCTGTTGCTCTGGAGTTCCCACCCTTGAATTGGAAGTCAGACACCCCGATTTGGGTGGAGCAATGGCCCCTGACTCCAGAAAAACTCCAGGCACTACAACTATTGGTTAAGGAGCAATTAGAAAAAGGAAATATAGAGCCATCAAAGTCACCCTGGAATGCTCCTGTGTTTGTTATAAAGAAACAATCTGGGAAAGTCAGGTTCCTTACAGATGTTAATCAAGCATTTGTAAGTACCTGGCAGCAACTATACCAAAATAAACAGCCACTATGCATTCTTACCAATTTCACCTTAAAGGCGATTCTCGCTAAACAAAAGAGGGGGAGATTAAGAGGCCTAATACAATCAGAGCTAAGAAAAAGAGGCCTAATACAATCAGAGCTTGATACAGCTGTCTCAAAAGGCTCACATACTACTCCAGCTATTAGACATTTTAAGATACTAATCTGGGGTCCAGGGTATGTTTGTGTCTCCACAGGAAAAGGTCATGGGTGGATTCCCATTAGAAGGATCCGTAAGTGGGAACCGATGTCGGAGACGGCGGAAACGCAGGAGGTGGAGACCCCAGAGAGCCCGGAGACCCCGGAGAAGGATCATACACCACCTGAGCCTGCTGCTGACAGCTTTAACTTTGCTGCCCAGAGAGGAAGCAGCCCTCATCACAACCACAGACACTGCTGCTGACAGCTTCCCATCTAGGCATCTCTTTCCACCGGCTGAAGGAGGACTTTGATATCACAAACCCAATACATTGGGGGAGGAAGGGGTGACCAACTTTTCACCTGAATACCACAGGCTTGGCCATTCAGGCTTGGCCGTTGAGATCCATTTGCATGACTGAGGGGGTGGTGATGTGTAAGTCGCCAGCACTAGCTGCTTCTCTTAGAATATGCTTTGGGATTAGTTGATTGCACTTCCCCTGTTGTAACTCAGCCATTTAGTTTCATCTGTGTTTTATTTGATGCCTCCCTTTGTCAGTTGTGCTAGCTGCAGATTTCTGTGTGAATGAAGTCTTGTTGTAGGGTACTCATATGTTAAAGGCCTTCCTAATCCACTCAGCCTCCAGCCACTGTTTGCTCTAGAGCCAGGTGCGCTCCGCGCATAACAAAGAAGGGGAGATGTTGGAATTGGAAGCTCAATTCCGTGTGGACAGTCTCGGGCAGGTAAAGGTGAGAGCTTCTAAATCTTAGAGCTCTCACGAGACCCCCCCCCCCCCCCCCCCAGCAAACGGCAGGGGATCGAGGTGAACCGAGCTATCTCGAGTAATTCCACCTCTTCCCGTGAGAAACGTGATGGGAGAGAGATCTCCCCGCCCTCGAGATTGTCCCGGATCTGGGCACACCTAGTTACCTAACAGCACGGTATTGAGATGCAAACTATGCGGCTGAAGGTTAAGTAGGATTGAGGAAGCCTGAAAGCTCTCTTAGCACGTGAGGAGCCAAGAGGACAGTAGGCTCCGCTTTTCTTCTTTCCTCTCTCCCCTCCCCCTCTCTCCCCGCTTGTACTTCTACTTCCAATCCCTTAAGATCTTAGCCTCCTTAGGAAATCTCCCCCTCTTCCTCCTAAGGAAGACCTCCCTGCACTTGTAACCGAGACCCTGAAATAAAGCTCAACCCTTGTTCGACTCTGGAACGTCCTTTCTCTCATATGAGCATCTGGTTTTGGCCACCCGAAGACCTCGGAGGTGAGGTAAGAAGACTCGGGTAGCCCACAGGCCTCTAGGCCTGGCACTTACTAAAGTTTAATTGTTTATATTCCTACATAGAAAGATGATAATTGTAACTCCTGAAACTTTTCTCATTATTTGGGTAGTTGGGCATACATATATACATACATACACACACAAACACATATAGACAGAGGGCACAGGGTGAGGTGAATAGGAAGGGATGATATCTAAAAAGAAAATTAAGAGGGGAGAGAGGAATATATTGGGAGGAGAAAGGGAGAAATGGAATGAGGCAAATTGTCTCTCGTAAAAGAGGCAAGAAAAAGCATTTTCATTGGAGGGGAAAAGGGGGGATGTGAGAGGGAAAAAGGGAAGCTTACTCTCATCACATTTGACTTAAGGAGGGAATAATATGCTCACTCAATTTTGTATGAAAATATATCTTACACTACAGGAAAGTAGGGGAGAAGGGGGTATGTAAGAGGATGATAGAAGGGAAGACAAATGGAAAGAGGGAGTAGTTAGAAGTAAACACATTTGGAGAGAGACAAGGTTAAAAGAGACAACAGAATAAATGGGGGACAGGATACAATGGGGGGATGTATTGTTAGTCTTTCATAACATGACTATTATGGCAATCTTTGACATAACTACACATGTATAGACTATATTAAATTTTTTGCCTTCTCAGTGGGGATAGGTGAGGAGGGAGGAAAAGAGAGAAGTTGGAACCCAAAATTTTAGGAATGAATGTTGAGAATTGTTCTTACATGTAACTAGGAAACCAGAAATATAGGTTATTGGGTATATAAACCTATCTTGTCCTACAAGAAAGGAAAGAAGATGATAAGAAAAGGGAGCAGTGTAAAAGAAGGGAGGGCAGATTGTGGGATGCGGTAATCAGAATGCATGAGGGTGTTTGTAGAGGAAAGATGGGTAGAATATTTGGAACTGAAAATGTGGAAATTAATGTTGAAAAAGTAAAATAAATAAATTAATCAAAAAAATAAAAATAAATATATTTCAGTGGAAGGGGGAAAAAACATTCTCGTGCAATATTCTGTTTTTAGGCTATTTGAGTTATTCAGTGTCAGTTCACCAATGGATCTCAAGTAAATCTTCTCTGTCTTTGTAGGACCTGAAAGCATGTGGTTCATTTGATATAGAGTGTGAGTATCTAGGGTAATTCAGACCCCACATACACAACATATACACAACAAAATGAATCATTAAACCTGAGCTTCTCTTTACTATATGTACTCCTCTAATAAGGGACAATCAGAATTTTCACTCTTAGTGAATTTAGTATATAAATTTTCCACAGCTGCTGACATGATCTAAATGTCAGAAGCAGGATGGTGGAGTAACATCATGAACTTTCTAGAGTATTGCCCCCAAGTCCAACCAGACATCTTTAGAAAATGTCTCTAAACAAATTCTGTAACTGAAGAACCCACAGAATGATGGAGTGAAGCAAATCTCTTCTTGAAGGCTAGGATGTAGTGCTGTTGGTAAAGCTCAGGACAGACCTTTGGAGATACTGTTCTTTGAGACTGTGCTCATTATCATCCGGAATGACTCTCCAGGCCCCACCCACCCATCCACCCAGAGGTTTCTGTCTCCATGAGATAAACAAGAGAACTACAGAATACAAGGGATATGTAAAATAGACGCCCTTTAGGCTAACATTCTTTAAGACAATAGGACTGGCCAAATTACTAGGATGGGAGAGGAGTAGGTTGTCACATAGACTTGCAGTTTCTGTGTATAAATACTCTGACCCTCGAATCAATAAATGGAGGTGCCCTATCTTCTTCCTCCACCCTATGACTTTCTTTTTCACCACTGTCACCGAGCCACTTGGGGACGCAAGTCGTCCCCCCCAAATGGCTCCCAAACAGGGACCTGACCTAGGAAGGGGACTCGTCTTTCGGTGATAGTAGCCCCCTTGGAAGGAGCTCCGAGTTGTAACAAAGCAACTAAGGTAAGGGGAAGCCTCAAAGAACCCCTGAGGGAGCAATTCACTTTATCCACCTTTCCCGCAGACACAGTAAAATCTGAGCAATGATAGGCTTACAGTGAGAGCTTACTGCGTTTAACAGAATCTAAAAGCAGATTCTGCTCATAAGAAATCAGAGCTGACAAGTAAATAGCAAAAGAAAGGTTAACAATGAGACAGATAGGAGCCAAGATGGCGGAGTAAAAGCAACGACTCACCTAAGCTCCTGGAAAAACTCCTCTGGATATCTCCGGGGGGAGAGTCTGACCAGACTTTGGAGGTGTAGAATCCAGTGGGTGACGGACTTTGAGGGATTCGGAGCCCAGGCTGGACCGGAGGGTCCATGGGAGGGATCTGTTCCGCGGGGGTAAGACCCCGGCGCACAGCGCAGCGTGGTCGGCGCAGCAGGGCGGAGGGGACCAGAGGAGCCCGAGAGTGGCGGGCGAAACCAGCGGAGCACGAGACAAGCCAAACCGAGTTGGTGAGAGCCGCTGAGCACCAGATATCAGCGCAGCAGCCCTTGAAATCTTCAGCCTGAAGACGGACTTCGGTGGGTCACTACTTGAACTTCCAGGAACTGGGATGGCAGAGTGATCAGTAAGTGCTCTCTCCTCCCTCCTGATGACCGTGAAGGAACCATAAAATTCTTCCCCAGATTAATCCTGGATCAGCGGGAACAGCAGAAGCGGGCGGGTGGTCTCATAACACCAGAGGCTGGAAAAGTGGCAAAGGGGGATTCTTCCTACGGTAGCGGAGATGGCTGGAGGGACAGACGACCCAGGGCAGAGAAAATTCGCACTGAGACCCAGGCAAGCCTCAGAGCCGGGAGACGAGCCCAAGGAGGGGCGGGAACACGCGTTAGCTTCTAGGCGTGCCCCAGCCCTCCAGGGGAAAAGGGAAGACAATAGGGAAGCTGGGATCACCATCCCCTGACCTTGCCTTTGCCTCAAGTCAGCTGAAGAGATATCCTGAGGACAGACCACCCCTCCCACATACCTAACAAACTAACCCCAGGGTTGATCGGGGAAACAAAAAACAAAAGCCTGCTTTTAGCCTAGACACACATCAGCTCAACTTAAAGATCTGTACCTTCTGACTGAAAGAACCAGAAGCTACAACACTCAGCCAACATCATGAATCGGAAAAAGCAGACGAAAAGTGAAAAAACCATAGAATCTTTCTATGGGGATAAGGACCAAAACACAAACACCAAAGAGGTCAGAGCTGAGACTGTACTTTCATCTGAAACCTCAGATGGGACTATGAATTTCTCGCAAGCACAACTAGATTACCTGGAACGTCTGAAGAAGGATATAAAAGAAAAACTGGCCAATGATTTTAAAACTATAAAAAAAGAATTCACTGATGAGAACATCACCCTGAAAAAGAAAATTGAAGAAATGGAAAAGGAAGTTCAAAAATTAACTGGAGAGAATAATTCCCTAAAAGGAAGAGCTAATCAAATGGAAAAGGAAACCCAAAACCTAATTGGGAAAATTGATCAGATGGAAAAGGAAACCCAAAACCTAACTGGGAAAATTGGTCGAATGGAAAAAGAAGTACAAAAATTAAATGGAGAAAATAGCTCCTTAAAGGGAAAAATTGGTCAGATGGAAAAGGAGATGGAAAAGCTAACTGAAGAAAACAATGAGACAGATACTTTTTAAGGGCAGAAACACTCAGGTAGGGATGGACTCGGAGAAGAGGTGGACTCCTGGTCAGAGGAAGCCTCAGTACCCCTAGAACCCTCGGCTCCCAAAGAGATGCTGCCATTCTATACTCCTCCAGAAAGGAGAAAACCAGCAGGTCCTTTATTCAAGACTCATCTTCTGCCTATACCACTGCAGCTATCACTTTTAGAAAAAACTTCCCAAGAGGCTAGGGACAGAGGAGAAGAAATGCTTTTGGAAATGAGCCTACTATTGCCAGTGACAGAAACCCCAGAACCCAATAATCCAGAAGGAGTTGCAAGAGCCTTCATCCCTCCGAATTTTAAATTTTTAAAGGAATTAAAACAAGAGGATATATAAATTATAGCCCAAGTAATTCTTACATTCAATCTCTTTCAGACAGAACTTCTCAGACAGCCCTATGCCCCACTAATTGGAGTAATTTAGAAAAACCACTCTTGAAAGAGATTGCTTAATAGGGAAATTTGAATTTCATAAAGGACGTTTGGAACAAAGTAAAAGAAATCAAGCCAAAGGTCTAATTTGGAGGAGGATTTCTGACAATCTTTTCTCAGTTTTTGATATTTTCTCAGTTTTTTGAATTCTTTTTTAGTGTCTATATATGTATACTGTCTCTATATATTCTGTGTGAGTGTGTTTCTGTTACTCTTTCCCATGTTTTCTCTTTCCTTCCCCCTTATCCCTTCTCCCTGATGAATGAAGCATCAGGGAGGAGAATGGGAGAAAGAAAGAGAGAAACTAACCTTATAAGCAGTTTCAGATAAGGTACACAAGGAAATAACATATGTATAGTTTTGAGGAAAGCATAAAAGTTTTAGAAATTGTTGGAAAGTTGTTGGTAAAATTCTCTTTCTCTTTCTACCTTCTAACCCTGGCCATGTTGTGAAGGTAGAGAGAAAAACAAGAAGAAATCAGGGAAGCTTTCCCCCTCATATCAGAGAGGCAGACAGACTGACTAGCATTTTAATTATCTCATGCCTCACTTAAAAGAGAAAAGATTTTGTATAATGGGAATTAACCAATAACTTATTATTCTGGTCATATTTTAAATGAAACATGTCACTCCTAATTAGATGTTTAAGACAGGTCAGAATTTGTTATATTATTTGGCACTAAGGAAAATTGGGAAAAACGCATAGATCTGAAAAAGACACCTCCGAGATAAAGCTTTTGAACTCTCCAGGAGAAAGGAGGGGACTTGGCACCACTGGATAGTTGTCCAGAAGTCTCCCTTACTTCAGCTAATAGATTCAAAAGCCCTCTCTTTCAAAGAAATTCTTAAGGAATGGACACAGAAGCAAAATTTACTTGAGTAAAGGGTAGAACAATTAAGGTTTTGTTTTGTTTTGTTTTTTTGCCCAGCAGTCCCGACTCATCATCCAGCTAGGGCTGCAGTGAATAATCAGGACTGCTAAAGATAACTCTTATCATCCCAGATTAGATCAAGGGAAGAGAATGCTAAAGAACAGTAAGGAATTTAATTTACCCTCTCCCAAGAGTAGGGGTTGGGCCACAGCAGTATGAGATCACAAGCCAACCAGCCCCCACATTTTTAGTAAGGCCAGTCTTCCATTAATACTATTTATATGCGATGGTTTGGAAATGTAATTAATGACACCTAAGGTTCACTATTTGTGTTACTGTTGTGCTTGTAAATTGTAATAGTCTGGTGTTGTAAAAACTGAGTAACCCCCGTAATCCAGAAACAGTGTTAGAGAAACCAATTTCTAATCTGATTTTTGTTGAAACTAAAAAGTGTTGGGAAAATTGTGTAAAACCAGTTATGTTATTTTAAATTTTATCAGTCCTGCTAATCTGGTCTTATAATGTTTTGTTTTTAGTAATTGTCATTTAGAAAACCAGGTACTTTCACCTTTGCCTGTTAAAGAAGTTTCAGTTAAAGCAATTTGGCTATCATTTTAAAAGTTATAAGATTGCTAAATTATTTGGGGTTGCTGTTTTAATGCTAAACCTAAAATTGTTAATTGATTACTGCGTGTAGAAAGAAAGGAATTGAATGAAAACTTGATTTAGATTAGTTCTGCCCATTCAGAACAGTCCTCCTGTATGGTTGGGGGTTGCCTGGCATAGGTGCAGTACCAATTTCCTTTATTTTTTAAAATTGCTAAGGCACATGGAAACCGTACCTGTGGGTAGAGTTATCAACACTAAGAAAGAAATTTGATTGGCTTATGCAAATTATAAACAATGAATACGACTTGCTCAGAAGTTGTAATAAATAGAGAGGATTTTTGGAAATTGGCTATTACATCAGGACAAGTTTTAAATTTGAAACGGAAAAGATCTTAAATGGAGTTCCCTTATGTATATGTATGTCCTAGTAAATCTTTATTGCTTACTGCAACTCCATGAGAATAGAAATGACTATCTGGCTCTGAGCTGATTAGTGAATTTTGCTGTTTAAGGTGAAGGACACTGTGATTATCAATATTTTTGTTTTAAGTTTGAATCTGGGTATGGTTGTTTGCAATCAGTATCTGAGAGAAATGCCACAAGGTACTCAAAGGGAATATTTCCCACCAGACTATTCCTGAGTCTGGCTATAAAACAGATACTGCATGATAGAAGAATTTTACTCTTATCTGAATTCAAACAAAGTCCAGGATGTTTTATCCTGTCATATTTGCTACGTCACATGTCCCTGATTTCTCTTTCTATAAGCAAATTTCTATGATCAATAGCAAGTGACTAACAAAACATATGAGCCCCTTTTGTGTAATCTTACTGGGAAATCTAATATTATTTTTATCTGAAGTTAGAACATGTTCAGCAATCTAAGTAAACTACTTAAGACTCACCTAAAATGTCCCCATTGTTTAAAAGGATTTTATAAGCAGTAGTGTTTTTCCGTAATCAGTCTCTAACTCTTGTGAGATTATATTGCACCTTTTTGACTAAAACATTTTGTGTTATCTCGGAATTCTGTGATAATTAAGAATTTGATTTGTTCTAATATTTGGGGAATTCATATTACTTAAGGACACTTTTATACCAACTAAGCTTTAACGGATTTTAAATTTAAAAGGCTTATTTTTGTTTCAAAGTAAAAAGAGAACTATCATTTTAAAGATTTTCACCTAATTTTCTTTATACAAGTTTAGTGACTCTGTTAACATCAGGACAAATTTTAAACTGTTTTAAAACAAAAGAAAACACTTTAGAAGAAATATTTTTAAAACAATCTCTCTTGTAAAGCCAACTAAATTTTCACTGTCAAGACAATGTACTGATAAATATGCAGTGATCTATAAAGCAGAAAAGATCTTGCTGTTTTAATATGAATTTGTATTCATTCCATGGTCGAAGCACAAGTTAAAATTACTGTTTCAACTCATTAACAACTTAATTTCTAAAGTATTTCTTCCAGCGTGTACATAACTGGAAAAGGAGAAACTAGTCTGTGAAACAACGTTGTGTGTCTATTCAGTTGTAAAGTTCAAGTCTGAAATCTCTTTTGTTTAAGGCAATACAGTTATGCTATTGAATAGTAATAACTTGTGAGCTATCTTGTGTGTGGTAGAAATATAAAGGAAAGTGAAGCAGTATGAATGATGGGGTTCAGATTCTGGCAACCTCCCAGAACTCCCCTTGAATCTTGCCACTTAGCTTGACTTTTCATACTCAAATTTGTAGCCAGGTCTTTCTGAATCTTCCCACTTAATATGGCCTTTCATATTCAAATCTTTTGCCCTTGGCCTATCCTGGCCTTCCCTTGTCTGTTATGCCAGGGAAATTGTCTTTTATTTATACTACTTTTGTGCTTGTTTGGTCTTTGTCTAACCTGCATGCCAGGTTTACCTTTTCCAGAGTGCAGGCCATCAACTTCCAGATAACTGCTCAGGCTATGTATCCCTTGAACAGGACCCATTGAGGCAGGGACAGCTCTACATCCAATCTCAGAAGCCGGGACCTTCATCCTTTACCCCAAAAGATCTTGGATCCCATCTCATACACAACTGCTAGGGTGTATAATAATGGGAAATAGACAAGCAGATAGCTTGCTCTCATGCTGACAGTTTTAGAATCACAGCATTCCCACAACCAATTTCATCAATCAGTTTCCATGCTTCGCAGGCAATTTCACATTAGTAGAGAGCAAGCAATAACATTGTAGTAAAGTCTTGTCCACATTGCATTCTGTTTTTACCAGCTCCCTCAAATACATTTATCAATGCTCAAGGTTACAATCCTCTTGAAATATGGAAAATGGATGTCATACACATCCCAGAATCTGGAAGGAATAAATCCCTTTATGTGACTATAGACACATTTTCAGGTTGTACTATTGTCACCCCACTGATTGGGAATCAAGAAAATTTGTTAATGATCATCTGTTTAGGTGTTTTACAACTCTAGGTATTCCACAAATTATAAAAACAGATAATGGCTCAGGTTATACTAGTCAAGCCTTTACTAAGTTCTCTCTGTCATACAAAATACAGCATAGAACTGGCATCCCATATAATCCTACTGGTCAAGTCATTGTAGAACATCACAATCATGACATAAAAACTCTCCTCCCAAAACAAAAAAAGGGGGAGAAGAAGGCAAACGAATAAGGAAAAGAGTTCATATGGTGTTGTATACCATAAATTTCCTGACACAGATAGAGAGAGACTTATGCCTGCTCAAAAACAGTTTCAAAAAGGCAAAACACACCTCACTGATTGGAAAAAAGTGAAGGTGAAATGGAACAACACAAAGACAGGCCCTGTGTTAACGTGGGGGTGAGGGTATACTTGTATTTTCACAGGAAATGGTGAAGAAATGATCTGGATACTGGAAAGGAACATCTGATCTCTGTCATACATTGACGAAGATATGGATAGAGGGAAAAAAGAAGCCATGACTGATAAGACAATGAAGACACTCATTCTGCTTCTAGGCACCCTTCAGCTGACCACTGCAGCAGAAGAAATTGATTGAGAGGGAGATAGATAGACTTTTCTACATAATCCACCTTGGGTTAGGGTGGTGATATGGGGAGAGAAGATAGAGGAGGTAATCATGTTAGGAAATGGGTCAAAGGTTTTTGGGGAACAAATTTATACAGATAGAAAAATTTTTGCTTTTATGATTGGGAAATAACGTGCCTTAATTGTACTGTCACTGAATGCATTTGTCCTCTTATAGCTAATACTAGCATTATTTCTGTAATTATGTGTCCTAGGTTTGCTTTAATATCTATTAAAAGTATAGGCTGGTATATGTCTGTCTCTGATCAAACTTTTAATAAGTTAATGTTGAAAGTAAGACAGAAAAGATGTATAAGTTGCATTATTTTAGGCATTGTAAGCTTTGTGGCAGTATTGGTTTCCTCTGTATCAGTTGATTTATCTGGACATACCACTTAATGGATGCTTTAAGGGACACAGTTGTGGTGGTGGGAAACGAAGTTGATGTTCTTGAAACAAGATTGTCCATGAGATGTGATTATAGGTTCATTTCTATTTGTATTACTCCTGTCTATTATAATAGCTTTATATATAATTATACTAAGATTAGAAATCATTTGAATGGGACATGGGGAATAGCAGTCTTCCTTTGGATGTTGAAGATCTTAATCACATTGCTAATAATATAGATCGGGCCTCCAAGCAAAATCTTGACCCCACTGAAGCTGCAAGTGTGATTTGGGATTATTTTGCTAATACAAATCCCTTTGCATCTTTGTTCCATTGGCTCATGTCTATATTACCTCTATCCCTTTGTTTCTCTGTATGGAGCCACCTTCTTATAGGTGTCTTCTCTCTCATGGGAAAGATCTTCAGACCCAAGTACCTTATCTCTGGTTACAGCAAAAGATAGGGGGAAATGTTGAGAGCCTGGATGGAGTGCTGCTGGTAAAGTTCAGGACAGACCTTCAGAGAAAATGTTCTTTGAGACTGTACTCATTATCATCCAGAATGGCTGTCCAGCCCTCCCCCTCCCCCCCAGAGGTTGCTGTCTCTGTGAGATAAACAAGAGAACTACAGAATATGAGGGACATGTAAAATAGACACCCTTTACGCTAACATTCTTTAAGACAATAAGACTGGCCAAATTACTAGGACATGAGACACACATGTAGATGTGCAGCTTTTGTCTATAAATACCCTGACCCTGGGATCAATAAATGGAGTTGCCCTATCTTCTGCCACCTGCCCATGTCTTCCTTTTTCACCACTGTCACCAAGCCATGTGGTGACACAGGTCGTCCGCCATAATCTCCAGCCTACGACAGCTTGAAGGTCCCTGGGAAATGTCTGTCCCATTATTCTGGGAGCAGAGCACAATCTAGCATGGGTTGTGCTGGCACAGATAGGACCTGAACAGGCTCTAGAGAGACTGAATCTCTCACACCTGTGGTGGTGTCCAGACTTTAGGACCCCAAAACGCTAAGGACAAATTAGAAGGTCACTGCGAAAACCCAGTGGGACCAGTGAAGGAGAGTTGGAGTAGTCTGGTTCCAGCCACAGGGCAGCTGAGGAGGGAGGGGGCAGAGGAACCCGCCACAGACACAGCAGCAGATGGCAGCTGGAGTCACTGTTTTTGGAGCTCTGGAAGCACAGGTTGTGGGAGGATCGAACAGCTCACAGATTCATGAAATTAACAAGGAAACCTGCCCTGGTATTCTAGGAGCAGAGGGTAAAATAAATATTGAAAGAATCCACCAATCACCTTCTGAAAGAAATCTGGAAAGAAAACTTCCTAGGAATATTGTAGCCAAATTCCAGAGTTCCCACTTTAAGGAGAAAATATTGCAAGCAGCTAGAATGAAACAATTTGGGCATTGTGGAAATACAATGAGGATAACACAAGATCTAGCAGCTTCTACACTAAGGCATCGACGGGCTTGGAATATGATGTTCCACAAGTCAAAAGAACTAGTATTAAAACCAAGAATCACTAATCCAGCAAAACTGAGTGTTATACTTCAGGGGGAAAAGTGGTTATTCAATGAAATAGAGGACTTTCAAGCATTCTTGTTGAAATGACAGCAGCTGAAAGGAAAATTTGACTTTCAAACAAAAGAATCAAGAGTAGCATGAAAATATAAACAGGAAGGAGAAGCCATAAGGGAATTTCTAAACTTGAACTCTTTACATTCAGACATGGAAAGATAATATTTGTAACTCTTGAGGTAATTGGAGGGATTATACACACATACGCATGTGTATTTATGTGTGTGTATACATATATGTGTGTGTGTGTGTAAATATAAATATGTGTGTGTGTGTGCAGACAGAGAACACAGGGTGAGCTGAATAAGAAGGGACGATATCTAAAAAATAAAATTAAGGCATAAGAGAGTAATATATTGGAAGGAGAAAGGGGGAAATGGAATAGGGTTAACTATCTCTCATAAAAAAGGCAAGAAAAAGCTTTTTCAATGGAGAGGAATAGGGAGGAGATGAGAGGGAAAAAGCGAAGCTTACTCTCATCACATTTGGCTTCAGGAAGGAATACTATGCACACCCAATTTCGTATGAAAATTGATCTTACACTGCAGTAATGTAGGGTAGAAGAGGACAAGTGTGGTGGGGGAGTGATCGAAGGAAGGGCAAATGGGAGGAGGGAGTAATTAGAAGTAAACTCTTTTAGGGAGGGACAAGGTCAAAAGAGAGAATGAGGTAAATGAGAGGCAGGATAGCATGGAGGGAAGTGTAGTTAGTCTTACACAACATGACTATTACGGAAATCTTTTGCAAAAGTACACATATACAGGCTATATTGACTTGCTTGCCATCTCAATGGGGTTGGGTGGGGAGGGAGGAAGGGAGAGAAGTTGGGACTCAAAGTTTTAGGAACAAATGTTGAGAATTGTTTTGGCATACAACTGGGAAATAAGAAATACATGTAAAGGGGTATAGAAATCAATCTTGCCCTACAAGAAAATAGGGAAGATGGCGATAAGGGCAGGGAAAGGTGTGATAGAAGGGAGGGCATATTTAGGGAAGGGATAATCAGAATGCAAGGCATTGTGGGGTGGAGTGAGGTGAAAGATGGGGAGGAAATTTGGAACTTAAAATTTTGTGGAAATGAATGCTGAAAACTAAAACTAAATTTTAAAAAAAACATTTAAAAAATTAAAAATTAAAATCATTGGAGTATCTGAAAGCCATGATCAAAAAAAAGAGGGGAGACATTATCTTTCAAGAAATCATCAAGGAAAATTGCCCTGATGCTCTATAACCAATGGGTAAAATAGATATTCAAAGAATCCACCAATTGCCCTCTGAAAGAGATCACAAAAGGAAAATTCCTAGGAATACTGTAGCAAAATTCCAGAGTTCCCAGGGCAAGGAGAAAATACTGTAAGCAGTCAGAAAGAAAGAATATGACTATTGTGGAAATACAATCAGGATAACAGAAGATCTAGCAGATTCTTCATTAAATGAATATATTCCAGAAGTCAAAGGAGCTAGGATTAAAACCATGAATCACCTACTCTGCAAAATTAAGTATAATGCTTCTGGGGGAAAATGGTTACTCAATAAAATAGAGCACTTTCAGGCATTCTTGTTGAACTGAAGCAGCTAAATTGAAAATTTGACTTTCAGACACAAGAAACAAGAGAAGCATGAAAAGGTAAACAGGAAAGAGAAATCATAAGGTACTCACTAAAGTTGAATTGTTTAATTCCTACATGGAAAGACAATATTTGTAAGTCTTGAGACTTTTCTTAGTATAAAGGCATTTGAAGGGATATATATATATATATATATATATATATATATATATATATATATATATATATATATATATATATATATATATATATATATATATATATATTTAGGGTTAGGGTTATATATGTATAGATAGATAGATAGATAGATAGATAGATAGATAGATAGATAGATAGATAGATAGATAGATACAGAGAGAGAGAGACAGAGAGAGAAAGACAGAAAGAGACAGAGAGACAGAGACAGAGACAGAGAGAGAGGGGAGGGCCACAGGGTGAGTTGAATATATAGGGATGATATCTAAAAAAATAAAATTAATGGGTAAGAGAGGAATATATTGGGAGGAGAAAGGGAAAAATAGAAAAGGACAAATTACCTCTCACATAAAAGAGACAAGAAAAACCTTTTTCAATGGAGAGTAACAGGGGGGAGTTGAGAGGGAGTGAACTTTACTCTCATCTCATTTGACTTAAGGAGGGAATAACATGCACACTCAATTTGGTATGAAAATCTATCATAAAGTACAAGAAAGTAGGGGGGAAGAGGAAAAGCAGTGGGGTGGGATGATGACAGAAGGGAGGGCAAGTGGGAGGAGGAGGCAACTAGAAGTAAATTCCTTTGAGGAGGTATAGGGTCAAAAGAGAGAATAGAATAAATGGGGGGCAGTATAAGATGGAGAAAAATATAGGTAGTCTCACAAAATGACTGTTTTGCAAGTGTTTTGCATAGCTACACATGTATAAAATGTATTGAATTGCCTGCCTTCTCAGTGGAGATAGGTGGGGAGGGAGGAATGGAGAGTAGTTGCAACTGAAAGTTTTAATAACAAATGTTAAAAATTGTTTTTACATTTACATGCAACTGGGAAATCAGCTATACAGGCAATGTAGTATAGAAATCTATCTTGCCCTACAAAAAATAGAGAAGATAGAGATAATAAAGGGGAGGGGTGTGATAGAAGGGAGGGCAGATTGGGGAAGCAGTAAGAAGAATGCACACTGTCTTGTCCCAGGTGGAGGGAAAAGATGGGGAGAAAATTTGGAACTCAAAATGTTGTGGAAGTGTCTGTTGAACACTAAAAATAAATAATTTAAAAAAGTAAAAAGACAGATGTTCTGGGCAAAAGGAAGAACATTAAAATCTATGATTAAATAACAAAACAAAGGAAGAAAGAAAGAAGTGACAAACACACAAATTTCAGGAAAAAAAATTAGAAAGGCTTATAGGAACTGGTGCTAAGTGAAGTGATCAGAATATTTTACACAGTAATAGCCACAATATGCAAGGCCTGTTTTTGATAGAGTTAGCCCTTCACAGCAATGCAAGTACCTAAAACATTTCCATAGAATTCATGACCCAAAATGCTCTGTTTCCAGAGAAAGAACTGTAAAATCAGAATGCATAATGAAGCAAATTTTTTTCTCCTTTGTTATGTTTTCTTTTTCTCCTGGTTTTTCCCATTCCTTCAATTCTTCCATGCATCATGATCAATGTTAAAATGTGTTCAATAGGAATGCATGTGAAGAACCCATATAAGACTGCATGCCATCTTATGAAGGGATGGGGAGAAAAGTTGGCACTTTTGGAAGTGATTGTTGAAAACTGAAAACAAATAAATTAATAAATTTGGGAAAAAATAAAAGAAAATGTCAACTCAAAAGGACAAATATAAGGGAGCCCTGTACAGTAAAACAGCTTAATCTTATTGAATCTCTTATGATTTCTTTCATGTTTACCTTTATATTATTCCCTTGAGTCTTTTATTTGAAAGTCATTTTTTTTCAATCATTCCTGGTCATTTTTTTCCCCATTTGACCAATTCTTTTTATGGAAGTGTTTTCATCAGTTAAGTTTTGCAACTCTTTTATCATTTGTCCAATTCTATAGCTTGAGGTATCATTTTCTTGAGGTGTGTGTGTGCGTGTGTCTGCCACATTGGTTCCCTGTAATCTCTTTCTGATAAGTTGTCTGAGTCCCTAATCGTTTCTGGGCTAAAAGCTCTGAAAGCTGCTGGGTTCAGAACCAGTGTTTCTGCTGTATTGATGCTGGACTAACCTCTACTCCAGAGTCACTGACCTCTCCTTTTGACTTCCTAAACTGTTCTGGGCTGGAAAAAATCCATTAGTCTGACCTCTTGTTGAATCTGCTACTCCAGGATTTGAGTTGATTTCTTATTTTAAAGTCGTTTGAAGAGGAATGCTAAGATTGCTTGGCTATAGTGCTTCTTCTGTTCTCTCATATTGGCTCTGCACTGTTAATGGGTATTATCATAATTTTGTATAATTCCAGAATGGTTATATTAATTCATAGTTGCACCCACAACAACTCATTGTGCCAATCATCTAAAAATTCTATCAACATTGATTATTGTCATTTGTGATGATATTTTTCAGTTTATAGGGCATGAGGAAATATAACAAATTGGTTTTTAATTCATATTTTTCTTCTGAGTGGAAAAATTCTTCCAGTTAATTCTTTGGAATTCTACTTTTAAGTACTCTTCATGTTTTTAAACACATTTATTGGAGAATGGCAATTACATATATGCATATATGTATATGCATTTGTGTATATATGTATATGTTATGTATTTATATATGTATTTGCATGTGTATGTATTTACACTCATACATATACATATGTATATATGGGGGAAGAGAGAGAGAGAGAGAGAGAGTTATTTCCATGCATGTCTATATATCTTGAATACCCAATTCATATTGAGATATGTGATTGATTATTTTCTGATCCAGCCACTTCCCTTCTTATTCTAAGTGTATTAATTTTGCCTCTGCGGAAGCTTTTCACTTTCATGTCATTCATATGTTTTAGATTTTCTGATTCCCTCTGTGCCTTGTTTAGTTAAAAATACGTCTCTTACCCACACAGTTGTGAGGTACAAGACCTTTTTCTTTTGGATTTTTTTTTGATAGGCTGTTCTTTCTTATGAGGATCAAGTATTCATTTAAAATATGTTGTGGAATATGGTATATGATGTTAGACTAAGCTCAATTTTTGAAAGACTTTTTTCAAATTTTTCTAGATGTCTTGTTTAGGAAGGTCTTAGTTGTTTTTTTTTTTTCCCCTCTAATTCCGAGTTATTGATTTCTATTATTTCTACTTCTCTGTCTTCTATTCCTTTTAATATTTTTAATGATATAATATCATTTTGATGATTGATGCTTTATAACACATTTGAGTTCTAGAACTGCTAATTTCCCTTCATCATTAACCTTTGTTTCTGTTTCCTTCATATCCTAGATCATTTGTTTTTTCCAAACTAACTATGGTATCTTTTTATTAAAATTTTCAAAATATCCCCTTACTATGTAAATTGCATACAATTAAAGGTACAAATCAACTTTGGTAATATCTTGCTATGTATTTTATTGGTATGGGCCAGCCACAAACTCTAAATAACTTTCCAACTATTTAAGTTACTCTATTGTTTTTTTGAGGAACATTTTGTGATTGAATCTATATTGTGTGTGTGTCAGTGTGCATGCATACTCTAGCAGAATAATCTTGAAATGTTTTATGCATCCTGTAGTTTTGCGGAATACCTTTTCCTTGTCTATTATCTGCTTCTTAGATTTGTTTATTGTCATGCAGAAATACTGTAAATTTTTAAAGATCTAAATTTTATCCTGAAATTTTTTAGAAGTGATTGTGTCAAATAATAATTTTCCTGATTCTCTAGTATTTTTCAAGTATAGCATTATACTTCAACACATAAGGCCAGTTTTATATGTTATTTACCGATCTTTATACTTTTAATTGCATTCACCCATCTTATTACTGATGTTAGAATTTTCTGAAAAATAATCATTAAAATGTAATATTCAACATTTTTGCTTTCCTCCTGTATTTATTACAAAAACTCTAGTGTTTTTTCATTACATATGATATTTGTTTTTGTTTTAAATTAATAAATTGATCACATATATACTCTGTGTTTATATTCTGTAGGGATTTTAGTATAAATAAATAAATATTGTACTATTTCAAAGGGTTTTTTTCTATCTAATGAGATAAATGTGTGGTTTGGAATGTTTTGTTTCTTAATATTCTACATTTTATTCATTATTTTCCTAACATTGAATGATTCTCCCATCCCTGCTGTAAATCCAAGTTTGGTAAATATTTTCATGAATTAATACCTATTATCTGACTATATATACATACATATATACACACATGCACACCCACATACGTGTATGTATGTATATATACATATACATATATATGTACAGAGTGTGTGTACAAGTATATACATACATAAAGTTAGTATATTTACTAAAGCTTAAAATTTGAAAGATAAGGAATTGAAATTCATTAATGATGCTGATTTCAAGTTGTTTTCTTCTGTCATTTATTCTTCCCTGGTTTCTATATTGGGACTATATCTATTTTGATAGTCATTTAATTTGGAATTATACATAGATAATTCCATTCCTCTACTTACTGTCTCATCATTCATTTCCTTATTCTTATTAGCATATCAAAGTAACAAAATGTTGGATTTGGCCAGAGAATATACCAAGCAGCTTTTACTGCTTTTATAAATAGGGCAAACAATATAAACATTAAAATATATAAGGGAAAATATATAAGTAATCATGAGGATACGGGATTAGTGCCACACTTACAATATCATAGGAAGATGGGATTAGTGTGCATGGGCAAAGGTATATCCCACCACTGATTCCTACAGATTGACTGGGAATATACTAAAGTCTAAACAAGGTTTGAAGATGGGTTCTCTCTGATTAACTCTGCAAAAGGGGCTGACTTTGTACACAAGAAGTGATAAATTAACAAAAAACACCAAAGGTTCTTTTTTTGTTTTTGTTTTGTTTTGTTTTTTTGTTTTTTATCTTTTCTCTTCATTTGAATGATTTGATTGTTGGACAGATTTTCTTAAAAAAGCAAAGTCACTTTTGTACACCAGAATTTTGTCATGGCATTTTTAATCTCTGTATTTCTAAGGGAGCAGATCAAAGGGTTTAATATAGAAGTAATCAAATCAGAGCATAGAGCCACAGCTTCATCTGTAAGAAAGGTGACTACTGGCTTCACAAACAAGAATATGCAGGGAACAAAAAACAAGACCACTGTGAAGTGAGAGCTGCAAGTAGAAAGGGTCTTCCATTTTCCTTCTGAACTACCACCCTTCAGAGAAAAGAGGAGAACTATATAGGAGACAGTTAGAATGAGAAAGATTGACAGGTGTATGACTCCTCTGTTAGCAATGACTAAAAGGCCAAACATTTGGGTGGCCATGTAGACCAGCTTCAATAATGGAAACAAATCAAGCATAAAGTGGTCAATAACATGAGGGCCACAGAAGGGAAGATGGACCATGAAGAGGAGTTATATGTGGGGATATATATGGAGCCTCCCGTCCAGGATGCTGCCACCAGCAAGTGACACACACAAGGACTCATGATGATCATATGGTGCAAGGGTTTACAGATGGCCACATAGCGATCATAATCTATGACCACAAGGAGGAGGATTCCAACACGAATAAAAAAAAAAATGATCTGCAAAGAGCTGTCAGACAACCTTCCTGGGAAATGGTTAACTTCTCATAGAGTAAATCCACAACTATCTTAAGAACAATGGCTGAAGAGAAAGTAGTATCCTCCATGGATAAGAAGGTGAGAAAAAACACATGGGTGATCTCAAAGTTTGGCTACCAGTCAGGGTTATGACAATGAGTACATTTTCTAAAATTGTGATACCACATGAGTAAAAAAATGCCACAGAAATTTTTTTTTTATTTTAAATTTATTTATTTAACTTTTAACATTCATTTTCACAAAATATTGGGTTCCAAATTTTCTCCCCGTTTGTCCCCTCCTCCCACCCCAAAACACCGAGCATTCTAATTGCCCCTATCACCAATCTGCCCTCTCTTCTATCATCCCTCCCTTCCCTTGTCCCCATCTTCTCTTTCCTCCTATAGGGCCAGATAACTTTCTATACCCATTTACTTGTATTTCTTATTTTCTGGTAGCAAGAACAGAACTCGACAGTTGTTCCTAAAACTTTGAGTTCCAACTTCTCTTCATCCCTCCCTCCCCACCCATTCCCTTTGGAAGTCAAGCAATTCAATATAGGCCATATCTGTGTGGTTTTGCAAATAACTTCCATAATAGTGTGGTTGTGTAAGACTAACTACATTTCCCCACTTAGTATATCCTGCCTCCCATTGCTTCTATTGTCTCTTTTAATCCTGTCCCTCCCCAAGAGTGTTGACTCCAAATTGCTCCCTCCTGCCATTGCCCTCCCTTCCATCATCCCCCCCACCCTGCTTATTCCCTTCTCCCCCACTTTCCTGTATTGTAAGATAAGTTTTCATACCAAAATGAGTGTGCACTTTATTCCTTCCTTTAGTGGAATGTGATGAGAGTAAACTTCATGTTTTTCCCTCACCTCCCCTCTTTTTCCCTCCACTAATAAGTCTTTTGCTTGCCTCTTTTATGAGAGATAATTTGCCCCATTCCATTTCTTCCTTTCTCCTCCCAATATATTTCTCTCTCACTGCTTAATTTCATTTTTTTAAGATATGATCCCATCCTATTCAATTCACTCTGTGCTCTGTGTGTGTGTGTGTGTGTGTGTGTGTGTGTGTGTGTGTGTAATCCCACCAACTACCCAGATACTGAAAAGTTTCAAGAGTTACAAATATTGTCTTTCCATGTAGGAATGTAAACAGTTCAACTTTAGTAAGTGCCTTATGACTTCTCTTTGCTGTTTACCTTTTCATGCTTCTCTTCATTCTTGTGTTTGAAGGTCAAATTTTCTTTTCAGCTCTGGTCTTTTCACCAGCAATGCTTGAAAGTCCTCGATTTCATTGAAAGACCATTTTTTCCCCTGAAGTACTATACTCAGTTTTGCTGGGTGGGTGATGCTTGGTTTTAGTCGTAGTTCCTTTGACTTCTGGAATATCATATTCCACGCCCTTCGATCCCTTAATATAGAAGCTGCTAGATCTTGTGTTATCCTGATTGTATTTCTACAATACTTGAATTGTTTCTTTCTAGCTGCTTGCAATATTTTCGCCTTGATCAGGGAACTCTGGAATTTGGCCACGATGTTCCTAGGGCTTTCTCTTTTTGGATCTCTTTCCAGTGGTGATCATTGGATTCTTTCAATATTTATTTTTCCCTCTCGTTCTAGAATATCAGGGCAGTTTCCCTTGATAATTTCATGGAAAATGATGTCTAGGCTTTTTGTTTGATCATGGCTTTCAGGTAGTCCCATAGTTTTTAAATTGTCTCTCCTGGATCTATTTTCCAGGTCAGTTGTTTTTCCAATGAGATATTTCACATTATCTTCCATTTTTTCATTCTTTTGGTTTTGTATTGTGATTTCTTGGTTTCTCATAAAGTTATTAGCCTCCATCTGTACCATTCTAATTTTGAAAGAACTATTTTCTTTTCATTTTTTTTTAAGAGGTTAACAATCATTTTAATCAAGTACATGTAGCAATCCTTTAGTCTAGTACATATATCATTCACATGATTCAGGGGAGTCAACACCCTGAACCCCAAAGTAATCAATAGATATGGCTTCCTCTATCTGATCATAATTCAACAGACAGGTATACCTGTTTGACCAACTAGAGAGGGAAGCAAAACATCTGGGTTCTCAAAGCTGGAGGGCTCTTTAGTGGCTTCCTAGAGTCCTCATTTGGCACTCAAACCTTCTTACCAAAATTAAGCCCCAAAATAATACCTCACCCTCAGATTATTTATACCTATTTTAAAGTGATAGGGCATCCCAGCCCTCGAGAACCAGTGCCTCATTAACAAAAACTATGGGTGTTCCTACAAATCTTCCCTAATCAAACTCCCCTTAATGGGTAGGCCCATTAATGGGTGGGAAAGATCCTCCCCAATCACATTATTCAATCAGAGGCACTTTTAGTAAAAGAAAAACAGCAAAAGATCCTAATTTGATTGTCATTACACACCCAAATCTTTCTCTTTTTTTCCTCTTTTTTCTTTTTCTTTTTCATTTTTTTCTTTTTTCCTTTTTCCTTTATTTATTTAACTTTTAACATTCATTTTCACAAAATTTTGGGTTCCAAATTTTCTCCCCATTTCTCCCCTCTCCCCTCCCCAAAACGCCGAGCATTCTAATTGCCCCTATCACTGATCTGTCCTCTCTTCTAACATCCCTCCCTTCCCTTGTCCCATGTTCTCTTTTGTCCTGTAGGGCCAGATAACTTTCTATACCCCATTACCTGCATTCCTTATTTCCTAGTAGTAAGAACAATACTCAACAGTTGTTCCTATTGGACTGAAGTTAAAGGAATTTAAATAATTTGTTCAGGGTTACATAGCTTGTATGTATCTTAATCAGCAATAAAAGTAGTTTTTCCTGAATCTGATGCTTGCACTTTATCCACCATACAACATAGCCATGTGGTAACTAACGCTCCATCTCTCCAAAGATGGGTTCACCTTATTGAGAGATTTAAAAAAAAAAAAAAGATATGTACTAATATGATATTCTCCTTTCCTCTCATTTCTGGGAAGAATTGGATCTTTACTCTCCAAGAATACCTTCTTATATGTGGATTGATCTGAAACTCCCCATTATCCTAGAGAAACTTGAAATGGAAATTAATTTGTAGTGTCTTCCTAGTCACTAGTTTCTTTCCTGCTGTCTACTTCCATTTCCAACTCTCTCTCATTCTTTAAAAATAACTTCACTTGACTCTCCCATGAACCTCAATTTGTCAGTCTTTGTTTCCCCTTCCTTTAATCAGTCAACCTCTTATGCAAAACTATATCCATTTGCTGTCTCATTGTTTTTCTCTTCTCACTTCACAGTCCATGATAATCTGGTTCCAATCTGATCAGACATCTCAATCCACACTCTCTAAGTGACAAGAAACTCTTAGTGATTAGTGACCACTAAGTGATCTTTTTTTTTTCGGTTTTCATAATTCTTAGCTTACATCTTATGGGACTAAATTAATATACATTTCATAACTGAATATGCATCATACTCAGCTCCCAGTGACATTTGCCAATGATGATTCCCCAGCCTCCTGAATATCCTCACCTTCTTGGATCTTTGGTGATATTATTCTCTTGATTCTACTTCTAGTTACCAACCACTCTTGAACCTCCTTTGTTGGAACATAATTATTGTCCTACCACCTGACTGTTAATGTCAGTGAAAAGCTCATACATTTTCATTATTATTATTGTTGTTGTTGTTGTTATTATTATTATTATTATTATTATTATACTAATTCACAAAATTGAGAATGTTAAAATAAAATTGAAAGAAAAATTACATTTCCAAAGAGGCATTAAAAGGCCCTTGGGAACTGAATTTTTCAAAAGATTGGGTCACTGATTTTAGAGAACTAGTGAATTGCATGATCATCTGCAGCCTTGGTTGTCAAGTTCTTGGGAGCCAAGAGATCAACATTGGTTTTTTTCCTAAGCTATATGATCAAGTAGAAATGGATCTCCTTCCAGATGCACAAGTATTTTTTTTTTCTTTTTTAATCTCTGTGACCATAGCTTACCAGATAATGTGCAGCAGTTACTCTTTAGGACTCAAAGTGCCTCTCTCTGGATAAGAGTGCTCATTATATTTTACACTGGATTAGAACTCATTATTCCAGTTATTTCCCATTATTTTGACTTCATATAAATCACTTAATTTCCCACAACTTCATTTCCTAGCCAGGGAGGAGGTTCAATTGGAAGGTCTTTCCTTTCTTGCTCTTCTGCCAAACTTACCTTTCACAAGACTGAATAAAACTGGCACTCCTCCAGATGAAAAGTGAGAATTGAAACAAGTGCTATAGAAATCCAAATACCTGAGGTAAAACCCCAGCTTGTACTTTGTAGAAGGATTTAAATTACCATACAACACTTGAAAATTGAAAAAAATAAGTCCAACATTTCAGAAATAATTTATACAGTGTTCAGTCGAGTTTGTAATAAATCATAGTTTAGCTTCATAAGGAACCTCTTTCCAGAAAAAAAAAAAGCAGGTAATACACTGTTCATCTTGTGATGAAGGTGGCATTTTGAGCATCCAGCTATTAAGTTTTCGATAACAATAACATTAAATTTTGTTTCATTATTGCAATTTTATCCCATTGAGAATGTGTCTCCAGTGACTAGAGACTTAGTAAGCACAACAGTGAGTTAGTGAGTTAGTCAGCATAACAGTGATTTCACTTTTTCAGTGTGAGGTGAGGGAAGAACATCAGTGAAGCCAAGTAAATTTGGTAGTGGTAAGAGAAAAATCAACCCATAACATCCACTAACAAATTGGTAGTTATATCACCAAAGCAACAACTTGAATAAAGTAAAGTAGCACATATAAAATGATAGTGTAATTAATCACTCCCTACCGGTTTTGGAGAATGCAATACTAAAGAGGCCCCTGGGGCAAAGGAGATCCTTGCTGCCCCTGCACAGTCTGATCCCCACTGGAGATATTTGCAATCATGGAACCCCCAAACACTGAAGTCTATAGGAATGATTCTAAACTTTTCTTTATTAATGGGTTCTTAACACCCAGAGTATAATTCCTAAAGATCTCTCACCTTTGCAATAATATAATGAAAATTCTTCTAGATTTAGAGTCAGAGAGCATAGGAACAAAACTCAGTTCTGCTTTCTACACCATGTATATACATGTAACTTCTCTTTGATGAACTCATCTCTCTGAGTCCAACTATTATCACTTACAAAATAAGAGAAAAAGTTTATAATGGATAGATGATCTCTAAAGTCCTCATTTTCTAAAATTAATTAATTAATTAATTCTTATTTTAGTTTTCAACATTCACTTCCATAATTTTTTAAAATTAATTAATTTTATTTATTTTCAGTGTTCTAAAATCACTACCATATAACTTAGATTATTATTTTTCCCTTCCTCCACCTTACCTCCCCCCTTGCTCCCCAACACGGCATACAATTTTGTATAGGTTCTACACATATATTCCTATTAAATACATTTTCATTATAGTCATGCTGTGTTGAAGAACTAAAATGAGTAGGAGAAAACATCTAACAAACCAAAGTACAATACACACACACACACACACACACACACAAACACACAAACACACACACAAATGATCTGCTACATTCTGCGATTAAATTCCATAATTCTTCCTCTGGATGTGAAAGGCATTTTGCCTTAAGAGATCACTGGGAAATTTTAAGTCCTTTCATGGCAATGAAGTTCTACATCCTTGAACAC
Organism: Notamacropus eugenii; assembly: GCF_028372415.1. Lineage (NCBI taxonomy): Eukaryota > Metazoa > Chordata > Mammalia > Diprotodontia > Macropodidae > Notamacropus > Notamacropus eugenii. The sequence continues at coordinate 1,491,457 of NC_092877.1, forward strand.
CATGGTTGTTGCTGTGTATAAAGTTTTCCTGGTTCGGCTCCTTTCCCTAAGCATCAGTTCATATAAGTCATTCCAGGCCTCTCTGAAGTCTTCCTATTCTTCATTTCTTACAGCACAACACTTTACCATTATATTAATATACCACAATTAACTCAGCCATTACTCAGCTGATGGGCATCCCCTTGATTTCCAGTTTATGGCTACCACAAAGAGTGCTGCTATAAATAAATTTGTATGTGTGGGACCCATTCCCATTTTTATGATCTCTTTGGGATACAGTCCTAGACGTGCTATTGTTGGGTTAAAGGTTATGCAGATTTTTGTAGCCCTTTGAGAATAGTCTCAAATTGCTCTCCAGAATGGGTGGATCAGCTCACAAGTCCATCAACAGTGTATTAGTGTTCCAAATCTCCCACATCCATGCCAACATTTATCATCTTCTTTTTCTGTCATGTTTGCCACCTGATAGGTGTGATGTGGTACCTCAGAGTCGTTTTGATTTGCATCTCTCTAATTAAAAGTGATTTAGAGCATCTTTTCTCATGACTATAGATATCTTTAATTTCCTCCTCTGAGAATTGCCTGTTCATATCCTTTGATCATTTATCAATTGGGGAATGACTTGTATTTTTTATATTCAACTCAGTTCTCTATATATTCTAGAAATGAGGCCTTTATTACCAACACTAGCAGCAAAAAATCTTTCCCAGTTTTCTATATCCCTCCGAATTTTGTTTGCATTGGGATTAGTTGGGCAAAAACTTTTCAGTTTAATGTAATCAAAATTATCCATTTTGCACTTCATAATTCTTTCTATCTCTTCTTCAATCAAAAGTTCTTCCCTTCTCCATAAATCTGATTAATACACTATTCCTTGCTCCACCAATTTGTCCATAGTATCAATACTTATACATAGATCATGTACCCATTTGGATTTTATTCTTGTGTACAGTGTCAGCCTTGGGTCTATGCCTAGTTTCCACCACCTTTTTGTCCAGTTTTCCCAGCAATTTTTGTCGAACAGTGAGTTCTTATCCCAGAAGCTGGGATCCTTGGGTTTATCAAACAGTAGATTGCTGTATTCATTGCCTACTGTGACTTGAGTCCCTAGCCTATTCCACTTGTCTACTCTTCCGTTTCTTAGCCAATACCAAGTGGTTTTGATAATTGCTGCCTTATATTACAATCTGAGATCCTGTAGAGCTAGGCCACCTTCCCTAGCATTTCTTTTCATTAGTTCCCTTGATATTCTGGACCTTTTGTTCTTCCAGACAAATTGTGATACGATTTTTTTCCAGCTCAACAAAATAAATATCTCATGTTTTAATTGGTATGGCACTAAATAGGTTAACTAATTTAGATAGAATTGTCATTTTTATTATGTTGCTTCAGCCTACCCATGAGCAACGGATGGTTTTCCACTTATTTAAATCTGACTTTATTTGTGGGAAGTGTCTTGTAATTGTGTTCATATAGTCCCTGGGTTTGTTTTGCCAGGTAGACTCCCAAATATTTTACAGTGTCTACCCTTGCTTTAAATGGGATTTATCTTTCTATCTCTTGCTGTTTGGCTTTGTTACTAATATGTAGAAATGCAGAAGATTCGTGTGGATATATTTTGTAAACTGCAACTTTGCAAAGTTGTTTATAATTTCAAGTAGTTTTTTACTTGAATCTCTGGGACTTTCTAAGTATATCATCATACCATCTGTAAAGAGTAATAACTTAGTTTCTTCTCTGACTATTGTAATTCTTTCGATTTCTTTATCTTGCCTAATTGCTACAGCTAACATTTCTAGTACCATATTGAATAACAGTAGTGATAATAGACACCCTTGTTTCACCCCTGATCTTATTGGAAATGCATTTAGTTTATCACCATTGCATATAATGCTTGCAGAAGGTTTTAGGCAGATACTGTTTATTATTTTGTGGAACGTTTCCTTTATTCCTATGCACTCCAATGTTTTCAATAGGAATGGGTGTTGTACAATGTCAGAAGCTTTTTCTGCATCTTTTGAAATAATCATGTGGTTTCTGTTAGTTTTGTTGTTGATATGGTCGATAATGCTAATAGTTTTCCTAATATTGAACTAGCCTGCATCTCTGGTATGAATATTACCTATCATAATGTATTATTCCATTGAAAAGTTCCCACATTTGTTTTGCTCAAATCTTATTTAAAATTTTCCCATCTATATTCGTTAGAGAATTTGGTGTATAATGTTCTTTCTCTGTTTTGTCTCTTCCTGGTTTAGGTATCAAAACCATATTTGTATCATAAAAAGAATTTGGGAGAACTTCTTCCCAAATTTTCAAAAATAGTCTATATGGCTTTGGAATTAACTGTTCTTTAAATGTTTGATAGAATTCACTTGTAAATCCATCCAACCCTGGAGATTTTTTCCTAGGGAGTTCATTGATGGCTTGTTCAATTTCTTTTTCTGAGACGGGATTGTTTAAGTATTTAACTTCATCTTCTGTTAATCTGAGCGATTTGTATTTTTAAAATATCCATGCATCTCATTTAGATTGTCGAATTAATGGGCATAAAGTTGGGCAAAGTAATTTCTAATTATTGTTTTAATTTCCTCCTCATTGGAGCTGAGTTCACCCCTTTCATTTTTGATGTTAGCAATCTGGTTTTTTTCTTTCTTTTTTTGTCAGATTTACTAAAGGTTTATCAATTTTATCAGTTTTTTTCATAAAACTAACTATTGCTTTTATTTATTAATTTAACATTTTTCTTAAATTAAATTTTATTGATCTCTTCCTGGGTTTTCAGTATTTCTAATTTGGTATTTACTTGGGGAATTTCAATTTGTTCTTTATCTAGCTTTTTCAGCTGCATCCTCAAGTCATTGATCTCCTCTTTCTCTATTTTTTTCACATAGGCATTGAAAGATATAACACTTCCTCTAAGTTCAGTATCCTGTAAGATTTAGTAGGTTGTCTCATTATTGTCATTCTCTTGAATGAAACTGTTGATTGTTTGTATCATTTCTTGTTTACATCACTCCTTCTTTATGATTAGATTATTTCGTTTCTAATTAATTTTTGCTTTATCTATCCATGGCATTTTATTAAATATAATTTCATTGTATTATGATCAGAGAAGGATGCATTGACTTTCTTTGCCTTTCTGTACTGCATTGTGAGTCTTTTATGCCTTAGAACATGGCAAATTTTTGTATATGTGCCACATACTGCTGAGAAAAAGGTATATTCCTTTCTATTACCATTCAATTTTCTCCAGAGATTCATTATATCTACCTTATCCAGACTTTTATTTTCCTCTTTAACCTCTTTTTGCTTATTTAGATGTTAGATTTATCAAGTTCAGAGAGGGGGACATTGAGATCCTGACTAGCATGCTATATCACTTGGAGCATACATGTTTAGTAATGAATATATGGCTTCATTTTCTATTGTACCTTTTAGCAGGATATAGTATCCTTCTTTATCTCTTTTGATTAGATGCATTTCTGTTTTTTTCTTTGTCTCAGATTAGGATTGCTACCTCTGCTTTTCTTACATCAGCTGAGTCACAATATATTCTGCTTTAACCTTTTACCTTTACCCTGTGCGTATTCCCCACTTTCTTGTAAAAAACATATGGTGGATTTTGACTTTTATTGCATTCTGCTATCCATCTCCATTTTAGTAGAGAGTTCATTACATTCACATTCACAGTTATGAGTACAATCTGTGTCTTTCCCTTCCTCCTCTTTCCCATCATTTGTGCTTTTAGTTCTCCCGTCTCCCTTCCTCTCCTCAATAGAATTTTCTCTTTTGACCAGCACCTCCCAGAATCTTCCCTTCATAAATCCCTTAGGTTGGTGTAAAAATCCCTGTAGATTGTAGTCAGCCTATCCTTACAACTGACATCAAAAATTCATTCCTTAAATCACCATTCAATCCAAAATGTTTTGTAGAATGGTAAAGTAACCATAGAGAAAGTATTAGCTACTGGGACATAGAGTAAATTATGGTGGTTGTTCTGTGGGTACAGTATGTGGCTTGGAGTCAGGAAGATGTGAGTTCAAAGTCCACCTCAGAAAATTTCTAGCTGTATGACTGTGATAAGGTCAATCAGTCTTAGTTTGCTTAGCAGAAAAATGGAAGTAATAATAGGTACTGGCTCGCTGAGTTGTTTTGAAGATCACATAGTGTCATGCACAGTGGTCTACAATGTTTAAAGCATGCTATAAATACTGTGTATTACTATTATTAGAAAAAAGAATAGAGATGAGAATGTTGGAACTAGATAAATAGAGGACCTGGATAAATGAACTCAGGGACAATTAGAAGGGATTAGGGAATAAAGAAGAGAATCAGAATGAAAATGAAAAGAGAAATAGATCAAAGGGCAATATTCGTTATTTCATCATCTCTCTCTGTGTCTTTAACTTACCAACCAAGATATGAGTGCTGATATAATTACCCGATCATGAATTCTTAGCTGGACATTAGGATATTTTATCCAAATGTCTCATTTAAATTATGAGCAAACTTAACGCTAGAAAAACTAAGTGAATCCCTCAAGACCATACAGGTGTCAGAGCCAAATGAATTACTCTTTGAATAATACTCTACCTTGGCTACCAGATAGTCTATAGATCACAACTATATCCCATTTGTTGACCTAATTTCCTTAAATGCTAAAACAAAGAAGGTAAAAGATGAATAAAAGCTCCAAAGTTTGCCAAAACCAATGGAAAATCACTCACCTTTATTTTTCTTAACTGAAACCTGAAGACCTCTTAGTTATTTTACAACTGTGTATTCTGAAGTTTTGGGGAAACTTCTACAAATGCAACATTTACAACCTGAGTTTAATTTCACTTGTTCCTTCTGGAAGATCCAGTAGGCCATGAAGGTAAATAGAGACAGTGAACCGAGAAACTTAAGGTGGAAAATATATCAAAAAGGTCATAAACCTTAAATTGACTCTGCTAGTTGTTACCTTATGGATGTCATTCACATTCTGTTTTCACCTTCCCAATTTGTGCTTCCTTTATAGGTGGATAAAGTAGATGGTAGATAAATTCACTTACAAAATTCATCTTTCATCCTCTGTCCTTGAAAAATATAATAAATTCAAATAGCATTTATTAAGGTTCCAACATTTTCTAGGCGCCTAACAAAGTACTGTCACATCAGAATGAGACTGCTGTAACATCAGTTAAAACTACTCTTTTACCCCACACTGTGGTGTAGTGGTAAGGGATCTGCCTGTGGATGCAGTTCTGTTACATGTTGGTATGCTCCTAGAAAGCCTAGTCATGTAGTGCCTTAGTTCCAGATAAATTTTTTTAAGATTTTAAATTACAGAAAAGTTGGTGGTTTATACTGCAACAGAAAACTCCTAAAAAATATTTACTATTCTTACAAAATCCCAGCTCCATGCCACCTGTGCTCTCAAAAAAGAAGAAAAGTTTAAACAACAGTGACCTTTTTTGACAAACTGGAAATTTATGATGTTCTTTGGACTACCATGCCATTAGGCTTCTTACCTGAAGACTCAGAAACAATACTAGATGAGGTAGTTACCTTTGACAGAATGAATGGAATGTTGTTAAAATTTCAAAAGAAGATTTTTCCCCTTTCCTGTTACAATACATGTCAGAACTTTACTCTATCTGACCTATATTCTGACTTACAGAAATTGCATTAAAGTTCAGAAACTTAGAGAACTGACTCCAATACCAGGGAACCAAGGAATCACCTTCTGTGGCATGATGGGCCTCTTTATCTCATTTGATTTTGCTCAGTGAAGAAAAATTTCCCTAGTCAATTAGCACCAGTCTGGGTGAATGCCAGGAGTTGGCTGAATTACCAGGTACATGAATTGCATAGTGAATGCACTTTTTTCTGCCATCTACGAAAATTGCAAATAACTTCATTTAAGTCATGATTTCTGAGATAAATTCCTCATTTACTGATGTCCTGGAAGCTGTATTTTGAATAACCCAAAGATCCTCAGAAATACATTTCACAGGATTACATGTAATTCAAAGTTTAAAAACATTTATTAAAAACAAAGAGAGAAAGGCAATGGATTACACCCTAAGAAACAAACAAACAAAAGAAACCAGCCTCTCCCTTTCTACCTTAGGTATGAGCATATGTAGAGATAGGCTAATTATGCAAACACACACTCACACACCCACAAACTCACACACATATTTACAAGTGTATATATATATATACATATTCATGTATACATGTATACATATATATGTATACATACAAATATGTCTGTATATAAACATATATACACACATAGATATAGAAAGATAGAGAGACTTGAAGAAGATAAGTGGTAGGAAGACAGGTAAATGATAGATGATTGTAAGTAAACAGACAGGCATAAATATTTGATAGATAGGCAGAAAGATATATGAAGGTAAGACATGGCAAGCAGAAAGCTAGATAGGTGGATAAAGGTAGTAGATGGTAGATAAGTGAATATATAGTAAAAGAACAGTCGATAGATTGATATATCTGAATATTAGCTTCCCTCTTGTAAATAATAAATAGACAATAAACATTTTAAGTGTCCACTGTGTCCCAGGCTTTACAACAAACTATGAGGATATGAAACTATAGTTCCTGGCTTCATGAAGCTACGAAGCTAAAAATGGAAAGGAGAGTGGATACTCTTAAAAGAAGATGCCAGAGACACCAAAATGTCGAGACTTCTCTACCTTCTCCCATACTTCACTGCCTTCTAGTTACAACGAAATTTCTTTCTCTCCTACAAGCCTTTTGTGTTTATCTTCAATAATAGTATTTTGTATCTATTGATGATCTCCAGTTTATGTGACATATATCCTGTTTGTGCATAGTTTTTTTGTCTGTTTTTTTGCATGGGGTCTCCTTCATTAGACTGTGAGCTCCTTAAGGAGCTCAGCGTGTGTCTTTTGCAAGTCTTTGATTCCCCAGTGCCTAGCCAGTGCCTACATAATAGGCCCTAAATGCATGCTTGTTGACTGACAAACAGACAAACTTGGGAAAACATAACGTGGCTTGATGGAGCATGAAGGGGTCCCGAAGAATAATTTATACAATTAGACAAAGTATGAAAGATTTAGAATGCCAATCAACACAGCACTGCACTTAGACGTCAGAGAATGGATGGGCATGCATGATATTCACCTCTTCACAAAGAGGCAGTGGATTAAAGTTTTAGAAAGAGATGGATAATTGAAAATATGGTCAACACAGAAATTTGTTTTATTTCATTATACATGTTTGTTACAAAGTTGTTTCTTTTCGCTTTTTGTTCTAATTTATGGGTTTGAAGTAAAGAAAGTAAATGCTTTTACAATTAAAAATATCTTTTCTTTATCGTGTAAACATGTAATTAGTTACCTTTTTCTGACTATTTTCCCATGTATGATTTCTTGTGAATCATAATAAAATACTCTAAATGATAATATTTGTCATTTCTTACAATATAATAATATTATATTATATTCATTTACAATAATTTCTTCCCTAATTCCCAAAGTGAAAAGAACCTCCTCTGTTTCAGTTTCATTGATACAGAGAAATAAGTGTTGCTATCAACATTTTGATACATATAATTCCCTTGTTATCTTTCAGGTATTTGACTAGAAATTATTTTATTGGGTTATGAAGTTTGCAGATTTTAGTGCTATTATGATATAGTAACTACCGCATCACTACGAATTTCTGTAGCCAGTAAAAGGTTATAAAGAATATTACGTTTTCATCTCATTTGATCCAAATAGTTTACCAGCATGAAACAATTCACATCTCTGCCAACAATGTACTATTATTACTATTATCTTCCCCCTACGAAACACTACCATTATGAAGTATCACATCATTTAAAATTTATTTCAATTTGTTTTAGTTTTTTTTAATTAATTACCGACATTGCCCCAGGAAATTTGTTAGGTCCTGTGTACATAAATACAAATTAAAGAAAAAACAGCCATTGGCCTCAAAAACTTTACATTCCACTTGGAAGAAATAAGGCACAAATCTATATGTGTGTGTATGTACAAAGTATGCATGAGTGTGTGTGTGTGTGTGTGTGTGTGTGTGTGTGTGTGGAAAGAGAGAGAGAGAGAGAGAGAGAGAGAGAGAGAGAGAGAGAGAGAGAGAGAGAGAGAGAGAGAGAGAGAGAGAGCAGTAGTAACTACGGGAATCTTGGAACGTCTCCTGTAAGAGGTGGAATTTCAGATACGTACCAGCTATATCACTCTGATCAAATGACTTTACGTCTCTGTACCCCAGTTTTGTGATCTATAAAATGGGGATAATAATAATACCTGTTTCTAGGTGTTGTTTTGAGCCCCAAATGAGATAACATATGTAAAGGACTTGGAAATTTTTACAGCGCCATGTAAATGTTATGTATTATTTTAATGATTTCTTAATTGTGATGCCCACAACAGGAAATAATGCTATTTCACCTTTCTATAACCTCATATCTGTGAAATTCCTTTAAGTATTATTTGCATAATTTTATTTCAGTATGGTTAGTTTTCTTGGTCAATCTGTGCTTTTATATATTTTATTCATATGAAAGCATTCAGTGAAAGGTTTTATCTCAGATACTTGAGAAGATTTACCATATGTTTTACCGAATGACTGAAGGGGTCCATCAAATGCCTGCCTCTTTCTTTGTCTCTTTTTCTGTCCCTCTGTCTATCCCTCTATGTCTCTTTGTTTGTGTCTCCGTGTATCCTCTCTATCTCTGTCTCTATCTCTCTGTTTCTCTCCATCTGTCTGTCTCTCTTTCTCTCTGTCTTTCTCTCTTACACACACCCACACCCACACACCCACACACCCACACACACACACACACACACACACACACACACACACACACACACACAGAGTGATTACAAACCTCAGCTCTCTCTAGTTGTGATATGTTAAGTTGTAGTGTGACTGTCATCTTCTTTTTGGCACACACACATTACAGATACATGTATATATCTATTCACATATGCATTCCTGTTCATATACATTTCTATACGTAGATACATATCTATTTGTAAATGTATTTATGCACATATATTTTGAATACTTGAGGAAAATCTCAAATATCAAACTCAGCAATGAATCTGGAATCTCCTTTTATATTCCCTTTTTAATGATTCTTATAATCAATTAACAATTGCCTGTCCTAAGTTACTCTTATCTAGGTCCTTCCATTACTTCACCACAATAGATTCACCCAATATCCTATGGTTCTGCCGAATTTTCTCCTAACGTGTGGAGAACTTCAACATAGGACTCTGGTTAACCACTTTGTTTTAACTTTATTTCTAGCATATCATTGTTTTTAATAATGCATTTCTGGGATAACGTCACTTTTTCTTGAGTTTCAAAGTGCATTTTATGTGAAGTGTGACCCATGCCTCATATGTCTCTACACTGTCCTTCATGTAATGCTCATATTTAGTTTATCAGCATTTAAAAAAATGTATTTATTTATTTTAACATTCAATTTTTAATTTTGAGTCCTATATTCTTTCCCTCCTTCCAACCGTTCTCCAACTTGTTGAGAAGGTAATCCATAGAATATGACTTGCAAATGTGTGAAATGTGAAGTGAAGCCAAACATACTTCCATTTTGCTCTTACAGAAAAAAATGTTAGAAAAATAAAGTGAAAAAGTATGTTTCAACCTTCACTCATCATTCACAGATATCTCTCTCTGTGGAAGAAGATAGCATTTTTCATGGTGAATATTGTAAAAATTTTCTCGACTTATTGTCATTGTGGAGTGGCATGTTTAAGTGCAAGCAGAAGGCGTTATTGCCTTGACCTTTGGGTGTGAAATAAAGAGCAGTAGGTAATGATTAGGGGTCATGTCCCTTCCACAACCGTGGACTTGGCTCTCAGAAGGCGACATTCTTCTTGATGACATTTTCATTTATCTTACCAAGAATCACGTTTTACCTCGCTATTCAATAGCTCCTGATTATTGCTCCAGCATATTCCAACCCCTTTCTACTTCCATATTCTGTATTGTCTATCACCAATAAAGTACAATTGCCATAAGGGCAAAAATTACCTTGCGGATTTGAATTTATGTTACTACCACTTTGCACAATATTTGGCATTTAGTACATTGAAAATAATTGCTTTGTCTATCAATCCACCTATCCATATATCTATCATCTTTCTATAATCCATCTACCTACCTACCTACCTACCTAACTACCTACCTACCTACCTATCTATGTATCTATGTATCTATGTATCTATCTATCTATCTACCTATCTATCTATCTATCTATCTATCTATCTATCTATCTATCTATCTATCTATCTATCTATCTGTCTGTCTGTCTACCTACCTATCTATCTGTCTTCATCATCATCATCATCCTCTATCTAGTTAAGTGGGAAAGAGAGGATGTAAACGGTTTTAAAAGCTAAATAGAAGGCTGGACCCTCATGATCAGTCCACCAGTGCTTGTCTGCCTTGTTTTTTTCTGAATAGCCTCCTTTAAGTGTTCTCATCCTGAGTTTCAACTTCTTTATCTGGGTAAAAGGTTCAATCATAGAATTTTCTCTTTAGCAATGTAGCAAGAACCCACCAGGAGACTTTTTGAGGACATTTCTTCTGTCGTTTATCAATGAAAGGCATCCTTTTTCCTGTCCTTGCAAGCTAGCATTTTGTCATTACCTGACAGAGTGCTGGAGTATATAGAGATGCATGAATAACATTAAGTGACAGAGGAAGAATGATTATCAACCTGGTTTTTGAATCCTCATACATGTACTCTATGCAGTATTTCATTCTTCTATAATAATTTACCATCCACTATTTTCACATACACTTTTTAAATTTTAATTTTGTTGATTTGTTTTTGTTCTTTTCTTCTGCTTTCTCTAATCTAATTCTTCCTATTGATATTCTCCCATTCCTAGTGAACTGCCCAATCTCAGTTTCTTTAATTTAATTTCCTCTTCTTGACCCTCCCTCCCTCACCTGCTCTTTTTCTCTCACTCCATCTCCACCCTTCTCTCTCTGTCTCTCTCTCTTTTTCTATCTCTCTCTGTCTCTCTGTCTCTGTCTGTCTGTATGTCTCTGTCTCTGTCTCTGTCTCTGTCTCTGTCTCTCTCTCTCTCTCTCTCTCTCTCTCTCTCTCTCTCTCTCTGCTTCCCTTTGTCCTTCTGTAGAATTAATTGCCTTAATTTGAATGGCATTCATTTTCAGTGCCTCATTGCAACAGAATGATTTAATTCACCTTTTCCTTATTCCATTCCCCATATAATCTGATATCTCATTAATTATTAGATTATGAGACTAAATTATTTTTAATTAATCTTTTCTTCATTCTTTATCTGGTTTTCATGTAGGACAGAAGTTCACGTGATATTTCCATTCCAAATGGCTATGCTCTCTTCATAATCTCTCAGAGAAACTAAGAAATGATGAAAGATTAACAACACCAACAAAATTAAAAACCACATTCATCTCTTGCATTGAGTCTATAATATAATATTATGGAATTCAAGGGATATTTTTCTATTCATATTTTCCTATTTTCCCATCTTATTTCATTATCTCAACCTTCAAAATATTAATCTTTTTTAGCTTTTGTACTTTTTTTTTTTTTACTGTATTGCTTCATCTCTCCTTAGGAATTTTTCCCCAAGTTGATTTGTTTTCCTTGTTATAATGTTGTTCAGACAAATTGAGGCTTTTTAAGAGAGAACACAAATAAATTTTAAAACATCTATATAAGAATAGAGAAAGAATATTAATTTCATTTTTATGGCAATTGAATGCATTAGATTTTCTAATGTGTTTTTGTTTATGTATTTAAACAATATTTTAGCATGTTCAGTTCACATGTGAAGTCATTTAAAAGAATGACTAAAATATTTTGTTTTTTTGAAATTCATTTATTCTAATAGTAAATTGGACATTACAGGATGTTATATGTATATCACCTTTAAAATTTTTAATAATATATTTTATCTATTTAATTTCTTATAGAAGATTAGTAGCCTTTTTTTGGCTGACTGAGTTCCCTTTGAGAAATTTATTCTCTTCTATAATGTAATAATTTTTATTTTTGAGATATATTTTTAGATGTTAATTAAATGGCTCCTGGTAATTTAAAATTAAAATTTGTCTGTATCTCTGTTCTGCGTGTTAACACAATGTTGCTATACCTTTGCTGCCTATACTGCTGAACATGTCTCCAGGACAAATGATGAAAAAACTGACTGAAAATAAATTCCCTCAGCAAGACATTTAATCCTTATATTTTTGAGGAGACTTTATTTTGAGAGTATCCAGAAGAGTCAAGACAAGATGAGACAGCCAATTTATCTTTTAGAAGATTCCTAAAAATTTTTCATTTTTCAGTATCAATCACTGTCTTGTCCCATAGTTTCTTCATGACATTTTTCATTTCTGTATTTCTAAATGTGTAGATCAATGGATTTAAAAAGGGAGTTACAAAGCTATAAAATATTGCCACTATTTTATCAAAAGAGAAAGTAGTGGGAGGCCGTGTATATACAAATATACATGGTACAAAATATAATACAACAACTGTGATGTGAGAGCCACAAGTAGAAAGGGCTTTGCGACGGGCTGCTGTACTGTGTGTCCTTAGAGAGTTCAGGATTACTCCATAAGAGACAAGCAACAGTGAAAAGTTGATGATACAGATAAAACCACTGTTGGCCACAACCATCAGACCAAGCACTTGTGTGTCAATACAGGCAAGTTGTAACAAAGGGTATAAGTCACACATAAAGTGATCAATTACATTGGGGCCACAAAAGGGTAATGGAAGCATGAAGAAAATCTGAATCATGGAATGCAAGAAACCGCCAGACCAAGCTACTCCCACCAGCAAAAAACACAACTGTCGATTCATGATTGTCATGTAGTGCAGAGGTTTGCAGATAGCCACATACCTGTCAAAGGCCATGCATGTGAGGACAATCACCTCAACACCGGCCAAGAAATGTTGTGCAAAAATCTGACCCATACAGTCTTGGAAGGATATGGTTTTCCTTTCATAGAGAGAGTCTATGATAACTTTAGGAGCAATGACAGAAGAGAAACAGGCATCCAAGAAAGACAGAAAGGCTAGGAAGAAGTACATAGGGGAAACGAAAAGAGAAGGGGTGCAGATGATCATCACAACAATAAACAAATTCCCCCCAACAGTTACAAGGTAGAAAACTAACAATATAACAAATGCCATTTTCTGAATGTTTGGATTCTGTGAAAGTCCCAGAAGAATAAACTCAGTCACATGACTTTGATTTTCCATTTTTAAAGGACATAAGTGCCTTATTTTATCTGCAGAAAAGAGAAAGAAAAATCTTGAATCATCAATATTAAAGAACACGTTCAAAAGCATATTGAAATATATTAATATTAATGACATTTACATACAATATGATATGATTGACTATTCCAGGTTCTTCAATACATCTTCAGGTCATATGAAGAATAGGAGGCCCTTTATGATTCCAATTGTCCTCTCCATTATCCTCACCAGTTACCCAATGCCTTTTTAATTTTTGCAGAAATGAAGAAGATATTCCAACAAAATTTTCAAAAATGTACAACTTATCAGTTTAATATTCAGAATGTCTTATAATGTGGCCTAGTACCATGTGAATCTTTTACAGTATCTCATAGTTTGTTTTTACATTGACCTTATATTTGCTACATATCATCAGTGTCTTTTTCCCCCATTACCACTGCTGTTTTTTCTTCTCTCCCTTATTTTCTACTTGCATGGTGATTTTTTTTTAATCCACATAAGGTTTTAAGATTATTATTATTCAATTTGGATGTATGTTTCAGAGTACAAGGATTTCCCCCCTTGAATACTTGGTAGTAATCAATAGTTTAGCTTTCCTTTCTGGATTTGTTCCACTGGAATATTTAACATTTATCCAATTTATACATTCTTTAAAGAAATGTATATATTAATGTGTACATAAATGTACATTGTCATATACATAGATGTACATACACAAATATACATGGAGGTGTGTAGACATGCATATGCATAGATACATATACACTATACAAAAGCACAAATAATTTCTAAAATATTCTCATGAAAACGTATTTTGAAGATGATATTGAACAATTAATAATCTCCCTCTTCTCTATCTCTCTCTGTCTCTGTCTCTGTCTCTCTCTCTATTTCCACGGGTTTAGTTAACAATAGTTTCAAACACACATAACCAACTACCTCTTAGAAATTTCAAAGTAGAAATCCAACAGACATCTTAAACTCAACGTATTCCATATTCATTCCTTGAAAAGGTCTAGTAAAGTGAGGATTGTCAATTCCAGGGTTAGTTGTATGTTTCTGCCACTGAATTTCTAAGTCTTCTGATATATTTCAGAGACACAGGAATCCTCCTTGGAGAGAAAACAGCAGCCAGCTTTACTCACAAAATGTGAGGTGAAATATTCTCAATTATTCAACACCTGTCTCATAGGAAGAAATTAGATCCTGCTCTCCTCTACCCACCAAAAAAAATTAAATGTTTAATCCCATGGATTGGAATAAGGACAGGAGATGACTAGCTATATATGTTCCCCACCTTTCTTTGTCACGTTGCAAAAGTTATTCTATTTCAAAATCTCTCTTCTCAGTGTTTGTTTCATAAATCTCTGCATAATGAAACTTCTAACCAATAGCTAGCATAGCCTGTGCCATTAGTGAAACTAACTCCCCTCTCAAATATCTGGTGCAGATCTACCCTGAACACACTCCGCCTAAACATGAATTTCTAATTTATATGAAGAACTAACTAATCAATAAATTGTCTTTATCCATAGGGTCAACAACTGATTTGCAGTTTTAAAATTGCCTAGACACACTGGAAAGACTTTCACAGTTGGTATTTATTGAAAGTAGTATTTCAATGCTTTCGGAACATGAAACCACACTGCCCTGTTTCTCAGATCTCCCCATAAAAGACAAACTGCCTTTCTTGAAGTTTTGAAGTTAACTGGTAACTGCTACTGCTGTTGCTGCTGCCATTATTACTGAAGCTTCTGTTACTATTCACTCCTGCTGCTGCTGCTGCCAGGATTGCTGCTGCTACTTCTAGTACTGCTAATATTACTGCTGCGACTACTGCTGCTGCTGTTGCTGCTATTATTGCTGTTGCTACGACTACTGATGCTGCTGTTTTTCTTCTCCTCTACTTTTACTGTTATGTCTATATCTATATCAGAGTTTCCGTTTTTCTCTCCCCGAATCATTCCTTCCTTGGAGCTGAATGATATAGAAAAAAAGATCTGAAGGCAATTTGAATGACTACACCTTTCATTCTTTGAACTTGCGCCCTCAGCTGGCATGTTGCAGGAACTTCATTAATATTTTTGATAGATTGGTTGATTCGTGTGTATACTCTTTGTGTGCATCGTTTTCCTGAGCTGCTGAAAAAAATTTGTTAACATGTGACCATTCTTCTTTGGATGAATTTAGCTCTTCAAATTGATAGGATTTGCCAGCATTTCTGATGTTCAGGCAATAAATCAAGATTACCTGCATATCCCTTGAAGAGGACAGGGCAATGGGCTGTGAAAGTACTGTGCAAGTAAAAACAAACATCTGTGTTTGCCCTGATGCAAATTTCTTAAAAGGTAAAGTCTATCAGAAAGCTAAGACTAAAAGAAGATCAAAAAATGTATACGTGTGTGTATTAGTGTGATCAATGACAGCTTAACAGAAAGTTTGGACAATGATGTTAAGAGAAAGAAATGGAAGTAGTATAAGAGAAAATGGGGGGGGGCGGAGCCAAGATGGTGGAGTACAAACACACAAATACACTAGCTCCGAACCCACAGCCCATGAAATATCCATAGTAAAGATCCGCCAGGGCTCCCCAAGCAGGCAGGAGCCCGGAGCCATTGTTGAAGGTCTCTGTGTAAACCCCCTGAGGGAACTGAGCCCTTGAGGTGGCCCTGCCCCCACCTGAGCACCTGAACTTAATCTCACACTGAATAGCAGCCCTGCCCCTGCCCAAAGCACTGAGGCTGGGAAGCAGCATCTGAATCTCAGACCCCAAGCTCGGGCTGGGAGGATCCTGAGGCGAGGTGGGTGTGAGGAGAATATTCAGAGCTCTAGTCACTGGCTGGGAAAATGCCCAGAAAATGGAAAAAAATCAAGACTGTTGAGGGTTACTTTCTTGGTGAGCAGGTTTCTCCTCCCCTCCCTTCTGATGAGGAAGAGGGGTGCTTACCATCAGGGGAAGACACGGAAGTCAGTGCTTCTACATCCCAGCCCACTCAATGGGATCAGTTCTGGGAAAAGGTCTTAAAGAGCCCAAACAATTTTCAAAATCATGATAGAGAGGTGGAGGAAAAACTGGGAAGAGTAATAAAAGACTTGCAAGCAAAGTATGAACAAGAAAAGCAAAGTATGAACAACAAATCAGCACCCTGCCAAAGGAGACCCAAAAAAATGTGGAAGAAAATAACACCCTGAAAAATAGGCTAACTCAGTTGGCAAAGGAGGTTCAAGAAGCCAATGAGGAGAAGAATGCTTTCAAAAGCAGAATTAGCCAAATGGAAAAGGAGGTTCAAAAGCTAACTGAAGAAAATAGTTATTTCAAAATTAGAATGGAACAGATGGAGGCTAATAACTTTATGAGAAACCAAGAAATCACAAAACAAAACCAAAAGAATGAAAAAATGGAAGATAATGTGAAATATCTGATTGGAAAAACAACTGACCTGGGTAACAGATCCAGGAGAGACAATTTAAAAATTATGGGACTACCTGAAAGCCATGATCAAAAAAAGAGCCTAGACATAATCTTTCATGAAATTATCAAGGAAAACTGCCCTGAGATTCTAGAACACACACACACACACACACATGCACACACACACACTCATAAAGACAGAGTGCGCAGAGTGAATTGAATAGGATGGGATCAAATTTTTTTTAAAAAATGAGATCAAGCAGTGAGAGAGAAATATATGGGAGGAGAAAGGGAGAAATGGAATGGGGCAAATTATCTCTCATAAAAGAGGCAAGCAAAAGACTTTTTTTTAGTTTGGGGAAAAAGAGGGGAGGTGAGAGAAAAACATGAAGCTTACTCTCATCACATTCCACTAAAGGAAGGAATACAATGCACACTCATTTTGGTATGAAAACCTATCTTACAATACAGGAAGGTAGGGGACAAGGGGATAAACAGGGTCGGGGGGATGATGGAAGGGAGGGCATGGGGAGGAGGGTACAATTTGAGGTCAACACTCACAGGGAGGGACAGGATCAAAAGAGAGAATAGAAGTAATTGGAAGCAGGATAGGATATATAACACGACTATTATGGAAATCATTTGCAAAACTACACAGATTTGGCCGATATTGAATTGCTTGCCTTCCAAAGGGAGGGGGAGGGGAAGGAGGGAGGAAAAGAAGTTGCAACTCAAAGTTTTAGGAATAACTGTCAAGTACTGTTCTTGCCGCTAGGAAATAAGAAATACAGGTAAAGGGATATAGAAAGTTATTTGGCCCAACAGGACAGAGGAGAGGATGGAGACAAGGGCAGACAGGAATGATGGAGAAGAGAGCAGAGTGGAGATGGGGGCAATTAGAATGCTCGGTGTTTTGGGGTGGGGGTAGGGGACAAGGGGGGAGAAAATTTGGAGCCCAAAAATTCTGTGAAAATGAATGTTAAAAGAGAAATTAAAAAAAGAAAAAAGAAAAAGAAAATGGATCCGGAGTCAAATGATCCTCTCTTTGTTTCTGCCTCTCTCTATCTCTCTTTTTCTTCCTCTTTCCCTCCCTCTCTCTCTCCCCCCCCATTTTCCACTCTTTCACTATTTTCATTTATCTCCCTCCTCTCTCTCCCTTTCTCTTTTTCTATCGCTCTTCTTCTTCTCTCTACTTCCTTTCCTTCTGTCCCCCCCCCCTCTCTCTCCCTATTCATCTTTTTTCTCCATTTGCCACCCTTTCCCCTTTCACTTCACCTGGCAAAATGCAAAATCACAAATGCTTTTGTTCATTACTTATATTCACCAGATAGAATATGATGCTTCAGTTTCTATAAAAGGTAGTGAAGGGGTTTTTTATTTGTTTTCTATTACTTTTATTTACATCTTCCAGGAAAATAAAATAAAATAAACTTATATAATGATTTTTTTTTATTTCTATAGAGCCCTTAATTAATTCCCCTACCCAAAATCTGACAATATTTTGGGAAATTTTTTTTAAATTCTGTATCTCAATAATAGGTTGATCCCTAAGTGTATCCTGGCAGTAAAAGTACAAACTATTAATGAGATTTTAATAAAGCAGAAAAAAAGCTTTGAAACCTCCTTCTATCTAAGTAGTCAAACTTTGTGTTGTAAGACCTGAAAAAGAAACGGATTTTTATTGTGGGCAACAGTGAGATACAGTAAACAAATTATCAGTACATTTCTCAGATCCTGGTGAATACCTGTTGCTGAGCCACAGTATGACCTGTGAAAACTTACTTAATTTTGCTATGTCTATATTTCTGCATAGGAACATAAATCAGAATGAAACATCTTATCTATATCACAAGTGTCATGTGTGATGAGACCAATTAAATATGAGGAGGGCAATAACTATACACATACATACATGTATGAGAGGGAGGGAGGGAGAGAGAGAGAGAGAGAGAGAGAGAGAGAGAGAGAGAGAGAGAGAGAGAGAGAGAGAGAGAGAGAGAGAGACTTATATTTAAATCCAAGAAGTACCAAATATATTTATTCCAAAAGCAGATATGAATTATTTCTATGGTTCCTGATTACTATTTCCTAAGTAATACGTCTTTTACTTTCTGCATTAATTATTTAGCTTCCTCACCTCCAAGAGACTGAAAGCTGAAATACTTGCTCAACCATTCAAAGCCCCAAATAATTTAGTCCCACTATACTACTACCACTATCAATTCTATCACCCACCCTTTACTATTCTGGTTTCCCTAATCTGATTATATTACAATTTATGAAAATCCTCCTTAAATCATTGTGTCTCGATCCAGACACAATAATACAGATAAGGTATGACAAAGTGAGACTATTGCATAACTATCCCTTACATTTCTTAGAAACCAAGTTTCTCTTGAACTACCCCCAAGTTTTCACTATTTTTTATAGTTGTGACTATGTCATATAGTTGACATACTGAACTTAGTTTATGAAAATCCATAGTCTTTTTTTAGGAGAACTATACTTCTAACTATGTCTCTTCTTTGATACATTTTTAAAGGTGATTTTAATATATCACCCAAAGGAAAGACTTTACATTTAGTACAATTGAATTTGATCTTGTTAAATGTAGCATGATGCTCCAGGCTACCCAGATAATTTTGAACAGAGACTCTGTAAATACCTTACTCTCCTAGGTATTCCTCTATTGCTGGTTTATTTACAAAATCTAACAAACTCATCACTTATACTTTATCTGAATCATGATAACAGTCCTAAATAGCATAGGTCTGAAGACATATTCCTGGAGAAATCCACTGGGTTCCTAATCCCAGGTTAAAAATGGAGCAATTAACAGCATTAGCACCATCAAATCTGATTGTATTATCATCGATCTTCTCCACAAGAAAAAAAGAAATACTTGATCAAAAACTTTGGTAAAATTGAGATTAACTAGACAAACTATATTTTCAAATTCACCCTCAGCTACATATTTAATAATCCCATAAATATTAGAAAGCAAAATTTTTCTGTATGTCTTGAGCAGTTGAGCTATATAATGTCTGAGTTGCCTTTCAAATCTGACAGTCTCATATAAATATATAGGCAAAGTGGTAGACTGAAATTTCTGCTGGATTTGGAATCAGGTCTTACTCCATGTTTTAAAGCTTATAGACAGGAAATCTACAGATTTGAGGAAAAGAACTTAGCCACTTTGGGCTTTAGTGTCCTTATCTGTAATACAATGGGATACACTGGATGTTCTCTAAGTGCCTTTCCATCACAACAAGAGGATTCTACAGAATAAAATTGAAAAAAGAAATGGCAATTTCAATCAGGAATTAAAAGACCTATGAGCACTGGGATGTCTTAGTGCAACATCTTAGCAATCCCTTTGTATTGGGTGATTTGGTGGTGTTCCTTTGTTAGACAGACAGACGGACAGATAGACAGGCAGGGCAGACAGAGAGAGAGAAAGACAGAGAGACAGAGAGACAGAGAGACAGACAGACAGACAGACAGACAGACAGACAGACAGACAGACAGACAGACAGACAGACAGATAGATAGATAGATAGATAGATAGATAGATAGATAGATAGATAGATAGATAGATAGATAGATAAATAGATAGATAGATAGAGATATATAGATAGAGACAGATATATTATTGCAGGGGAAACTGCTATACCACCTAAAAAAAAGAATGAACAATCACTTGAAGAAAAGACAGTGTCACTGCTTTTAGGTAACCAGTGAATTGCTTGATCATTTAGAGCCTTGGTTATGAAACTCTCTGTACCCAAGAGATCAGTATTTTTTTCTCCTAAGCTACATGATCAAATTAGAAATCAGTATCCTTTAAGATGCCCAAGTGTTGTTTCTTTTCCTATCTCTGTGACCATAACTTGCCAGAAAGTGTGCAGCAGTTACTCTATAGGGCTCACAGTGCCTTTCTCTGGATAAGATTGGTCATTATGTTTTACACTGGATTAAAAGTCAGTATTCCACCTATTTTATTTCCTATCATTTTGAGCTCAGACAAATTTCTTGATTTCCCAAAACTACCTTTGTTTACTCGGGAGAAGGTTCAGTTGGAAGATATCTTTGGCTCTTTCTCTTCAGCCAAGTTTGCCATTTGAAAGACTAGATAAAACTGGCACTGCTCCAGATGATGAGAGAGAGTTGAAGTGACTGCTATAGAAACCCAAACACCTGATGTAAAAACCCACCTTGTGCTTTGCAAAAGGATTTAAATTATCGTACACTACTTGCAAATTTAAAAAATTCTCCAGTTTCAGAAATTAGATACTCTTCAATGGAGGTTGGAATAAATCATGGTTTAGCTTTATAGGTAACCTGTTTCTAGAAAAATAAGATAAGCAACTAAAACAATGTTCATCTTGTGATGAAGGTGGAATTTTGGTGGCATCCAATAATTACCCTCTGGCTAACAATAGCATTAAGTACTGTTACACTATTACAATGATGTCCCATTGAGAATGTGTCTCCAGTGACTAGTGAGTTAATCAGTATACCAGTGATTTCACTTTTTTATTGTGAGATGTGGGAAGTACATAGGTGGAGTCAAGTAAAGTTGACAGTGGTAAGAGAAAAGTCAGTCCATGATTTCCATTAGTGAACTGGTGATTATATCACCAAAGCAGACAGTTGAATAAAATGTAGCAGCAGTCATAATATAATTATGTAATCAATCAACACCTACTGGTTTTGGAGAATACAATATTAAAGATGTCCCAATGATAGAGGAAATCTTTGCTGGCTCAGTACAATCTGGTCCCCACTGGGAAAGTATATATTTGAGATCAAGGACCCTCAAACACTGAAGTCAATAGAGATGTTTCTAAACATTCCTTTTGCTAATGTCTTCATAATACTCAAAAATAATTCCTAATGTTTCTTCAGTTTTTCAGTAATATAATGAAAATCCTTCTGGATCTGGGGTCATAGAATGTAATAACAAACTTAACTCTTCTGCTTATACACCATGTAAATTTTCTTTGATCAAATCATCTCTTTGTGTCCTATTATTCTCATTTATAAAGTGAGAGAAAAAGTGTATAATGGATGGATGATTTCTAAAGTCCATATTTTTCAAATTAATTAATTTTCATTTTTCAACATTTACTTCCATTAGTTTTAAATTTTGTCCACTTCCCTCCCCTTCTCCCTTCCCAAGACAGTGTGCAATATGACATAAATCCTACATATATATTCTTATTAAAAATATTTTCACTTTAGTCATATTCTATAGAAGAATTAGAAAGAATTGGAGGAAACATGAGAAAGAAAAAAAATAAAACAGAAAAGAGAGCAAATAGTATACTTTGATCTCCATTCAGACTCCACATTTCTCTGGATGTGGATGATATTTTCTACCATGAGTCTTTTGGAGTTGCTTTAGGTTCCTGCATTGCTGAAAAGAGCTACGTCTATCAAAATCAATCATCAGACCTTTTTACTGTGTAATTTGTTCTCCTGCTTCTGCTCACTTCACGCAGCATCAGTTCCTATAAGTCTTTCCAGTTTGGTTGGTTGTTTGTTTTCTGGTGTGCCTGCTCGTCATTTCCTATAGTACAATAGTATTCCATTACATTCCTATACCACAGTTTGTTTAGCCATTCCCCAATCGATGGGCATCCCCTTAATTTCCAGTTCTTGGTCTCCACAAAAATAGCTACTACAAATATTCCCAACAGTTTTTGTCAAATCATGAATTCTTTTCCCAGAAGCTGGGGTCTTGGGTTTATCAAACAGTAGATTATTACAGTCATTGACTATTGTGTCTTGTGTGCCTAACCTATTCTAATGATCCACCACTCTATTTCTCAACCAGTACCAAGTGGTTTTGATGATTGCTATTTTATAATACATTTTAAGATCCTGTATGCGCAGGCCACCTACCCTACCATTTCTTTTAATTAATTTTCTTGACCTTTTTTTCTTCCAGATGAATTTTGTTATTATTCTTTCTAGTTCTGTAAAGTATTTTTGGTAGTTTTGATTGATATGGCACTGAATAAACAAATTGATTTAGGCAGAATTACTTTTTTTTCTTCTATTTGGTTGTCCTACCCAAGAGCAACTGATGTTTTTCCAGTTGTTTGGATCTGACTTTATTTGTGTTAAAAGTGTTTTATAGTTGTATTCAGATAGTTTCTGGGTTTGCTTTGACTGGGAGCTACCCAAAGTTTTATAATATGTGCAGTAATTTTAAATGGAATTTCTATTTCTATCTCTTGCTGTTGGGTTTTGTCATACTATACAGAAATTTCAATGATTTGTGTGGCTTTCTTTCTCTGCTAAAGTTGTTTATTGTTTCAAGTATTTTTTACTTGATTCTCTAGGATTCTCTAGTTATAGCATCATCTTATTTGCAAAGAGTGATAGCTTTGTTTCTTCTTTGTCTGCTCTAATTCCTTCAATTGCTTTTTCTTCTCTCCTTGCTAAATATGCTAGTATCATATTGATTAGCAGTGGTGATAACGAACATCCTTGTTTCATACCCACGCCACCCCCATCTTTTTGAAGTGCTTCTAGCTCATTCCCATTACATATAATGCTTGCTGATGCTTTTTACGTAAATGCTAATTATAATTTGAAGAAAAACTCCATTTATTCCTTTGCTCCCTATTGTTTCTAATAGGAATGTGTGTTGTATTAAATGCTGTGCCTTTTTATAAAGCACAGTGTGTTTAGGCATATCTGAAAACAAAAGACCATGAAAAGTTTCTTAACATCCACTCATGAATGTAAATATGCCAGTGAATACATGGTAGTTTGATATCCAATCGGAGTGTAGTGTAGAGTAGAGCTAACTGGCAGAAAAAAAAAATTTTCATCAAAGCTTGCTTCAGTGGACAAAGAGGCTATGCAAATCCTAAAAGTGGTGTGTTGGGCCAGCTCCAGCAGTCTTGCAGAGAGGTGATTGTTAAATTTTCAGTGAGAAAAATTTACACCTCCGAAATTAACAATTAAATCATGGCTTGATTTATACATTTGTTCATTGCTTAACCTTAAGAAGAAGCTAACAAAGTTATAAGAGATCAATAAATAATAAAAAATATAAAGAATGAAAAATAAAAGAGAATGTGAAACATTTCTTATGAAAAACAATTGATCTAGAGAACAGATCAAGAAGAGAAAACATAAGAATAGCTGAATTACTTGAAAGCTATATTCAAAACAAGAATCTTGATGCAATAATAGAACGATTAATTAAGCAAAATTGTCCTGAAGCATTAGAAGAAGAGGAGAAAGTAGAAATAGAAAAAATCCGATAGTCACCCCATGAAACCCTGAAAGAGATTCTACAAGGAAAACACAGAGTTATATTATAGTCAAATTCTGAAACCTCCAAGTCAAATATAAAATATTACAAGCAACAAGAAAAAATGATTTAAATATATTGGTGCCACAATTCAGTCACACTGTACCTAGCAGCAGTGACATTAAAAGACCACAGGGTTTGTAACACTATATATTGAAGATAAAAAAATGGGTTCTGGCCACAATATCATATGTGGCGAAGTTAAGCATAATCCTCAATTATCAGACTTTCAGAATTTTTAAAATATAAAGTAAACTGAACTTAATATTAGATTTTACAAGAGCCAAGAGAAATATAAGAAACATACCGAAGACTAATTATAGGGAGGTCAATAAGGACTGACTGTGTATTATATATGTGTGTATGTATATGTATATATGTAAATATGTATATACATACACTTGTGTATGTATATGTACACATGTAGATTTGTATGTATATGTGTATGTGTGTGTATATACAATATAAAATGTATTTTTAAGGTTGTTGTTAGCAATTGGGTAGTCCATAAGAAAGATTGTGGTGCACATGAGCATAACATGATTTTAAAACGTGAAGCTGATTAGTAACAGCTTGAAAGAACAATTATCTTATATAAATGAGATGTGAGAGGAAGAACTGACAGGAATCAGATGGGGGAGGCGACAATTCTGCAAATCAACTTTCATCAGGATTGGGTTAAAAGAGGTAACAATTCATATATATCTAAAGGAGTATAAAAGTGATCAAAATTCAGAAAGAAATGAAAAGCTAAGGGAATAGGGAGGTGGAGAAATGAGTCAAAATCATCTTTATTGATGATTAACATATGGCAGATTGATATAACTCCCAGTTATGGTTTTAGACTGTATACTACACTTATATTGCAACCAGGTATTACACATTTTAGATGAAATTGTAAATTAGGTTAATGAGCTTCTTTTAAGTCAAATGGGAAGGGAAGGTCTAAAACTTGACTGAGATAAGTGAGTAGAATAAAAATTGAGTCAGGAAAATTCTTTCATGCCCTGCTCCTTGCTCTATGACCTTGGGCAAATCACTTAGCCTATAATTACCTAGGTATCACTTTAATCCAGAAATTCTGAAGCACTGGATTAACTGTATGGGTAATGAGAGGTTCCTTATTAGGAGGTCCTTGAATCCAATGAAATCATATGTCTGGTTTCAAAAGAATGAAAAAAAGAGCATGTTCAGTTGGTTTGAATAGTAACAGTAACTGATACTTTAAAGTTTATAAAATGTCTTACCAACTATGCCTCATTTATATCTCAAATAATTCTATAGGATAATTATGAAAAAATATCCTATTTTATAGATGAGGAATCTGAGATCTAGAGAAGTTAAATGGCTTACTCTTGCTCACCCAGCTGATAAATGCCAGAGGCAGAATTCAAACCCAGTAGTCCTGGCTCTAAGTTGAATTTTAGTCATTATTCCCTATTGAATAGTGCAAGATGATTGGTCTTCTCAAGAAAGGTAAGTTAGTGAGAAGGAAGAAATGCTGAACCTGAGGCATGAGATCATTTATTAAAGTAAAGAATCAGGTTGGGCAACTACCATGGTAGGGGTATCATAAAGAATTGCTCCCCAGAAGAATGTTAAGCTTTCAGGGGGCGGAGCCAAGATGGCGGAGTGAAAGCAACGACTCACCTAAGCTCCTGGACAAACTCCTCTGGATATCTCTGAAAGGAGAATCTGACCAAACTTTGGAGGTGTGGAATCCAGTGGGTGACAGACTTTGACAGATTCGGAGCCCAGGTTAGGCTGGAAGGTCCACGGGAAGGATCTGTTCCGCAGGGGTAAGCTCCCAGCACACAGCGCAGCGTGGTCAGCGCAGCAGGGCAGAAGGGACCTGAGAAGCCCGAGAGTGGCGGGCGAAACCAGCGGAGCAGGAGACAAGCCAAACCGAGTTGGTGAGAGCCGCTGAGTGCCAGATATCAGCGCAGCAGCCCTTGAAACCTTCAGCCTGAAGACTAAACTTCTGTAAGTCACCTACTTGAACTTCTGGGAGCCAGGATGGCGGAGTGATCAGTAAATGCTCTCTCCTCCCCCCTGATGACCGTGAAAGAACCATAAAATATTTCCCCAGATAAATCCTGGATTAGCGGGAACAGCAGAAGGGGGCAAATAGTAAAGGGGGATTCTTCCTACTGTGGCGGAGGCAATCCGGAAGGACAGAGGACCCAGGGCAGAGAAAATTCGCACTGAGACCCAGGCAAGCCTCAGCGCTGGGAGACGAGCCCCAGGAGGGGCGGGAACACGTATTAGCATCTAGGCGTGCCCCAGTCCTCCAGGGGAAAAGGGAAGACAATAGGGAAACTGGGATCACCATCCCCTGACCTTGCCTTTGCCTCAGGTCAGCTGAGGAGATCTCCTGAGACCAGACCACCCCTCCCACACACCTAACAAGCTAATCCCAGGGTTGATCTGGGAAACAAAAAACAAAAACCTGCTTTTAGCCTAGACACACATCAGCTCAACACAAAGATCTGTACCTTCTGGCTGAAAGAACCAGAAGCTGCAACACTCAGCCAACATCATGAATCAGAAAAAGCAGACGAAAAGTGAAAAAACCATAGCATCTTTCTATGGGGATAAGGACCAAAACACAAACACCAAAGAGGTCAGTACTGAGACTGTACTTCCATCTGAAACCTCAGAAGGGACTATGAATTTCTCGCAAGCTCAACTAGATTACCTGGAATAGCTGAAGAAGGAAATAAAAGAAAAACTGGCCAATGATTTTAAAATTATAAAAAAAGAATTCACTGATGAGAACATCACTCTGAAAAGGAAAATTGAACAAATGGAAAAGGAAGTTCAAAAATTAACTGGAGAGAATAATTCCCTAAAAGGAAGAGTTAATCAAACGGAAAAGGAAACCCAAAACCTAATTGGGAAAATTGATCACATGGAAAAGGAAACACAAAACCTAACTGGGAAAATTGGTCGAATGGAAAAAGAAGTATAAAAATTAAATGGAGAAAATAGCTCCTTAAAGGGAAAAATTGGTCAGATGGAAAAGGAGATGCAAAAGTTAACTGAAGAAAACAATACGGTGAAGATTAGAATTGGGCAAGTAGAAACTAATGACTCAATGAGGCAACAAGAATCAGTCAAACAAAATCTAAAGAATGAAAAGATAGAAGAAAATGTAAAATATTTAATTGGAAAAAGAACTGACCTGGAAAATAGATTCAGGAGAGAAAATTTAAGAATTATTGGCCTGCCCAAAACCCATGATGAAGAAGAGTCTGGACAATATCTTCCAGGAAATCATCAAGGAAAACTGCCCAGAAGTACTAGACCCAGAGGGCAAAATAGTCATCGAAAGAATCCACCGTTCCCCTCCCAAAAGGGATCCCAAACTCAAAACCCCAAGAAATATCGTTGCCAAATTCCAGAGCTATCAAGTGAAGGAGAAAATACTACAAGCAGCCAGAAAGAAACAATTCAGATATCAAGGACATACAGTCAGGATCACACAGGACCTTGCAGCTTCTACATTAAAAGACTGAAAGAATTGGAACCCAATAATCCTTAAGGCAAAGGAGTTGGGACTTCAACCAAGGATCAACTACCCAGCAAAGTTCAGCATAACATTTCAGGCAAGGAGAAAGTCATTCAACGAAATAAGGGATTTCCAGAGCTTCCTGACCAAAACACCAGAACTCAATAGACAATTTGATCTTCAAATGCAGGTCTCCAGAGAATCATAAAATGGTAAACAGGGGGGGAAAAACAAAAACAAAAACTTGCTACTCAATTAGGGCAAACTGTTTACCTCCCTATAAGGGAAGATGATACCTGTTAATCTTGAGAACTGTGCAGCTATTATGATAAAAGGGATATATGTAGAGGGAACAGGTATAAAGTAAATGATGTCATGTCAAAAATATGATTTAAGTATGAGAAGGGATTGTAAGAGGAGGTGTGAAAAGGGGGAAGCAGAAAATGGCCAATTATATCACAGGAAGAAGTACAAAACTGTAGTAGAGGGAAGGAGGGGAGGGAGATGAGCATTGTTTGAGAGGTACTCTCATCTGATTTATTTAAAGGAGGGAACAATAATCTTAAGTAGATAATCCTAACTAGCTCTATAGGTAGTAGGAGGGGAAGGGGGAAGAAAGGGGAGGGTGGCTAAAAGGGATGAAAGAAGCAATAAGAGTAAAGGGGAGTAAAAGGGGAGGAGGGCTAAAAGAAGGAGGGGAAGGCTGCAGGAGGAGGGGGAGTAAAGTGAATACTATTGAGGAGGGGAAGGGAGATGGGAGAGCTAAAAGCACAAATGGTGGGAAAGAGGATGGAGGGAAATACACAGATTGTAATCATAACTGTGAATGTGAATGGAATGAACTCTCCCATAAAACGGAGACGGATAGCAGAATGGATTAAAAGCCATAATCCAACAATATGCTGCTTACAAGAAACACATTTGAAATGGGGGGATACACATAGGGTAAAGGTCAAAGGATGGAGCAGAATATATTGTGCTTCAGCTCATGTAACAAAGGCAGGAGTAGCAATCCTAATCTCAGACAAAGCAAAAGCAGAAATAGATCTAATCAAAAGGGACAAGGATGGAAACTATATCCTGCTAAAAGGCACCATAGACAATGAAGCAATATCATTACTAAACATGTATGCTCCAAGTGCTATAGCATCCAGATTCTTAGAGGAGAGGTTGGAGGAGTTGAAGGAAGAAATTGATAGCAAAACTATACTAGTGGGGGACCTCAACCTCCACGTCTCTGAACTCAATAAATCTAACCTCAAAATAAACAAGAAAGAGGTTAAGGAGGTAAATAAAACTCTGGATAAAGTAGATATGTAGATCTTTGGAGAAAATTAAATGGGAATAGAAAGGAATATACCTTTTTCTCAGCTGTACATGGAACATTTACAAAAATTGACTATGGACTACGACATAAAAATTGACTATGTACTAGGACATAAAAATCTCACAATCCAGTGCAGAAAGGCAGAGATAATCAATGCATCCTTTTCAGATCATAATGCATTTAAAATTACATGTAATAAAAGGCAATGGAAAGAGAAACCAAAAATCAATTCGAAACTAAATAATCTAATTCTAAAGAAGGGTTGGGTTAAAGAAGAAATCATAGAAACAATCAACAATTTCATTCAAGAGAATGACAATAGTGAGACAACATACCAAAACTTATGGGATACTGCAAAAGCAGTTATTAGGGGAAGTTTTATATATTTGAATGCTTACATAAATAAAATAGAGAAAGAGGAGATCAATGACTTAGGCTTGCAGTTGAAAAATCTAGAAAAAGAACAAATTGAACATCCCCAAGTAAATACCAAATTAGGAATACTGAAAATCAAAGGAGAGATTAATAAAATTGAAATTAATAAAACTATTGAATTAATAAGTAAAACCAATAGTTGGTTTCATGAAAAAACTATTAAAATTGATAAACATTTGGTCAATCTGATTAAAAAAAAGAAAGAACAAAATCAAATTACTAATATTAAAAATGAAAGGGGTGAACTCACCTCCAATGAGGAGGAAATTAAAACAATAATTAGAAACTACTTTGCCCAACTTAATGCCCACAAATTCGGTAATGTAAACGAGATGGATGAATATTTTAAAAAATACAAATTGCCCAGATTAACAGAAGAGGAAGTTAAATACTTAAACAACCCCATCTCAGAAAAAGAAATTGAACAAGCCATCAATGAACTCCCTAGGAAGAAATCTCCAGGGCCAGATGGATTCACAAGTGAATTCTATCAAACATTTACAGAACAGTTAATTCCAATAATATGTAGACTCTTTTTGAAAATTGGGGAAGAAGGAGTCCTCCCAAATTCTTTCTATGATACAAATATGGTTTTGATACCCAAACCAGGAAGAGACAAAACAGAGAAAGAAAATTATAGACCAATTTCCTTAATGAATATACATGCAAAAATTTTAAATAAGATTTTAGCAAAACGAATACAGCATCTTATCACGAGATTAATACATTATGATCAGGTAGGATTCATACCAGGATTACAGGGCTGGTTCAATATTAGGAAAACTATCAGCATTGTCGATCACATCAACAACAAAGCTAACAAAAACCACATGATTATCTCAAGAGATGCAGAAAAAGCTTTTTACAAAATACAACACCCATTCCCACCAAAAACACTGGAGAACGTAGGAATAAAGGGAACTTTCCATAAAATAATAAGCAGTATCTATCTAAAACCTTCAGCAAGCATTATATGCAATGGGGATAAGCTAGATGCATTCCCAATAAGATCGGGGTGAAACAAGGTTGTCCATTATCACCACTATTATTCAATATGGTACTAGAAATGTTAGCTGTAGCAATTAGACAAGATAAAGATATTCAAGGAATAAGAATACCCAAAGAAGAAACTAAGTTATCACTCTTTGCAGATGATATGATTATTTACCTAGAGAATCCCAGAGATTCAAGTAAAAAATTACTAGAATTAATAAACAACTTCGGCAAAGTTGTAGGTTACAAAATAAACCCACACAAATCTTCTGCGTTCCTATATGTTAGCAACAAAGTCGAACAGCAAGAGATAGAAAGAGAAATCCCATTTAAAGCTAGGGTAGACAGTATAAAATACTTAGGAGTCTACCTGCCAAAACAAACCCAGGGATTATATGAACACAATTACAAGACGCTTTTTGCACAAATAAAGTCAGATTTAAGTAAGTGGAAAAACATTAGTTGCTCATGGGTAGGCCATGCTAATATAATAAAAATGACAATTCTACCTAAATTAATATACTTATTTAGTACCATACCAATTAAACTATCAGACAATTATTTTCTAGAGCTGGATAAAATAATATCAAAATTCATTTGGAAAAACAAAAGGTCCAGAATATCAAAGGGACTAATGAAAAGAAATGCTTGGGAAGGTGGCCTAGCGCTACCAGACCTCATACCCTACTATAAAGCAGCAATTATCAAAACCACTTGGTATTGGCTAAGAAACAGAG
The DNA here is from genome assembly GCF_028372415.1 of Notamacropus eugenii. Lineage (NCBI taxonomy): Eukaryota > Metazoa > Chordata > Mammalia > Diprotodontia > Macropodidae > Notamacropus > Notamacropus eugenii. The sequence goes on from NC_092877.1 coordinate 1,522,502, forward strand.
AGGTAGACAAGTGGAATAGACTTGGCACTCAAGATGCAGTAGGCAAGGAATATAGCAACCTTCTGTTTGATAAAGCCAAGGACCCCAGCTTCTGGGATAAGAACTCATTGTTTGACAAAAATTGCTGGGAAAACTGGATAACAGTGTGGCGGAAATTAGGCATAGACCCATACCTGACACCGTACACAAGAATAAAGTCCAAATGGGTACATGATTTAGGTATAAAGATTGATACCATGAATAAACTGGAGAAGCAAGGAATAGTGTATTTATCAGATCTATGGAGAAGGGAAGAATTCTTTACTAAAGGAGAGACAGAATGCATTATGAAATGCAAAACGGATAACTTTGATTACATTAAACTGAGAAGTTTTTGCACAACCAAACCCAATGCAACCAAAATCCGGAGGGATGTAGTAAATTGGGAAAGAATTTTTACAGCTAAGCTCGGGGATAAAGGCCTCATTTCTAGAATATATAGAGAACTGACTCATATGTATAATCATACAAGTCATTCCCCAATTGATAAATGGTCAAAGGATATGAACAGGCAATTTTCAGAGGAAGAAATTAAAGCTATCTATAATCATATGAGAAAATGCTCTAAATCACTATTGATTAGAGAGATGCAAATCAAAACAACTCTGAGGTACCACATCACACCTATAAGATTGGCAAACATGACAGAACAAGAAAATGATAAATGCTGGAGAGGATGTGGGAGAGTTGGAACACTAATTCATTGTTGGTGGAGCTGCAAGCGCATCCAACCATTCTGGAGAGCAATTTGGAACTATGCCCAAAGGGCTACAAAAATGTGCATACCTTTTGACCCAGCAATATCGCTACTGGGACTGTATCCCCAAGAGATCACAAAAATGGGAAAGGGTCCCACATGTACAAAAATATTTATAGCAGCACTCTATGTAGTTGCCAAAAACTGGAAGTCAAGGGGATGTCCATCAATTGGGGAATGGCTGAATAAATTATGGTATATGAATGTAATGGAGTACTATTGTGCCATAAGAAATGATGAACAAGAAGACTTCAGAGAGGCCTGGAAGGACTTATATGACCTGATGCTGAGTGAAAGGAGCAGAACCAGGAGAACTTTGTACACAGCAACGACCACAGTGTGTGAGAGTTTTTTCTGGTAGACTTGGAATTTTGTAATAACGCAAAAACTTCTTATAAAAAAAAAAAATCCCAAAGGTGGTTCTCAAAGCAAAATGCCTTCCACACTCAGAGAAAGAAATATGGAAGTCATTCACAAAATGTAGCAGATCATGTTTGTGTATGTGTATGTGTATGTGTATCATGTTTTGATTTGTTATATGATTTCTTTCATTTATTTTAGTCTGACTACATAGCATGACTATAGTGAAAATATACTCAATAGGAAAGTATATGTAGAACCTATACAGAATTGTATGCAGTCGTGGGGAGGGAGAGGGGTAGTGGGGGGTAGATGTGGGGGGGATAAAATCTCAATTGTATGTTAGTGATTGTTAAACATTAAAAAATAATAATAATAAAAAAAGAATGTTAAGCCTTAATTACATATGATAGTAATTTCACCACAATACGTAGAGGGTCGCTGCTCGTTTTAGTATAAAATCCTAGATTCGGAGCCAAAGCATGCTTAGAAGTCATCTAGGCCAGCCCCACTATTTTAGACATAAGCAAAAGTGATCAGAGACATTGGCCTAACCCAAGATCACCCAAGTAGTTGGCCCTATGTTGGGATTCACATTCAGGTTATTTTGTTCCAAGTCCATCAGGGTGAAGGAAAAATGGAAACATCCTAAGGAACACCTATGAATTTCATTGTTTCACATGACTGGACTGAAATATGAAATCATGAGCAATTATATCCTTAAAACTTATTATCTTCAATTAGAAATGTTCCACTCATCTCAACTTTCCTATTACTGTTTGAGTCCCTCCATACTCTTAGTCACTTAAACTCTCAACCTTGTTTTCATTCTCAACCTCTCATGCGAAATCACCTCACAGAGTCTGTCAGTGTCATATCTTATGTTCTACCTTCTCAACAGCTTCCTGATATTTTTCCTTCTTTAAATCCCCATAGCCATTACCCTAATATCGAACCTTATCACCTCTCCCCTGATCTATTACAATAGTCTTCTGTTTAATTTCCCATTTTAGAACCTCACCCTACTCTCCTGAATGCTCCACTTGCCTGATCAAGTTGCATGCTCCTCTCTGCTGCAGATAATGGCCAATTGATCTTCCCAAATTCCAAATCTAATTAGATAAACTAGCCCCCTTCCTACTTCCCATTCACCTACACACAAATTCATATACCAGAAACTTTCATTCTTCCCCTTAAGATCAAATATTAATTCTTATATTTAATATTTAAATCTTTTTATAACCTTGATCCTACCTTTCCATTCTTCTAATCCCTTCCTTTCACTTTAGTAATGAGTTATGATGTCCTACTTGCTGTTTTTGAAACACATCATCATGCTATTACAACTCATAATTCTGGACCTTTACAATGGTGATCCTTCACATAAGAATTCTTTCCCTCTTCAGCTTTGTCTCTTTGCTTTCTGAACTATTTTCTAGACAGCCTGAATTCAAAAAAAGCCAATAGCTATAATGCTCCTGTAGGACATGTTGTAGTACTTTTACTAACTTGCCTGCCTCCTTCCTTCCTTTCCTTATTATCTCCCTTTCTCTACCTCATTTCTTTCTCTCTTTCTTCACCTTTCCTTCTTTCTTTCCTTGCTTCCTTCCATTCTCCTTTCTTCCCTTCTTCCTTCCCATCCTACCTCCATTCCTATTCTGTTCATTTATTTCCTCATGTGATAATCTTTCCTCTTTTCCAATTCCAACGTTTTAGTTAACCATTTCTACCATATTCTGTGCTGGAGACATTTGTGTTCTAGTCCAAATGATATCCATATCTTGGCAAACCCCAATCATGGATTATGGCTACTGAGTTATTGCTCATACCTTTTACATATATTTTTTAAAAAGGTCTGGAAGAAGTCACTGAGTCTCCTACATACATATCTGAGTTCTCACTTTTGAAAGGCTTTTTTTTTCTTTTCGTATGCTTTTATAATTGAGTTCTATTCTTTACATAGAATTGTTCTGGCATTCTTTTTGTCCTTTTAAAGGTAGCAAAGGATAATACTTAGGTAGCAATTTAGTGTTTGTAATGCGCTTTGCATAAGTTATCTCATTGGATTCTCCTAAGTATCCCCATCTTTCTTTTAAAAAATGAGGAAACTGAAGTTGCAAGAATTGAAAATGGTTTGTTCAAGGTAACGTATCTGGTACATATCTTAGATTTTCATGATTCTGAAGCTTAAACTTTAACCAATATACCACCTAGCCATTATGTACTAAATAGTAATTGTTTCTCTTTTACCCAGGAGCCCTGAGGGTCTTCCCCTTCCAGTTTGAATTTTTTTTTTTTGACGAAAGGGGCGTTCCCTTGAATAACTTCTTAAGGAAGTCTATTCATTGAATAGGTATATCTCATTCAAAGTAAGAATGTGATAAGACCTTAACTTGAAAGGGCCAGGTCTCCCATTTTATCCTGGGCCATCTCCAGACAAAATGATGAATATCAGGCCACTGTACTCAGATGGATCAGGAGAAGAAACTGAGTTTGGTGACCTTGGACAGCCCTCCCTCACTCGAATAAAAGTCAGATGCAAGTCATGTCATCATCTTGATGTCATAGTCCTCTTCAAGAAGAAGGAAAAACAAAATAAAACTGGATTAGAAGTCAAAATCCATCCCCTCCATTTTACTTTCTATTATTTTGATTTTAGACAAATCCCTTGATGTCCCAGAACTTAAGTTTCTTACTGAAGAAGAGGTTCAATTGGAAGATATCTATCCCCTCTGTCTCTTCTACCAAGCTTACTTTTGTAGGACTAGATAAAACTGATACTGCAAGAGATAGAGTGAGAAATGAAATAGCTGCTGTAGTAATGCAATTATCTGAAGTAAAAACCCACCTTATACTTTGCTGGATGATTTGAATTATCACACACCACTTCAAGATGGGGAGAAGTAAAACACCCCAGGACTTCCACAAATTATTTAGTCAATCTTCACTGGAGTTTGCAATAAATCATATATTAGGAGCCAAGATGGTGCAGTGAGAGCAACTATTCACCTAAGCTCTTAGACAAACTCCTTCACATACCTCTAAAAAGAGAATCTGACTAAATTTTGGAGAATCAGAATCCAATAGGAGAGAGACTGTGGCAGATTCACAGTCCAGTACAGACTGGAAGGTCAACAGGAAGGTTCTGCTCCATGGGGGTGGAGGGGCACACAGCTGAGAGTGCAGGGCATATAGCAGGGCCAAACAGGAAGCACCAGGCAGTCTGGGGTAGTAGCTTGCACTGCAGAATCTCAAGCATATAAGCCCAAGATAGGAGTCCAGTAGAACTGAGCATGTGAGAGCAGTGGAACCCCAGGTGTCTGCAGAGGCTGCTCCTGAGAATATCAGCCAGCAGATCAAATGTATGTAATTCACCTACTTGAAATTCTGGGAGCCAAAATGGTAGAATGATGTGTAAATGCTTTCTTCCCCTCCCCTTGTTAACTTATAAAGAACCATAAAATGTTTTCCCCCAAAATCCTGGATCAATGAGATCAGCAGAAGGGGCCAACAGTCTCTTAGCATGTGAGGCTAGAAAAGTCGCTAAGGAGGATCCCTCTTGCTGTGTTGGAAGGGGACCAATGGAGGATCAGAGCTGTCCCAGACAGCCCCACGTCAGCAAACTGGAAAGAGATCCTCACAACCACCAACACTGGACACCAGGCATACCTCAGCACCTCAGGGGAAATGAGAAGACATTAGGGCAGCCAGGATCACCAGCTGCTGAACTTGGCTACGTTCTAGCTCAACAGAGGAGATGTTCCCTGTCCAGATGACCCCTCCCCCACACTTAACAAGCTAGCTCCAGGGCAAATCCAGGGAAATGCAAGGAGACTTCACCTGGCCTCTGCATTCTAACACCAGCCAGCTCAGCACCAAGTTCTTTAAACTTTAGCTGAAAGAACCAGAGACAACAACACATAAAGCCTCATCATCATGAGTATGAAGCAAAGCAGGAAAGAAAAGACCATAGAATCTTTCTATGGGGACAAGAACCAAGGCATGAATACCAAAGACATCAGTGTTGAGATAAGTACTCCCATCTGAAACTTCAGAAGGGACCACGCACAAAGAACACTTTTGGAAGAGCTGAAGAAAAATTTTAAAAGTCAAATTAGAGAAATAGAAGAAAAATTGACCAATGATTTTAAAAGTATAAAAAAAGAATTCACTGAAAAAAAACAGCTTTTAAAAAGGAAAATTGAACAACTGGAAAAAGAAGTACAAAACCTAACTAGAAAAATTGGAAAAATTGAGAAAGAAGCACAAAAACTAACTGGTTAAAAGAATTCCTTAAAAGGAACACTTGGACAGATGGAAAAGGAGGTACAAAATTTAACAGAAGAAAACAATTTGACAAAAATCAGAATTGGTCAATAGGAGCTAATGAGTGTATGAGATATCAAGAATCAGTCAAACAAAAGCTAAAGGATGAAAAGATAGATGAAAATGTAAAATATCTGAGTGGAAAAAAAAACTGATCTGGAAAATAGATCCAGGAGAGAAAATCTAAGAATTATAGGCCTACCAGAAAGTCACGATGAGACAAAGAGACTGGAAAATATCTTCCTGGAAGGTATTGCCACAGAATATATTGTGCTTCATCTGACGGAAAAAAGCAGAGGTAGCAATTCTAATTTCAGTCAAAGCAAAAGCAGAAATATATCTAATCAAAAGAGATGGGGAAGGAAAGTACATCCTGCTAAAAGACACAATAGACAATGAAGCAATATCATTACTAAATATGTATGATCCAAGTGGTATAACAGCCAAATTCTTAGAGGAGAGTTTGAGGGAGTTGCAAGAAGAAATAAACAGCAAAAGTATACTAGTGTGGGACCTCAACCTCCCCCTCTCTGAACTTGAAAAATCTAACCTCAAAATAAACAAGAAATAAGTTAAGGAGGTGAATAAACATGATAGATCTCTGGAGAAAGCAGAATGGGTATTGAAAAGAATATACCTTTTTTCTCAGTGGTACATGAGAAAATTGACAATGTACTAGGGCATAAAAACCTCACAATCCAGTACAGAAAGGCGGAGATGGTCAATGCATCTTTCTCAGATCACAATGCAATAAAATTATATGTAATAGAAGGGCATGGAAAGATAGACCAAAAATTAATTGAAAACCAAATAATGAAATCCTAAAGAATGAGTGGGTTAAACAAAAGTCATAGAAACAATCAGCAACTTCATTCAAGAGAATAGCAATAATCAGACATCCTAGCAAATCTTATGGGATACTGCAAAAGGAGTTCTTAGGGGAAGTTATGTATAGTTGAATGCCTACATGAATGAAATAAGAAAGAGGAGAGCAATTAATTGGGCAGGCAGCTAAAAACGCTAGAAAAAGAACAAATTGAAAATCACCAAGTAAATATCAATTACTAATACTGAAAACCAAAGGAGAGCTTAATAAGATTGAAATTAAGAAAATTCTTGAACTAATAAATAAAACTAAGAGTTGGTTTTATAAAAAAAAAACACAAGTAAAATTGATAAACATTTGGAGAATTTGATTAAAGAAAAGAAAGAAGAATACCAAATTACCAATATCAAAAATGAAAAGATTTAACTCACCTCCAATGAGAAGGAAATTAATTAAATAAATTAAATAAATAAATAAATAAATAAATAAAAATAAATAAAAATAAATAAAATAAATAAAAATAAATAAAAAATAATAAAATAAAATAAATTAAAACAACAATTATATATTACTTTGCCCAACTGTATACACATCAATTAGAAGATGCACATGAGATGGATGACAACTTTAAAAATTTCAAATTGCCCAGATTAACAAAACAGGCAGCTGAATACTTAAATAACCCCATCTCTGAAAAAGAAATTGAACAAGCCATCAACGAACTCCATAGGGTAAAATCTCCAGGGCCAGATGAATTTATAAGTGAATTCTTTCAAATACTGATAGAACAGTTAATTCCAATACTACATAGACTATTTGGGAAAATTGGGAAAAAATTCTTTTTATGATACAAATATAATTTTGATGCCTAAACCTGGAAGAGCCAAAACAGAGAAAGAAAATTATAGACCAAACTTCTCTAATGAATATAGATGCAAACATTTTAAATAAGATTTTAGCAAAAATAATACAGCAACTTATCATGCCAATAATGCATTTTGAACAGGTAGGATTAACACCAGGAATACAGAGTTCGGTCAATATTAGGAAAACTATTAGCATTATTGATCATTACAACAAGAAATCTAACAGAAAACACATGATTATCTCAACCCATGAATAGCTCAATTGATGCAAAAAAAAAAAAAAAGCTGCCAGGCCTAGAGGCCTGTGTGGGCTACCCGAGTCTTTCTTATCTCACCTCCGAAGTCTTTGGCTGGCCACGCCGGATGCACATATGAGAGAAAGGACGTTCCAGAGTCGAACAAGGGTTGAGCTTTATTTCAGGGTCTAGTTACAAGTGCAGGGGAGTCTTCCTTAGGAGGAAGAGGGGGAGATTTCCTAAGGAGGCTAAGATCTTAAGGGATTGGAAGTAGAAGTACAAGCGGGGAGAGAGGGGGAAGGGAGAGAGGAAAGAAGAAAGCGGAGCCTACTGTCCTCTTGGCTCCTTACGTGCTAAGAGAGCTTTCAGGCTTCCTCAATCCTACTCAACCTTCAGCCACACAGTTTGCATCTCAATACCGTGCTGTTAGATAACAATAGTGTGCCCAGATCTGGGACCATCTCGAGGGCAGGGAGACTCCACCCATCACGTATCTCCCGGGGAGAGGCAGAAATACCCGAGTTAGCTCGGTTCACCTCGATCCCCTGCCGTTTCCTGGGGGGGGGTCTCGTGAGAGCTCTAAGATTTAGAAGCTCCCACCTTTACCCGCCCAAGACTGTCCACACGGATTTGAGCTTCCAATCCCAACATCTCCCTTTCTTTGTTATGCGCGGAGCGCACCTGGCTCTAGAGCAAACAGTGGCTGGAGGCTGAGTGGATTAGGAAGGCCTTTAGCATATGAGTACCCTACAACAAGACTTCATTCACACAGAAATCTGCAGCTAGCATAACTGACAAAGGGAGGCATCAAATAAAACAAAGATGAAACTAAATGGCTGAGTTACAACAGGGGAAGTGCAATTAACTAATCCCAAAGCATATTTTAAGAGGAGCAGCTGGTGTAGGCGCCTTACACGTCACAACCCCCCTGAATCTTGCAAATGGATCTATACAGGTGGAAAATTGGTCACCTCCTCCCCCCCCAAGTGTCTGAGTCTGTGATATCAAAGTCCTCCTTCAGCCGGTGGAAAGAGATGCCTAGATGGGAAGCTGTCAGCAGCAGTGTCTGCGGTTGTGATGAGGGCTGCCTCCTCTCTGGGCAGCAAAGTTAAAGCTGTCAGCAGCAGGCTCAGGTGGTGTATGATCCTTCTCCGGGGTCTCTGGGCTCTCCAGGGTCTCCACATCCTGCGTCTCCGCCGTCTCCGACATCGGTTCCCACCTACGGATCCTTCTAATGGGAATCCATGCATGACCTTTTCCTATGGAGACACAAACATACCCTGGACCCCATATTAGTATCTTATACGGACCTTTCCATTTCCTTGAGGCCATATCCTTTACCATGGCCCATGTGTCTTTATATCCAGCCTGGGTATCACTTTCCTTGAGGGGTTGTCTTGGAAAAGTCACAAAATGTCTCATAGCTGGAGTAGTATGTGAGTTTCTTGAGATATGCAAAAAATTGTGTGTATACACAGCTGTATCAAGCTCTGATTGTGTTAGGCGACCTTTTCCCCTTCTTTGTTTAGCGAGGATCGCCTTCAAGGTGAGATTGGCCCTTTCCACTATGACCTGGCCTTGTGGATTGTAGAGGATTCCTGTAACATGTCGAATCCCTAGATCACGGAGGAAGTGTGTAAGGGTTTGAGAAGTATAGGCAGGGCCGTTATTTGTCTTTATTTCTAAGGGTAAGCCTGAAACAGAAAAACAGTGCCAAAGATGTTGAATTACTTTAGCACTTGATTCACCTGGCTGTAAAGTCACCATAAGGAATCCGGAACATGTGTCAACTGTCACATGTATTCACTGGCCCTTAAGATGGGTGACATCCATTTGCCAAATTTCATTGGGTGCCAAGCCACGAGGATTGACACCCTGGTGTAAAGATGGGTGGAATGGGATACATTGGAGACAGCTCTTAACAATTTTTCTGGCCTGTTCCTGAGTTATCCCATATAATTTGCAGAGGGCTTCTGTGGCTAGGTGGAACCTATCATGAGCCTTTTGGGCCCTTTCTTGTGGTTCCACAGTGTGCCCTACCAGGTATAGTGAATTGTCTGCTATTTGATTTCCTTCAAAAATTGGTCCTGTGCCATTTGTATGTGAGCGCACATGTAAAACATAAAAAGGGTGTGTTCTGTTATTAATGGTGGTCAATAGCCGCTCACACTGTGAAAAAATATTGGACCGATAATCTACAATAGAGTCTCCAATCCGTGAAATTAATAAAGATGCATACTATCAGTGATAATATTAATGGGTATGTCACTATATATTTGGAGAGCTTGGATTATAGCTTCCAACTCGTTCTGTTGAGTAGAGGTGTAGGGTGTGTTAACTATATATATCTCTTGGGAGGCCGAATTATAAATAGATGCCTTGTGATGTTTCGTGGCATCTGTAAAAATGTTAGGCCCTTCTACTGGGTTTGGTGAGTACCTTTTCACTGGTGCTGGGGCCCACTGTAATAATTCTTTGAATAGGAAAGTCGAATTTGGTTTCATCTGGGCCCAGTGGAGTATAGTGGCCCAAGAAACATGATTCTGAGCTAACTCTTCTACATCCTTAGTGGTGAGTGTAGCATAAAGAATTGGCTGTTTGTGGTATATGTGGGTGGCTCTTCTTACTGCCTCTAGTGCTAACCGTCCTAGAAATTCCCACTTGTTTAGTAAACTGCTTCCTGTTTTACTTAAATATACCCACTCTAGGGGCTTCTCTTTTTGGTGTATGACGGCATAGGGAGGTGTGGTGGAGATAATAGATACCTCCAGATCTCCTCCTGGATCCCACCAAAATGTGGTGGACTCTAAAAATTGTTTTTTTATTGCCTCTATGGCCTTGGCTGCTTCAGGAGTCAACGTTCGTGGGGAATTTAAAGCAGAGTCTCCTGTCAATAGTGAATATAAAGGTTGCATGAGAGGTAAAGGTATAGGCACCTTTGATCTTATCCATTGGATAGCTCCTACTAGTTTCTGAGCATCGTTGAGTGTTTGGATCTTTATATCCCATTTTGGGGGTTCTGGCCGAATGATGGTGCCCTGTATCTGATATCCCAAATATTTGTAATTGGGTCCTCTCTGTATCTTTTCAGGAGCAATAACTAATCCTAGTCCTAAAAGGTTCCTTTCTACTGCTTGGAAACACTTCTCCAGATCCTTGAGCTGAGGTGCAGCTATAAGGATGTCATCCATATAATGGATGATTTTGCATTGGTATTGCTGCCTGGGACTTTCTAATGCTTGATTAACATACCACTGGCAGATGGTGGGGCTGCAACTCATACCTTTGGGCAATACCTTCCACTGATACCTCTTTGCAGGTCCTTCGTTATTGGGGTGAGGTATTGTAAAAGCAAACCGAGGACAATCTACTTTGTTTAAAGGAATGGAAAAAAAACAATCCTGAATGTCAATGATTATAAGTGACCAACCCTCCGGGATGGCATTAGGAGAAGGGAGACCTGGTTGCAGGGCTCCCATAGGCATGAGAGACTGATTTACCTTCCTTAGATCTGTAAGGAACCTGAATTTCCCGGATTTTTTCTTTATAACAAACACAGGAGCATTCCAGGGTGATTTTGATGGTTCTATATTTCCTTTTTCTAATTGCTCCTTAACCAATAGTTGTAGTGCCTGGAGTTTTTCTGGAGTCAGGGGCCATTGCTCCACCCAAATCGGGGTGTCTGACTTCCAATTCAAGGGTGGGGACTCCAGAGCAACAGCAATGGCCCTTACTAAAAATTTGATAACCTCATCCCGAGGCGGCTCATAATGTCTCTGCCCCAGATGTTAAAACTAAGTCCTGGAATCACCAACGGCCATACGGTCCCTTGGCGATCCTCTGCCTCCCACTTTACTGGGTGCATTGTCTCTAAGGTATTTTGGCACCCTCCTATTCCCCACACTGGTCTCTGGCTTTCTTTGAGCTTCCAGTGCCGGGGTACTGAGCGACCGCTAAGGCAGGTCCTATCTTCTCCAGTATGGAGCGTGCTATAAGGAGGCGCAGAGGGAAGACATGGTACATTCTCCCCTGCCTCGCCTTTCCCATCCACTAGATGGAGCTCCGAACCTATTTTTTCTCTACACTCCTTAACTTTCTGCTCGCCAAAGTCCTCCCCTCCCCTCTCTCCGCTTCCACTCTCTTTCCAATCCCGCCCTGGCCTCTCCGGCCCTTCCTTACAAAATTCTCAGAGGTCGTTTAACTCTATAGTGATCCCCGCCTCCTTGCATTCCCTGTGAAGTGTCTCAGCCCAGACCTCCTGTTCCTCTGGCTTTATTACTGGCAATAGATTCCTGCCCTTTTCCCAGGGGTGTGGGAAGCTTCTCTCACTCTTTCTCTCCTTCCGAATCTAGGATTCGGGACTCGCTTCTTTCACAGCCCCTTCCGGGTGTTCCCCAAAAACACCCAGGATTATCTGCGCTCCCAATCCCTGTTGGGGCGCCAACTGCCAGGCCTAGAGGCCTGTGTGGGCTACCCGAGTCTGTCTTACCTCACCTCCGAGGTCTTCGGCTGGCCACGCCGGATGCACATATGAGAGAAAGGACGTTCCAGAGTCGAACAAGGGTTGAGCTTTATTTCAGGGTCTAGTTACAAGTGCAGGGGGGTCTTCCTTAGGAGGAAGAGGGGGAGATTGTTGGGACTGGAAGCTCAATTCCGTGTGGACGGTCTCGGGCGGGTAAAAGTGGGACTTCTAAATCTTAGAGTCTTACGAGGCCCTCCATGAACAGCGGGGGTTCGAGAAGGTCAGACTGAGCTAGCTCGGCTAGCTCGGGTATTTCTGCCTCTCCCCCGAAGATACCTGATGGGTGGAGTCTCCCTGCCCTCGAGGTCGTCCCGGATTGGAGCACACCTAGTTACCTAACAGCATGGTATTGAGATGCAAACTGTGTGGCTGAAGATTAAGTAGGATTGAGGAAGCCAGAAAGCTCTCTCTTAGCACATGTGGAGCCAAAGAGGAAAGTAGGGCTCCGCTTCTTTTCTTTCCTTTCTCCCCTCCCCCTCTCTCCCCGCTTGTACTTCTACTTCCAATCCCTTAAGCTTAGCCTCCTTAGGAAATCTCCCCCTCTTCCCCCTAAGGAATATCCCCCTGCACTTGTAACCGAGACTCTGTAATAAAGCTCAACCCCTGTTTGACTCTGGAACGTCCTTTCTCTCATACGTGCATCCGGCGTGGCCAGCCGAAGACCTCGGGAGGTGAGGTAAGACAGACTCGGGTAGCCCAATACAGGCCTCTAGGCTTGGCAGGAGATTTCCTAAGGAGGCTAAGATCTTAAGAGATTGGAAGTAGAAGTACAAGCGGGGAGAGAGGGGGAGGGGAGAGAGGAAAGAAGAAAGCGGAGCCTACTGTCCTCTTGGCTTCTTATGTGCTAAGAGAGCTTTCAGGCTTCCTCAATCCTACTTAACCTTCAGCCACACAGTTTGCATCTCAATACCTTGCTGTTAGATAACAATAGTGTGCCCAGATCCGGGACCATCTCGAGGGCAGGGAGACTCCACCCATCACGTATCTCCCAGGGAGAGGCAGAAATACCCGAGCTAGCTCGGTTCACCTCGATCCCCTGCCGTTTCCTGGGGGGGTCTCGTGAGAGCTCTAAGATTTAGAAGCTCCCACCTTTACCCGCCCGAGACTGTCCACACGGATTTGAGCTTCCAATCCCAACAAAAAGCTTTTTGACAAAATGCAACACGTAATCCTGTTGAAAACACTGGAGAACATAGGAATAAAAGAAACGTTCCAAAAATAATAAGTAGTATCTACCTAAAACCTTCAGCAAACATTGTATGCAATAGAGACAAGCTAGATGAATTTCCAATAAGATGAAAGATGAAGCAAGGATGTCCATTATCACCAATATTATTCAATATGATACTAGAAATATTAGGTATAGCAATAAGAGAAGGAAAAGAAGTAATTAGAATAGTCAAAGAAGAAGCTGAGTTATCACTCATTGCAGATTATATGATATTATACTTAGTGAATCCCAGAGATTCAGGTAAAAAACTACTTGAAATAATGAACAACTTTGGCAAAGTTTCAGGTTACAAAGTAAACCCACACAAATTTGCATTTCTATGTATTACTAACAAAGTCTAACAGCACGAGATAGAAAGAGAAATCCTACTTAAAGCTAGAGTAGACACTATAAAATATTTGGGAGTCTGCCTTCTAAAACACATCCAGGGACTATATGAACACAATTACAAGACATTTTTCTCACAAATAAAGTCAGATGTAAGTAACTGGAAAAGCATCAGTTGCTGGAGGGCAGACCAAGCCAATATAATAAAAATGACAATTCTCCCTAAATTAATTTACTTATTCCGTGCCATACCAATCAAACTATGAGATAATTATTTTCTAGAGCTAGAAAAAATAGGATCAAAATTCATCTGAAAGAACAAAAGGTCGAGAATATCAAGGGAACTAATGAAAAAAAATGCTAGGGAAGCTGGCATAGCTCTATGAGATCTCAAAATGTATTAAGAAGCAGAAATTATCAAAACCACTTGGTATTGGCTAAGACACAGAAGGGTGGAAGAGGTTAGATATTGAAGACATGGTAGTCAATGAGTATAGCAATCTACTGTTTGGTAAAGTCATGGACTCCAGCTTCTGGAATAAGAACTTACTCTTCGACAAAAATTGCTGGGAAAAATGGATAACAGTGTGGTGGAATTTAGGCATCGACCAATGCCTGACACCATACACAAGAATAAAGTCCAAATGGGTACATGACCTAGGTATAAAGATTGATACTATAAACAAATTAGTGGAGGAAGTAATAGTGTATGTACCAGATTTATTGAGAAGGGAAGAATTTTTGGCTAACCAAGAGGTAGAAAGTATCATGAAGTGCAAAACTGATCATTTCGGTTACATTAAACTGAAAATTTTTTTGCACAACCAAATCCAATACAATCAAGATTTGGAGGGAAGCAGAAAATCGGGAAAGAATTTTTGCAACTGGCGCCTGCCATAAAGGCCTCATTCCTAAATATATAGAGAACTGAGTCAAATGTACAAGAGTACAAGTCATTCTCGTTTTGATAAATGGTCAAAAGTTATGAACAGGCAGTTTTCAGAGGAAGAAATTAAATCCACCTATAGTCATATAAAAATACTCTAAATCACTATTGATTAGATAGATGAAAACCAAAACAACTCTGAGATATCACATCACATCTATCAGATTGACTAACATGACAAAACAGGAAGATGATAAGTGTTGGAGAATATGTGGGAGAATTGGAACACTACATCACATCTAGCAGATTGAGTAACATGACAAAACAGGAAGATGTTAAGTGTTGGAGAATATGTGGGAGAATTGGAACACTAATTCATTGTAGGTGGAGCTGTGAGCTGATCCAATCATTCTGAAGAGTAGTTTGGAACTATGTCCAAAGGGCTACAATAATATGCATACTCTTTGACCCAACAATACCCCTTGTAGGACTGTATCCCTAAGAGATCATAAAAATGGGAAAGGGTCCCACATGTACAAAAATATTTATAGCAGCACTCTTTGTGCTGGCCACAAACTGGAAATCAAGGGGATACCCATCAATTGGGTAATGGCTGAGTAAATTATTGCATATGAATTTAATGGAATACTATTGGGCTATAAGAAATGATGAACAGGAAGACTTCAGATAGGCCTGGAAAAACTTATATGAACTGATGCTGAGTGTAAGGTGCAGAACCGGGAGAACTTTGTACATGACAACAATCACAGAGTGAGAGGTAGTTTTCTGGTAGGCTTAGTACTTCATTGCAATGCAAAGAGTTAAATAATTCTCAATCGTCTCTTAAGGCAAAATGCCTTTCACATTCAGGAAAAGAACTATGGAATTGGATAGAAGAATGAAGCAGATAATTTTCTTGTGTATTATGTTTTAGATTGTTTTATGGTCTCTCCCATTCATTTTAATTCTTCTCTGCAACATGACTACAGTGAAAATGTATTTAATAAGAATGTGTATGTAGAACCTATATAAAAGTGTGTGCTGTCTCAGGGAAGCAGTGAGGAGATAGGGTAAAGGGAGGCAGGGAGGGGAAAAATCTAACATATGTGGAAGTGATTGTAGAGCACTGAAGACAAATGAAATAATAAAAAAACAAAATAAATCATAGATTAGCTTCATGGGGAATCTCTTTCCTGAAAAGAAAGTCATTCAAACAATGTTCATCTTGTAATGAAGTTAGAATGTCAGTGGCATCCAATAATTGCCTTCTGGATAGCAATATTATTACGTATTGTTTCATTATTGCAATAAGTTCCCGTGAAAGATAGGTCTGTAGTGATTGGTGAGTTAATCAGCATGACAGTGAGATCACTTTTTAAATGTCTAAAGTGAGGGAAAACATCAGCTGAGATAGGTAAAGTTGGCAATGGTATGAGAAAAACCAGTTCATAATTTCTTCTAAATAATTAGTGATTATATAACCAAAGCAGATCATTGAATAAAATGTAATACACCCATGAAATAATAGTGAAATCAATCAATCCCTACTGTTTGGGCAGACTATAATGCTAAAGATGTCCCACTGACTGAGGACATTCTTGTTGCCTTAGCAGAATCTGATCCCCATAGGAGAAGTCTATTTGCAACCAAGGGACCACAGACACTGAAGTTCATAGGGACAATTTTAAAGTTTCTTTTTGTTAATGTTTTTGTAACACCCAGAAAACAACCTCTAAAGATTTCTCACACTTGCAGTAATGTAATGAAAACACTTCTGTATTTGGAGTCAGAGAACCTAGGAATAAAACCCAGCTTTACTATTTATAGACTGTGTAATTTTTTCTTTGGTCATCTCATTGCCATTGACCCAACTATTTTTTTTTTATTTATGAAATGAGAGAAAATGCTTACAATATATGGAAGATATCTAAGCTTTCTTATGGTTCTTAATTCTGTGAAGTTCCATTACTTTTATCAGAACAAGAAGATAGAATGCTAGTACTATATCTTTTAATTCAACCAGTCTTACAGCAAGGCAGAGTAGATTTGTTGGCTACTTTGAAAGGTGTGGAAAGATCTTGTAACCCCTGTACATTCCTACAATCACACATCACAATGACTGTAACTTCTCCAAATAAATGTCATTATTATTCTCTAGAATCATCTATGGACCTTATTATTTGTGATTCCTTGATTTCAAATGCACTTGCTATTGGGGGACAGCAAGGATTTCATCTGCCAGTGGAACATCTCCAACGTAACATTGTACAAAACCAGTGAGATCTGGCTGATTTCACTATACTAGTTGATGTTGTATCATCGTCATCATCACCACCACCACCAGTATTTATAATAACAGTAATAAAGTAGCACCTACAACCTTCCAGGAACTTTGCAAAGTGTTTTTACAAATATCCTCTGATTTTATTATCACAGCTGGGGGTGAGTGGTTTGGAGGAGTTACTACTAGTTGTTATCCTCATTTTACTGGTAAAGAAACCAGAATAAATGAAGGTTAATTAAATTCCCCCACCATCATACAGCTACGAAGTGTCTGAGGACATTTTTGAAATCAAGTCTGCTGGACTCGAGTCTTGGTGCAGGGAAAGGGAGAAGTCTCAACTTGACCTCCAAATGCTTGAAACTCCACAGTGTCAATGAAAAAAAAAAAAACAAGGCATGAAATAATATCATGTTTCCTACTCAAAGATTGTCATGCTAAGAAAAAAAAAGATTTCCTTTGTAGTAATTGATTCACCAGACTAAATTGAAAAGGAAAGACTCTTGGCACATCATAACTGCTTAATGTTGCTTAATGACTGTGATAGAGTCTGTGCTCATTGACTGATTTTATCCACATTCAATGAATGCAGAAACTGATATTCAGAGATGGAGGTAGATTGGAAAGAGGCAGGGTTTGGATTCATATCCTACTGATTAGGTGTCCAGATTCTTATCACAATCCCACAAATCCTCTAAGGTGAATTGAAGAGATGATTTCAGTGTGTTGTAGGGTAAGGAGCAGTGGAAACTTTTTTTGAGTATTAGAAGGGATGTCATGAGAAAGAGAAACAAGAGGGGCTAAATTTATTCTCTTTGTTTCCCCAAGAGACTGCCCTGTGAGGGCTTGACTCAAATCATAGTTAGACCACTGTAGGTTTTATGTTTGGGAAAAACAACAGCCACAGAATCTCACCATGACAGCTTTCTAATAAGGAAATAGAATGATTCAAGTGTGACTGGTTTCTATATTCCCTTAGTGTTTAAAGTAGAAGCTGTCTCATTGTGTGTGGGACAGGCTGAAGTAGGGAGACAAACCATAACTTAGTAAGCATTTATTGGGTATCACGTACATTTCATGGACTACACTTTTGAGTAGAGATGCAAAGGATAGACTTAGACTGTCTGCCATAACGATCTGAAAATCCCAGCATGCCAACCAGCCTGTCAGTTTTTGAGAATATATTAAGCACATCGTTTGTTCTAGGCACATTTAGGGTTAGGGTTAGAAAAATGACTATTCCTAATATTGATGATTTTGCATTCTAATGGGGGACAGTAATACATAAAAGGGAGCCAAAAATCGGAGGGAAGGTACCCAGGTAGGAAATTATGATAGAGAAAGTTCTGAGGAGATGAGACAGCAGAGCAATCTGGAGAGAAAGACCAGTATTGATGGACACTCCAGATTGTGGTGAAGCAACTTTTCTAGAAAGGCTACATGCTGATGTATGTGTTAGGGGAAAGCAGATTAGTACATAAGTGATGGCATAGCCACTTAGGAGGAGTTCCATAGGGATATGATTGAGAGGAGAAAGAAGTCAATCTGGAAGCTTTCTGCTTTAACTAATTATTTGGGCTAAATAGGTGGTAAGTGCATTCTACACAGATGTAAAAATGTAAGTTTTGTCAGCACCATCTAAATGTATTCCTAAGACACAATTTCTTTAACCTAGGTATTACTTTTTATGGGACTTAGGGTATGATAAACAAATAGTAGCAGTTATAGTAATAATTGTAGGAGTACTTCTCTTATTATTATTACCACTACTACTATGACCACCATCACTACTACGACTACGACTACGACTACTACTACGACTACTACTACTACTACTACTACTACTACTACTACTACTACTACTACTACTACTACTTCATCTTCTTCGAATTTATTACTCATCTTCTTCTCTGTATTTTACTACTACTAGTAGTACTATTAATGATAATAATATAAAGAGGAGGAAGAAGAGGAAGGCTAGCCTTTATATAATCATTTTAACTTTCAGAGAACTTTTCAAATATTTTGTCTTCATTGCTACTTTGAGAGATGTTATTGTTCAGTCATTTAATTCATGTCCAACTCTTTTTTCCGCACTGAGAATTTTTATTGTTGTTGTTGTTGACAAAGATGCTACATTTGTTTGCTAATTCCTTATCCAACTTATTTTGGAGATGAGGAATTGAGATAAAAATGGGTAAGAGACTTGCCCATAGTCACTCAGCTAGGAAGTATCTGAAGCCAGATTTGAACTCTTGAGGATGAGTCTTGATGATTCCAAACTAAGGATTCCATTCCTTGTAGCAGTTGATATTATTTTCCATATTTTGAAGTGGAGGAAACAAAGGAATGAAGTAGTTAAGTGAATTTCACAAGATCACACAGCTAGTAAATATGTCTGGTTAGATCAAAACTCACTTCATTTTATAGAGCCTTATTGATATTTTGGCAGCTGATAACCCAAAAGTGACACTCAAAGGAAGACTTTCCTCTTGTCACTACTGTTCCAAACAGATAGTACATAAGCAAATTAAGAAGAGAATATGGGAAGGGCCTGAAGCAAAGCAAAATGAATTACTTTTATCTAATGAAGTGTATATATCTTTTTTACCAAGTAATATCACTTGGGAATTCTCCGATGAATTAAGGCAAAAGATCACTCCTACTAAACTGAAAAATATGGGCAAATGAAAATGGTCAATTTGAGAGGACCTATGTAGAGGCAGGCACAATAATACAAGGTAGGTGGAATTGTGAATTAGTCCATCAATTCTGTAAAAAAATTGGAGTGATTATTAAAAAAATGTCGTTAAAACATGAAGTAAGAAAATAAAATATAAAAATACTTTGGCCAAAATTTTCTAGACATATATATATATATATATATATATATATATATATATATATATATATATATATATATATATATATATATATATATATATATATGACAGAGGAATGAAGACTAAATAAATAAAAAATATTCATAAGTGTAATTTCATAATGGCAAAAAATAAAAATAAAGCATATCCTATTTGATTGAAAAATGGCTACAGAGTTTATGGTCCAAGAATGGAGTATGCGACAGGATAGTACTCTTCCTTTAGAAGCAAGAAATACGAAGAAATTTAAAACTTATGAGATCGTTTATGGATTAAACAACAATAACTACAAAAAGAATATTCACAATCACTTTGACAATATGCATAGAAAGATGATATGACAAGCAACATGAAGAAAGAAGTAATATATAATTGTAATGTTTGCATCTAATCTCAGAGAGAATCATAGGAAATGAATTTCTCTCCATTTTCTGCAGATGCATAACTGGAAGAGGGTGAGAGGTACAATAGAACAATCACCTTAAATCAGCATAACATCTTTTTGATTTTTTTAACAGACAATGACTGTATGTTGAATCCTGTGAGAGTCAGGCATATACTTTCTTTGCCTAAATTGCCCTGCATGTTAAAGGAGGGTAATAATAGCATTTACTCTTGAGGGCTCTTGTGGTGGAAAATTGAGGTGATATTTGTAAAGTGCTCTGAGAATTTTTATCTAAAGTATTTTTCAAGCTTTTATGAGCTGTTCAGTTTTTCACTACCATAACTTTTATTGGATGGAAGGCTATGGATATGGAATATTATACATGTTCTCAGAATCGCTTAATGTTTGAGTTTGTCATCTCTTTAAAATATCAGTTATGACCTTTCAAGAGATTTATAGAAAAAAAATGGCCTAGGAAAATTCAGGGTGGAAATTTATGAAAGGTCTGTCATTTCTGGTTTTGAAAGTACTATGTGCACTGATTAAAATATTATTTTATTAATATATTTTCATCCTTCTGCTTCAATTGAATGATTTTCAATTTTTAATTCAACCTCAGTTTTACTCTGATTCACAATTTCCTTGTGGCATTTTTAACCTCTGTATTCCTAAGGGTGTGAATCAAAGGGTTTAACATAGGAGTAACCATAGTAGCACATACAGATACAGCTTTATCTATAGGAAAAGTGGCTACTGGCATCACATACAAGAATATACAGGGAACAAAGAACAAGACCACCACTGTGAAGTGAGAGCTGCAGGTAGAAAGGGCCTTCCGCCTTCCTTCTGAGCCACCACCCTTCAGGGAACAGAGGATAACTACATAAAAGAGAGTTAGTATGAGAAATATTGACAGACACATCACTCCACTGTTAGAAATGACTAAAAGACCAAGAACTTGGGTGTCCATGCAGGCCAGTTTCAGCAATGGGAACAAGTCACACATGAAGTGGTCGACAACATTAGGGCCACAGAAGGGAAGACGGGCCATAAAGACAAGTTGTATGGTGGCATGTATGGAGCCTCCCATCCAGGCTGCTCCCAGCAGCAGGTGGCACACATGAGGATTCATGATGATCATGTAGTGCAGGGGTTTAGAGATGGCCACAAAGTTATCATAAGCCATGAGCACGAGGAGGATGATTCCAACACCACCAAAAAGATGATCTGCAAAGACCTGAGTAAGACAGCCCTCCAGGGAGATGGTTGAATTTTCATAGAGTAAATCCACAACCATCTTAGGAGCAATGACTGAAGAGTAGGTAGCATCCACAATAGATAAGAAGCTTAGAAAAAAGTACATGGGTGTTCTCAATGTTTGGCTGGCAGTCCAGGTTATGACAATGAATATGTTTCCTATAATTGTGATAATATATATTATTTAAAAAAATGACAAAGAAAATTTTTTTAAGTTCTGGACATTGTGTGAGTCCTAGCAGAATGAATTCAGTTACATTGTTTTTATTCTCCATTTTGGTCACTCTTCTGCCAAATTCCTGATTTTCTTATAGTTTTATTAGTTCTTTCCTTTTCTCTTCATTTCTTCTTTACACCTCACCTAAAACATCCAGGTATTTAAATTCCAGATTGAGTCAATCATTAGTCTTCTGCTTGAAACAACCAATTCTGTTAGGGATGAATTTTTTACCGTGCACAGAAACAACAACCTCAGCCCTAATGAATGTGATTTGCCTCCTTTTTATCTTAGACTTAACTGGTGATGAGGAATTACTTTCAGGTAACTAATCTGTCTGTGAGCCAAGGAGGGGAGAAATGGGTCAATATCATGTTTATCAGTGATTAAAATTCAATAAATTAATATGGTTCCTAGTTATGGTTTTAAATTATGTGCTCATGTTGCAACTACACATTCACATTTTAGATGAAACTGTAGATTAGGTTAATGAGTAAGTGTCTTTTAAGTCAAATGGGAAGGGAAGGGGATCTAAAGCTTGACTCTGATAAGGACGTATATAGAATAACAGTCTTGGAATCAGGGAAACCTCTTTCATCCCTGCTATCACATTAGCAAATTTCTTACCCTATAATTACCTAGTTATCACTCTAAGTCCAGAAACTGAAAAGCACTGCATTAACTGTATAGGTCCTGGGAGCTTCCTTCGTAGGAGATTCTTGAGTTCAATGAAATCATATTTCTGTTAAAAATGAAGAAAAAAAAAGTTCAGTGAGTATGAATAAGAAAAGCAATATCTGATACTTAAAAATTTACAAAATGTCTTAACAATACCTAATTTATCCTTCAAAATAATTATGCAGGGTAAGTATTGCAAAATTCATTCTCTTTTTGCAGATGAGGTAGTTGAGACCAAGAGTCTCTGCCTCTTCCTCTATTTCTCCATCCTTTCCTTCTCCTTCTGGCTAGATTTCTTCCTCAAAGACCAAACCTTAAGTCCATTGCACTCTGGAGCTCATATATTGAACAACAATAGGCCTTTGACCAAGCACCACTTAATTCTCTTTTAGTCAGCAACCCTGGGGGTCTTCCCCCTTCCAGTTTAATTTTTTTTTTATTAAAGGGTTCATGCCTTGACTCACTTCCTGAAAATATCTACTCACTAAGTGGATATTTCCTGACTGAAAATGAGAACCTGATTAGGCCTTACCCTAAAGTGCTAGGGTCTCCCATTGCATCCTGGGCCATCTCCAATCACCCTGATGAATAGCTGACCACTGGACCCAGATGACTCTGGAGGAGAAAGTGGAGCTGCTGACTTTGTGCAGCCTTCCCTCCCTAATACCAAAGTCAGCTGCAAGTCATGTCATCATCTCCCTGATGTCATGGTCTTCTTTGAGAATGAAAGATAAACACAGCACAGAAGATGTATCAATCTTTATTTCTCCTCCCTTTAGATAGCCAAACTTTTATGCCAAACTATATTCATTTACGGACATATTTTTTTTCTTTATTCTCACTTCAAAACCCAATGTAAACTGGATTCTGATCAGGTCAGTCATCTAAATCCATTGTCCTTGAGTGGAAAAGGAACTATTAATTAGTTATCTTTTTTTCCAATTTTCATAATTCTTAGTTTACGTCTTATGAGACTGCTGAATTAATATAAACACCATAATTAACATACATACTTACTTCTCTATGACATTTTCCAATGAAGATTTTCCGACCTCCTGGATATCCTGTCTCAGTGATATTATTCTCTTGATTGTACTTCTAGTTGTCTTGCAATGCCTTAGGCTCCTTTGTTGGAACATAATGTCATTATCACCTATCTTTTGATGTCACTTAAGGGTCTCTTGTTTATATATTTTTCTTTTTTTCTTTATACTTATTTTCAATGACAATATCAGATTTAATGAAGTAATTATCACCTTTATGTATATTATTCATGAAATAAATATATATATGCCTGTATATATATATATATGTATATACACACACACATATATACATACATATACACCTGCATGAGTATATATGTATGCGTACGTATAAATGTGCGTATATATGTGTGTGTGTGTGTGTGTATGAACTATCTCTAAAAGATAGATAGATAGATAGATGATAGATATATAGATGTAAATATATGTGCAAAAGTTTTATGTGTTTTCCAGTCTGGGTCTTTCTCTTAAACTTGAATTTGACAACTTGATATTTGCAGCTAAATGTCATATTGGCATCCCAGAACTAAATCATGCAGAAAAGAACTCATTTTTCTCTCCTCATTACTTCTTGGGAGCATCTTCTTCCCTCTATTCTCCTAGGTTGACATTCTCAAGTAATTGTCCAGTCAATACCCCATTGTTGAATAATTGTTAAATCTCACCTTTTCCATCCCCAGTATTGTCTTAGATCCAACCTTTCTTTCCACTCAATAGTAACTAAACTATTTCCCCTTAAACTATTACCATCATTCACCTGCCTTATGGACATACTCTCTTAATTGATCTAGAGGCAGTTAGATGAATTAGTAGATAGTGAGCTGGACCTGGAGTTAAGATGATGAGTCTTTCTGAGTTCAAATCTTACCTCAGACATTTCTTAGCTGTGTGATCTCTGAAAATTCACTCCCACCTTGTTTGCCTCAATTTCCTCATCTGTAAAATGAACTGGAGAAGAAAATGTTAAACCACTCCATTATCTTTGCAGATAAAACCACAAAAGGGGTCATAAACAGGAGAACATGATTGGAATGGCTGAACAATAATTTAATTGGTCTGCCTCTAATTTCTCCCCTCTTCTATCCACTCTCCTTTACTTACCTGGCAAACTGATATTTCTGTACTACAGATGACAATGACACTCCATGCAATGCCCTTACCACAGAACTCTCAGTGAACTCCAGAACCACAAATATGTCTTTCTCCTAACATACAATACAACGTCTTTTTTTAAGCATTTGAAAGACTTGAAAAATCTGTCTCCATCCTGACTTTTCAGGAGCATTTCAAATTACTTCCAATCGCTTGATCTATAATCCAGCCACACACACCCATTGACAAGCCACATTCAGCTGATAAAATGACCAATCAGGACATTATATATCTAATTTTTATGCTATGTACACACTCTTCCTCTTGCTTAAAATGCATTCCATCTCCAACTTGGTTTATTATATTTAACCCACTTCAAAACTGTGTTTGATTATTCCTTCCAAGAAATAGCTTCTGAAGTTCCTACTTGCTGATATTTTTCTATCAGTTCGGTTCATGGCAGTATCTCTGTACCCCTGGTTTTCTTGATTATTTTTGAATCATTTCCCTCCAACAATAAATGGTATAATAAAAGACATACGACCTATTTTGCTTGGTCCATTCATTCCATAAGTCAGATCTCATTTCTGCAGTGGGGGATGGGAGGGTTTTTCTATGGTAAAGACTAATTCACATGTACCCTTGTATACTCAATGTCTATCAAAGTGGCTGATACTTAAGTTCTCAATAAATGTTTCATGAATGAATGATAAAATATTTCAGCGGCAATGTAATAATGCTGAACTTTGAGGGAAAAAGACTAAAGTCTATCTTTTCTCCAATGCTTAGTAGTTATGTGATATCAGGTAAGCCATGTCTCTGTCTCAAACAATCTTCTAGGAATTGTTCAAGTTTAGAAAATTTGTACTTTGTTGTTATTGGAGGGATTTCTAACACCAGAATAGCTATTCTGATGAAATTTCCCAAAGTTCCAAATTCACATTTGTTGTACTCATTGTTCATATGATATACTGACAGTTCTTACTCTATCAATTGCTAATGGTATGAACTTAGGTCAATTTCTTCTTTATATATGAATAAACATAAGAGATTCAAAATTATCCAAAGTAATTTCTAAAACGTGCAATCTTTGCCAATGAGGATAAGTAGCATGTAGGAGATTGTACATTATCATGCACATTGAAGAAAATTAGGAAAAACCAAAGGTAGAGGTGAGGGAGGCAGAGCACCAGCAGAACCACAGAATTTCAAATTTCAGAGGAAGTAGGGCCTCAACATCCCAGTATCAAAGCTACACACTTAAAGAATGCTTACTATTCCATGCCTGACAAAGGAATATCTAGATCCTGTATGTAGAATGATGAGAACTATTTTTTTTCCTCCTTCTCCTCTTTCTCCTATTACTCCCCTTCTTCCTACACTTCCACTTCCTTCTCCTCTTCTTCTTCCTCCCTGTCCTCCTCTACCACCAACTCCACCACCACCACGATTGTTGTTACTGTGACAATGACAGTGACTATTATGACTTCAACAAGTATTACTACCATACTACTGCCACTACCACCACAACCACCCACCCAACAGCATTCTGGTTAACATTCCATGTTTATATTATGATATATTGAAAAGCATCTTTAAATCATAGTGTGTAGGATCAAACACAGACTACGGATAAGTTCTGATAAGGTCAGAATATAGCGTAACTGTCAATTCTCTGTTCTTGGAAGCTACATTTATAGTGAGGCACCCGAAGATTTCATTACCTTTGTCTATTCTAATTGCTATGTCCTATGATTTCCCTATTGAGACTGCAGTTTATTAAAATGCCTAGATTTCTTTTAAAGAAAACTACACATCTAACTATCCCTCATTCTTGACACATTTTTAAAGTTGACAGATTAATAGCACACTGTCACAACTTTACGTTTAGCCCTATTAAATTTGTCCTTAAATTCTGCTAGATGCTCCAGGCTGTCTAGATAAGTTTGAATCCTGACTTTATAATCCTCTCACTGTCCTAACTATTCCTCAAAACAGTGTTTAATCTGAAAATTTGAAAAATATGCCATGCATATTTTATCTGAATCATAGTAACAGTGCTAAATAGCATAGATCCAACCCACATGCTTGGAGAAACCCACTGAGTTCCTGCTCCCATGCTAATATTGAACAATTCACAACATATCTTGATTACTACCACCCATCCATTTATGAATCCATCTGATTGCATTATCGACTATCTTCTCCAAAAGAATCAAAAGACATAATTTATCACACACATTGTTAAAATCTATATGAACTAGACACAATATCTTTAAGCTTAACCTCATCTATAAATTCAACAATCCTTTAAATATAGAAAATAATTTTTTTCATGTTTCATGAAGTTGAGCTACAGAATATCTGACTTGCCTTCTATGTCAGTCTTTGAACTAATTGTATAAGCAATGTGATAGTTTGAAATTCATGCTGGATTTGTAATCAAAAGTTTATGCCCATTTATTCAAGCTTACACATTGTAAATCTATGGATTTGAGGAAAGCCATTTAGCAACTTTAGGTTTTAGTATCCTCATCTGTAATATATGGGGATATACAAGATGTGTTCCATGTACATTTCCATCACAAAATTGATTCTTTGAATTACCATTTGAAAAGAAATGGCATTTTCAATCAGGTATTAAAAAATCCATGTCCTCCCCCTTTTTTTCAATACAACTCCCTTTAACAATTCCTTTGTATTGGTTAGTGTTCCTTTGTTAGACATTACTTTATTTTACATTGGGGAGAAAACTCTAAGAGAAATCCATAGAAGAAAAGATTATGTCACTGCATTTAGGGAAGCAGTCAATTGCATGAATATCTGGAGTCTTGGTTATCAAACCCTATACTCAAGAGATCAGCATTGCGTTCTCCTGACCTATATGTTTAGGGAGAAATTTGTCTCTTTCCAGATGCACAAATGTTATTTCTTTTCCTATCTCCAGGATTATAATTTATCAGAAAGTTTACAATATTTACTCTCAAAGACTCACAGTACCTCTCTCTGGACGAGATGGGACATTATGTTTTCTGTCGTATTAGAAGTTAGAAACCTCACCTATTTTATTTCATGTTATTTTGACTTTGAACAAATCATTTGATTTCTCAGAACTTCAGTTCATTACCTGGGAGGAGGCTCAGCTGGAAGATGTCTTTACCCTCTTGTTCTTCTGTCAAGCTTACCTTTTTAGAACTGGATAAAATTTTTCTGCCCCAGATATAGAGTGAGAATTGAAGTGACTGCTATAGAAACCCAAATAGCTGGTGTAAAACCTCACTTTGGACTGTGAAGAAGGATTTGAATTTTCATACACCACTTGAGACAAGTGAAAATAAAGAAAAAAAGCAACCTCAAAATTTTAAGAAACAGTTTAGATACTGTCCAATGGACTTTTTAAATAAATTACAGTTTAACTTCAGAAGGAGCCTCTTTTCAGAAAGACAAGCAGTTAAATAATGTTCATCTTGCAATGAAGATGCAACGTCAAGGGCATCAAATAATTGCCTTCTGAATAACAATAGAATTAAGTAGTGTTTCATTATTGCAATGGTATCCCATTGAGAATGTGTCTCCAGTGACTGGTGAGTTAATCAGCATGTGTGAGGTAGGGGAAGAACATTAGATGAGTCAGGTGAAGTTGATAGTTCTAAGAGAAAAATCAACTCATGATTTTCAGTACCTATTTTGTGGCTATATAAAAAATGCAGGCAGTTGAGTAAAATACTGTGGCACTCATGAAATAATAGTGAAATCCATCAATCCCTACTAACTGTGGAAAATATAATGCTAAAGAGGTCTCCACAGCAGAGGAGATCCTTGCTATGCTAGCCACATCTCATTAGCAATGGAAAAGTCTATGTGCCACCAAAGAAACACAAACACAGAAGTCCATAGTGATGATTTTAAAATCAACTTTTGTTAATGTATTCCTAACACCCAGAAACCAATCCCTAAATATTTCCCTCCACTGTAGTAGTATACCACAGATAGTTTTGGATTTGTAGTAAGAAAACCAAGGAATAAAACCAAGTTCTCCTTCTTTATACTCTGGGTATCTTTTCTTTGGTCAACTCATCTCTGTGGGCCCAACTATTATCATTTATAAAATGAGAGACAAAGTTTAAAATGGGTGGATGACCTCTAAGGCCATTTAGAGTTCAAAATCTCATGAAATCCAATCACTTTTATCTGAACGAGAGAATAGAAAGTGAGGCTACAAGAAGCTTAGCATTATCTCTTTCAATTCAAAGGGTCTTTTTGAAGGAAGAGTAGATCTGTGGCCTAATTTGAAAGGTCTAAAAAGATCTTGTAACCCCTAAACAGCTACTACATTCACACACCCCAATGAGTGTAAATTATCCAAGTAACTGTCATTATTTTTGTAAATAATAATAAAGTAAATTATATTAATGTTATAGGCACCTTAACCAAAGGAAGTTTTAGAATCATTTCTATGGACTTCAGTATTTGTCCTTCCTTAGTTTGAAAAACACTTAGTAGTGGAGATTAAATTTTGCTGGGGCAGCAATTACCTCCTCTGCCAGTGGAAATCTCCAATATCATATTACCTGAAATCAGAGGGGAGGGCGTGATATCACTATAGTGGTTGCTTCTGCATCCCCATCATAATTAATATTTACAATAAGCATGCTAAAACCTACAACCTTTCAGGTACTGTGCAAGGTGCTTTACTAACATCATCTATTGTGATTCTATCAATTCTGAGTGAGGGTTTTTAGGACTAGTTGCTATCTTCATTTTACTGGGAAGGAAAAGAATGCAATAGAGATTAAATAAATTCCCCAGGTTCACAAACCTATGAAGTTTTTGAGGACTGATTTGAACTCAGGTTTTCTGGACTCCAGTCTTCATCCTCTATCCATATTTTCAACGCCTCTAATTAAATCATAATATATTGACTTAATCAAAAATTTAATAAAAATGAATGTCTGAATATTCTGGCTCTCTACAAACTGTGTGACTCCTGCCAATCCAATGGAATCCTTGAATGCTGAAAAAAATAACACTTTTAAAATTAGACAAACACATAGCAAAAGAGGTCCATAAAGCCAGTGAGGAGAAGAATGCCTTGAAAAGCAGAATGAACCAAATTAAAAAATAGTTCCAACACTGAAGAAAATAATTTCTTTAAAATTAGAATGAAGCAAATGGAAGTTAATGACTTAATGAGAAATAAAGAAATTATAAAACAAAACCAAAAGAATGTAAAATAGAAGACAATGTGAAGAACCTAATTGTAAAAACAACTGCCCTGGAAAATGGATCCAGAAGAGATCATGTAAAAATTGTTGTATTACCGGAAAGTCATGATCAAAAATTAAAAACAAAACAAAACATGACATCATCTTCCAAGAAATTATCAAGGAAAATTGCCCTGATAATGTAGAATCAGAGGGTAAAAAAGAAATGGAGAGAATCCACCAATCACCTCATGAAATGAATCCCAAAAGAAAAACTCCTAGGAATATTGTGGCCAAATTCCAGAGTCCCCAGCTGAAGGAGAAAATGTTTTAAGCAGCCAGAAAGAAACAATTCAAGTACTGTGGAAACTCAATCAGGATAATACAAGATTTAGCAGCATCTACCCTAGGGAATCAGATGGCTTGAAACATATTGCAGAGGTCAATGGACGAAGGATTAAAACAAAGAATTATCAACCCAGCAAAACTGAGGATAGTACTTCAGGAGCAAAAAAATGGAATTTCAATGAAATAGAGAACTTAAAAGCCTTCTTGTTGAAAGGACCAGAACCGAATAGAAAATTTGACTTATAAGAATCAAGAGAAGCATGAAAAAGTACACAAGAAAGAGAATTCATTAAGTTTGAAGTCATTAAGTTTGAACTGTTTACATTCTTAGATGAAAAGATGATATTTGTAACTCATGAGACCTTTCTTAGTATTAGGGTAGTTGCAGGGTATGTGTGTGTATGTGAATATATATGAGTACATATGTATGCATATATGTGTATACATATATACATAAAAACATACATGTCTATATATGTATGCATATACCTGTGTATATATAAGTGCATATTCATATAAACACATATATACATATGCATGCATATATGTATGTGTATGTATGTATCTATGTGGACATACACATGCACACACGTGTGTGTGCGTGTGTGCATGCATACACATGTACATATTGTGTGGGTGTGTATATACACATGTGTATGTGAGTATGCATGTCCATGCATGTGTACATATATATCCATATGCATACACCTATATATAATATATGCACATATGTGTGTATGTATGTGCATGTGTATGTGTGTATATATACATATACCCATATACATATATATGCATATATGTGTGTTTATGTGTATATGTGTATGTAAGTATATGTATGTGTATGTATATGAAGAGAGAGAGGGCAGAGGGTGAGCTGAAATGAAGGAATGATATCTAAAAATTAAATTAAGTGTTGAAAGGAATGTACTGTGAGAAAGAGAAAGGGATAGGTTGAATGTAGCAAATTATCTCATATTAAAGTGGCAAGAAATAACTTTTAATATGGAGGAGAAGAGGAGGGAGGCAAGAGGAAATACGTGAGTTTTACTTTCATTGGATTTGGCTTCAGCAGGGTATACATACACAGTGAATTCAGTAAGGAACCTTATTTTACCCTACAGGAAAGTGCGGGGGTGGGGTGAGAAAAGCAGATGAGAGAGGGTGGATAACAGAAGGGATGGCAGATTGAGGAAAGGGGTAATCAGAATCAGAAGTAAATACTTCTGTAAAGGCACAGATAGAAGGACAGAATAGAATAAATGGAGGGCAGGACAGGATAGAGTGAAATACAGTTACTCTTTCACAGCATGACTGCTACAGAAGTGTTTTGCGTGACTACAACTGCATAAAGTGTATCAATTGCTGGCCATTTCCATGAGGGTGGATGGAGTGTGGCAAAGGGAGTGAAGGTGGGACTCAAAGCTTTAAAAATGAATGCTAAAAAACATTTTTACGTGTAACTAGGAAATAAAAAAAGTATAGCCAGTGGGGTATAGAAATCTATCTTGCCCTACAGGACAATAAAAGGGAAGGAGATAATGTTCTGTGGGTGATAGGAGGGAGGGCAAATTGGAGGAAAGTGTGATCAGAATACATACTGTCCTGGAGTAATGGAAGGAGGGAGATGAGGAGGAAATTTGAAATTAAAATTTTGTACAAATCAATCTTGAAAACTGAAAATAAATAAATTAATTATAAAAATACATATAACAAATTTAGAAGTGAATGTGGTAAGGGACTTAGCCAAAACAAAATGAACTACTTTTATTAAATGACGTAAATATAACTTTTTTTCCAATAAAACTATCTTTTGACACATTTCCAGTGAAATAAGATAATATGTCACTCCTACTAAATTGGAAAATATCCATGGGGACAGAATTTTGAAAGACCTACTTGAAGACAGGCACAATAATACAATGTCTGTAGAACTGCGAATTGGTCCATTCATTCTGGAGAATAATTCAAAGTGAAACTGAAAAAAAAGTTATTTCTTGCCTGCTGCCATCGTTGCTGCAGCTTCCTCCCTGCCTCCTAGGAGTGTGAGTTGGGCCAGGTGAAGAATGGTTAGATAGATCCTGCTACCAATCCCCTGCCCCGCTTCTGTCCTCCCCACATCCATCCTGGACCCATCCTTGGAGGCAGCTGTAAGAAGAGGAGAAGGAGGGGGAACATGACTGATGGGCTGCCAGCCTGTGTAGTGGAATATGGCACCAGGTATACAAAACTTGGATATACAGGAAATAAAGAACCACAGTTTAATATGCCCTCATATGTTGCTACCAAGAAGTCAGTAGAAGTAGAAGATCAAGCACCAAAGAGGGTTATGAAGGCTGTTGATGATCTAGACTTCTTTATTGAGGATAAAGCAATAGAAAAGTCAAATTATGTAACAAAGTGGCCAATTATTCATATTGCCGTTGAAGACTGGGACTTGGTAGAGAGATTTATGGAACAACTGATCTTTAAATGCCTAAGAGCAGAACCTGAAGATCATTACTTTATTTTGATCGAACCTCCTACAAACACACCATAAACAGGGAATATATAGGTGAAATTATGTTTGAATCCTTTATTGTCACATACCTGTACACAGCTGTATAGGCTGTCCTTGCTTTAGCTGCATCTTAGACATCAAAACAGGTAGGAGAGCAGAGACAGTGGAGATGATGTTACTCATGCCTTTCGTGCAGCTGAGGCATATATTATTGGCAAATTTGTCAGGCATATTCTAATTGCTGGGAGAGATATGGCATATTTTATTCAGCAGTTACTGAGAGGTTGAGAAGTGGCACTTACTCCTGTGCAATCTCTGGAAACAGCTAAGGCAGTGAAGGAACATTATAGTTTGGTCTGCCCAGATTTAGTCTAATAATTTAACAAGTATGATACAGATGGGTCAAAGTGGATTTATGTTTAAACAATGTACTGGAATCAGTGCAAACTCAAAGAAAGAATTTTCCATTGAAGGTTGTTATGAATGGTTCCTGGATCCAAAAATCGTCTTTCATACTCACACAATCTATCTAAGAAGTAGTAGATAAGGTAATTCAGAATTGTCCCATTGAGAGCAGACTTCTAATACTGTGTGCTCAGGGATTTTGGACATCGAGTACACTGGGATTTGAAAAAAACAACACTTTCATGCAAGTCTGAAACTAAGTGAAGAGTTAAGTGGTGGTAGACTGAAACCAAAGTCTTTTGATGTGCAAGTCATTACACACCACATGCAGCTATATGTCATATGGTTTGGGGAATCAATGCTGGCTTCCATTTGTGAGTTCTACCAAGTATACCACACCAGGAAGAATTATGAAGAAACTGGACCTAGTATTTCCAACTACATTGTTTTTGGTCATGTTTTAAAATTAACTTCAAGTGGGTAAGAACTCATCTTTCTTATTATCTGTTTTGTCTGAATGGCTGATTTTAAGATAGCAAACTGACTTGACAAGAAAAAGAACAAACATAATGCAATAGGTGTATTTTAATAAATGCATCAATATGCAAATGTAGAAGAAAGACAAAGTGATTAAAAATTCTGACTTTGGACATATGAATCTGTATGTAAGAAAAAGAAGTGGGTTTTAGTTCTTTCTATGACCAGATATTTCGTATATTGACAGATTACACAAAATTTGATGGAATTTAACGGTATGTAGATAGTTTTATAATGTTTGAATTGTCCGTTTTCAAGTGTACAGCACAAGAGTTTGTTTATATTTCATACTTTTTATAATTTGAGGAAAAATGTCAAAGAAAAAACTAGTATTTCAGGGAAAAGCCTCATGACATTTGCTTACGCACTCATATTTTTTCTAGTTATTAATATTTTCAACCATCCAAAAAAATCTGATTGACTTTGCAAGTGTTTTTTGAACTAAAGCTGGTATCTTGGATTAATTGATGGTTGCTAATACTTTCTTAATACCCACATTCTGTTTATTGCTTTAAAAGAAAAGACAAGGTGGGTGGACCAGTAAAAAAAAAGTTGTTAAAATATAAAATGATAAAATAAAATACTGATGCCCTTTGGTCCAGATCTTCTGGGATTAGACATATGCATAAAAGAAAATACTAGGCATTAAATCCAAACAAAAATATTCATAATTACACCTTCATAGAGGCAAAAATAGAAATAAACTATCTACTCGATTGCTTGGAAAATGCCCACAGAGGTTATGATACAAGAACGGAATATGGAATTAAGAAATATGAAGAGTTCATAAAATTATGGAAACATTTGTAAAAGAAGCAAAGGCAATGGGAAAAGTAGTATGAACAATTACTTTGAAAGTATACACAGAAAGGCAATATGACAAAATGAAAAAAAATGAACAACATATGATCATAATGCCTAAGTCTAATGCTAGAGAGAGCTTAAGGAAATATATTTTTCTCCCTTCTCTGCAGAGACATAACTGGAGGTAAGTGGGGGGTAGAATACATCGAACATTGGACTTAAAGTAGCAAAATATCAGTTTGATTTTTTTATTCAGACAATGACTACATGTAGGAACCTGTAGGAGTCAGCTATAAACTGTATCCACCTAAATTTCCTTATGTGTAAAAGAAAGATAAGAATAGCTTTTCTCTGAAGGATGTTGCATGGACAAAATGAGATAATATTTGTAAAGTGTTTTGAGAGACTGTATCAAAAGCAGTTTTGAAACCTTAATGTGCTATAACAACATTAACTATCATCCTTATTTGATGGAAAAGTATGAAAATGGGATATTCTATGTGAGTTCAAGCTCAGTTAATATTTGAGTTTCTCATATTTTTAACTTACAGATGTAAGCTCTTGTGACGATTTACAGGAAAAAAATGGTCTAGGAGAAGTCAGGGTGGGAATTTGTGAAAAGACTGTGATATTTCCAAGTGAAAGGACTATGCACACTGATTAAAATATTATTCAATGAAAACATTTGCATCAGAGAGGATTCTGGGAAGATGGTGAAGTAGTTTAAAAAACTCAAACATTTCCAGATTTCCCCCCCCCAAAAAAAGATAATAGTAGCTCAGAGTGAATATACATCACTAAAAATAAATACGAATAGGGGCAGAACATTTGTCCTCTTGGGACAATTTGAGAAAATTGGAGAAAAATATAAAGATGAGGTTTGGTCCCTATCATTAGTAAACCCCTCCAGGGTAAGTCTACTTAAGCAACATATGTTAAACAACATACATACATACACACACACATATGGAGAGAGAGAGAGAGAGAGAGAGAGAGAGAGAGAGAGAGAGAGAGAGAGAGAGAGAGAGTGTGAAACATCTCATAAGGAATTGATCTGGAAAACAAATCAATAAAACAAAACATAAGAATAGTTGGACTACCTGAAAGATATGATGAAAGAAAATATTTTGAATCAATAATGCAAAAAATAATTAAATTAAGTTGTCCTGAAGCAACAGAACAAGAGAGGAAAGTGGAAATGAAAAAAAAAATTCACCAATTACCCCCTGAAAGAGATACTAGAAGGAAAACCTACAGTAATATCGTAATCAGTTTCTGAAACTTCCACCTCAAAGATAAAATATTGTGAGCAAAAAGATAAAAAAGCAATTTAAATAAGGTGGTGCCACAATTAAATCACACAACACCTAGCAACAGTAACCTTAGAGAGACTGCGTGTCTTGCAACATGTGTATTGAAGAGCACAAGAACTGGGGTTCTGGCCAAATTTCTCATGCTCAGAAAAGTTAAGCATAATCCTGGACAAAAAAGAAAAAAATGAATATTTAATCAATTATCAGACTTTCAGGATTTTGACTAAAAAACATGACCTTAAGAGAAGATTAAACATACAAGATCCAAGAGAAATATAAGTGATATTCCAAAGAGATTCTGTAAGGACAGACAATCTACCTTTTATGTAAAATGTAAAATATATGTCTAAAATTATTATCAATAATTGGGTAATCCTTAAAAAAAGACTACAATCGACCTAAGTATGACATGATTTTACAAAGAAAAGCCTTTAGGAAAAGCTAAAAAGGGTACTTCTC
Organism: Notamacropus eugenii; assembly: GCF_028372415.1. Taxonomy (NCBI): domain Eukaryota; kingdom Metazoa; phylum Chordata; class Mammalia; order Diprotodontia; family Macropodidae; genus Notamacropus; species Notamacropus eugenii. The sequence goes on from NC_092877.1 coordinate 1,558,283, forward strand.
TTATATAAAATGTGTGTGGGAGGAAGAACTGACACAGAGGAATCAGATGGGTGGTTTTGGAAATCTTTAGTTGGGAGTGGGTCAGTAAGGAAGAATTAATATATATCTTGAAGATCAAAAAAGTCTTCTAAATCCAGAAATAAACAAAATACCAGGAAATAACAAGGAGTGGGGGTGTGTAGAACCAACGTGATATTCACAGTGACTATGGCAGCTATGAATATATCACCACAGTTCTAAATTGCACAATACAGCAGACTCTCTACATGAAAGACAGAACCAAAACATTTATTCATGCACCAGAAAGCTGAATCTTCATACCACAAAGCCAAATCCATCATAGATACAAACAAATCCATTATAGTAACCAAGGCTCAGGGGAGGAAAGTGAGGCTGGTAACCTTGCATAGGCCCTCCCTCCCTCAAAAGAAAATTAAGTGCAAATCATGTCATCATTTTTCTGATGTCATGGTCTTTGAAAACAAAGGATGAACACAGACATATTCTCAGGTCTTCACACAAACACAATCCTAACTGCCTGCTTCCTCTGTCCTTCCTAGTTATGATTGCTCTGATCAGTTTCCTCTCAGCTCTGTTCCAACTCTGCCTCTTCCTATTCCATCTTTCTTGCTCCACCCCTTCCTGTTCCATCCATTCACCATCCTCCTTCCACCACATGTGTCTTCGGCTTCCATGTGATTTAAGCAGTTCACATAGGCCTGCTAATGGATGGGAAAGTACTTCAAATTAAGCAAAAAAAAAAAAAAATTAACAGTACATTCAACCCCAAGATCTTTCTTATCCATTACATGGGTCAATGGGGCAATTGGTATCAACAGAACTTTATAACAATATAAGAGAGATAACACAAAATAGGCACATAAAAAATATCTTCATGTGGGGCTTGAGCATAAGCACCCAGTCATTCCCACCTGAAATGAATGGGACCCAAAATCTTGGGTAAGGGTCAAAGGGCTTTTCTTTCATTTGTATTTCCTACAGAAAATGGATGGAGAGCTGTTCCTGCTCTGAGGTCCCATTTGAGGAGTCAGTTCCTCAGCCAAGATCTGGAGTTCTGTTGACCCCCGGTCAAGGGGTGACAAAGCATATCAGATGGGGTGACGTCTGCAAGTTCAGGGTTTTAAGTCTGAAGAAAACAAATCTGACAAACAAGGAGAACAGACAAAAAGTCAAAAAGAAACAAGCACAGAATAATCAGAAACAAGGTAGATAAAGCGTTAGCCATGCTTCTGGAGTCCATGAACACACCATCAAAGCCTCATTCATTGTTATTTAATGTTTTCTAATTTGCAGTTCTTCATTCTAGCTAGAGGTATACTTTCTTCAATCTGAGCCCGGGCCTGCCCAATTTCCTATTCTCCCTCCAGGTATGAAGCACTTGGATGCAATGTTTCAGGAGGATCTGTAGGGACATTTCTTATTTCCCTGCTCAGTCAATCAAGCCCCTTTTCTCAATGCATTTTGTAGAATTCTTTAGTTGGAATACCATTCATTCTTCCAAAATCTACCCCTGCTCTCAATAGAGCAGCAAACCATTCTTTTCTTATTAGTCTATTCTGCTTTTGAATCCAATCACTATTTACTCTTCTCTTTTTCACTGATTCTCACCACCCAAGACACCAATGACTCTCTCATCCTTTGGATGAACCGACTCAAAATATCTGTGACCTCATGCTAGTAAAATCCTCAATTAGCTTCCCAAACACTGTGTGGCCCCCCGATTCTCCTGTTTTTGCCTTAGTATTAGGTTTTGCTTCTGCTTGAGAAGCTTCTCGGTCTAACATTGTTTCATTTTCCAACTCAGACTATGTTACATTTTCCTCCTACTCACTCTCTTGGCAGTTATTGCTGGGGCAACTAGGCTTGGTCTGTACAAAGGTTACATGTGCTGTTTTCTGCCGGCTTTTCTCTTCTTCTGTGTTAAGTGAACAACTTTTTCTTGAATCACCTGAGACCTTGCAGTTAGCTCTTTTACAGAAAAGCCCAAATGCTGAGAATTCCCATGCAAACTAGTTAACTCCTTTTCCATTTTTTTTTAACGACTTGTCTCTGCTTTTACCCATAATATGGTAAACTGTTATAAAATCCAGCCTCTCCTACACACCCCTGCCAATTCTTTCACAGGTTTTATTGTTATTCCTTGCAAAAAACTTTCCAGATCTCTAGGTTCCCTCTCCTGTAACCTTGTTTTCCAGTTTTCACAGGCTCCAGTGCTTTTAGCCCATTCCCGTGCTAGGGAGTAATAAGGTAAATCCTCCCATCCTGGAATATCTGTTTCTTGCTCCAAAGCCTTTCTGCCCCCAAAAAGAAATTATATACCCAGCGATACTGTTTGTCACTCCAAGGCAATGGTCACTGTAACAAGGACAGGTAGGAACATGCTGGTGTACTTGTGAATTGCAAAGTATACCAGACTCTTCATATAGAAGGCAGAAGAAAAGCATTTAGTCAGACACCAAGAAGTTGAATCTCAAAACCAGAAAGTCAAATCTATCATAGCAACAAAGAAATCCATCATAATAAAAAAAAGAAGTGTATATACATTTTCAGGCGTTCCCATAAACAAACACTCACAATCCTAGCTGCCTGCTTCTGCTGACCTTCCCAGCTGAGACCGGTCTGACCAACTTCCTCTCAGCTCTCCTCCAGCCTCATCTCTTCCTTTTACTCTTCCCCATTTCACCCATTTGGCAAGCTCCTCCAGCCACATGTGATTTAGGCTTCCATGCGATTTAAGCAGGTGACATGGATCCATTAATGGATGGGAAAGAACTTTAAATGAAGCAAAAAAAAAAAACCAAACTACATTTACAGATGGAAGAGGGGATAAATGAGGGATCTTTAGAGGAGAAAGTGAAGGAATAGGTTAAAGAAGGGGTGCAGAAAAGTGTTTACATTACTGGGAATGGGAGGATAAGGGAAGGATCCTTCTCAAGGGGAAAGTTAACTAATAGCATGGCATAACAATGCATAGAAGTAAAGTAGAGGAATCAGGAGAGATAGAAAATAAGAGATATGCACAAACATAAAATAAAGAGCAGGAGTAGAATTTGTTAGGGAAAAAGGAATAGAGTTGGTAATCAAGATCTCAGACAAAGTTAAAGCTAAAATAGATTTAAAGAAAAGAGAAAAATGGGGAAATTCCATTGTGTGTCAGTTGTACTTATCAGTGTTGTTTTGGACTATTTGAAATAACTAGATGGAATAATATGGGGATATTGCTGTTGTGTAGGAAATGATGAGTTGGTGTACATGGAAAAATATGGTAGGACTTGAATTTATGAAGGAAGAGGTTATCCACACTCAGAGAAACAGAGGACAAATGAGCAAAGTGTGGTCTTACATGGATGAATATTGAATGTGTATGTCTTTATATAACCATGATTATTGATATATAACTGTATGCTTGTGTAAGTGTGTGTATGTATGTATACTTAGGTGTACATTTATGTATGCATGTAATGTATACATACATATTTATAATATTGTATATATCTACATATATGTGTATGTATCTACATTTAAATTTATATCTGTGTGTGTGTGTGCGTGTGTGTGTATCTCCATGCTTAACTGTAGCTATCTAAGGCGAGGAGGGTAAGGGGAAAAAAAGAACAAAGTTAATAGTGCACAGCAGAGAACAAAAGAAAACTTACAAGGAAGCAAAGAAATAATATATAGCTCTCATCAAAATCACAGTGTATATCATTTTTGTTAATAATTTGTTTTCCGTTTTCAACAATCACTTCCGTAAGTTTTAATTTTTTCTCCCCCTCCCTCCCACCTCCCTTCCCATAATGACATGCAATTTTATACGGTTTCTATACATATATTCTTATTAAACACATTTTCACATTAGTCATGTTGCATAGAAGAATTAAAAGGAATGGGAGAAACCATGAGAAAAAAACAAACCAAAACAAAATGTAACAAAATAGAAAGTACTCTGCTGCATTCTGAGTCACGACTCTAGTTATTTCTCTGGATGTGGATGGTATTTTGCATCAAGAGTCCCTTGGAAAGGGCAGGTAGGTAGTGCAGTGGATAGAGGACCAGTGCAGGAGTCAGGAGGACCTGAGTTCAAATCTCACCTCAGACACTTGACACTCACTAGCTGTGTGACCTTGGGCAAGTCACTTGACCACAGTTGCCTCATCCTGGGTCATCTCCAGTCATCCTGATGAATATCTGGTCACTGGATTCAGATGGCTCTGGAGGAAAAGTGAGGCTGGTGACCTGCACAGCCCTCCCTCACTCTAAACAAAATCATGTGCAAGTCATGTCATTATTTCTCTGATAGTATGGCCTTCTTGGGCATTGAAGGATCAACATACGCCTTTGGAAATAGTTTAGGTCCTTGCATTGCCGTGAAGGGTTAAATCTATTTCAAACAGTCCTCGCACACTATGACTATTACTGTGTATTGTAATGTTCAACTAGTTCTGCTCATGTCATTCAACATCAGTTCCTATAAATCTTTCCTGATTTTTCTGAAGTATACCTGTTCATTTCTTTTTAAAGTTTTTTTTGTTAATAATTAATTTATTTGTTTTCAACTTTGAACAGCCACTTCGATAATTTTAAATTTCTCTCCTCCCTCCTTTTGCTTCTCTTCCAATGATGGCATGCAGCCTTATGTGGGTTCTACAATAGTATCTCCAGATTTTTCTGAAATCTGCATAGTTCGTCATATCTTATAGCATAACAGCATTCCATTACATTCATATACCACAACTTGTTCAACCATTCCTCAATTGATGGGCATTCCTTCAATGTCCATTTCTTGGTCACCATAAAAAGGTGCCTATAAATATTTTTGTACACTTCAGTCCTTCTCCCATTTTTATGAAATGAGGTACAGCCCTGGAAAAGGTATTGCTGGGTCAAAAAGTATGCAAATTTTGACAGTCCTTTGGGTATAGTTCCAAATTACTCTCCAGAATGGTGGGTTCACAGCTCCACCAACCATGAATGAGTGTCCCAACTCTCCCTCATTTTCTCCAATATTTGCCATGTACCTATTTTGTTATGTTAACCAATCTAATGGGTGTGATGTGGTACCTCAGGGTTGTTTTGATTTGCATCTCTCTAATCAATAATGATTTAGAGCATTTTTATATTACTGTAAATAACTTTACTTTCTTCCTTTGAGAAGTGACTGTTCAAATCCTTTGACCATTTATCAATTGGGGAATGAATCGTATTCTTGTACATTTGATTCAGTTCTCTATATATTTTAGAAAAAGGGTTGTTACCACAGGTACTGATGGTAAACCTTACTTTCCAATTTCCTGCTTCCCTCCTAATCCTGTGGCATTAGATTTGTTTGTGCAAAAACTTTTCAAATTAATGTCATCAAAATTATCCATCTTGCAGTTCATAATGTTCTCTATTTCTTATTTGGTCATAAATTTTTCTATTTTCCATAAATATGGCAAATAAACTATTTCCTTCTCCCCTAATTTGCTTACAGTATCAGTCTTTATACCCTTCCTGTACTCATTTCAACTTTGTTCTGGTATATGTTGTCAGGCATTGGTTTATGCTCTGTTTCCACAACACTATTTTCCAGTTTTCCCAGTGGTATTGTCTGTCAAGGGAATTCTTATCCCAGAAGCTGTGGTCCTGGGGTTTATCAAACAGTAGACTGCTCTAATCATTTACTGCTGTGTCTTGTGAACCTAACCTGTTCCACTGATCTACCCATCTATTTCCTAGCCAGTACCAGGTGTCTTTGATGATTGCTGCTTTATAATACGATTTGAGACCTGCTATAACTAGGTCACTTTCCCTAGCATTTCTTTGCATTAATTCTCTTGATATTCTAGACCTTTGTTTTTCCAGATGATTTTTGATATTATTTTTTTCTAGTTCTACAGAATATTTTTGGTAGTTTGATTGTATGGCACTTAATGATTAAATTAAATTGGGCAAAATTGTCAATTGTATTACATGAGTTAATTTTTTTAAATTTTATTTATTAGTTCAATAGTTTTCTTAATTTCAATTTTATTAATCTCTCCTTTGATTTTCAGTATTTCGAATTTGATATTCACTTGGGGATTTTCAATCTGATCTTTTTGTAGCTTTTTTTAGTTGCATGCCCACTTCATTGATCTTTGCTTTCTCTATTTTATTGATGTAAGCATTTAGAGATAAAAAAAAGTTCCCCTAAGAACTGCTTTCCCTGCATCCCATAAGTTTTGTAAGTTTGTTTGGTTATTGTCATTCTCTTGAATGAAATTATTGATTGCTTCTTTAATTTTTTGTTTACCCTCATTCTTTAGGATTAGGTTATTTATGTTACAATTAATTTTTTTATCTATCTTTCCATGACCCTTTATTACATATAATTTTTATTGCATCATGATCTGAAAAGGATGCATTGACTATCTCTGCATTTCTGCAATATGAAGTTTTATGCCCTAGAATATGATCAGTTTTTATAAAAGTATGTGCCACATACCACTGAGAAAATGGTATGTTTCTTTTTATTACTATTCAGTTTTCTCAAGAGCTCTATCATATTTAAATTTTTCAGAATTCTATCCACCTCCTTAACTTCCTTCTTGTTTATTTTGAGGTTAGATTGATCAAGTTCAGAGAGGGGGATATTGAGTTCCCCCACTCGTATACATAATATTTTTATAAGCTTTCTTGAAATGGAAATTTATTGCTGTACATTTTGAATTACCACATATGCTTGGCTGTGCACAATTTTTTCTTCTTTTGCATCATTTTAGTTTTAGTACTTAAATTTCTTTCCTTTTCATTCTTACTTTGTATTTCAGTTTAAATTTTTAAAAATTTACAAATGAAAAAAATGTATCATTCTGCTGCGTTTGAATGATTTCTTATTAGTAAGCTGACTTTTCCTGAAAAATCAATAGTATTCATTTGATCCAGAATTTCCTCACAGCATTTCTAACCTCTGTATTCCTAAGGCTATAGATCAAGGGGTTTAACATAGGAGTAATCATAGTAGTACATACAGATAAAGCTTTATTTATAGGAAAAGTGGCTACTGGTCTCACATATAAGAATATACAGGGAGCAAAAAACAAGACCACCACTGTGAAGTGAGAGCTGCAGGTGGAAAGGGCCTTTCTCCTTCCTTCTGAACTACCACTCTTCAGGGATGAGAAGACAACAAAGTAGGAGACAGTTAATATGAGAAAGATTGACAGGCACATTGCTCCACTATTAGCAATAATTATAAGGCCAAAAACTTGGGTGTCCATGCAGGCCAGTTTCAGTAATGGGAACAAATCGCACAGGAAATGGTCAGTAACATTAGGGCCACAGAAAGGAAGATGAGCCATGAAGAGGAGTTCTGTGGTAGCATGTATAGCACCACCCATCCAGGCTGCTACCACCAGTAGGTGGCACATACGAGGATTCATGAGGATCAGATAGTGCAGTGGTTTGCAGATGGCCACATAGCGATCGTAAGCCATGACAACGAGAAGGATGATTCCAACACCACCAAAAAAGTGCTCTGCAAAGAGCTGAGTCAGACAGGCTTCCAGGGAGATGGTTGTCTTCTCATAGAGTAAATCCCCAATCAACTTAGGAGCAATTGCTGAACAGAACGTCATATCCACGATGGATAGAAATGTGAGAAAAAAGTACATGGGTGATCTTAAAGTTTGACTGGCCATCATGGTTATAACAATAAGTGTGTTTCCTATAATTGTGATAATATATATGATTAAAAAAATAGCAAAGAAAATTTTTTGAAGCTCTGGACTTTGTGTAAGGCCTAGTAGAACGAATTCAGTCACATTGTTTTTATTCTCCATCTTTTTTCTATCTTCTGCCGACTTTCTGATAATCCCATAGTGTTATTGATTTTTCAATTTTTTCTTCATTTCTTCCTTTAATGAGACCTTGCTTATACCTCACTTAAAAAAATCCGGTTACTTTAGTTCCAAGTGTAGTCAATCATTATTCATCTGCATAAAACTGATTATTCTATTAAGGATGGTTTTTGTACCGTGGGAAAGAAGAGATACAACATGATTGTTGCTAAGGAATTCGAGTCACCTCCTTTTGATCTTATAGGTAATTAGTGATAGTAAATTCCTTTCATGGTAACCAGTTTGTCTGTAACCAATGGAAGGGAGAAATGAGTAAACATCATTAAAATATAGTTTTAAATTGTATACTTAGGTTTTAATTACATATTTCACATTTTAGATGAAATTGTAGTAAAGTTTAACGAGTAAATAAGTATTTTAAGTCAAATGACAAGAAATATTCTAAAGCTTGACTGAGATAAGTGAGTAGTAGAATAATAATTGAGTTGGAAGACTTCTTTCATGTCTTGTTTCTGCCTATATGGTACTGGACAAATCACTTAGCCCACAATTACTTACATATAACTTTAATTCCTGAAGCTGCAAAACAATGGATTAACTGTATGAATAGTGGGAGCTTTCTTGTTAGGAGATAATCTTGTTTAAAAAAAAAAAGAAAAAATGCAAAACATTCAGAACAATACAGATACTTTTCAGTAACAAGTACTGATACGTTAAACTTTACAAAATGTTTTGTCAACAATAGTTAATTTGAAGCTCAAATAATTCTACAGGGGATGTACTACAGGCATCATTGCCATTTTACAGATGAAGAAGCTGAGACCTAGAGTGGTTAAGTGGTTTACTCTTGCTCACCAGAGGCAGAATTGAAACACAAGAATCCTGGCTCCAAGTTGAATTTTAGTCATTGTGCCCCTCTCAATAATGGAAGACAGGCAGTCTTTTCAAAAAGGGTTAGTCAGTGAGAAATAATTTTAAAAAATCCTGGAAAAGAGGCAACATATTTTAAAAAAGGATGAAAAATAAGCAAAATGACAGAGATACCATGAGGAATTGCTTCCCAAAAGACTGTTAACCCTTAATTATATAGTATAGTCAGTTAAGCACAACTCAAAGAGGGCCAGTGATCATTTTAGCATAAAATCCTACATTCTGAGGTAAAGGGAACTTAGAAATCATTTTAGTCAGTCTCATTATTTTAGAGATGAGGAAATTGAAATGATCAGAGGAAAAGGCCTCAACCAAGATCACACAAGTAGCTCACCCCATGTTGAGATTCAATCAGTTAGTCTGATGCTAAGTCCATCAGACTGATAGAGAAGTTGAAACTTTCGAAGACACATCTATAAATTTCATTTTTCCACATGACAAGAATGAAATATGAAATCAGGAACAGTTACATCCTCAAAACATATTATCTTTTGATTGAAAATGTTCCACTCATCTCAACTTTCCTGTTACTGTTTGGGGCCCTCCATGTTCTCACTCACCTACACTATCAACCTTGTTTTCATCCTCAACTTCTCTCTCAAAATTATCTCATATAGCTTGTCAGTTTTCATATCTTATCTCATACCTTCACAAATTTCAGAGAATTTTCCTTCTTTAACTCCCATTGCCATTACTTTACTACAGGATCTCCTCACCTCTCCCCTAGTCTATTACAATAGCCTTCGGGTTAGTCTTCCTTTCTGAAATCTCACCCACTCCTCTACTTGCTCACCTCGGTTGCCCGATTGATCATCCCAAAGTGTAGGTCTAATCAGATAAAATAACCCCCTCTCTACTTCCAATTCACTTCCACACAGATTCATATTCAAGAAACTCCCATTCTTCCCATTTACTTTTAAGATCGAATATACATTCTTCCATTTAACATTTAAGTCTGTTTGCAGCCTTGATTCTATCTTTCCATTCTTTTATAATTCATTCCATTCACTTTACTAATCACTTATAATCTCCCACTTGCTGATTTTCAAACATACCATCACATGATTCTATCTCATGATTCTGCATCTTTCAAGTGGTGGTCCTTCCCATATGAATTGGTATTTTTTGCCCCTTTCAGTTCCATCCCTCATCTTATTGAACTGTCTTCTAGATAGCTTGAATTCCAAATTCTATGAAAGACCTTCCCATTCTCCACAGCAACAAATTCATATGTCTATATCTATATCTATTTATTTATCTATCTGCACAAACATATACACACATAATTATATATTTAAATTAAAAGTAATATATTTATATATGTGCATGTGTGTGTATATACACATATATGTACTTATGCATATATATATATGTATGTATATTTGTGAACTTCCTGAAGGGGAGGATAAGTATATATGCATATATAATTTCATATATTATGTTATTTTATTACAGTTCTATATGTTTATATACACATTCCTACACACTCACATTTATACATACACACTAATACGCTGCTAACAGCTCACCTATACATTCTTGCTCATATGGGTGTTGTTGTTTTTTGTTTCTTTGTTTTACTTTCTGATGGAAAAACAAAGAAATTGGTTGGGATCATAGCAGCAAAGTTCCTGGAAATAATGCTTATCTAGGATTCATTGTTACATTTTTCATAACTTTTATGCCTGTCTGCCTCCATCATTCCCTCATGGCCTTCTCTCCTCTACCATATTTCTTTCTTCCTTTTCTCTTTATTTTCTTCCTTACCCCCTTCGTTCCTCTCTCCCTCCCTCCCATCATTCCTTATTTTCTTATTCTGTTCATTTATTTTCTGTCATGATAATTTTACTTTCTTCCAGTTCCTACCTTTAACTTAATTATTTCTGCCATCCAATTCTACCATCATTTCTGCTCTATTCCAAATGATATCCATGTCTTGGCACCCCCAATCATGGATTATGAGCACCACCTCCTTTATCATGTTATATATGTATACTCTTTTAAAAGGCCTGGAAGAAGTGACAAGGTCGCCTACATAAATGTCACTGAATGTATCTTAATTCTCACTGTTCAAAGACATAGTATGTATGGTTTTCTAATTGAATTCTATTCCCCACATAGAAATGTTCCAGTGTCTGTCTCGTGTCTTAAAAATGATAACAGGTAAAATTTGAATAGTGATTTAGTGGTTGTAATGCAGTTGTATGTCATACCATTTGATTTTTATATGTATTCTAAATTTAAAAATGGGGAAACAGAAGCTAAAAGAATTTAAATAATTGGCTCATGGTTCCATAGCTGGTAGAAAACATAATCAGGAAACAATATCAAGTTTTCCTCCCTCTTAAGTCTATATTTTACTAACCATACCACCTAGCCATCATAAACTTCTCACACACTCCCTTTCTCAGAGGATGAGTTTGTTTTATTGAGAGAATTAAAAAGAAAAAGAAATCTACTTAATGTTATCCTTTGTTTTCTCTTTCTTTCCTCTCAATTCTGGGAAGATTTGGATTTTTTAATTCCCAAGAACAATACTTCTCTACCTGTGGATTGATGTCAAGTCCTCCTATAATCTAGAGAAGCTTGAAATGGAAATGAACTCATTTTCCTTAATTTTCAGTGTCTTCCTAGTCACTGGTTCCTTCCCCGTTGTTTACACTCACTTCCAAATCTCTCTTATCCTTTAAAAATAACTTCACTTGATTCTCCCATGAACTTCGATTTACAAAGCTTTATTTTTTTCTTCCTTTAGTCAGCCATCCTCCTAGGAAAACTATGTCCATTTGCTGTCTGAAAATTTTCTGTTCTCACTTCAAAACCCGTGGAAATATGGGTTCTGACCTTAAGAGTTATATAAATCCACTGTCTCTGAGTGACAAAGGAACTCATACTAAGAGGTCATTTTTTATTCATTTTCCATAGTTCTTATCTTGCATCTTATGGGACTCTTAATTTGCTCTACACTTCATAAGTTAACATGCAACATACTAACATTTGCAGTTGAAGATTCTCCAGCCTTCTGAAGATCTTCTCCCTCTTGGTTCTTTGGTAACATTTTTCTCTTGATTCTACTTCTAGCTGTCCAGCCACTCAGAGGCTCCTTTGTTGGAATTTGATTAACTTCCTATCCCCTAAGTGTTTCTTTCATTGAAGAATCTTTTGTATATACGTTTTTCTCCTTTCTTCCTTGATATTCATTCTCAGTAATAATATCATATTCTTAAGTTAAATTATCATAGTTACATAGATTCCTTTTGAAAAATGCACATAGAAGATATGTATATATATTCTTGCATAAGCATATATCAATGTGCCTATAAAATGTATATAAATATCAATATGTAGAAACATACAGAGATAGGTATAATGGGTGTAAATGTTTACCAAATAGATTCATATATTTCAAGCCTTAGTCTATCTCTTAATTTTTCAGTCTACCACTGGATATTTGGAGGTAGACATCATACAGACATCTCAGAATCAAATCATACAAAAATAACTTATCGATCCCTCGTCATTATTTTTCGTGGCACCTCTTTCTCTCTAATCTCCCAGGCTTACAGCATCAGGAAATTATTCAGTCAATGCTCTATAATTTTTCATTTTTTAAAATATTGCCTGTGACAACCACATATTTTATCTTCTATCCAAAATGTATGCAAATGAATAAATACAAGAGTTTCACGATTTCCAAAGTGATTTTTAAAAGCTGAAGTCACTGACAATGAGATGGATCTGAAAAAATAAGGAGGAGATTGTATTTTCTCCTGGACTTTGAAGCAAACTAGGCAGTAACTGAAGCAGAGTTGAGGGAGGCAGAGCACCAAAAGATCCACAGAAACTCAGAATTTCAGAGGAGACAGGACCTCAGTATCCCAGGAGTCAAACCTATATCCTTAAAGAATGCTCACTCTTACATACCCGACAAAGAAATATCTAACGTCTGCTTGTAGAATGATGAGAACTACTTCTTTTCTTCCTCCTTCTCCTTTTCCTCCTCTTCTTCCTCTTCCTCCTATTCCAATTCTTCCTCTTCTCTACCACCACCACCATTCCTAATGCTATGTTCATGGCAATGATTACTATGACTAGAAGAAGTATTGTTTTCATACCATTACTACTACCCCAACAGACTCTGGGCCATCACTATTGTAGTTCCCTTCTTATGATTACATTACAATTTGTTACAGTCCTCCTGAAATCATTCTGTCTAGAATGAAACAGAACTTTAGATAAGTTTTGATAAGGTAAGAATATATTATAACCACCCCTTCTCCATTCTTGGAAGCCACATTTCTCTCAAGACACCACAAGATTTCATTAGGTTTTCTGTAATTATGACTATGTTATGTGGGTGCGATATTGAGCTTACAGTGTATTAAAATCCTTAATTATTTTTTATAAAGAAAGCTATATGTCAAGTTTTGACTCATTCTTAATACATTTTAAGCTTGATTTTAGTTTAATATCACCCAAAGGCAAAGCTTTACCTTTAGTGCCATTGAATTTACTGTTAAATTTTGCCCAATGCTCTACACTCTCTAAATAGTTTTGAATCCTGACTCTGCAGTCTTCCATTAATCCTAAACTATTCATCTAAACTTTATTTAATCTGAAATTTTGATATACTTATCATGTATACATTATACGAATCATTTTTACAGTGCTGAATAGCACAGGTCCAAACACAGATCCCTAGAGAAGACCACTGAGTTTCAACTCCCATGCTGACATTGTGCAATTAACGACATGACTTGATTACCATCACCTGAACACTTATAGATCCATTTGAGTTTATAATCATTGATCTTCTCCACAAGAATAAGGTCACATAATTTATTGAAAACTTTGCTAAAATCCAGATAACATATGCCTTAAAATTTCTCATCATCTACAGAATCATCTATCCTTTAATAAAATAGAAAATACAAAAGTACGTCTCATGCAGTTGAACTACAGAATGTCAGATTTGCCTTCCATCTCTGACAGTCACTGACCTAATGGAATTGGTAATGTAGATTTAAATTGATGCTAGAGCTGGCATCAAAAAGTTTGCGGCACATTTTCAAGTTTATAAATAGTATGTCTAGAGATCTGAGGAGAGCAACTTAGCAAATTTAGACTTTAGTATTCTCATCTATAAGCATCTATAAGTACATCTATAAAGATGTACTAGGTGTCTTTTAAGTACATTTCCATCACAAAATTGCTGATAACATAAAATATCATTTAAAAAGTAATGTCATTTTCAAGTAGGCATTGTAATACACATGATCCATGGGTCTTTTCAGTATAATGACTTAGCAATTATTTTGTTTTCGGTGATGTCCCTTTTTTAGATTTTTATTTCGGGGTGGGGGATAGAACCTCCTATAACTAACAAACATAAAGAAAAATATAGAGAAGGAAAGATTTAGTCACTGCATTTAGGAAACAAGTGAAATGAATGATCATCTGGAGCCTTGGTTATCAGACTCTCTATACCCAAGAGGTCTGCATTGAGTTCTCCTCACCTATATGCTCATTGGTCGCCTCCAAATGCGCAAGTGTTATTTCCTTTCCTTTCTCTGTTACTGGAACTTGCCAGAAATGGTGCAGCAGTTGCTGTCAAGGGCTCACCACTCCTCTCTCTGGATACAATTGGCTGTTATGTGTTACACTGAATTAGCAACCAGAATTCCACCTGTTATATGTCCTATTATATTGACTTTGGACAAATCACTTGATTTTCCAGAACTTGAGTTCCTTATAAGGGTGAAAATTCAATTGAAATATACCTTTCCCTTTTTTCATTTCTTCAAAGCTTACTTTTTGCAAGACTGGGAAAAATTGGCACTGATAAAAATAAAAAGTGAAAATTGAAGTGGTTGCTACAGAAACCCAAATATCTAATGTAAAAATCCACTTCGTGCTTTATAGAAGGATTTGAATTATCATATTGCACTTTGAGATCGGGGTGGAGGATAAAAATCTTCAAAGTTTCAGAAATTAGACACAGTTCAATGGAGTTTGTAATAAATCCTAGCCGAGTTTTAGAGGGAACCACTTTTGAGAAAGATAAGCAGTTGAAACAATGTCCATCTTGTGATGAAGGTAGAATGTCAGTGGCATCCAAAATTTACCTCCTGGATAACAATAGCATTAAATACTGTTTTTTATTGCAATGGTCTCCCATTGAGGATGTGTCTCCAGTTACTAGTGAGTTCATCAGAATGACAGTGAGTTCACTTTTTCAATGTGAGATGTGGGAAGAACATCAGCTGAATCAGATAAAGTTAAAAGTGGTAAGAGAAAAATTAGTTCTTAATTGCCACTAGCTAATTAGTGATTATATCATGAAAACAGACAGCTGAAAATAATGTAGTGACACTTATGAAATAATAGCGAAATCCATCAATCTCTTCTCGTTTTGGAAAATATAATGCTAAAAGAGGTCTCAGTGGCAGAGGAGATCCTTGCTGTGCAAGCCACATCTAATTCCCAATGGAGAAGTCTATTTGCCACCAAGGAACCACAAACACTGAAGTCCATGGAGATGATTTTAAAGTTACCTTTTGTTAATGTATTCCTAACACTGAGAAAACAATCCTTAAATATTTCTCCCCTTTTCAGTATTATATACCAAAAATACTTCTGGATTTGTAATAAGAGAATCAAGAAATAAAACCAAGTTCTATTCTTTATACCCTGTGTAATTTTTCTTTGGTCATCTCATCTCTGTGGGCCCAACTATTCTCTTTATAAAATGAGAGAAAAATCTCACAAGGGATGGATGGTCTGTAAAGTCCCTTATAGTTCTAAAGCCTATGAGATTCCCTCACTTTCATCTGAATAACATTTTAGAATGCTATGTTGCAAGAAACTTAGTATTATCTCTTTCAATTCATCCTGTCTTAAATGAAGGCAGAGTAGATTTGCTGACTAATTTGAAAGGTGTAAAAAGTTTTTGTAATCTTTACACACCTCCTATAACCACACTTAAAAAGGACTTTAACTCTCTCAATTTTATGATATTGCTATTGTAAATAATAATGACAGTAACTGATAATCATTATTAAAACGTTAACGAAAATACTTCAGAATAATATCTATGAACTTTAGTATTTGTGCTTCCTTGGTTTCAAATAGACTTGGTATTGGTCATCAGATTCTTCTGGGGCAGCAAAGATCTCAGCCACTGGAACATGTCCAATACAATGCTATCCAAAACCAATATGAACTGATTATTTCACTATGGTAGCTGGTGCTATGTCACCACTATCATTAGTATTTATAATAGTAATAATAAAATAGCACCTTCCAGGCACTGAACAAAGTGCTTTACAACTATCCTCTAATTTGATCATCACAACTCTGGGGGAGATATAGGGCCAGTTATTGTCTTCATTTTACTGGTAAGGAAATTAAGACAAATAGAGGTGAGGGGAATTCTCTGAGGTCATACAACTAGGTAATGCCTGAGGACCTATTGGAAATCAAATTTTCTGCTCTCCAGTCTTGGTGCTCTATCAACATTTTTTTAACTCCTCCAATTAAATATTGCTAATTTTACAAATAATAAATTTGAGTATATGAATATGTTGCATCCCTACAATCTGCATGTCTCTTATCAAATCAATCCCTTATTTGAATCTCTAGGCACCTAGCAAAAAACTGGGGACTAAACACTTTCAGAAACTGCTTAAAGAATTTTTGTAAGGAAATCACTTTGACTTAATTGAAAACTTATGTAATAAATTACCTATAAGACATGGAACTGTAAAAGAGTCGAGATTTTAGTTTAATTTATATGTAAACTTTGCTGAAATTATAGATTCAGTTTGCATCACTGTGGACCTTTTAGAGCACTTCCATAACCAAATGAGGTAATGGAAATTTGATACCTTATAGAAATTTCAGTGATTTAAAATTTTTCTGTTGGGCTAAAGCCCAACTTATAAACCTATTTTTTTTCTGGTGATAAATGCTCTAAAATAGTGGATTATTATGATCGCAGAAGATTTAAAATCACAGGTGACTCAAAGGAGAATGAAAGATTTAATACAGAGAGTGTGAGTAGTTGTTAACAAGCTGACAAAGAATGTTGTGCCTAAAATTAGTCTAATAAAATATGTATAATCCAAGAAGTGTTTGACTAGAAGTAAAAATGAGGTGAACCATTAAAGTATCAAGAGCTCTAACACTGACTTGCTCTCCTTTGAATATTGAAACACCTTAAGGAAAATCATTATCAAGTCGGGACAGTTTCTCTGGAATGTTTCTGATAGGATATGGACACACATCTCACTCATACTTATTTAATTTGCACAGGATCCCAACAAGGTGAAACAGTATGTACTTTGAATGACACCCTGATTTAAAAATAATTAAATGATACAGCTTTATGTGATTTGAAAAGATAAGTTAAGTATGGCTAAATGCATTAATAAGAAATATAAGTCACTTCTACGTACTAGGCAGTGGTGTATAGCAGGGGCACTTTTGCCCTCCATAACTTAATGCACTATTCTAAGTGGTGTAACTGACACATCTCCAGATAAATAATTCTTCTTTTTACATATAATTCAACAGCATTTCTCAAGTATCTGCTGTGTGCAAGAGAAGAGGTTTAGATGGTGTACTTAAAGACAAAAAATGAAAAATTGTTTCTACTTCCAAGGAGATTACCTTCTATTCAAGGATAGTATTCCTCAAAATGTGGTAACTAAGAAATAGAGAAAGAAAAAGGGATACATGTAGCTATAAATGGAGATATAGATGAAGACTGAGCTAAATGATGACGTAATAAAATGATTATTAATTTATAGTATGGCTAGCCAGGGGTAGAGCATGGAAAGAGCATGGAGTCACAAGAGTTAAGCAAATTTCTCCAGAAAAGTTATGTAGTAAATAGAGAAAGAAGAGATTCAAGTACAGATTCTCTGAATAAAAATAAAAACGTCTTTCTTCTCTTTCATCTTTTCAGGAGAGGGCAAGATTTATATTTCTTTTGGAGCAAACACTTTGGATTTTTTAATTGGAATTTGTTTTTAAAAGCTAACTCTTGGTTCAGTCTGGTTCAGCCATTCTATAGCTCTTTAGAAATCACAATGTGTTTTAGCTATTTCTGAAGAAAAGAGACTATGAAAAGTTTCTTAAAATTGCAAATTGTAAATGTGCGAGTTACCATCTGGTAGATTTATATCTAATAGGGGATGGGACAGAATGAAACTAACTATTAGGACAAAAACATGTTCATCAGAACTTACTGCACTGGAAATAAGAGACCATGCAGGTACGGACATTTAGGGTTAGGGTTGGGGCCAAATCTAACAGTCTTGCAAAGAGGGGATTGTTCAATTTTTAGTGAAAAAACTTGACACCTCAGGAATTAGCAGTCAAATCATGGCTTATTTTATGGTTTTCATTCCTTGTTTGTATTTAAGAAAGTGTTAATAATGAAAACCAAATTTAATTTTGTTTGCACATTTTTCTTCTTGAAAGCTCAAGTGAAAATAGGCTAGCATAACTATTGTTCAGTGAAGCAGGAGAGGGCTAAGACTTAGCTTAGGGAATGAAATAATTTCCAGACTGTAGACCTGTGAATAGAGGCTAATCATTATTATCAACGTCATCACCATCATCATCATCTTCCTATTCCTCATGCTCATTCTCATCATTGCTGTCCTGGCATTTCCTTATCCTCCCTTCTCATTAGAGATTGCCTTCTAATTCTTGTCTATATTTCCTATAATCCTATAATCTCCTTGAAGGTCTGAATATTTTTTTGCCTTCCTTTGTTCTCAGCTGTTAGCTTTGTAAATCCAAAGGGTTCTTCTTGAAAGTTTACTAATACTTTTTTGAAAGATTGCCTCTTGATATCCAGTGTTATACACATAGGCACAAAAATTGTCTTAGTTTCAAGGTAAGCCAATGCAACTCAGTATCTCTCTTTGCTCTAAAGAGAGGCAAAGCTTTTACAAGTGGAGGATATTTGCTCACAAACGGTCCCAGCTCTACAGAAATCTAGAACTTCTTGAGGTTTTGCAGGCTACTTCTCTGACTTCCCAGATCCTGATTATTCTTTTCGTTTCAAGGTGTGTTTTTTAATCATTCCAAATATTTTTTTTCTCTTTCATTCAAAGTTTTACCAAAGCAAATACTATCTGCTAATGCAGGGAAAGAGATAAACCTAAACTGCACCTCCAAATGTATGAAATTCCATAGTCTTTATCTGTACTAGTGCATTAAATCCGATTTTAAAAAAGTGGATGCTGAGGTTATGCCATCTTTCCCTCTCAATGTTTGACATTCTGGGAAAAAGTATTCACTTTATATCAAGTGGAGATGGTCATTGATTGACCGGCACAAATTGAAGAAAAAAAAAGATTCCAGGAACATAGTATGTGCTTAGTGATGCTTATTGACAGTGATTGAATCTGTGTTCATTGATTGATTTTATCCATATTCAATGGATGCAAAAGACTGAGATTCAGAAATGGAGGTAAACTGGAAAGAGGGAGAGTTTGAACCCACATCCTAATGACTCAATGTAAATTTCCTTATCACAGTCCCATATATCCTCTAAGGTAAGCCTAAAGAGATGATTCAGTGTGTTGTGAGGTGGGGAGCAGTGGAAGCAATTACCTTTTTAAGTACTAAAAGGGATGTCAAGTGCAAGAGAAATAAAAAGGATTAAAATTCTTCTATTTATATCCCCAGGAGACTGCACTGAACGTGATAGATGGAAATCGTAACTATACAATATACGTTTTACGTCAGAGAAAAAGACCATGACAGCTTTCTAATAAGGAAATTGAATGAGTCAAATGTGATTTGTTTCTATATTCCCTTAGTCTTCCAAGTAGAAACTTTCTCATCATGTGTGGAATATTCTAAAGTAGGGAGACAAATCACATCATAATTTGGAAAGCTTTTTTGGGGTCCAAATACGTTTCAGAGTATACACTTTTGTCTGGGGATGCAAAGAATGAATTTAGACTTTCTATGACAAAGATCTGAAAATGACAGCATGTCAACTAGCCTTCCTGCTTTAACTAAATATTTTTTGCTAAATAAGTGGCAAATGCCTTCTACAGAAATGTAAAAATGCAAGTGATATCGGCACCCTCTAAATATTATCCCAAGCTACATTTGCCTTAATCTAGTTATTGTTTTTTGTGAGACCTAGGATGTGATAAATTAATAGTAGCAGTACAGTTGCACTTGGGGGAGTACAATGGCACCCCTCACTCTCTTACTCTACCTCCCACTCTAACCCTCACCCTAAATTATTAATACTACATAGTAGCAGCAGCAACAATAGTAGCAGTAGGGCCATTTATTTCTCAAGTTCACTTTACAAATGAGAAAGTGAGGCAAACAGGGTTAAATAACTGGCCAAGGATACACAGCTACTAAGGGTAAGATATGAGTCTTCTTTATTCTAAACCCAGTGCTCCATTAATTGCGGTAGATGATATTATGTCCCCATTTTGCAGATGAAACAAAAGCATGAAATGGTCAAGTGAATTGTCTAAGATCACACAGAAAGTGAGTATCCGAGGATGGAATGAAACTCAGATCATCTCGTTTGATTCATACTCATATTTTGGCAACTAAGAATCCAAAAATGAGGGTCAAAGAAGGAGCTCATCCTTCTTACTCCTGTGCCAAATGGAATGATTACATTTAAATTTAGCAGAGAACATGGAAAGGGACTAAGGCTGAGCAAGATAACTACTTTTATCCAATGATGTAAATATATATTTTCAGCAAATTAAATAATCTTTCAGACATTTCTAGTGAAACAAGGTAATAGATAATTCATACCACATTGGAACGTATTGGGGCAAAAAGGAAATGTCAATCTTGGAGGATGTATTTAAAGACAGGCATATAGTGTAATGAGCATGGAACTGAGAATTCTTCCATCCATTCTGGGGGAAAAAATGGAGTGATGCTGAAAAAAATGTTAAAATATAAAATAAAATGTAGATGCACTTTGGTCCCAAACTTCTGGAATTAGACATATTCAAAAAAGTAAACACAGGGATTAAATCCAAATAAACAAAAATATTCAGAAGTTCACTTTTATAATGCAAAGAATTAGAAAAAATATACCCAATACATTGCATAATGGCTATAGAAATTATGGTACAAGAATATAATATGCAATAGGATAGTACTATACCCTAAGAAATAGGAAATATGAAGAATTTGGAAAATAACATGAATGGTTATAAAAAATTAAAGTCACATTGGCAATATCCACAGAAAACTGTTATTTTTAATAAAGATAAAAAAGAAACTGAACAAGGTATGAGTGCAATGCTTCAGTTTAACTGCAGAAAGAACTGGTTGAAATGCATTTTCCTCCCTTCTCTATAGAGTCATAAGTGGAGATAGATGAGTGGTACAAAGGATAGAACCGTGGACTTAAATTAGCACAATTATCATTTTAATTTTTTAATAAGACTGTGATGATCTGTGGAACCCTGTGAGAGTCAGCTTTATACTGTACCTGCTTAAATTTCTTTGAATGTAAAAGGAAAATTCTAAGAGCACTTACCTTACCTTTTGTGAGGACAAAATGAGGTGATATTTGTGAAATGCTTAGAGAAACTGTGTCAAAAGGATTTTGCAAACCTTATTGGTTTGTGACAACATTATCATTATTGTTAATAGATGGAACACTATAGGCATGGACTATTCTACATGCCTTCAAACTCAGTTAATATTTGAGTTTGTCATGTCTTTAACCTATCAGTTATAACCTCTCTCAAAGATATATTTTAAAAAATAGACATTTAGGAATTTATGGAAGGTTTTATCTTTGCTAGTGAAAAGAATATGTGTACTGATTAAAATATTATTCCAACAAAACATTTGCATCCTTCAGCTGCATGTGAAGGATTCTCAAGTAGGAATCTGACTTTTCCTGAACAGCCAAAGACTTTCATCTGATCCAGAGTTTCCTCATAGCATTTTTAACCTCTGTATTCCTAAGGGTGTAGATCAAGGGGTTTAACATAGGAGTAACCAAAGTAACACATACAGCTACAGCTTTATCTATCGGAAAGGTGGCTACTGGCCTTACATACAAGAATATACAAGGAACAAAAAACAAGACTACCACTGTAAAGTGAGAGCTGCAGGTAGAAAGGGCCTTCCGCCTTCCTTCCGAACTACTGACCTTCAGGGAAGAAAGAACAACTACATAGGAGGCAATTAACATGAGAAAGACTGACAAACACATCACTCCACTATTAGCAATGACAAAAAGACCAAGAACTTGGGTATCCATGCAGGCCAGTTTCAGCAGTGGGAACATATCACACACAAAATGATCGATCACATTTGGGCCACAGAAGGGAAGATGGGCCATGAAGAGGAGTTGTGTGGTGGCGTGTATGGAGCCCCCTATCCAGGCTGCTGCCACCAGCAGGTAGCACACACGAGGATTCATAATGGTCATGTAGTGCAGGGGTTTGCAGATGGCCACGTAGCGATCATAAGCCATGACAACAAGGAGGATGATTTCAACACCACCAAAAAAATGATCTGCAAACAGCTGAGTCAGACAGCCTTCCAAGGAGATGGTTGTCTTCTCATGGAGTAAATCCACAACCATTTTAGGGGCAACGACTGAAGAGTAGGTAGCATCCACAATGGATAAGACGATTAGAAAAAGGTACATGGGTGATCTCAAAATTTGGCTGGCAGTCAAGGTTATGACAATGAGCATGTTTCCTATAATTGTGATAATATACGTGATTAAAAAAATAACGAAGAAAATTTTTCGAAGATCTGGATTTTGTGTAAGGCCTAGTAGAATGAATTCAGTTACATTGTTTTTAGTCTCCATTTTTTTCAATCTTTTGTCAGCTTCCTGATTTTCCCATAGTCATATCAGTTCTTTCAATTTCTTTTCAATTTTTCCCTAATGAGACCTTGCCTATAACTCACCTCAAAATACAGTGATTTAAATTACAAGTAGAGAAAACCAAGCCTTTTGCATGGAATGGCTTATTCTATTAGGGATGAATATTGTACAGTGGAAAGAAAGGATGTCAGAACCTCAGTGCTAAGGAATGTGACTCATTTCCCTTTCTTCTTAGAGGTAATTGGTGATATTAATTTCTTTTCATATAGCTTGTGTGTGTATAAACTAAGAAAGGAAGAAATGGGTCAATAGCATGTTTATCAGGGATTAAAATTCAACAGACTAATATAACTCCTAGTTATTTTGAAACTACATATTCACATTTTTTTATGAAATTGTAGATAAGATTAATAAGTAAATGTCTTTTTTAAATCACATGGGAAAGGATTGTCCAAAGCTTGACTGAGATAAAGGAATAAGTAGAATCTTGGGGTCAGGAAAACTTCTTTCATGCCCTGCTTCTGGCTATATGACTCTGGGCAAATCACTTAGACTATAATTACCTAGGTATCTGTTTAAGTCCAGAAACTGGAAAGTACTGGATTAACTGTATGGATAGTGGGAGCTTCCTTTTTAGGAGATTCTTGAATCCAGCGAAATCATATGTCTGGCTTAAAACAAAAAAAAAATAGTTCAGTGAGTATAAGTTATAACAACAATAACTGATGCGTTAAAGTTTACAAAATGTCTTAACAACAATGCCTAATTAAAATCTCAAAATAATTCCATAGTGTAAGTACCATAGACATCATCCCCATTTTACAGATGAGAAAGCTGAGACCCAGAGAGGTTAAGAGGTTAACTCTTGCTCACCCATCTGGAAAATCCTAGATTTGGAGTCAAAGGGCTCTTAGAAGTCATCTCAGTCAGTCCTATTAATATTAAAGATGAACAAATTGAAGTGATCAGGAGCAAGAGCCTCAAACAAAATCACTCAGTATTCACACTCAGATCGGGTGATGCTAAATCCATCAAGGTAATGGAAAAATGGAAATTTTCAAAGATACACCTATGGATTTTATTATTCCAAATGACTAGACTGAAATATGAAATCAGGGACAGTTATAGCCTCAAAACTTATTATCTTTCTATTTGAAATGTTCCACTCATCTCAACTTTTGGTTACTCTCTAGGGATACCCCATCTTCTCAACCTTGTTGTCACCCTCAAATCTTCACTCCAAACTTCACACAATTTATCAGTTGTCATGTCTTATGGTCTACCATCTAAACAACTTGTTTATTTTTTTTGCCTTCTTTGAAGCCCCATAGCCATTAGCCTACTACAGGCCCTCATCACCTTTCTCCTGGTCCATTAAAATAGCCTTCTGGTTAATCTTCCTGCTAAGGTCTCACCCTGCTTCCCACCATGTACCAGTCTAGTGCCAAATTGATCTTCCCAAAGAGCTAGTCTAATCACATGAAATACTTTCCTCCCTACTTTCCATTCATCTACACATATATGCACAACCAAGAAACTCTTATTCTTCCAATTTACTTTTAAGATCAAATATAAATTCTTCTACTTGACATTTAAATACTTTCCTAATTTTGGCCCTGCCTTTCTATTCTTCTAATCCCTTCCATTCACTTTACTATTCACTTATAGTGCCCTCCTTGCTGTTTCTCAAACATACCATCATGCTATTTCATCTCATATTTCTGGGTCTTTAATGTGGTCCTTCCCATATGGATTTTTTGCCCTCTTTAAGTCCATTCCTTAGTTTTCCTTGCTTCTACACAGTTTAAACTCCAAAATCTATAAAAGGCCTTCCCATATCACCTGAAAACTAGTTTGTATGTCTATTTATATACACAGACACACATGCATTTATATTTTGAAATATAAATATATGGCATATAAATGTTACATATATATAAATAAAAACATATGAACTTGTTATGGGGAAGGAAAGGATGGCCACATATGAGTATGTATATTTATATATTTACATATATTTCCCATATCATGCTACTTTTATTGTGTATTTTATTATATATTAGCATACATATGTATGCACACATAACACATATATACACATATGCACACATGTATACACCCACTAATACGTTACTAACATGCAGCCTATTTATTCTTGCTTATATAATTTTGATTTTGTTTTGTTTTGTTTCTTGTCCTCTGATAGAAAAGAAAGAAATTGTTTTGAAATACTGAAGAAAAGTCAATGGAGTAATGCTTCTCTACAGTGTGTTGTGTAATTTTTTTAACTTTTATGCCTTCTTGTCTCCTTTTCCTCATTACCTCCCCTCTTTACCACATCTGTTTCTTCCTCCCCTTCTTCTTTCCTGCCTAGGATCCTTCTTCCCTTCCTTCCTTCTTTTCTTCCTTCATTTTGTCCTTCCTTTTTCTTTTTAATCCATCCTTCCTCCCTTTCTATTTTATTTCCTTGCTTTCTTCCTTCCCTCATTCGTTTCCTCCTTTCTTCCTTCATTCTTACCTCTCTTCCTCCATCCCATCCTTCCTCCTTTCCATATTATTTTCATTTATGTACTCATATCAAAATTTTACTTTCCTCAATCCTAATTCCAACCCTTTATTTAATCATTCCTCCAGTCTTCTATGCTGCAGCCATTTGCACTCCAGTCCAATTGATATTCATGTGCTGTGAATCTCTGATCATGAATTATGGCCACCACCTATTTTGGATTATATATATATGTGTGTGTGTGTGTGTGTGTGTGTGTGTGTGTGTGTGTGTGAGTGTGTGTGTGTGTGTGTGTGTGTGTGTATAAAGGACAGACATAGTTATTTAACATATTTGAGTTCTCACTGTAAAAAGACATGTTATATATTCTTTTCTAAATGAATTATATCCCCCATAAAAACATTCCAATGAAATATTTCACATTGTTTTCCTCTTTTTTTCATTCTTTTGGTTTGGTTTTGCAATTTCTTGGTTTCTCATAAAGTCATTAGCTTCCATGTACTCCATTCTAATTTTTAAAGTAGGATTTTCTTCATTGAGCTTTTGAACCTCCTTTTCCTTTTGGCTAATTCTGTTTTTTAAAGCATTCTTCTCCTCATTGGCTCTTTGGACCTCTTTTGCCAACTGAGTTAGCCTATTTTTAAAGGTATTATTTTCTTTAGTACTTTTTGAGTCTTCTTTAGCATGCTCTTGACTTGCTTTTCATGATTTTCTTGCATTACTCTCATTTCTCTTCCTAATTTTTCCTCTACCTCTTACTTGATTTTCAAAATGTTTTTTGAGCTTTTCCACAGCCTGAGACTATTGCATATTCATTTTTGAGGTTTATGAAACCTTGACTTCCTCTGATGGTATTCATTGTTCTTCCTCATCTGACAGGTTGGAAGAAAATACCTGTTCACCAAGAAAGTAACCTTCTAAAGTCTTACTTTTTCCCTTTTTTTGGAATTTTCCCAGCCAGTTACTTGATTTTTGAGTCCTTTGTGAAGAGGAGAGTATACTCTGGGACCCTGCAAGTTCTCAGTTCCTTCAAGGTGACACAATCAAGGTAGAGAAATTTACTTCTTTCGTGGACTGTGCTCTGGTCTGGGGGCAACCAAAAACTTTTCTGCCCAGAATCTGTGAATAGTAGAATTCCCTCTCCACAACTGCCTCCTGCTCCACAACGCCAGTGCTACTCCTCACCCCAACCATGTTGGAGGCTGAGAATCAGATCAGTTGCTCAATTCCCCCAGGGGCTTTAGGCTGAGGGCTCCAAATAAGGACACTGCTGTTGCCTTCTGAAGCCACCACTTGGGTCCTGGGCTAGGAGAGGACCCTGCTCCCTTCTCATCCAGTTGAAAAAGCTTTTTCACTGACCTTTGAAGCTGTCTTTTTCATTTGTGAGTTGAGGGATCTGAGAACTGCCAGTACTGCTGCGGATTTCTCCCTCAAGGCCTGTTCCTCCCAGTGCCATGAGGCCAAGCATGGGCTGGGCTCTGTGGACTGTGCTCTGCTCTGCACTCCGTGCAGTAGACCTTTCCTGTTGGCCTTTCAGGCTACCTTGGGGTGGAAATGTCTTTCAATCTTTCGATTTGTGGCTTCTGTTGCTCTAGAATTTGTTTAGAGACATTTTTGAAGGTATTTTATGGGCTGTGGGGTAAGAGCTAGAGTATGTGCATCTTTCTACCTCGCCCTCTTGACTCTGCTCCATAGAAATATTCCAATGCATTTCTCCTTTTCAGAATTAAAATAATAGATAAAATTTAGGTAGAGATTTAGTGGTTGTAATAGACTTTCCATATGTTATCTCTTTGGATTCTCATAAATATAAACAGGGGGAAAGTGAGGTTAAAATGATTTAAATAATTTGTTCAGGGTTACATAGCTCGTATATATCTCAGTCAGGAATAAAAACAGGCTTTCCTGACTTTTGAGTCAGGAAATCATAAATCTCTACTACTAAGGCTCCCTCTCTCTGAAGATGAATTTACTTCACTGAGAGAATTAAAAAAAAGATCAGTTCAATATTAACCTTTTCCCTCTCTTCCTCTTCTCTGATTTCTGGGAATACTTGGATCTTTTAGTCACCAAGGACAATACCTCTCTACCACGGAACTGATCTCAATGCCTCTGATATAAACTTGAAATAGCAGTTAACTTTTTATGTTAATTTTCAGTGTCTTCTTAGTCACTGCTTCCTTCCTTGCTGTCTATATACATTTCTAAGTTTCTCTCACATTAAAAGTAATTTCGCTTGACTCTCCCATGGCCCACAGTTCACAAATATTTATTTCTCCTTCCTTTAATCAACTCATTTGCTGTCTGATTTTTTTTTTCTCCTCTAACATCACAACCCAGAGTAATCTGGGTTTTGACCACCTCAGCCATCTCAATCCACAATCTCTGAGTGAAAAATGTTCTCTCGAGTCTCAGTCTTGTTTTTTTCAGTTTTCATGATATTTAGCTTACCTCTTATGTGACTTTTAAATTAATATACACCTCATAACTTAATATACATAATGTGTGAATCTCTGTGGCCTTTGCCATTGATGATTCCCAAGCCTCCTGGACATCCTCTCCCTCTTGTATTTTGGTGGTATTATTCTCTTTATTCTACTTCCAGCTGTCTCACAATTCCTAAGGCTCCTTTCTTAGAACATAATTAATATCCTGTACCCTGCCTGTTGAAGGATCTCTTGTTTATATATTTTCCTTTTTTTCTTATACTCATTCTCAATAATATTATTAGATTCCACAAGCTAAATTATCCTCTCTCTATAAATTACTCCTGAAAAAATGCACATAAAAATATATACACAGACACACATATAGATGTAATATGTCTATATATACATATGTATATAATTATATATGACTAATTATAGAAAGATATAGATGAATGGATAGACGATAGAAAGATAGAGAGCAAGGGAGGTAGATAGATAGATAGATAGATAGATAGATAGATAGATAGATAGATAGATAGATAGACAGATAGATATCATATATATATGGATAAGGTTTGTGTGTTTCCATCCTTGGTCTGCTTCTTAAAATTGAAGTCAAAAACTGGATATTTGGAACTAGATGTCATGTAGATATCTCAGAATCAATTCACACAAACAGATCTCATCTGTTCATAGTCATTACATTTTGGTGGCCTCTCCTTCTCTCTAATCTTCCAGGTTCACAGTCTCAAGTACTTTTTCAGCCACTACCCAATAACTAATCAATTGTTAAATCTTCCCTATTCCAATCCTACATGGTATCTTGCATCCAAACTTTCTCTCTATTCGATAGTCACTGAAATAGTTTCCCCTTAGACCCTTATCATCATTCGTATGCTTTATTGACATACCATCCTAATTAATCTAGAGGCAGCTAGATGGCTCACTGGATAATGTGCCTTCCTTAAGTGAAGAACATTAATTTTCCTGAGTTCAAATCTGGCCGCAGACACTTGCCAGATGTGTGACCTGGGGCAAATTGTTCCACACTATTCGCCTCAGTGTTCTCATGTGTAAAATGAACTGGAAAAGGAAATGCAAACCACTCCAGGATCTTTGTCAAGAAAAAGCCACAGGGATTCACAAAGAGTTGGACATGACTGGAATGCCTGAACAGTAACAACCATTTAATTGGTCTACTTCCAATTTCTCCCCTCTGTAATCCATTCTCTTGCACTTAGCTAGCAAAATGATATTCCTGTACAACAGATGATAGTGATGCTCCATGCAATGCCCTAGCTTCAGAACCCCAAGTGAACTCTAAAAACACAAATACCTCTTGCTCCTAAGACACAATTTAAAGTCCTTTTTTAAGCTTTTAAAACACTTGAAAATTTGTCTCCAATCTGACTTTCCTGAAGCATTACAAATTAGTTACAATCATTTACTCTATAATTTAGTCATATGAGTCCATCGACAAGCCACATTCAACCTAAAGAATGACTAGCCGGGGCATCCTATTTCTAACTCTTACGTTTTGCATGGCTCTTTCTCTTGCCTCACAGGCATTTCTTCTCCAATTCATTTTGTGATCTTTAATTTCCTTCAAAGCTCAGAGTGGGTTACTCATTCTAAGAAGTATCTTCTGATACTCCTGTTTGCTGATAACCCATTTCCTTCAAGATTATCAATAACTTTTACTTCTGAAAGTATCTCTGTGCCCCTAGTTTTCTTTCTTATTCCTTTGAATCATTTCCTCAAGAAATAAAAATTAGAATCAGGGACACATGACCCATTTTGTTTGTTTCATTTATTTATTTCATAACTCTGTGGTATGGGAGGTTTTCTTTGAGGTAAGGAGTATTTCACATGTGCGTTTACGTACTCAGTTTCTATCAGAATGCCTTATACTTAAGTTCTCAACAAATTTTTCATGAATTATTTAAAGATAATTTCAAAAGTAATATAATAATGATGGACTTTTTAGTGAGAAAGACCAAAGTGTTTATCCTAACTCGAATTCTTACTGCTTAAGTGATACCAGGCAAGTCATTTATTTTCTTTGTCTCAAGGAATGCTTTATGACGTGTGCAAGTTTAGAAAATTTGTGCTATGTGGCTGTTGAAGGGATTTCCAACCCCAGAATAACTACTGTGATGAAATTGCTCAAAATTAATATTTAGTATACTCACTGTTCATACTGACAGTTCTGAATATACCTCCAAATAAGAGTGAGAAGCTAGGCAAATCACTGGGTATTTCTTTACAAAATGTACATAAGAGCATAAATATAGGAGATACAAAGTTACCCAAAGATGCTTTCATCGACAATGAGGTGAATCAGGACAAGTAACATATAGGAAATTGTACCTTATCCTGTGCTTTGAGGAAAAGTAGGGAAAATCAGAGGTAGGGCAAACACCAGCAGACCCACAGAATCTCATAATTTCAGAGAAGAAAGGAACACAGCATCCCACCATCAGATAAATGTGCATGTCTGATTCTTAAAGAATCCTCATTATTACATACCTGACAAAGGAATATCTAGCCTCTGCGTGTAGAATAATGAGAAGTATTTTTTCCTCCACTTCCTTCTCCTTCTCCTTCCCTTCCTTCACTTTTTCTGTCTCTTCCTTTTCCTCTTCCTGTTTTCATCATCTTCTTCCTCCTCCTCCATGTTGTCCTCTACCACTGCCATTACTGGGACAATGGTAATGACTGATATGACTTCAATAAGTATTGCTACCATATTACTACCTCTGCTCCCACAGCCACCCACCCATCACTATTCTGGTTCTCTTACTATGATTACATTGAAATTTTGTGAAAACTTGCCTTAAATCAAACTGTCCAAAGTAAAACCCAGCACTGTACATGAGTTCTGTCAAGGTCAGATTATAGTTTAACAATCCCTTCACTGTTCTTGGAAGATACTTTTCTCTTGAAGCATGTCAAGATTTCATAGGATTTTTTATCGTTCTGTCTGTGTCATGCCATTGTCATTTTGAGCTTGCCATTTACTGAAATTTCTAGATTTTTCAATGAAAACTACACATGTAACTTTGCCTCTTTCTTCATGCATCTTTAAGTTGATTTTAGTTTATATCATTCAAGGGCAAGACTTTACATTTAACCATGTAGAATCTGATCTTGTTAAATTCAGCCCTATATTCTCAGCTTTCTAGATAATTTTGAATGCTTACTCGGTTATCCTTAACTATCTTAAATATACTTTTAAACTTTTTTTTAAAATCTGAGTGTTTGATAATCTTTCCATGTATACTTTATCTGAATCGTGATAATATTGCAAAACAGTATAAGTTCAAACACAAATCCCTGGAGAAGCCTACTGTGTTCATACTCCCATGCTGACATTGAATAATTAACAGCATGTCTTGATTAAAACCACCCAACCACTTATGGATCCATTTGATTGTGTTATCTTCAATCTCTATAAAAAAGAGATAATTTGCCAAAACCTTTGCTAAAATCTATGTTAACTAGATAAACTATATTTTCAAACTTTCCTTCATCTTCAGATTTAATAATCCTTTAAAAATAGAAAATAAAACTATTTCCATGTTTCATGACATTGAACAATAAAATATTTTTGACTTGCCTTCTATCTCTGACACTCTGAATTAATTTTATAGACAATGTGTTAGATTGAAATCTATGCTGGATTTGGAATCAAAAATCTTGATGCACATTTCCAAGCTTCCAAATTATAAATCTATGATTGTGATGAAAGCCACATAGCAACTTAAGGTTTCAGTTTTCTCTTTTGTAATATATGAGAATGTAAAAGATGTCTTCTAAGTATATTTCAGTCACAAAGTTGATGATCCTATGAACTATCATTTGAAAAGAAATGTCATTTTCAATCAGGCATTAAAATACCCATTATCCAGTGGTATTCAATGCAGCCCGTTAGTAATTCCTTTGTATTGGATGATATTCTTTGTTAGATCTTACTTTTACTTTTTATTGGGAAGGAATCTCTTATAACTAACAAACATAAAGAAAAATCATAGAAAGAAAATTATCTTACTGCATTTGGAAACCAGACAATTGCGTGATGATATACAGCTTTGGTTTTCAAACTCTTTTTTACTCAAAAAGTCAGAATTCAGTTCTCATCTATATACTCATGGAGAAAATGGTCTCCTTCCAGATGCACAAGTACTGTTTCGTTTTTTTTTTTTATTTATGTGAACATAAGTTGCCATAAAACATAGAATATTTATTTTCTGGGATCCCCAATTCCTTTCACTTGATATGATTGGCTATTACGCTTTGGACTGCATTAGAAGTCAGAATATCACTTTTTTTACTTCCTACTATTTTGATTTTGGACAAATCACTTGGTTTCCCAGACCTTCAGTTCCTTACCTGGAAGGATGTTCAATTGGAAGATATCTTTCCCCTCTTACTCTTCTGACAAGCTTACCTTTTAGTAGGACAGGATAAAACTGGCACTACTCCAGATAAAGAATTGAAGTGGCTGCTATAGGAAGCCAAATACCTGATGCAAGATCCCACCTCGTGCTTTGCAGAAGGTTTTGAGAGTTTGACAAATAATTTAACACTGTTCAATGGAGTTTTAATAAATCATTGTTTAGCTTCATAAGGACTCTTTTTCCAGAAAAACAAGCAGTTAAAACAATGTTCATCTTGTGATTAAGATGGAATGTCAGGGGCATCCAATAATTACCTAATGGGTAACAATAGCATTAAATACTATTTCTTTTTTGCAATGATGTCCCATTGATGATGTGTCTCCAGTGACTAGTGAGTTAATCATCATGACAGTGAGTTCACTTTTTCAAGGTGAGGTGGGGGAAGAACATCAACTGAATCAGGTAAAAAATGTCAGATAAAAAAATTACCTCACATTTTCCTCTTACTGTTTGATTGTTACATCACCAAAGCAGACAGTTGAATAAAATATAGTGGCACCCATGAAACAGTAGGGAAATCAATCAATCCCTACAGGTTTTAGAGAATATAATATTAATATCCTAACACCAGAGGAGTTTGTTGCTGCCTCAGCAAAATATGATCCCCACTGGAGAAGTCTATTTGCCTCCACGGAAATACAAATACTGATGTTCGTAGAGATGATTCTGAAGTTCCTTTTGGTTCATGTGTTTCTAACACCTAGAAATTGTTGCCTAAAGATTTCTCAAATTTGCAGTGATATAATTAAAATATATCTGAATTTGGAGTCAGAGAACATAGGAACAGCTTGTAGCTCTTTTTTTTTTTATGCCCCCTGCAATTTTCTTTGATCATCTTATCTCTTTAGGCCTCACTATGCTAATTTATAAAATGATAGATAGTTTATACTGGAAGGGAGATCTCTAAGGTCCCTTATGTTTCTAAATACTATGAAATTCCATCACTTTTATCTGAACACGAAGTTAGAATGTGAGGTTACAAGAAACTTAGCACCATTTCTTTTACTTCAACTGATCTCATACAAGAGTATTGTAGATTTGTTTATTAATTTGAAAGGTGTAAAAAGATCTTCTAACCCCTGTACATCTCCTACAGTCACACATTAAAATGACTGTAATCTCATAAATGTTATTTATTATTGTAAACAACAGTACCAATAACCGCAGTGATTGTGATGTTATGAATTAACTGAAGATTAACATTAACTAAAGGAAACTTTAAAGTCATTTCCATGGACTTCAGTATTTATGCTTCCCTGGTGGCAAATAGAACTCTTCAATGGGGCTAAGATTTTGCCCAGAGGTTAAGGGAATAGAATTGATTTACCAAAAGTCACACAGATTTTAAGGACCTGACATCTTCAGACATTCACATTTATCATTTTTTAATTAACTCACATGTGAGTGCCTGGTGGTACATTAACAAAAATTGTTGTGCATAAAATAAGTATGTCCAAGCAATGCTTGAGGAAAATCAAAGAGAGGGCCATTAAAGTATCAAGAATTCTGATGTTGACCTGCTCTTCTCTGAATATTAAAATACGTAGAGGAAAACTGTTATCAGTTTTTGACAGACTCTCTGGAATGTTTCTGATTGGATATATCATGAAATACTTTTTTTGATATAAAATGTATCTCACAATTCTTATTTAATTTGCATCCACAGAATATTGGAAATCAAGTACATTGAATGACTTTCTGATTTTACAATGAATTCAATGATTCTTCTTTATCTGATTCCAAAAGAGAAATTTAGTAGGGATAAATCTATCAACAAGAATCTTAAGCAACTTCTAGTCACCAGGCACAAGTACATAGTAGGGACAGTTTTGCACACAATAAGCTTATATTCTAACTATTGCAACTGATATATCTTCAGATAAATCACTCGTCTCATTCATACAATTCAAAAATCATTTATCAAATATCTGCTTTCTGAAAGAGAACAGGCTTGGCATGATGTATATGACAAAAGTGAGAAATTGTTCTTACTTTAAAGGAGCTTACTACCTTCTACTGAAGGATACTAATACTCAACAGATTATATATGAGAGGTAGAATGAGGGGCAAATATACATATTTACATAGACGTAGATATAGAAGTAAATTTAGATAGAGGAGAAAGATTAAAATTAAATGAATAAACTAATTATTAATTTATACCAGGCCCACCCAGAGGAGAAGCATGGGAAATGTATGGAGCATGAGTCATCACAATTAAGCAAATTGTTCCAAAACAGTTAAGTTGTAAATAGATAAAGGATTCAAGTACAGATTCCCCGAATAAAAATTATATACAAGTATTTATATAATCTTTCCTCTCTTCTCTGCTTTCTTTTCATGAGAGAGCAAGATCTATATTTCCTTTGGAGCAAACATTTTGGATCTTGGTTTTCAAAACATATTTTATTTAATTTGAATTTGTTTCTGAAAGCTAACTCATGGTTCAGGCTGAGTTCTAGCAATTCTATGCCACTCTAAAGAACGATGTGTTTTAGTCATTTCTGCAGACAAACGTTTCTGAAAATCTGCTCTATGGAAATATACAAGTAAACATTTGTTGCCTGGATATCTACTCGGTGAGGGTGTAGGTTAGAATGAAGCTAGTTGGCAGGAAATACATTCATCAAAACTTACTGCACTGGAAGTATGAGTCAGTGAAGGTCCAAAAAGTGCTGTGTTGGATCCCAACAATCTTGCAGAGAGAGAGAGGACTGTCAAGTATTCAGGGACACAATTTTCACCTCAGTAATGAACAATTAAGTCACGATTTCATTTATGGTTTTGCTCATTGTTTAGACATAAGAAAAAAAACTACTAATGAATATTAAATTTAAAAGTACATGCACACTCTTGTCCTGAATGCCCTGGTAACAAATATAGTATCGTATGTCTGTCTTTTTTTTAAACTATTGCTGAGCTCAGCAGGAGTGAGTTAGAAGGCTTAGGAAATGAAGTCATTATCAATCTGGAGACCTGTGACTGGAGGCTCATCATCATCATCGTCGTCGTCGTCGTCGTCATCATCATCTTCCCTTTTCTAGCCCCTCCTTATCCTTCCTTTCCATTTAAGTTTTCCTTTCAATTCCTGTATCTCCTGTATAGCAAATTATTTACATATCTCACCCATGAGAATGTGAGATGCTTGAGGGTTAGAATTTTCTTTTTGTCTTCCTTTTTATCCTCTGGTATTAGCTCAGTAGATCCATAGGGTTCTTCTTGAACGCTTACTAATACTGTTTGGAAAACCTGCCTGTTGACATTCATTGTAAGACTTGCAGGGCCCAAGTTGCCTTAGTTTAAAGGTAAACTAATGCACTTCACTAAATCACTTTTCTTTAAAGCTAAGCAAAAGATTTGCAAAAGGAGAGTGTTTCTCCATGAATGGACCCAATTGAATAGAAATCTGGAACTCCTTGCAGTTTTTTCAGGACAATTCTTTGGCTACCCAGACCCTGATTATTCCTTTTATGATTTCAAGTTTAATAAGGTTTCAAGACAATTTTTTGCATCATTCCAAATGGGTTTTCTCTTTTTGTGAAGATTTTACTGAAGCAAATCCTATCTGCCGATGTAGAACAGAGATATCCTAACCACACCTCAAAATGCAAGAAACTCCGTAGAGTCTAGTTATAGCAATGAACTGAATCCAATAAAACAAACAAACCAAAATGTACTGAGGTAGTACCATCTTATGCACTCAAAGGTTGACATTCTGAGAACAAAGGATTCCCTTTGCAGCATTTGGAGACAGTCACTGATCCACCAGCACAAATTGAAAGAAAGATTTCAGGCACATAATCAGTATTTAATTATTGTTTATTGACTGTGATTGAATCTGTGCTCATTGACTGACATCATTGTCATATATAGTGGATGCAAACACTGAGACACAGAGATGGGGGAAAATTGGAAAGACTTAAGGTTTGAACCTATGTTCTAATATCCAGTCCATTTTCACAATCCTATGCAAACTTAAAGTGATCTTTAAGTGATGTTTCAGTGTATTGTGGGGTGAGAAGCAGTGGAAACAGTTACCTTTTTAAATACTAGAATGGAAGTCAAGTGGAAAGAAGAAATAATGGGGGTTACATTTATTCTATTTATTTTCCCACGAAATTGCCCTGGGAGTGATAGGTGGAAAACATAATTAGACAAATATAAGTTTCATGTCAGGGAAAAAAACAGCAACAAATTTTCACCATGATATTTTTCTAATAAGGAAAAGTTATGATTCAAATCTGATGAGTTTCTCTATCCCCTTAGTCTTTGAAGTAGAATCTTTCTCATGATGTGTGGTGCCTATTAAAGTAGGGAAACAAATTGTGTCGTAACTTGGCAAATATTTATTATGGTCCAAGTACATTCCAGGGACTACATTTTGTCTAGGGATGCAAATGTTAAACTTATACCATCTGTGATAAAGACAGGAAAATATCATCATGCCAACTAGCCTGTCAGTCATAAAGCATGTGATAAGCACTTTATTTGTTCCAGGCAGTGTTCTCTGAATACAAATAAAAGTAGAAAAAATAGCAGTCCCTATTATTGAAGATCTTACATTCTCATGGGGCAAGGTAACTAATAAAATGGAGATGAAAAATGAGTGGGAGGAGAATGGTATGCAAAATGTCCTAAGGAGATAAAGTATATAGCAGAGCATCCTGGGGAAGGATGAAGACTAGCACGTATGGAGAGTCCCAAATATAAGGAAACAACTTCTGGAAAGGTTATGTGTTGGCGTATGTGTTAAGGGAAAGTAGAATTAAGTACGGTATGACCACTTAGAAGGAGTTCCATAGGGATGTGGTTGGGAGGTGAAAGAATTTGTCAATCTGATAGCTTTCTGCTTTAACTAGTTATTTGTGCTAAATAGATGATAAGTGGATTATACACAGATATCAAAATATAAGTGCTATTAGTAACATTATATTACGTCTTAAGCCACATTTGCCTTAATCTAGTAAATGCTTTTAGTGGGACCTAGGTTATGATAAGTTAATAGCAGTAGTCATAGATACAGAAGCAGAAGCAATGGAAGCAGCCACACCAGCAGTAGCAGCAGCAGCAGTAGAAGTAGCAGTGATAGTAATAGTAGTAGTAGTAGTAGTAGTAGTAGTAGTAGTAGTAGTAGTAGTAGTAGTAGTACTAGTACTAGTACTAGTACTAGTACTAGTACTAGTAGTACTAGTAGTACCAGTGGTACAAGTAGTAACATATAGAAGAAGATGAAGAGGATGGATAGCCTTTATATAGTCTTTTGAGTTTTTCGAAGAATTTTGCAAATATTTCATTTTATCTTTGCATCTACCCTGGGAAGTTTTATTGTTTAGTCATATTATTTGTATCTAACTCGTCATGACCCCATCAAGATTTTTTTTTCTTTACTGCAATGATTTGTCATTTCCTTCTCTAGCTCATTTTACAGATGGGGAACTGAGGCAAACAAAGGTAAGTGACTTACCCAGGGTTCCGCAGCTGCTAAGTATCTGAAGTCAGATGAATCTTGCTAATTACAAACCCGGTGCTCTATCCATTTGGTAGGTTATATTAATATCCTCACTTTGCAAAAGAAACAAAGTCATGAAGTGATTAAGTGAATTGTCCAATATCACATAGCTATTATGTATGTGAAGTTGGATTACTACTCAGGTCATCTTATAGATAGATACCAATATATTTGAAGCTAAGTGTCCAAAAACAAGACTGAAAGGAAGAGTGCATCCTTAATACCAACTGTGCCAAAGAGAAAGTACGTAATCAAAGTTAGAAGAGAATATGGGAAGAGACTGAGGCAAAGCAGAGTGACATTTATCCAATGACGTAAATATATCTTTTGACCCAATTCAATTGTATTTTGATACAATTCCAATGAAATAATGTAATAGATCACCCTTACTAAACTGGAAAATAAGGGGTAAAAAGAAAATAGTCAATTTATGAGAAACTATTTAGATAGGCACAATAATACAATGTGGTTAATATTCCATTTTGGAAAACAGTTTAGAGAGATGTTTAAAAGAAGTTGTTAAAATATGAAACAGTAATAGAAAATATAGATACCTTTTCACCTAAAGCTTGTAGAAATAGTTCTGCAAAAAAGACCATTATCAGGATGAAATCCAAATAAATAAAAGCATTCATAAGGACACTTACATAATGGCCAAGAATTAGTGGGCAGGAAAATATATCCAATTGATTCATAATTGGCTGCAGAAAACAAAGAATCAGAATGGAATATACAATAAGATAGTACTATAATTATAACTTAAGAAATAAGAAATGAAAAGAAATCAGAAAATCATGGGAATGCTTATAAATGAAACAAATAAAACAAGAAAAAACAATATTCATAATCCATTTAACAAAATAAACAGAAAACTGATATTAAAAAAGCGAAAAAAAAAAGAAAGCGAATAATGTGTAATTGTAATGCCCCCACCTAATACCAGAGAGAACATAAGGAAATGTATTTCTCTCCCTTCTCTGCAGAGGCATAACTGAAGCGGAGGTTACAATAGAGGGAACATTTAACTTAAATCCATAAGATATTACTTTGAATTTCTTAATCAGACAATGAGTATCTCTGGGACCCTATAGAAGTTAGGTATATAATGTATCTGCCTAAATTTCCTTGCATATAAAAAGGAGGATAATAATAGCACATACCTCTGTGGGATGTTATGAGGACAAAATGAGGTATTATTTGTAAAGTACGTTGAGAAACTATCTGAAGTATTTTGCAGACCTTGATGGGCTACAAGAATGTTAACTCTCAGAATTATTTATATGTGGAAAACTATCAATATGTAATATCCTACATGACCTCATTCACAGTTGATACTCGGATTTTTTCATGGTTTTAATATGTCAATTGTAACCTCTGAAAGATTTGTAGGAAATAATGTAAGGGTGGAAATTTATGGAAGGATGATCATTGCAAGTAAAAGGACTATGTGAAGAGATTGAAATATTATTCCACCAAACCATATGTATCCTTCTGCTTCATTTGACTGACTTTCAAGTAGTAAGGTAACTCTTCTGAATACTCAAAGGCATTCATCTGATTCAGAGTTTCCTCATGGCATTTTTAACCTCTGTATTTCTAAGAGTGTAGATCAAAGAGTTTAACATAGGAGTAATCATAGTAGCACATGCAGATACAGTTTTGTCTATAGGAAAAGTGGCTACTGGCCTTGCATACAAAAATATACATGGAGCAAAAAACAACACTACCATTGTGAAGTGAGAGCTGCAGGTGGAAAGAGCCATGGGCCTTCCTTCTGTACTGCCACCCTTCAGGGAACAGAGGATGACTCCATAGGAAATAATTAATATGAGAAAGATTGACAGGCACATCACTCCACTGTTAGGAATGACTGAAAGGCCAAGAATTTGGGTGTCCATGCAGGCCAGTTTCAGCAATGGGAACAAGTCACACATGAAGTGATCCATAACATTGGGACCACAGAAGGGAAGAGAGGACATGAAGAGGAGTTGTATGGTGGAATGTACGGAGCTTCCTATCCAGGATGCTGCCACCAGCAGGTGGCACACATGAAGATTCATGATGACCATGCAGTGTAAGGGTTTACAGATGGCCACATAGCGATCATAAGCCATGACCACGAGGAGGATGATTCCAACACCACCAAAAAAATGCTCTGCAAACAGCTGAGTCAGACAACCTTCTAGGGAGATGATTGTCTCCTCTTCGAGTAAATCCATAACCATTTTAGGAGCAATGATTGAAGAGTAGGTAGCATCCACAATGGATAAGAAGGTTAGAAAAAGTACATGGGTGATCTCAAAGTTTGGCTGGCAGTCATGGTTATGACAATGAGTATATTTCCTATAATTGGGAGAATATATATGATTAAAACAAAGACTAAGAACAATTTTTGCAGTCCTGGATTTTGTGTAAGGCCTAGCAGAATGAATTCAGATGCATTGCTCTTATTCTCCATTTTCGTCAATCCTCTGCCAACTTCCTGATTTTCCCACAGTTTTATTAGTTCTTTACTTTTCTCTTCATTTCTTCCTCAAATAAGACCTTGCCTAAACGTCCCCTAAAAATCCAGTTATTTTAATTGCAAATTGAGTTAATTCTTCTTCTTCTCCATGGAACTGCTTATTCTGTTAGGGATGAATTTTGTACAGTGTTAATGAAAGAGATTCAATAACCTTAATGTTAAGGAATATGATTTATCTCCCTTTATTCTTGGGGTAGTTGATTATAGTAATTTCCATTCATGTAACTAATTTGTCTTTGGTCCAATTAAAGGAGAAATGTCATCATCATGCTTATCAATGATTAAAATACCATAGATTAATAGAACTCCTAATTATTGTTTTAAATTATATGCTTAGTTGAAAGTACTTATTTCTCACTTTAGATGAAAGTTAGATAAGGTTAACGAATAGGTGTTTTTTAAGTCAAATGGGAAGGTATGATCTAAAGCTGACTGAGATAAGGAAGTAGATATAATAATAATCTTGGAGTCAGGAAAACTTTCATGCTCTGCTTCTGGCTACATGGCCCTGACAAAATCACATCATCTGTAGTTACCGAGATACCTCCTTAAGTAAAGAAGCTGCAGAGCACTGGATGGAGCGCAAGGGTCGAGGAAGTTTCCTTGTTCGGAGATTGTTGAATCCAATGAAATCATATATCTGGTTAAGAAGAAAAGAAATAAGTGAGTATAAGGAATAATAGTAATAACTGATACTTTAAAGTTTACTCATACACACAAATGAGCTTATTGCAGGAGAGGGCTGGAAAGGCTCTCCCTCTGTTTATATGCTATATATTATTTAAACATACATTCATATACTCAAACATACACACATTAACAAATACACATATATACACATGTATAAACACACATACACATTAATATGCTGCT
Source organism: Notamacropus eugenii (assembly GCF_028372415.1). Lineage (NCBI taxonomy): Eukaryota > Metazoa > Chordata > Mammalia > Diprotodontia > Macropodidae > Notamacropus > Notamacropus eugenii. Next base: position 1,599,222 of record NC_092877.1, read on the forward strand.
AACATGCCACATATGTAGGTTTGCTTTTATATTGTTTTTGTTTTCTAGTAGAAAAGAAAGAAATTGATTTAGGCCATGAGGGCAAAGCCAATGGTGGCAAAGCTTCTCTAGAGTTTCTTGTTACAGTTTTCTCAATTTTTATGCCTCCAAGCTTCCTTCCTTTCCTTATTGACTCCCCTCCTCTATGACAACTTTCTCCCATCTCTCCATCTGCCTCCTTCCCTTTCTTCCTTCCTCTTTCTCTTCCTTCTTTTCTTCCATACCTCATTCATTTCTTCCTTCCTGCATATCTCCCTTCATCTTTCTCATCCTGCCACAGTTTCTTGTTCTCTTCATTTATTTCCTCATATGAAAATTTTACTTTCTCCCTCCCAATTCCAACTCATTTCTACCATCCTCTGTGCTGGAGTCATTTGTGCTCTAGTCCACGTCATATCCATGTCTTGGCAAACCCCGCTCCTGGATTATGATTACCACATACTTTCTCATGTCTTTTACAGATCCGGAAGAAGTAACTGAATCCCCTCCATATATGTTATTTAACATATCTAAATTTTCACCTTTGAAAGGCATTTTATGTATGATTTTCTAATTGAATTCTATTCCTCAGATAGAAATGTTCTGGTGTCTTTCTCCTTTTCTTAAATATAATAGTAGATTAAATATAGATAGCGATTTATTGGTTGTAATATACTTCACATTTGTTGTCTCATTTAATTCTCCCAAGTTTTCCCAGTGTAAAGATGAGGAAACTGAGATTAAAATAATTTAAATACTTTTGCAGGGTCACATAGCTGGTACATACTTAGTCAGGAATCAATCTCAGATATTCCTGTGTCTGAAGCTTGTACTATATTATGTAGTCATCACAAACCTCTAACACTAACACTCCCTCTCTCTCAGAATAAGAATTCACTTTCTCTCACTTCTGGGAGGACTTGGATTTTTTACTATACAAGAACAATACTCTCTACCTGTGGATTCATCTCAATCGCTGCTGTATATTAGAGTAGCCTAAAATGGCATTTTACATTTTGCAATAATGCTCAGTGTCTTCCTATTCACCGGTTCCATTCCTCATGTTTACCACCAGTTCCAAGCCTCTCTCAGCATTTAAAAAATAACTTCACTTGACTCTTCCATGAGCCTAGATGTATCAATCTTTATTTGCCCTTACTTTAATCACCCAACTTCCTGTGGAAAACTATCTCCATTTGCTGTCTTTTTTTTTTCTCTTTTCACTTCAAAACCCAAGGTAATCTGGGTTCTGGTTACATCAGTCATCAGAATCCACTTTCTCTTAGTAACAAAGGATCTCTTTATTAGCAATCTTTCATCAATTTTCATAATTTTAGCTCATATCTTATGCTGGAGAAGATGTGGGAGAGTTGGATCACCAGTTCGTTGTTGATAGAATTGTGAGCTGATCCACCCATTCTGGAGAGCAATTTGAGACTATGCCCAAAGGGATACAAAAATATTCATACCCTTTGACCCAGCAATATCGCATCTAGGACTGTATCCCCAAGACATCATAAAATTGGGAAGGGGTCCCACATGTACAAAAATATTTATAACAGCCCTCTTTGTTTTCGCCAATAACTGGAAATCAAGGGGATGCCCATCAATTGGGGAGTGATTGAATGAATTATGGTATATGATTGCAATGGAATACTATTGTGCAATAAGACTTCAGAGACTTCAGACTTCAGAGAAGCCTGGAAAGACTTATATGATCTGATGCTGAGGAAAAGGAGCAGAACCAGGAGAACTTTGTGCACAGCAACGACCACCGTGTGTGAGAGATTTTTCTGGTAGACAAGGAACTTCATTGCGATGCAAGGATTAAAAAAATTCCCAGTGGTCTTTTAAGACAAAATGTCTTCCACAGCCAGAGAAAGAACTGTGGAATTCAATCACAGAATATAGCAGATCATGTGTGTGTGTGTGTGTGTGTGTGTGTGTGTGTGTGTGTGTGTGTGTGTGTGATACATTTTGATTTATTATATGGTTTCTCCCATTTATTTTAATTCTTCTACACAGCATTTATAGTGAAAATGTATTTAATAGGAATGTATGTGTAGAATCTATATAAAATTGTATAGTCTTTGGAAGGGAGGGTGGAAGGAGGAGGGAGGGAGGAGAAAATAATCCAGGACATATGGTAGTGATCATCGAACACTGAAAATAAACAAAATTTTTAAAAAACCAATCAATCCAAACTCTAAAAAAAAAAGAAATAAAAAAAAATAAAAATGGGCAAAATAGCCCTGACCTACATTAAACAGTACTCACTTTCCTAATAAAGAGACACTGATGACTAACAGATAAACATTTAATATGTTACTAATCATTTTTAATATTTGTAAAACAACTATTATTTTAATACAGTTCTGGTATACAATGATTTTAATTGTATTTCTTATGCAATGTTAATTTTGTGTATAGCTGCTAATTTTTCCACCCAAATGTTATAATTATAATTTGTTTAGTTTTTAGGATTTTCAAAAAGAGTTTGAGTAAAGATTTTATATTTAGATCATAAGTGAATGAATGAATGAATGAATGAAATGGACTCGTGGTTGAATCAGATTCTCCTAGGGCAGTATGGTTTTCCTCTGCCAGTGGAGCAATTCCAAAATAATATTATCTAATATCATTAGGGACTGGCTGTTTTCACTGTAACAGTTTTTGCTGTATCATCATCATCATCATCATCATCATCATCATCATCATCATCATCATCATCGTCATCATCATCATCATCATCATCATCATCATCATCTTCTTCTTCTTCTTCGTCTTCATCTTCGTCTTCTTCTTCGTCTTCGTCTTCATTAATATATGTAATGACAATGTTAACATAGCACATACAATTTTCCAGGTACCATGCAAAGTAATTTACAAATGTCATCTAATTTGATTCTCACAACTGTGGTGGGGGGAGGACCATTTATTATTGTCATTTTACAGGTAAATCAAACAAGTAAAAGTTAAATTAATTCCCCAGGATCATACAGCTAGGAAATGTCCAAGAACCTATTTGAACTCAAGTCTCCTGGTGTCCAGTCTTGGTGTTCTATCAATGTTTTTTTAATTCCTTCAACTAAATCTTAATATAAAGAATTAATTAAAATTTAATAAACATGAATGTCTGACTCTTTTGTGTCCCTGCAATCTGTATGACTTTAGGAAAATCAATTTTCTTCTCTGAAACTCCAGGGTATCTGGTATAAAATGGGGGGAGGAGGAGAGAATACTTACAAATTCCTAAAAGAATTTTTGTCAGGAAATACCTTTCACTTAATTGAAAACTCATATAATTAATTACCTATAACATATGGAATTGTAATGGCATAGATATTTTATCTGAGTTTCTATGCAATCTTTGTTTAAATTATAGAGCCAGGTTTCATCCCTATGAATATCTTAGAGCAGTGCCATAATAAATGATGGAATTGAGATAAGATATCCTGTGGAAATTTCAGTGATTTTAAGTTCTTCAATTGGGCCAAAGAACAACTTATAAACAGAAATTTGTTCCTGTTGATGATATTCAGCAATAAAATAATGGATCTTTATGATTTCAGAAGATTTGAAATTTCAAGTGATTCAAAGAGAATTCTGAAGATTTAATAAATTATGAATGAGTATTAGCAAATTACAAAAAAAGGAAGATTGGACATAAAATAGGCCTCATAAAAAAAAGTATCCTCTATGACATGGATGACCAAAAAACAAAACAAAACAGTGGTGGGCCTTTAAAGTATCAAGAGCTCTATTTTTGACCTGTGCTCCTCCGAATATTAAAACACCTGAAGGAAAACTGTTGTCTGATTTGGGACAACCTCTCTGAAATGTTTTTGATAGGACATGGATAAGCATCTCACACATACTTAATTTGAACATGACCAAAAGCAAGGTAAGATAGCATATACATTGAAATATATTGTGATTTAAAATGAATTCAATGATTCTGCTATATCTGATTTCAAAAGAGAAATCCATCAATAAGAATTTTAAGCAACTTCTAGGCACCAGGCACTGGTACAGAGCAGGGATAGTTTTGCCCTCAATAAACTGATATTCTAACTGGCTAAACTGACACATTCTCACATAAATATTTCATCTTATAAATATAATTCAACAAACATTTGTCAAATATCTACTGTGAGCAAGGGAATAGTCTTGGCATGTGGTAGATAAAGACAAAAATGAGAAATTGTTCCTGCTTTCAAGTAGTTACATTCTACTTAAGAATAGCATTCCCCAAAAGATGATAAATAAGAAATAAAGATGGAAAGAGGTATTGATATTTCTATAAATATAGATGTAGTTATACATCTTGATTTAGATAGATTATGAAAGCATAAATTAAAGGAATTAAGTGATCATTAAGTATACCAGGCCTAGCCAGAGGAAGAGCATGAGAAGGGTATAGAGGATGAGTTATAAGATTTAAGTAAATTGTGTCAGAAAAATGAAGTAGTAAATAGATAAAGAATTCGAGTAGAGATTCTCTGAATATTTTTTTTTAAATCCTCTCTACTCTGTTACCTTTTCAGGAGAGTGCAAGATTTATATTTGTTGTGAAACAAGCACTTCGGGGCTTGATTTTTAAAACTGCTTATTCCATTTGAATTTGCTTTTAAAAGTAGGCATCTGCTTCAGACTGGGTTCCAGTCGTTTTATAACTCTTTAGAAATCACATATGTTTTAGGCATTTCTGAAGACAGAAGACTGTGAACAATGTCTTAAAATTTTGTCATCAACGTTAATATGAGTGAACATCTGATAACTTGATATCTAATGGGGAATGGGGTAGAATGACTCTATGCATAAAGACAACTGATAGAAACGATCACATATTGATGTCAAAGTTTGGCTGGCAGTCATGGTTATGACAATGAGCATGTTTCCTATAACTGTAACAATATAAATGATTTTAAAAAATGACAAAGAACATTTTTCGAAGTTCTGGACTTTGTATAAGGCCTAGTAGAATGAATTCAGTTACACTGTTTTTATTCTCCATTTTAGTTAGTCCTCTGACTACTTCCTGGTTTCCCCATAGCCTTGTCAGTTCTTTCCTTTTCTTTCCATTTCTACCTGTAATGAGATCTTGCTTACATCTCAAAGATAAAAAATTCAGTCATTTTAATTAAAAGTTGAGTCAGTCATGAGTTTTCTGTATGAAACTTCTTGTTCTGTTAGAGATGAATTGTGTAAACTGGAAAAGAATGGATACAACATTGTCCATGCTAAGGAATGGGATTCATCTCTCTTTCATCTAAGATAATTTGTTGATAGTAAATTGCTTTCATGTAACTGGTTTGTCTGTAACTAAAGGACAGGAGAAATGAGTCAACTTCATGTTTATCAATTATTAAAATCCAATTGATGAATATAACTACTGGTTACTGTCATAAATATTATATTTATTTTGCAACTATATATTTCACATTTTAATAGAAATTGTGTATAACATTAATGAATTAAAAAAAAATTCAAACAGGAAGAAAGAGTAAGGGAGTAGATAGAAAAATAACCTTAGAGTCAGGAAAACTTTAATTTCCTTGTTCTGGCTATGTGCCCCTGGGCAAATCACTTTATTTATATTTACCTAGCTATCTCTTTAAAAGAAGAAGATTCCAAACAGTGGATGAAGTACAAGGGTAGTGGAAGCTTCCTTGTTAGGAGATTCTTGAATCCAATGAAATCCTATGTCTGGTTTAAAAAAAGATCAGTGAGTATGAGTAATAATACCAATAGCTGATTTTTTAAAGTTTTCAAAATGTCCTGCCAACAATGCTTCATTTAAAGTTAAACATTATTTGCATGGTAAAGACTGCAGTCGTTATTCGTGTTTTACAGATGAGAAAGCTGAGAACCAGAGAGGTTAAGTGGTTTACTCTTTTTCTCCCAGCTGGTAAGGGCAAGAGGCAGAACTCAAACACAGAATTTCTGGCTTCAAGGTAAATTTTAGCCATGCCCTTTTGAAAAGTGGAAGACAGGTAGTTTTCTCAAGAAAGATTACTCAAGAAGGAAAAAATACTAGATCTGAGGAAAGATTTATTTTTTAAATAAAATGAGAGGTGTAGCTAACTACCATGGTAGAGGCATCATATGGACTGCTCTCCAAAAGGCTGCTATAATGTTTAATTACATATGATCAGAATTTAACCCCAACCCATAGAAGATCAATGCTCATTTTAGCATAAAATCTAAATTTTAGAGTCAAAGAGGAGCTTAGAAATCACTTAGACCAGACCCATCACTTTAGAGATGAAGAAATTGAAGTGATCAGAGATAAACACCTCACCTAAAGTCACACAAGTAGCTAACCCAATGCAGGGAGTCACTTTCAGGTTGTCTTATGGGAAGTACATCAAGGCAATGGAACAAAAAATGAAAACTACTGAAGGTACATCTACAAATTTCATTATTCGATGTGATTAGACTAAAACTGAAATCAGTGACAGTTACATTCTCAACATTTATTATCTTTCTATTTGAAACACTCCACTCATCTCAACTTTTCTGTTACTCTCTAGGATCCCTCCTTGCTCTCAGTAACCCAAATTGTCAGCCTTGTTGTCATCGTCAACCCTAACTTCAATACACTTCACTCAGTTTATCAGTTGTCAAAACTTATCTTCTATCTTCACAACCTCTTGCAGATACTTTTCCTTCTTTAAACTCCCATAATGATAATCATACAGGCCTTCATCACATCTACCCTGGTCTACTTCAATAATCTTCTGGTTAATCTCCCTGTCTGAGGTCTAATTCTACTCCCCTAAAGGCTCCACTCTATTGCCAAATTGATCCTCCCACAGTTCAGATCTAATCAGAAAAAAAAAAAAAACACCCCTATTCCCTACATCCCATTCCTCTACACATACATGCACACCAAAGAAACTCATTCTTCCCATTTACTTTTAAGATCAAATAGAAATTCTTCCTCTTAACATTTAAATCATTTTACAGCCTTGATTCTTCCTTTCCATTACTCTCATTCCTTTCATTCACTTGACTACTCATTATTTGCTGTTTTTTCAATATAGCATCATGCCTTTCTGTCTTGTAATTTGGGACTTTCAAAGTGGTGGTCCTTCCCAGGTGAATTTTTTGCTCTCTTCACCTCCATCTCTTAGTTTTCCTAGCTGTTTTTTAGACACTTGAATTCCAAATTCTGTAAGTGGTGCTCCCATCTTCCCCAGCAACAAATTCCTTTATCTATTGAAATATAAATATTAATATAAAATACATAAATATATATTTATATAAATATATAATACCTCTATATGTGATTATGTTGAGGGGAAGATAGAAACACCATATATACATATATTTTAATGTTTACATATACTGCATACGCTATATTTTATTATTGTATAATTTATTATATATATGTATGTCCATTTACACACATAAATTTGTACGCATACATACATACACCTATGCTCACATATATACATACACACACTAATACCTATTTAGACTTGCTTGTATAACTTTGTAGTTGTTGCGTTTTTTTGTCTTCTATTTGCAAAGAAAAGAAATTGGTTGAGGCTACAGGAAAAAAATACCTATTTTAGTAATTCTCTTTTAGAGTGTGTTGCAGCAATTTTCTTAACTTTCATGCTTGCCTACCTTCTTTCTTTACTCATTACTTCCCCTCCACTCACCCATTTCTTTCTTCCTCTCTTTCTGCTCCCACCCTTCATCCTTTCCTTCCTTCCTTCCTTCCTTCCTTCCTTCCTTCCTTCCTTCCTTCCTTCCTTCCTTCCTTCCTTCCTCCCTTTATTCCTTCCTTCCTTCCTTCCTTCCTTCCTTCCTTCCTTCCTTCCTTCCTTCCTTCCTTCCTCTCTCTTTGCCTTCCTCCCCTCCTTCTTCCCTACATTATTCTTTTATTTCCTCATATGATAATTTTACTTTCCTCTTTTCCTCTTCCAACCTTATAATTAATTATTTCTAAGATCCTTTATGTTCTCCCTGTGGAGGGGTATTTTATGTATACTTTCCTAATTAAATTGCATTCCTCAGTTAAAAATAAACAGATGTGTTTCTCCTCTCCTTAAAGATAATGATAGATAAAAGTCAAACAGTAACTTGCTGGTTGTAATTTACTTTGCGTATGTTACCTCATTTGATTCTCCTAAGTATCGCCAGTGTAGAGATGAGCAAACTGAGTGTCAAAGAATTTAATATTTTTTCGTGGTTACATATCTGGTACATATCACAGTCAGGAATAAAATCAGGTTTTCCTCACTCTGAATCAAGTACTGTATCTAATATACCACCTACCTGTCATAATCCTTGAACAATAACTCTCCCTCTCTCAAAAGGTGAATTCACATTTTTGAGAGAAATAAAAATAAAAGTATTTACTCATTGTCATCCTCCAGTCTTTCTTCCTTTCTTTTCATTTATAGGAAAACTTGGATCCTTTATTCAATAAAAAGTACCTCTCCTCCTATGGATTATCTAAATACCTCCTATAGCATAGAGAATCTTGAAATGGAAATTAATTTTTTTTTAACTTTAATTTTCTGTATCTTCCTGGTCACTTGTTCCTTCCTTACTGTCTATGCTCCATCACTCAAATCTAGTTCAATTTGAAGTCATTAATACATCTCCTGATGTTGTGGTCCTCTTTAAGAATGAAAGGCAAACCACAAATGACCTCCATTTCCAAGTCTCTCTCATACTTTAAAAATAACTTCAATGGACTCTTCTATGGCCCTCATTTTATCTGCCTTTTGTTTTCCTTCCTTTAATCAGCCAACCTCCTGTGAAAAACTGTCCCCATTTGCTGACTGATTTCTTTTTCTTCTCACTTCACAACTACAGTAATATGGATCTGCTGACTAGGTCAGTCATCTGAATCCACTGTCTCTAAGTTAGAATGGTCTCTTAGTTAGTGGTTTTCTTTTTTTTTATCAGTTTTCATAACTCTTAGCTTACATCTCATGGGACTCAATTAATACACATCTCATCAATTAGAATACATCATACATAATGCTCTGTGTCATACCATTGATAACTCCCCGGCCTCCTGGATATCCTCTCCCTCTTGGGTCTTTGGAGATATTATTCGCTTGGTTCTACTTCTAGTTGTCTTATAATTCTTGAGGCTCCTGGTATAATTAATGTCCTATACCCTAAAACTGTTTATGTCACCAAAAATATCTGTTCTTTTCACATTTTCCTTTTTTTCTTTATACTCGTTCACAGTAATGGTATTATATTCTCCAAGTCAAATTATGATCTCTATGCCAATTTTCCCCGGGAAAATACACATATAAGATACATACACATATGTGCTTGCATATATGTATGTGTGTCTCTCTTTATCTGTATAAATCTAGAGAGAAATAGGTAGATCAATACATATAAATACACACACACATATATGTATATGCACACCTGCACACACACACACACACACACACACACACACACACACACACACAAGATTTGTGTTTCCAGCTTTGACCTGTCTGTCAAGTTTAAAGTTCACAACCAGATATTTGGATCTAGATGCCATATAGACCTTTCAGAACCAATTCATGCAAAAATAACTCATCTATCCTTCCTCATGACTTCTTGGTGGCATATTTTCCCCTCTAATCTCACAGGATAATAGTCTCAAATAACTGTTCAGTCAATACTTCATAAGTGAGCAATTTTTAAATCTTACCAGTTCTAGCCTCACATGGTATCATGTATCCAACTTTCCTCTCAACGTAGTAGTCACTAAACTAGTTTACCTTAGATTCTTATCAGCTTTACTGCTTTTATTGGCATGCCCTCCTCATTAATCTAGGGGCAACTAGTTGGGTCAGTGAATATAGTAAACAAGACCCAGAGTGAAGAAGAGTCATCAGACTAAGTAGAAATCTGATTCCAGACACTTACTGGCATTGTGATCCAGGGCAAGTCACTCTCCCCTGTTTGTCTCTGCTTCCTCATCTGTCAAATGAACTAGAAAAGGAAATACTAAACCGCTCCAGGATCTTTGCTAATATAACACCAAAAAGAGTCACAAAGAGTTGGACATGACTGGAATCACTGAACAATAACAACCTCTTAATTAGTCTAACTCTAATTTCTCTGCTTTACAGTTCATTGGCTTTCATCAACTGGCAAATGGATATTCCTGTACTACAATTGGCAGTGATACTCCATGCAATGTCCTTGCTGTAGAATCGAAGAGAACTCCAAAACCCCAAATAGCTGTTGATCCTAAGATACAATATAAAGTTATTTTTAGGAATTAAAGCTATTGAAAATCTGTCTCCAGTCTGACTTTCCAGGAACATTGCAAACTACTTCCAATCACTTGCTCTGTAATCTAGTCACAGTGTTCCAGCCAGAAGATCCTATTTCTGACTCAAATTCTTAGCATTGGCTCTTCCTCAAGCATGAAATGCATTCTTTCTGCAACTCATTTTATGACCTTTACTTTCCATTGAAACTGAAGTTGGGGTTACTTTTCCCAAGTCTATTCTGATACGTCTGTTTACTAATATCCCACCCCCTTCAAAAGATTCTCTATAACTTTTATTTATGGAAGTATTACTGTACCCCTGATATTTTTGCTTACTCCTTTGAATCATTTCCCTCAGAAATAAAACATAAACACATAAATCCATTTTTTTCTGTTCCACTCCTTCCTTAATCCAGCTCCCAATCCTGTAGTAGGGAAGGTTATATTTAAAGTAAGCACTGTTTCACTCGTACCTTTTAATACTCATTGTCTATCAAAAGTGCATTATACTTAAGGTCTCAATAAACATTTCATGAATGAATTAAAGATTACTTCAGAATCAATGTAATAACGGTGGACTTTGAGTGAGAAAAGCCAAAGTTTCTATGCTAAGTCTAATTCTTACTGTTTACATGATACCAGGCAAGCCGTTTAATTTCTGTCTCATGAAATGCCCAAGGACATCCAAGTTTATAAAACTTGTACTGTACTTGGCTGTTGGAGGAATTCTAACACCAAAATTACTATGCTAATGAAACTGCTCAAAGTTGTACTTTATTATACTCTGTCTGTATGAACTTAAGTCAATCACTTAGAATAGCTTTATAAAATGTATATAAGTGAGTAAATATAAGAGATACATAGTTATTGAAAGTAATTTGTAAAAGGCAGTAATATTTACAATGTAATGAAACAGAATAAGCAACAAGTATGAGATTGTGTCTTATCCTGAGCTTTGAAGAAAACTAGGTAATCCCAGATCTAGGGAGAGTACCAGCAGAACCAAAGAATCTCATAATTTCAGTGTAGGAAGTACCTCAATATCCCAGCAGTAAATTGTATCTGTTGGATTCTTAAAGAATCCTCACTATTATATACTGCACAAAGGAATATCTAGCCTCTGAATGTGGAAGTATGAGAGATTATTAAAGGGATCATCCCCTGACTACCTTTTAAAGTGGTCTATTCACTAAATGAGCATTACCTCACTGTGAGTATCCTGAAAAGCCCTTAGCCTAACAGTCAGGTATTCTGTTGCATCCTGGACAATCTCTAGACATCCTGATGAATATCTGGTCACTGGATCCAGATGGCTCAGGAGGAGAAAGTGAGGCTGGTGACCTTGCACAACACTCACTCACTCAAAACAAAGTGAAGCACAAGTTGTGTAATCATTTCTCTGATATGATAGTCCTCTTGGAAAACGCAGGACAAACACGACACAAGAAGTATGAGAAACTCTTCTTTTCCTCCTCCTCCTCCTTTTTCTCCTCCTTCTCCTGCTCTGTATCTTCTTTCTCCTCTTACTCATTTTCTTCTTCCACCAAGAAAGCACATAAATAAATCCATAGGGATGATTCTAAAATTCCCCTTTATAAATGCTTTCATGATGCCCACAAAACTGTCCCTAAGGTTTCCTGATTAAAGACTATGCAATTTATCTCTGGTCATCTCATCTCTGTCGTCCCCACTATTCTCATTTATAAAATGGGAGAAAGCTTGTGATGGATGGATGATCTCTAAGGTTCTTCATGTCTCCAAATCCTATGAAGCTACATCACTTTTACCTGAACAAGAAGCTAGAATGTGAGGTTGCAATAAGGTTAGCACCATCATTTTCAATTCAACTGATCTTATGGGAAGACAGAATAGATTTGGTCACTATTTAGAAAGATGTAAAATGATCTTGTGTAGCCTACACACCTTCTAAAACCACATATCACAATGGTCATAACTCCTCCAATAAGTGCCATTTATCATTGTAAGTAACAATAATTGATAATGATTGTAATTATATAAACACATTAATCAACAAAAATGTTAGAGTCATCTCCTTGAACTTGAGTATGTGTGGTTCCTTGGCTGCAAATAGTCATCTCCATTGGGGATCATATTTTGCCCGGAGATTGAGAGAAGTGAATTGGTTTGCCAAAAGTCACACAGATTGTTGGGACTCAACATATTTAGACACTGATGTTCATCATTATTTAATTAACTCAAGTGCAAGTGGTTGATAGCAAATTAATAAGAAAATGTTGTGCATAACACAACTATCATATAAGCAATGGTTTAGAAAAATAAAAGAGAGCACCATTAAAGTATCAAGAGCTCTGTTGACCTCCTCTGAATATTAAAACACCTAGAGGAAAACTATTCTCAGTGTTTGACAGACTCTCTAAAATGCTTCTGTTAGGACATGGGTAAGTATCTCACACATACTTAATTTGCATATGACACAGAGAAAGATGAAACTATATGTATATTGAATGACTTTCTGATTTTAAAATAAATTCAATGATTCTGCTTTATCTGATTTCAAAAGAGAAATTTAGTAGAGATGAACCCATGAACAAAAATTTTAAGCAACTTCTGTATACCAGGCACTAGTACCTTGAAGGGATAGTTTTGCCTTCAATAATCTCGTATTCTAACTGTTATAACTAACACATTTTCACATTAATACCTCATTCATATGATTCAAACAACATTTTTCAAATACGTGCTGTATGTAAGGGAACAGGCTTGGCACGACATACACAAAGACAAAAATGAGAAATTGTACCAGAGTGGTAAAGACTTCATTCCCTAAGTCATGTAGCTCACTCCTGCTGAGCTCAACAATACTTGTAAAGAAAGAGAGAGGTATGATAGCATATTTGTAATGCATCTTTCAAGGGGAAAACAAGAGTATGAACATATTTTCAAATTTAATATTTATTCTTAATATTTTATTAAATCTAACAACGAAAAAGACCATAAATCAAACCAAGATTTGATTGCTAATTTCTGAGATGCAAATTTTCTCCTTGAACATGTAACAATTCTCTCTCTCTCTTTCTCTCTCTTCAAGACTGTTGGAACTGGTCCAAAAGGGATGATGAAAATGATGATGAGGAGGACCTGGTTCAGTCTTGATTTCAGCAATTCTACTCGTCTTTATAGAACAGTGTGTTTTAGGCATTTTTGAAGACAAAACACTGAATAGTTTCTTAAAATCCATTCATCTATGTAAATATAGAAGTGAACATGTGGTTGCTAGATGTGTAATGGGGGATAAGTGAGAATGAAGCTAGTTGGCAGGAAATATTTTCATCACAACTTACAGCACTGGAAATAAGAGACTATGCACGTCCAAAAAGTACTGCGTTGGACCAGTTATTTACCCGTTATCTCAGCCATGAGACTGTGAGCACCTTGAAGGTTAGAATTGTCTTTTTGCCTTCCTTTTTATCTTCTGCTATTAGCTCTACACACCCATAGGGTTCTTCTTGAAAGCTTACTACTGCTGTGTTGAAAGGCTATCTAAATGTCATCCAGTGTAAAACACATAGGGACCAAAGCTGCCTTAGTCTAAAGGTAAGCCAATGCCATTCAATATCTCTCTTTCTCATAGAGTTGGCAAAAGCTTAAGAAGCAGACAATGTTTCCCATAAATGAACCCAACTCCACAGAAATCTAGAACCTCCTACAGTTTTTCAGCGCACTTCTTTGACTTTCTAGAGTCTGATTATTCTTCGCACTATTTCAACTTCAGTAAGCTTCCAAGTAACTTTTTAATTATTCCAAACAGATTTTCTCTTTCAGTAAAGGTTTTACTGAAGCCAATTCTATCTGCCAATGCAGAAAAGAGATGTCTTAACTTCACTCCAAAATGCAGGAAGCTCCACTGTCTCTACTGATATGAATGTATTGAATCCAATGAAACAAAACAAGTCCTGAGGTAATACTAACTTTCTTACTCAAAGTTTGACATTATGAGAAAAGATAAACCTTTGTAGTAACTGGAGATGATCGTTGACTCACCAGCAAAAATTGGGAAAAAGACTGCTGGCACATAATAAGTGCTTAATGATTGTTTATTGACTATGATGGAATATGTGCTCATTGCTTCATTTTATCTGAATATAAGGAATTAAAAAAATAAGACTCCGTGGTGGAGTAAATTGGAAAAAAGACAGGGTTTGCACCTATATCTTGCTTACTCAATGTCCAATCCCTTATCACAATCTTCTGCAACCTCTTAGGTGAGTTTAAAGAGATGACTCAGGTTGTTTTGGGGTAAGGAGTAGTGGAAACAATTGCATTTTTAGGTATTACAAGGATGTCTCATGGGTGAGAAATAAGAAGAGTTGCATTTGTTCTTTTTTCCCCAGAAGACTGTTCTGGGAGTGATAGGTGGAAATCATAATTAGACAAGTGTAGGTTTGATGTCAGGAAAAAATAACAGCAACAAATTCTCACCATGGCAGCTTTCTAATAAGGAAATGGAATGATTACAGGATGTTTTCTCTATTCCCTTAGTGCTTGAAGTAGAATCTTTCTCATCATGTGTGGAGCCTGCTAAAGGAGGGAGACAAATCACACCATACCTTGGCAACCATTTACTGGGGTCCAAGTACATGACATGAAATACTCTTTTGTTTAGTGATGCAAATGTTGCAATTAGACTATGCGTGACAAAGATCTGAAAACCTCAGCATGGCAACCAGCCTATCAGTCATAAAGCATGTAATAAGGACTTCATTTGCTCCAAATAGTGTTCTCTGAATACAAATAGGAGAAAAACTCTTTTCATTGAGGATGCTACATTCTAATGGGGGAGAGTGATAAATAAAATGTAGCTGAAAAGTGAAGGGGGGATTAACAGGCATGAAAGCATGGTAGAAATTGTCATGAGGAGGTGAGATAGATATCAGAGAAACATGAAGAGGGATGAAGTCAAGCACTGATGGAGAGTCCAGGATATAAGGAAGCAACTTCTGGAAAGGTTGCATACTGGTATGTGTATTAGGGGAAAGTGGATTTGGATATTAGTGATGATATGCTCGCTTAGAAGGAGTTCCACAGGGAATGTGGTAGAGAGATTAAAGAATTTGCCAATCTGGTAGCTTCCTGGTTTAATTAGTTATTTGTGTGAAAGAGATGATAAGTGGATTATACACAGTTATAAAAATGTAAGTGCTGTTAGAATCATTTTGTCTCAAGCCGCATATTGTTTTTACTGGGACCAGGCATATGATCAGTTAATAGCAATGGTCACAAATGAAGCAGTGGCAGCCTCGTCAACAGCAACAATAGTAGTAGTAGTAGTAGCAGTAGCAGTGGTAATAGTAGAAATATGCAGAAGAGGAGAAAGAGAATAGTTAGCATTTATACGGTGTTTGGGGATTTTCAAAAAACTTTGCAAATATTTGATTCTATCTTTACAACTACCTTTGGAAGTGTTTTTGTTTAGTCATATCATTTGTCTCCAACTCTTCATGGCTAAATCAATATTATTTTTCTTTTCTCTGACAAAAATACTGCAGTGATTTACTAATTCTTGCTCTAGCACATTTTATAGATGAGGAGCTAAGGAAACAGGGTTAAGTGACGCCTAGCATCATACAACTAATAAGTATCTGAGGTCATATCTGAACTCACGAAGATGAATCTTTCTAACTCCAAATCCAGCGCTCTATCCATTGGGGAAGGTGACATTATTACCCTCATTTTACAGATGAAACAACTCATAGAGTGTTTGAATGAATTGTTCGAGATCACACAGATTGTAACTATCTGATGCTGGACTAAAACTCAGGTCATCTTATAGATCCATGCTAGTCTTTTTGAAGCTAAAAATAGAAAAAGGTTAAAAGGAAGAATTTATCCTTGTTACTATTGTCCCAAACAAAAAGCTTATAATCAAATTAGGAAGACAATATGGGAAAAGACTGAGGCAAAGAAAAACTACTTTCATCCAATGATGGAAGATATACCTTGTTACCCAATGGAATGACCTTTCGAGATATTTTCAATGAAATATTATAATAGATCATTCCTATTAAATTGGAAAATATGGGGTGGTATAATTACTGAATTTTGGAGTAACTACTTAGACAGACACAATAACACAATGGAGGCAAAACTGGGAATTAGTCAATTCATTTCAGAAAACAGTTTAGAGTGATGTAGAAAAATTGCTAAAATATAATATAACAAATGTCAATATGGATATATTTTGGCCTAGAGCTTCTAGAAATAGATGTATGCAAAGAGATAATTGTAGGGATTAAATCTGAATAAATAAAACATTCAGAACTGCACTTTTACAATGGTAAAGAACTAATGGGAGAAAATTATATGCAATTATTTGGAAAATGGCTGCAGAAATTGTGGCATCAGAATGAAATACACAATAGGATAGTATTACGAGTATAACTTAAGAAATAAAAAGAAATCTGAAAATCATGGAAATGCTTATAAATGAAGCAAAGAAAATAAGAATAACAATACTCACAATCACTTTGACTTCATAAACAGAACATTTATATTAAAAACAAAGCAAAAAAGAAACTGGATAATATGTAATTATGATGTCTGGGTCTAATACCAGAGAAAGCATGAAGAAATGTACTTTTCTCCCTTCTCTACAGAGGATTAACTGGAGGAGTGTGATACAGTAGATAGAACTTTGGACTTAAATCAGAAAGATAATCTCTTGAATTTTTTTATCAGACAATGAGTGTCTGTGGGACCCCGTGGGAGTGAGGTATATACTGTATCTGCCGAAATTTTCTTGCATGCAAAAGTAGGATAATAATATCACACACGTCTGAGTGATGTTGTAAGGACAAAATGGGGCATTCTTAATAAAGTGATTTGAGAAACTATATCTAAAGTGTTTTGCAAATCTTACTGGGGTACAAGAATGTTAACCATTATAATTATTTATACATGGGAAAGTATGAATATGAATATGCTATATGCCTTCAGTCACAGTTAATATTTGAATTTTGTCATACCGTCAACATGTCAGTTATAACTGCTCTCTAGGATTTACAGAAAAACATGGCCTTGGAAGGTACAAATTTACGAAACAATTATGATATTGCCTAGTGAAAGAAGTATGTGCACTTATTAAAATATTATTTCACCAAAACATGTATATCCTTCTGACACATGTGAATGATTTTTAATTGGTAAGCTAACTTTTCCCGAGAGGTCAAAGGCATTCAACTAAGCCAGAGTTTCTTCATGGCATTTTTAACTTCTCTATTTCTGAGGGTGTAGATCAAAGGGTTTAACATAGGAGTAATCATAGTAGCACATGCATTTACAACTTTATCAATAGGAAAAGTAACTACTGGCCTCATGTATAAGAATATACAGGGAACAAAGAACAAGACCACCACTGTGAAGTGAGAGCTGCAGGTAGAAAGGACCTTCTGCCTTCCTTCTAAACTACCACCTTTCAGGGAACAGAGGATAACCACATAGGAGAGAGTTAGTATAAGAAAGATTGACAGACACATTACACCACTGTAAGCAGTGATTACAAAGCAAACAACTTGGGTGTCCGTGCAGGCCAGTTTCAGTAATGGAAACAAATCACACTCAAAGTTATCAATAACATTAGGGCCACAGAAGGGAAGATGCAACATAAAGAGGAGTTGTATAGTGCCATGAATGGAGCCCCCCATCCAAGATGCTGCCACCAACAGATGGCACATATGAGGATTCATGACAGTCATGTAGTGCAGGGGTTTACAGATGGCCACATAACGATCATAAGCCATGACTACAAGGAGGATGATGCCTACACCACCAAAGAAATGGGATGCAAAAAGCTGAGTCAGACAACCTTCTAGGGAGATGGTTGACTTCTCATAGAGTAAATCCACAAGCATTTTGGGAGTCACAACTGAAGAATAGGTAGCATCAGCAATAGATAAGAAGGTTAGAAAAAAGTACATGGGTGATCTCAAAGTTCGGCTGGCAGTCAAGGTTATGACAATGAGTATGTTTCCTATGATTGTGATAATATAAATGATTAAAAAAATGACAAAGAACATTTTTCGGAGCTCTGGACTTTGTGTAAGACCTAACAGAATGAATTCAGTTACATTGATTTTCTTCTCCATTGTGGTCAATCCTTTGGCAACTTCCTGATTTTCCCGTAGTCATAGTGGTTGTTTTCTTTTCTCTTCATTTTTCCCACCAATGCTACCTTGCCTATATCTCACCTAAAAGTCCAGTTATTTTAATTCAGTGTTTAATCATTCATGAGTATTCTGCATGATACTGTTTAATGTGTTAGGTCTGAATTTTGTACAGCAGGAAAGAAGGAATATAACATCCTCAATGCTAAGGAATGTGATTCATCTCTCTTTCATCTTAGAGGTAATTTTCATGTTACTAGTTTGTTTGCAACCTAGTGAAGGGAGAAAGGGATCAACTTCATATTTAACAATCACCCAAATCTGATAGATCAATAGAACTCCTAGCAAATATATATATTGCACATTTTAGTTGAAATTACATTTGAGGTTAATGAGATTTTTAAGTCAAATAGAAAGGGAGGATCTAAAACACATGACTGATATAAGGGAGTAGACAGAAAACTAATGTGGGAGTCAGGAAAACATTCATGCCCTTCTTCTGGGTACGTGTCATTTAGTCTACAGTTACCAAGCTTTCTCTTTAAGTGAAGAAGCTGAAAAACACTGAATGAAATGCAAGGTATTGAAAATGTCCTTGTTAGGAGATTCTTGAATCCAATGCAATAATATTTCTGCTTAAGAAGAAAAAAACAAGTTAAGTGAATATAAGTAATAACAACAATAAACGGTAGGGAGGAGAGAGACAGAAGCATAAATATATAGAGAGAACTTTTTTGTGTGTCCAGCTTTGATCTATCTCTTAAGTGTAAAGTTCACAAGTGAATATTTGGAGCTAAATGTCATAAAGATATCTCAGAACAATTTCATACGAAAAGAACTCCTCTGTCCCTCTTCTTTACTTCTCGGGGGCAATTACTTCTCTCTAATCTCCCAGCTTCACACCCTCAAGTAGTTGTTCAGTTAATACCATATAACTGATTAGTTGTTTAATCTTACATGTTCTACCATCACATGGTGTCTTGTATCTAACCTTTGTCTCTTCTCAATAGTCACTAAACTAGTTTCTCTTTAAACCCTTATAATCTTTTACCTTCTTTATTGACATTCCCTCCTCATTGATCTGGGACAGCTATGTGGATCAATGGATACTATGCAAGGCCTGGAGTGAAGAAGAGTCATCACACTGAGTAGAAATCTGTTCCCAGACACTTATTGGCATTGTGATCCAGGACAAGTCACTCTACCCTGTTTGCTCTGCTTCCTCATCTATTAAATGACCTAGAGAAGGAAATACTCAATCACTCCAGGATCTTTGCCAAAAGAGCACCAAAAGAACTCACAAAGAGTTGAATATGACTGGAATGATTGAACAATAACAACCATTTAATGGTATACCTACAGTATCCCCCCTCTACAATTCATTCACCTTCATTAACTGGCAAATTGATGTTCCTGTAATACATTTGACAGTGATACTCCATGCAATGTACTTGCTGCAGAGCACAAGTGAACTACAAAACCGCAAATACCTCTCACCCCTAAGACACAATACAAAGTTATTTTTTCAACATTTAAAAACCATTGAAAATCTGTCTGCAACCTGTCCTTCCAGGAACATTGGAAATTACTTCCAGTCATTTGTTCTATAATTCAGTCACAGAATCCCTCTGACAAGCCACATTCAGCCAAGAGAACGACCCACCAGAACATCCTATTTCTAACTCTAGTTTTTTGAAGTGGCTCTTCCTCATGCATGAAACGGATTCTTTCTGCAACTCATTTGTAATCTTTACTTTCCTTTAAAGCCGAACTTGGATTATTTTTTCTAAAAAGTCTATTCTGATACACCTATTTGCTTGTATCTCACTCCCTTCAAGATTATCTACAACCTTTATTTGTGAAGGTATTCCTGTACCTCTGATATTCTTGCTTATTCCTTTGAAATAGTTCCCTCAGAAATAAATCATAAAAACAGAAATCCATTTTGTCTGTTCCACTTCTTCCCTAATCCAGCTCCCAATTCTGTAGTGGGGGAGGTTCTATTTAAAGTAAATACTTTCTCAATTCATAAATAGTCAAAGGATGTAAACAAGGAGTTTTCAGAGGAAGAAATTAAAACTATCTATAGTCATATAAAAATGCTCTAAATCACTATTGATTAGAGAAATGCGAACCAAAACCACTCTGAGATACTACATCACACCTATCAGATTGGCTAATATGACAAAACAGGAAGATAATAATTGTTAAGAGAAGATGTGGAAGAGTTGGTATACCAATGCATTGTTGGTGGAGCTGTGAGCTGATCCAACCTTTCTGCAGAGTAATTTGGAACTATGCTCAAAGGGCTACAAAAATGTGCATGCCCTTTGACCCAGCAATAACGCTTCAAGGACTGTATCCTCAAGAGATCATAAAAATGGGAAAGGATCCAAATGTGCTATAAGAAATGATGAACAGGAAGATTTCAGAGAGGTTTGGAAAGACTTATATGAACTGATGCCAAGTGAAAGGAACAGAAGCAGGAGAATTCTGTACACAGCAACAGCCACAGTGTGCAAGGAAGTTTTCTGGTTGAATTAGTACTTCATTGTAATGCAAGGACTTAAATATTTCCCAATTGTTTCTTAAAACAAAATGCCTTCCACATCCAGGGAAAGTACTATGGAATTCGATTGCAGAATGAAGTAGATCATTTTCTTTCGTATTATGTTTTGGTTTGTTTTATGATTTCTCCCATTCATTTTAATTCTCTTATGCAACATGACTGAGGTGAAAATTTATTTAATAGGAATGTATGTGAACCTATTTATAACTGTATGCCATCTCAGGGAGGGAGTGAGGAGGTTGGGGGGAAGGAAGGGGGAAAATGTAAGATATATGGAAGTGATTGTAGAACAAGGAAAACAAATAAAATAATAAAAAAGTACACAAGAAATCCAAAAACATAAAGTAAGTACTGTTTCACTTGTACCTTTTAATACTCATTATCTATCAAAGTGTGTTATACTTAAGATCTCAATAAATGAAGTTTCATGAATGAATTAAAGATTATTTCAAAATCAATGTAATAATGGTGGACTTTGAGTGAGAAAAACTAAAGTTTCTATCCTAAGTTTACTTCTTACTGTTTTACATGATACCAGCGAAGCCATTAATTTCTGTCTCATGAAATGCCCAAGGACGTTCCAAGTTTAGAAACCTTGTACTGTGTGGATACTGTGTGGAGGAATTTCTACCAGCAAATAACTATTCTAATGAAATTGCTCAAAGCTCGAGGTTCTTTATTATACTCTTTACCCGTATGCTATACTGACAGTTCTGATTATACCAATTGATAACAGTATAAACTTAGATCCATCACTTAAAATTTTCTTTAAAAAAGCACATAATTGAGTAAATATAACAGGTACATTGATATCAACAGTAATTTTTAAAAGGTGCTAATATTTACAATGTAGTGAAGCACTATGAGCAACACGTAGGAGATTCTATCTTATGCTGTTCTTTGAAGAGAAGTAGGGAATCCCCAAGGGAGGGAGGGCCCCAGCAGACCCACAGAATCTCATAAATTCAGAGGAGGAAGGACTTCAACATCCCAGCAGTCAAACATATGTGTTTGATTTTTAAAGAATCCTCACTATTATGACCCTGACCAAGGGATATCAAGCTTCTGCATGTAGAACTATGAGAACTACTTCTTTTCCTCTTCCTCCTCCTCCTCCTACTCGGTCTCTTCCTTCTTTTTTTATTCTCATCTTCATCCTCCTCCTACTCCTTGTCCTCCTCTACCAACATCTCCACCAGCATCATCACTAATATTACTGTGACAATGACTGTTATGATTTCAGTAGGTATTACTACCATACCACTGCCCCTACTCCCACAACCACCCACTATGATTACACTGCAATCTTATTAAAGTCCTCCTTAAATAAAACTGTCCAGAGCCAGACACAAAATTGCAGATAAATTCAGAATATAATTAAATTATTGCTTCACTGTTCTTGTAAGCCACATTTCTCTTGAGGCATCTCAAGATTTCATAAACACATTTATTGTTATGGCTATGCCATACTATTGCCATTTTTAGCTTGCATTTTATTAAAATCCTTATTCTTGAAAGAAAACTGCACTAATACCTTGGCCTTTTTCTTCATGCTTTTTGTGAGATGATTTTAGTTACTATCACCCAAAGGCAACAGTCTACAGTTAGAACTAATAAATTTGATCTTCTTAAATTCAGTCCAATGCTCTAGTCTCTAGATAATTTTGAAATGTTACTCTGTAATCTTCTAACTATGCTACCTCTTCCTCTAAACTTTATTTAAGGTGAATATTTGATAACCTTTCCATGTACACTTTATCTGAATCATGATAACATTGCAAAATAGAGCAAGTCCAAACACAGAGCCCTGGAGAAATCACTGAACAATTGAATGACATTGAAGAATTAACAACTTGTCTTGATTACCAGCACCCAAGTACTCATGGGTATATCTGGTTGTATTATCTTTCTTCCACCCTCCAAAAAAAAAAAAAGAAAATTTATCAAAATATTTGCTAAAATCAATATAAACTGGATAGATTATATTTTCAAACTTCCCCCCATCTTCAGATTTCACAATCCTTTAAAAACAGAAAATAATTTTCCCCATGTATTTTGTCAAGTTGATCTACAGATTATCTAACTTGCCTTCCATCTCTGATGATCTCTGAACTACTTGTACAAGCAATGTAGTAAATTCAAAGTAATCCTGGATTTGGAATAAAAAATATTCATCCATAAATTGTAAATCTAAGGTTGTGAGGAAAACCACTTAGCAACTTTGGGCTTAAGCATTCTCTTCTGTCACAAACAGGGAAAGAAATATATCTTTCAAAAATTTGATGATCCTATGAAATATAATTTGAAAAAAATTGTCATTTTCAATTAGGTATTAAAAGATCCGTGACCCAGGGGTTTTTCAGTGCAACCCTTTAGGAATTCCTTTGTATTGGTTGGTGTTCTTTTTTACATCTTATTTTTATTTTGATTGGAAGGGACCTCTTATAACTAGCACACACTAAGAAAAATCCAAAGAAAGAAACTTCATGACATTTAATTTGGAAACCATTCTGATGACGATCTGGAACATTATTTATCAAAATCTCTGTTCCAAAGTTTTCAGAATTGAGTCCTCCTCATCTATATCCTCATGGAAAAAATGTTTTACTTTCAGATGCAAAAGTGTTGTTTCACTTCCTACCTATGAGACCATAACTTGCCATAAAGCATGGAATAATTACTCTCTAGGATTACCAATTTCTCTCTCTGGATAAGATTGGCCTTTATGTTTTACACAGGATTAGAAGTCAGAATCCTACTTATTTTATTTTCTGCTATTGTGACTTTGGATAATCACTTGATTTCCCAGACCTTCAGTTCCTTACCTGGGAGGATGTTCAATCAGAATATCTCTTTCATCTATTACTCTTCTGACCAACATGCCTTTCCTTGGACTGACAAAATTTGAACTGCTCCGCATAAAGAATTGAAGTGGCTGCTATGGAAACCCAAATACCTGATATAAAAACCCACCTTGTGCTTTGCAGAAGGTTTTGAATTATCATACACTGCTTCAAAATAGGAAAAAAAGAAAAAAATTCAAGAGCTTAAGAAATAGTTTAAAAACTGTTCAATGGAGTATTTAATGAATCATAGTTTAATTTCATCATAAACCTCTTTCCAGAAAGACACGTAGTTAAAAAATGTTCATCTTCTGATGAAGGTAGAACATCAGGGGCACCCAATCATTACCTCCTGGGTAACAATAGCATTAAATACTGTTTCATTACTGCAGTGGTGTCCCATTGAGGATATGTCTCCAGTGACTAGTGAATTAAGCATCATGATAGAGAATTCAATTTTTTTTTCAGTATGAATTGGGGAAAGAACATCAGCTGAGTCAGGTATATTTGGTAGTGGTAAGAAAAACCAATCAGCTTGGAATTTTCTCTTGTTAATTGTTTGTTATATCACCAAAGCAAACAGTGGAATAAAATGTAGTTGCTCCCATGAAATTATAGTAATATCAATAAATTGTTACTGGTTTTGGAGAATATAATGCTAATGTCCCAATGACAAGAGGAGATCCATGCTGCCCTTGAAAAATCTGATACCCACTGAAAAATTTCTTTTACCACCAAGGAACCACATAGGGATATTCACAGAGATAATTCCAAGTTTCACCTTTGTTGATGTATTCATGATGCTCACAAAACTGTCCGTAAAGGTTAAAATATAATTGGATTTGGAAAGAGAATCTGAGAACAAAATCGAGCTCTTCTGTCTGTACCCTGTGCAATTTTCTCTGTATTTCTCAAATCTGTGTGCCCCTCTATTCTCATTTATAAAATGAAAGAAAGGTTATAATGGAAGAATGATCTCTAAGGTCCCTTATGCTTTGTTTCTAAATCCCATTAAGTTCTCTCATATTTATCTGAACAAGAAGCTTGAATGTCAGGATGCAAGAAGCTTAGCACCATCTGTTTGAATTCAACTGGTCTTGCACAAAGGCAGAGTAGATTTGTTGACTAACTTGAAAAATGTAAAAAAGATCTTGTAACCATTAACTTCTACAAGCAATGTTATTTATCATTGTAAGTAACAACAACTGATAATGATGGCAATGATATAAACACACTAGCCAAAGAAAATTTTAGAGTCATCTACACGTACTTCAATATTTGTGCTTCCTTGATGGCAAATAGACTTCTCCAGTGTGGATCACATTTTGCCCTGAGATTAAGGGAAGAAAATTGATTTGCTAAAAGCCAAATAGATTGAAAGGACCCAACATCTTCAAACATTCATATTCATCATTTTTAATTAACTCAAGTGTGAGTGGCTGAAAGCAAATTAATGAAAGAAAATGCTATAGATACTGTAAGTATCATCCACGCAATAGTTCAGGAAAATAAAAGAGAGGGCCATTAAAGTATCAAGAGCTCTAATGTTGAGTGGCTCTTCTTTGAATGTTAAAACACCTAGAGAAAAACTGTTATGTGTTTTTGACAGACTCTCTGGAATGTTTCTGACAGGACATGGATAGCTATCTCACACATACTTAATTTGTATATGATGCAAAGAAAGATGGGACAGCATATACATTAAATGACTTTCTGAATTTAAAGTGCATTCAATGATGCTACTTTATCTGATTTCAAAAGAGAAATTTTGTAGAGATAAATTCATCAATAAAAATATTAAACAAATTCTGTATACCAGACACCAGTATATTGCAGGGACAGTTTTACCTTTCATAAGCTCATATTCTCAACTGAAACATCCCCAGATAAATAACTCATTCATATAATTCATTCATCATTTCTCATGTGTCTTCTCTGTGCAAGGGAATACATTTGCTATGGTGTACATAAAGACCAAAATAAGAAATTTTTCCTACTTTGAAGGAGCTTACATTCTACTGAAGTATACTAGTTCTCAAAAGATGATAGATAAGAAGTAGAGATAGATTAGGGAAATGTATACATATAAACATAGATGTTGATAAAGAAGTAATTTAGATAGATGATGAAGATATGAATTAAATGAATAAAATGACTATAAAATAATAGTAGACCTACCAAGAGGAGGTGCCTAGGAAGAATTTGGAGAATGTGCCACATAAGTTAAATAAATTGTTCCTGAAAAGTTAGGTCATAAATAGATGGTGGAAGATTCAAGTTCAGATTCACTGGATAAAAAAAAAAGTTTTTCCTCTCTTCTCCACTTTCTTTCCAGGAGAATGCAAGGTTGACATTTCTTTTGGAGCAACCACTTTGGGTTATGATTTTAAAAACATATTTTATTTAATTCGAATTTGTTTCTGAAAGATAACTCCTGGTTCAGTCTCAGTTTCAGCAATTCTGTACCTCTTTATAGAGCAGTGTGTTTTAGGTATTTCTGAAGAAAAAAAGACTGAAATATTTCTGAAGATCCACTCATCTGTGCATATGCAAAAGTGAACATGTGGTTGCTGGTTATATCATGGGGGAAAGTTAGAATGAAGTTAGTTGGTGGAAAATATTTTCATCACGACTTACTTCACTGGAAATAAGAGACAGTGCAGGTCCAAAAAGTGCAGTGTCAGACCAGTTTCAGTAGTCTTGCAGAGAGAGAGAGAGAGAGAGAGAGAGAGAGAGAGAGAGAGAGAGAGAGAGAGAGAGAGAGAGAGAGAGGGAGGGAGAGAGAGAGAGAATTATTACATGTTCAGTGAGAAAACTTATACCTCGGAGATTAGCAATCAAATCATGTTTGGATTTATGGTTTTATTCGTCGTTTAGATTTTATAAAATGTTAATAATGAATATTGAATGAAAACTGTTTTCTTTCTGAAAGCTCTATTACAAATACGCTATCATAACTCTGTCTTTCTTTATAACTGTTGCTGAGCTCAGCAGGAGTAAGCTAGAAGACTCAGAGAATGAAGTGATTACCAGTCTGGAGACCTGTGACTGGAAGCTCATCATCATCATCATCACCATCCTCTTCCTAGCCTTTCCTTGTCGTCCCTTCCCATTTCAGTTTTCCTTCCATTTCTTCTCTATAGAAAATTCTTTACCTATTATCTCACCCATGAAAACGTGAGCTCCTTGAAGGTAAGAATTGTCTCTTTGCCGTCCTTTGTCCTCAGGTATTAGCGCAGTAGATCCACCCCTTTGTTCTTATTAATACTATTATTATTACTTATTATTAATACTATTAGAAAAGGCTGCCTATTTATACCCAGTGTGAGACACATAAGTTTCAAAGTTCCCTTAGTCTAAAGGTAAACCACTGCAGTTCAATATCTCTCTTTCCTCTAAAGCTAGGCAAAAGTTAATAAGCAGAAAATGTTTCTCATAAATGAACCCAACTCCACAGAAATCTAGAAGCTCCTGCAGTTTTTCAGGGCATTTCTTTGACTTCCCACATTCTGATTATTTTTTCTACTATTTCAACTTCAGTAAGGTTCCAAGAAATTTGTTCATTATTCCAAACAGGTTTTCTCATACAGTAAAGGCTTTACTAAAGCCAATTCTATCTGCATTGCCGAAAGGGGATGTGTTAACTGCATCTCTAAATGCTAGAAATTCCAGTCTCTACCTCTATCAATACATTGATAAATGTATTCATGAAACAATGAAGCAAAACAAATCCTGAGGTAATACTATCTTTCCCACTCAAAGTTTGACATAATGAGAAAAGGTTTCCCTTTGGAAGAAGTAGAGATAGTTTATTCACCAGCACAAATTGAAAAGAAGACTCCTGGCACATAATAATTGCTTAATGATTGCTTTTTGGCTGTGCTAGGATCTATGCTTATTGACTGATTTTATTTGAATATAATGGATTCAAAAACCAAGACTCGGTAATGGAGGAAATTTGGAAAGAGACAGGGTTTGTGTCTATATCTTACTAGCTCAATATCCGGTCCCTTATCAAAGTTCTATACAACCTCTAAGGTGAGCTTAAAGAGATGATTTAGTGTATTGTGGGGTGAAAAGTATTGGAAAAAAATAACTTTTTAAGTATTAGAATGATGTCAAGTGGATGGCAAATCAGAAGAGTTAAATATGTTATTTTTTTCTTCAGAAGGCTGGCCTTGTAGTGATAGGTGGAAATCATAATTAGACAAGTGTAAGTTTTATGTCAGGGAAAACAACAGTAACAAATTTTCACCATGGCAGTTTTCTAATAAGAAAACGGAATCATTCAGGGGTAAGTTTTCTCTATTCCTTAGTGTCTGAAGTAGAAACTATCTCATCATTTGTGGAGCCTGCTAAAGGCGGGAGACAAGTCACACCATAATTTGGCAACCATTAATTAGGGTACAAGAACATCACACAGACTACACTTTTGTTTAGCGATGCAAATGTTAAACTCAGGTTATCTGTGACAAAGTTCTGAAAATTCCAGCATAGCAATCAGCTTGTCAGTCATAAAGCATACAATAAGGATGCCATTTGCTTCAAGCACTGTACTCTGAATTCTAATAGATGGAGAAAAAATGAGAGTGTTTTTCATTCAGGATATTGCAATCTAATGGTGGACGATAGCAAATAAAATGGAGCTAAAAAGTGGAAGGGAGGTAAACAGGAATGAAAGCATGATAGAAAAAGTCGTAAGAAGAGGAGATAGATATCAAAGGAGCATGAAGAGGGATGAAGACTAGCACTGATAGAGAGTCAATGATATAAGGAGGCAACTTTTGGAAAGGTTACATGCTGGTGTATGTGTTAGGGGAAAGCAGATTAGGAAATTAGGGATGGTATGACCATTTAGGAGGGGTTGTCACTGGGATGTTGTTGGGAGGTGAAAGAATTTGTCAGTCTGGTAGCTTCCTGTTTTGACTCGTAACTTGTGTGAATAATGCCATAAGTGGATTTTGTACAGATACAAAAGTGCAAGTGATATTAATACCCTTTTGTTTCAAGTCACATTTGCCTCAACCTAGTTATAACTTTTATTGGGACCAGGAACATGATAATTTAATAACAGTAGTCATAACTGAAGCAGCAACAGCAGCAGAAGTAGTAGTACTTGTGGTACTAGTAGTGAAAGTAACAACAACAACAGTAGTAGTAGTAGTAGTAGTAGTAGTAGTAGTAGTAGTAGTAGTAGTAGTAATAGTAGTAGTAGTGGTGGTGGTGGTGGTGGTGGTGGTGGTGGTAATAGAAATATGCAAAAGAGGAGGATGACGATGGTTAGCATTTGTATAGTCTTTTGAGGTTTTCAACAATTTTTACAAATATTTCATTCTATCTTCACAACTACCTTTGGAAGATTTATTATCTTCAATTCTTCATGTACCCATCAATATTTTTTTTCTTTTTTTCTGACAAAGATACTGCAGTTATTTGCCATTTCCTTGTCTAGGTCATTTTACAGATGAGGAGCTGAGGCAAACAGGGTTAAGTGACTTGCCCAGGGTCACACAGCTAGTAAGTATCCGAGGCCACATTTGAACTCATGAAGATGGATCTTGTGGATTTCAAAGCTTGTTCCCTATCCATTCTTGTAGGTGATATTGTTGCCCCATTTTACAGATGAAACAAAGGCATGAAGTGTTTAAGTGAATTGTTTCAAGTGAATTGTTCAAGATCAAACAGATACTAAGTATCTGAGGTTGGACTAAAACTCAGGTCATTATAAAGATCCATGCTAATATATTTTAAGCTAAGAATCAAAAAACAAGTTTCAAACGAAGAGTTTATCCTTGGTACTACTGTCTCAAACAAAAAGCATATAATCAAATTAAGAAGATAATATGGGAAGTGACTGGTGATGCAAATACAACTTGTTATAAAATGTAAAGATATTTTGAGGCCTTTACAACGAAATATTATAATAGGTCACGTTTACTAAGTTGGAAAATAGGAGGTGGGAAGTAAATATTCAATTTTGGAGTTACTTCTTAGGCGGGGAAAATAATACCATGGAGGGGAGGGTAAAACTGTGAATTAATCCATTCATTTCAGAAAACAGTTTAGAGTGATATAGAAAAAAATTGTTAAAATATAAAATAACAAAATTAAACATGGATATTTTTTGGCCTGAAGTTTCTAGGAATAGATGTATGCAAAAAAGAGATAATTGTAGGGATTAAAACCAGCCTAATAAAAACATTCATAAGTATACTTCCATAATGCAAAGAATTAGTGTGGGGAAAGTATGTGCAATTGTTTTTGAAAATGACTACAGAAATCATGGAATCAAAATGGAATACTCAGTAGGATAGGATGATGAGTATAACTTAAGAAATAAGAAATACAAAGAATTCAGAAAATCATAGAAAGGCATATAAATGAGGCAAAAAAAAGGAAAAACAATATTCACAGTCACTTTGATAATATACACAGATCATTGCTATTACAAACAAAGTGAAAAAAAGAAGGAATAATATGCAATGATAATGCCTGGGTTTAATAGCAGAAAAAAAAAGTGAGGAAATGCTCTTCTCTCCCTTCTCTGCAGAGGAATAACTGAATGGGACAGTGCAATAAATAGAATATTGTATATAAATCAGCAGAATATTATTTTGATTTTTTTTATCAGACAATGAGTATCTCTTGGACCCAGTGGGAATGAGTTTTATAGCTCATTTGCCTAAATTTTCTTGCATGTAAAAGGAAAATAATAACAGCATACACCTCTGAGAGATATTGGAAGGACAAAATGAGACATTATTAATAAAGTGCTTTCAGAAACTAC
Source organism: Notamacropus eugenii (assembly GCF_028372415.1). Taxonomy (NCBI): domain Eukaryota; kingdom Metazoa; phylum Chordata; class Mammalia; order Diprotodontia; family Macropodidae; genus Notamacropus; species Notamacropus eugenii. The sequence continues at coordinate 1,629,838 of NC_092877.1, forward strand.
ATCTGAAGTGTCTTGCAAACCTTAATGAGCTATAGGAATTTTAACTCTCCTAATTAGTTATACATGGGAAACAATGAATATGGAATGTGTTGCATGCCTTCAGTCACAGTTAATATTTGGGTTTTGTGATATATTTAACGTGTTAGTTATAAACCCTCTCAAAGATTTATGGCATTGCAAAAGTCAGGATGGAAATTTATGAAACAATTGTGATCTTACCTGGTGAAAGGATTATGTGTACTTATTAAAATATTACTATATCCAAACATTTGGGTCCTTCTGACACATTACAATGATTTACAAGTAATAAGTTGACTTTTCCTGAATAGTCAAAGAAATTCATTTGATCCAAAGTTTCTTCATGGCATTTTTAACCTCTCTATTTCTAAGGGTGTAGATCAAAGGGTTTAACATAGGAGTAATCATAGTAGCACATGCATTTACAGCTTTATCAATAGGAAAAGTAACTACTGGCCTCAAATATAAGAATATACAGGGAACAAAAAACAAGACCACCACTGAGAAGTGAGAGCTGCAGGTAGAAAGGGCCTTCTGCCTTCCTTCTGAATTACCACCCTTCAGGGAACAGAGGATAACTACATAGGAGACAGTTAGTATGCGAAAGATTGCCAGGCACATTACGCCACTGTTAGCAATGATTACAATGCCAAGAATTTGGGTGTCCATACAGGCCAGTTTCAGCAATGGGAAGAAATCACACACGAAGTTATCGATAACATCAGGGCCACAGTAAGGAATTTGGACCATGAAGAGCAGTTGTATGGTGGCACGTATGGAGGCCCCCATCCAGACTACTGCCACCAGCAGATGGTACACATGAGGATTCATGACAGACATGTAGTGCAGGGGTTTACAGATGGCCACATAGCGATCATAAGCCATGATCACCAGAAGAATAATGCCTACACCACCAAAAAAAATGGGCTGCAAAGAGCTGAATCAGACAGCCTTCCAGAGAGATGATTGCCTTCTCATAGAGCAAATCCACAAGCATCTTGGGAGCCACAGCTGAAGAGTAAGTAGCATCAGCAATAGATAAGAAAGTTAGAAAAAAGTACATGGGTGATCTCAAAGTTCGACTGGCAATCATGGTTATGACAATGAGTATATTTCCTATGATTGTGATAACATAAATGATTTAAAAAATGGCAAAGAGCATTTCTCGAAACTCTGGACTTTGTTTAAGGCCTAGCAGAATGAATTCAGTTACATCTTCTCCATTTTGGTCAATCCTCTAGCAACTTCCTGGTTTGCCCATGGTCTTATTGATTCTTTCCTTTTCTCTTCATTTCTCACTGATATGAGACCTTGCCTATATCTCACCTAAAAAGTCCAATTATTTTAATTCAAAGTTGAATCATTCATGAGTCTTCTGCATGAAACTGCTTAAACCATTAGTTTTGAATTTTGTAAGGCGAGAAATAAGGGATACAACATCCTCAGTGCTAAGGAATGTGATTCATCTTCCTTTCATCTTAGAGTTAATTGGGGACAGTAACAGTGGTTCATGTTACTAGTTTCTCTGCAGTTCCATGAAGGGAGAAATGGGTCAACAAAATGTTTATCAATAATTAAAATCTGATAGATCAGTGAAACTCCTAATTATTGTTTTAATGACATATTTAGGTCACAACTACATATTTCCCATTTTAGTTAAAATTTTATTAGAGATTAATGAGCTTTTTGAGTCAAATGAGAACGGAGGATCTAAAAAAGCATGCCTGAGATAAGAGAGTAGATAGAAAAATAATTTGGGAGTCAGGAAAACATTCATGCCCTTCTTCTGGGTACATGTCACTTAATCAACAGTTACAGAGGTATGTCTTTAAGTGAAGAAGGTGAAAAACACTGTATGAAATGCAAGGTATTGGAAGCTTTCTTGTTAGGAGATTCTTGAATCCAATTTAATAATGTTTCTGTTTAAAAAGAAAAACAGTATCATGTATATGAGTAATAATAATAAATGATGTAGAGGAAGAGAGAGAGTGGTATGAATATATAGAGAGTACTTTTCTGTTTCTGACTGATATTTCTCTCAATTTTCAAATCTATACGTATGTGCAGCTAGATGTCATATAGACATCTCAGTACAAATTCATACAAAAAGGACTCATCTGTCCCTCTTCTTTAGTTGTTGTGAGCATCTCCTGTCTAATCTCCCAGGTTCACAGTCTCAAGTAATTGTTTAGTCAATATCCCATAACTGATCAATTGTTAAATCTTACCTGTCCTAACCCCACATGCTATCTTGTATCCAACTTTTGTCTTTTCTCAATATTGACTAAACTAGTTTCTCCTGAGGCCCTTGTCATCTTTTACCTACTTTAGTGACACACCCTCCTTGCTGATCTAAGGGCAAAGAGAAGGCTCATTGAATAGTATGCCAGACCTGGAGTCATCACACTGAGTTGAAATCTGATCCCAGACACTTTCTGCCTCTGTGATCCAGGACAAGTCACTCTACCTTCTTTGCCTCACTTTCTTCATCTACAAAACGTGCTGCAGAAAGAAATTATAACCACTCCAGGATCTTTGCCAAGAAAGCACCAAAAGGACTCCCAAAGGTTTGAACATGACTGGAATGACTGAAAAATAGGAACCACTTAATTGGTCTAACTCCAGTTTCTCCACTCTACAATCCATTCACCTACATTAACTGGCAAATTGATATTCCTGCAGTTGACAGTGATATTGTATTCAATATTCCTGATGCAGAACCCAAGTGAACTACAAAACTGCAAATAACTCTTGCCCCTAAGAGACAATACAAAGTTATTTTTAAAGCATTTAAAACAATTGAAAATCTGCCTCCAACTTGCCTTTCCAGGAACATTACATATTTTTTTTCCAGTTATTTGTTCTGTAATCCAGTCACGTATCCCACTGACAAGCCACATTCAGCCAAGAGAATCACCAGCCAGAACATCGTATTTCTAACTCTTATACTTTTCACGGGTTCTTCCTCATGCTTGAAATGCATTCTTTCTGCAATTCATTTTATAATCTTAATTTCCCTTTAACGCTGAACTTGGATTCCTGTTTTTCCCCAAGAAATCTATTCTGATACACTTATTTGATTTTGTCCCACTGCCTCCAGGATTGCCGATAATTTGTATTTATGGAGGTATTTTTGTTCCCCTGATATTCTTACTTATTCCTTTGAATCATTTTCCTCAGAAATACATCATGCAAGCAGAGATCTATTTTGTCTGGTGCACTGCTTCCATAATCAGAGTACCGACCCTGTAGTAGGGGGAGGTTCTATTTAAGGTGAGGACTATTAGGCATGTACCTTTCAATATCCATTGTCTAACAAAGTGACTTAACGTTAATTTCTCAATAAATGTTTCATGAACGAATTAAAGATTATTTCAGAAGCAACGTAATAATGGTGTAATTTGAGTAAGAAAAAACGAAGTTGCTGTCCTAAATCTAATTCGTAGTGTTTATGTGATACCAGGCAAGTCATTTAATTTCTGTCTCATCAAATGCCCGCGGACTTTTTCAAGTGTATAAAATTTGTGCTATGTTGCTGTTCAAGGAATTTCTAACACCACAATAACTGTTCTAATGGAACTCCTAAAAAGCTCGAAGTTCTTTATTATTCTCTTGGTCATGATAATATACTGACAGTTCTGACTATACTAATTGCTAATAGTATAATCTTAGGTGACTCACTTAAAATATCTTTCTAAAATGTATATAAATGTGTAAATATAGAGATGCACTGAAATAAAAAAAAAATTTAAAAGGTGGTAACATTTACAATGTAGTCAAGGAGGATAAGCAACGTGAAGGAGATTCTATCTTATGTTGTGCTTTGAAGAAAATTAGGCAGTCCCCAAGGGAGGGAGAGCACCAGCAGACCCACAGAATCTCATAAATTCGGAAGAGGAAAGATTTCAACATCCCAGCAGTCAAACATATGTGTTTGATTTTTAAAGAATCCTCACTATTATGACCCTGACCAAGGAATATCAAGCTTCTGCATGTAGAACTATGAGAACTATTTCTTTTCTTCCTCCTCTTCCTCCTCCTCCTCCTCTTCCTGCTCCTTTTTTCTCCTCCTCTTCCTGCTCTGTCTCTTACTTCTCTTCTTCTTATTTTCATCTTCACTCTCCTCCTGCTCCTTGTTCTCCTCTACCAACATCTCCATTACCATCATCATTACTATTATTATTATTATGACAATGACAATGAGTGCTATCATTTCAGTAGGTCTTACTACCATACCACTGCCTCTACTCCCACAGCCATCCACTTGTCATTATTCTGGTTCTCCTACTATGACTACATTGAAATTTTATGAAAATCCTCCTTAAATAAAACTGTCCAGAGGCAAATATAATATTGCAGATGAGTTCAGAATATAATGCAATTATTGCTTCCCTGTTCTTGTAAGCCGCATTTCTTTGGAGGCATCTCAAGATCTGATTAACTTTTTTATCCTTATTACTATGTCATACCATGCCCTTTTGAGCTTGCAGTTTATTAAAAACCCTTATTTTAAGAGAAAATTACATATATAACTTTGACTCTTTCTTCAGGCATTTTGTAAGTTGACTTTAGTTTAATATTATCCAAAGGCAATAGTTTATAGTTGGAGCTATTAAATTTTTTCTTCTTAAATTCAGCCCAATGCTCTATACTCTCTAGATAATTTGATTCGTCACTCTGTAATCCTCTAACTATCCTAACTCTTCTTCTAACCTTTATTTAATCTAAATATTTGATAACTTTGCCATGTATACTTCATCTGAATCATCATAACATTGCAACATAGCAGAGTACTAAAAAGAACCCTGGAGAAGCCATTGAACAATTAAATGACATTGAAGAATTAACAACATGTCTTGATTACCACCACCCAACCACTCTTGGATCCATCTGATTGTATTATCATCTTTCTCCTCCAAAAAAAATTATCCAAATATTTTCTAAAATCAATATGAAGTAGATAAACTATATTTTCAAATTTCTCATCATCTTCAAATTTCATAATCCTTTGAAAATAGAAAATAATCTTTCCCATATATTTTGTAAGTTGAAATACAGAATATCTGACTTTTCTTCCATCTCTGAGCATGATTGAACTAATCATGTAAGCAATGTGGTAGATTGAAATTCATGCTGGAGTTGGAGTAAAAAATCTTGATCCACATTTTCAAGGCTCCAAATTGTGAATCTATGGTTGTGAGGAAAGCCACTTAGCAGCTTTAGGCTTCAGTATCCTCTTCTGTAATAAATGCGGATAAAAAAAGATATCCTCTAAAAGTATATTTCAGTCATAAATTTGATTATGCTATGAAACATCATTTGAAAAGAAATTACTTTTTCATTCAGGCATTAAAAGGCCCCTGGTCCAGCCATTTTTCAATGCAACCCTTTAACAATTTCTTTGCATTGGGTGGTGTTGTGTTAGATCTTATTTTATTTGGATTGGGGAGGGATTTTTTTATAACTAGCGTACACAAAGAAAATCCATAGGAAGAAAGTTTATGCCACTGCATTTGGGAACCATTCAATTGCATGATGATCGGGAGTCTTTTATTATCAAACTCTCTGTCCTAAAATTTTCAGAATTACGTTTTCCTCACCTATATTCCAATTAAAAAAAATTGGTTTCCGTTCAGATGCACAAGTGTTGTTTCTCGTCCTATATATGTGACCATCACCTGCATAATCATGGAGTAATTACTCTCTAGGATTCTCAAATTCTCTGGATGACATTGGCCATTATGTTTTATACTGGATTAGAAGTCAGAATCCCACCTATTTTACTTCCTACTATTTTGACTTTAGACAAATAACTCGAATTTCCAGACCTTCAGTTCCTTACCTGGGAGGATGCTCAATTGGAATATGTCTTTCCTCTACTGCTCTTCTGATCAACATAACTTTTGTTGGACTGGATAAAATTGGAACTGCTCCAGAGAAAGAATGGAAGTGGCTGCTGTGGAAACTCAAATACTTGATATAAAACTCCAGCTCACACATTGCAAAATGTTTTCGATTATCATACACTGCTTCAGTATAATGGGGGGAAAAAGAAAAAAATCCCCGAAAATTTGAGAAATAGTTTAAACACAGTTCGATGAAGCATTTAATTAATCACAGTTTATCTTTATAAGGAACATCTTTCCAGAAAGACAAGTAGTTTAAAGTAGGTCATCTGGTGATGAAGCTAGAATGTCAGGGGCATCCAATAATTACCTCCTGGATAAAAATATCATTAATTACTGTTTCATTGTTGCAATGGTGTCCCATTGTGCATGTGTCTCCAGTGACTTGAGAGTTAACCAGCATGACATGGAATTCAATTTTTTTCAGTGTGTGTTGGGAAAATAACATCAGCTGAGTCAGGTAAATTTGGTAGTGCTAAGAAAAAGCAATCAGCTCAGAATTTCCTTTTCCTAATTGGTGGTTATATCTTCAAAGCAAACAGTTGGATAAAATGTACTGTCTTCCAGGCAATAATAGTGAAATTAATAAATTTCTATTTGTTTTAGAGAATATAATGCTAATGTCACAATGACAGAGGAGATCCTCGTTGCCCCAGCAAAATCTGATCTTCACTGAAGAAGTCCATTTGCCACCAAGAAAGCACATAGGTATATCCATAGGGATGATTCTAAAATTTCCCTCTGTAAATGCTTTCATGATGCCCATAAAACTGTCCTTAATGCTTTCTCTACTTTTCAGTGATATAATGAAAATATATCTGGATGAGGAGTCAGAGAACTCAAGAACAAAACCCAGTTCTTCTGCTTATACACTATGCAATTTTTCTCTGGTCATCTCATTTCTGGCGTCCCCACTACTCCTATTTACAAAATGAGAGGAGCTTATGATAGAAAGATGATCTCTAAGGTCCCTTATGTTTCTAAATCCTATGAAGTTGTATCACTGTTATCTGAACAAGAAGTTAGATTGTGAGATTGCAAGAAGCTTAGCACCATCTCCTTCAATTCAACTTGTCTTATGCAAAGACTGAGTAGATTAGTTGACTAATTTGAAAGGTGTAAAAATACATGGTAAACTTATACCCCTCATAAAATCACATATTAAAATCACACACACACAGACACACACAGAAATATATATATATATATATATATATGTGTGTGTGTGTGTGTGTGTGTGTGTGTGTGTGCGTGTGTGTGTGTGTGTGTTCTTGCTACATGTTACTTAGTCTACAGCTACCTAGCTATCTCTGTAAGTGAAGAAACTGTGATATACTGCATGAAGTACATAGGTAGTGGAAACTTCTTTGTTAGGAGATTCTTGAATCTAATGAAATCATATATGAGGTTAAAAAATTGAAAAAAATAAATCAGTGAGTATAAGTAATAATAACAGTTAATGTGGGGAGGGGAAGGGAGGGAGGTTTAAATATATAGAGAGAACTTTTGTATTTCTGGCTTTGGTCTTTCTCCAATCCATAACTGGATATTTGGAGCTAGATATCGAATAGATCTCTGAACCAATTCATACAAAAAGAACTCATCTATCCCTTTTCTTTACTTTTTTTTGTGGCATTTTCTTCTCTCTGATCTCACAGTTCCACAGACTCAAGTAACTATTCAGTAGATACCCCATAACTTATCAGTTGTTAAATCTTACCTGTTCTAACATCACATGTTGCCTTGTATCCAACATTTGTCTCTTGGCAATAACCACTAAACTAGGGGTAGAGTCAAGATGGTGGAGTAGAAACACGGACCTACTCTAGCTCTCCTCCAAAAGCCCATAAAATACCTGTAAAAATGACTCTAAACAAATTCTAGGGCAACAGAAGCCAAAAATAACACAGTGAAAGACATTTCTGGCCCAAGACAGCCTGGAAGACCAACAGGAAAGCCCAGCCCAGCCTTGGTCAAACTGCACAGGGCAAAGACAGGACTGGAGCAGGCTTTGGGTGTGGAATCTGGTGCAACAACTGCAGTTCCCAGATATCTCAACCCACAAACACCAAAGACAGCTTCAAAGGTCAGTGAGAAAGCTCTTTCACATGGGAGAGAAGGGAACATGGCCTAGCCTCAGACTTAGGGTGGCAGAAGTGGGCATTGAGGCAACAGTATGCATTTCAGGATCCCTCAGCCTAAAGCCCATGTTGGAATCAAGCAGCTTATTTGAATCTCAGCCCTGAGTGGCAGTCCTGAAGTGAGGAGGAGCACTGACTGGGGGAGTTGAAGATGGACAAGAAATCCAGCTTGCAGATCCTGGGCAGAAAAACTTGTGGTTGCACTCAGACCAGGATGCAGGCCCGGAGAGGAGTAAACTCTTCTCCCTTCATGATTTTTTTGAGTCTCCTTTAGTAAGCTGTTGACTCACTTTTCATGATTTTCTTGCATCGTTCTCATTTCTCTTCCCAATTTTTCCTCCACCTCACTTACTTGATTTTACAAATTCTTTTTGAGTTCTTCCTTGGCATGAGACCATTGCATATGTATTTTGAAGGTTTTGCATGCTGAAACCTTGACTTTTATGTCTTCCTCTCATGGTATACATTGTTTACCCTCATTTGAAAGAATGGAAGAAAATACCTGTTCACCAAGAAAGTAACCTTCTATAGTCTTTTCACCTCCCTTTTTGGGCTTTTTCCCAGCCAGTTACTTGACTTTTGAGTCCTTTGTCAAGAGGACGGTGTACTCTAAGGACTTTTAAGTTCTCAGTTTCTCCAAGGTGAAACAGTTAAGGGAGAAGTATTGAATCCTCTCCTGGCCTGCGCTTTAGAGTTAACCTAGTTTTGGGGAGTCACCAAAACTTTTCTTTCGAGGATGTGGGAATAGAATTCCCTCTCCACAACCCCCTCCAACTCCACCACCACCAGTGCTCATATTCACCCCACCACTACCCCCCAGGGCTGAAATCCAGATCAGTCACTCAGTTCCCCCAGGATCTTTAGGCAGAGGGCTCCCAAAATGAACGCTGCTGCTTCTCTGGGTGCTGCTGGAGGGGGCCAGACCACGTTACCTTCTCACACAGGTGAAAGAGCTTTCTCACTGACCTATGAAGCTGCCTTTGGCATTTTGGGTTGAACAATCTGGGAACTCCAGCTGTTGTCGGGGAGTCCACCCCCTGAAGCCTGCTCCAGTTCTGTTCTCCAGTGCCACGTAGTCAAGGTGGGGCTGCATTTTACTCCAAGCCCAATGAGAAAGGCCTTTCCTGTCAGCTTTCCAGGATGTGTACGGCTGGAAATCTCTTCCACTCTGTCTTTTTGTGGCTTCTGTTGCTCTAGAATTTGTTCAGTCATTTTTACATGTATCATATGGGCTATGGGGGAGAGCTTTTACAGGCTGTTCCTTCTACTACTCCACCTTGCCTCTGCCTCCCCCCAGATTTTATTTTCTAGTCTTGATAAAATGTTGAAGTTCATTTTAGTATAATATAACCAAAGGTAAGACTTTATATTCAGTCCTATTGAATTTGATCTTGTTAAATTCAGCCAGATGCTCTACTCTGAATCCTGAGACTACAATACCGTAACTATCCTAACTATTCCTCTACACCATGTTTAATCAGAAAATTTGACACACTTGCCACGCATATTTTATCTGAATGATGATAGCCATATTAAATACCACAGGTCCAAACACAGATCCCGGAGAAATCCACTTGGTTCCTACTCCCATGCTAACATTGAACAATTAACAACATATCTTCTTTACTACCACCCAACTACTCATGAGTCCATATAATTGTATTATCATCTACCTGTTGAACAAGAGGAAAAGAGATAATTTATCAAATCTAGATGAACTAAATAACCTACTTCTTCAGACTTCCCCTCCACTAAGGATTTAATGATCCTGTAAAAAATAGAGAACACAAATTTTCCCATGTATTTCATGAAGTTATACTACAGAATATCTGATGTGACTTCCATCTCTGACAGTCTCTGGTTAAATTGTATAGACAATATTGTAGACTGAAATCCATGCTGCATTTGGAATTAGAAGTCTTGCTCCACATTTTCAAGCTTCCAAACTGGAAAACTAAGAATTTGAGGAAAGTCACTTAGGTACTTTAGACTTTAGTATATGGGAATATACTAGATTTCTTTTAAGTGCGTTTACTTCACAAAATTGATGATTTTATGAAATTTAATTTAAAAACAAATGTCATTTTAAACCAGACATTAAAAGACACATGACTCATTGTATTTTTCTTTTAAAAAAAATATCTATTTTTAGTTTCCACAAGACTTTGACTTCCACTATATGCTCCTGTAGAAACTGGTCTCCTTCCAAATACATGAGTGTTGTTTCTTTTCCTACTTTTGCTACTATAATCTGCCAGAAAGTGGGCAGCAGTTACTCTCTAGGGCTCAGAGTTCCTCTCTCTGAATAAGATTATTCATTATGGTTTCCACTAGATTAGAAGATAAAATCCTACTTTTACTTCCTATTATTTTGGCTTTGGAAGCATTTTGGATTTCCCAGAACTTCAGTTCCTTACCAGGGAGGGGGTTCAATTGGAAGATGTTATTTTCTTCTTGTACTTCTGACAAGCTTATGCATGTATCTCTATTGACTGGTGAATTATTCACCATGATGGTGAATTAACATTTTCAGTGGAAGTTGGGGGAAAAACATCAGTTGAGTCAGGTAAGAAGGCTACGTTACAAGAAGCTTAGCACTATTTCTTTTAATTCAACACGTCATATGAAGGCAGAGTAGATTTGTTGAATAATTTAAAAGGTATAAAATGATCTTGTAATGCCTTTATACTACAGCCATAAATAATGATGAAAATAATTCATAATGATAATAATGTTAAGGACACATTAACCTAAGGAAACTATGGAATACTCTGTATAGCTTCTAGTAATTGTGATTCCTTGGTTTCAGACACAATTGTTATTGGGGATCAGATTCTGCTATGGAAGCAATTATCTCCTCTGCCAGTGGAATATCTCTACCATTATATTATCCAAAACCATTAAAGCATGTTTGACTTTACTGCTGATTAGTGCTATAACATCATCATCATCATTATCATCATCATCATCATCATCATCATCATCATCTTCATCATCATCTTCATCATCAATATCTATAATACCAATAACAACATAACACTTACATCCTTCCAAGTACTATGTAAAATGCTTTACAAATGGAATCCAATTTGATTATCACAACTCAGGGTGGGAGGTACCACATGTTCTTATTTTTATTTTACAGGTAAAGAAACCAAGGCAAATAGAGGTTAATTGAATTTTCATAATGAGGACATGTCTGAGGACATATTTGAATTCAAGTCTTCTGCACTCCAGTATTGGTGCTTTCTCAAAAATTTTCTAGCTCTGTAATCGTACTCTAAAATGGGGAGATCTTTTTCATTCATTAATAGGCCCATGTGACCTGCCTGTGTTAAATGAGGCTGAATCACGTGGAACCTGTGGTGGGAGGACTTTGCTAAATAGGTGCAGCAGGAAGAGGCAAAGCTACAGCAGAGCTGAGAGGAAGTTAGTCTTGAGAGCAGTCAGAATTAGGAAGGATGCAGGGTGAGGGCTAGTTTGAGTGAAAGAGCTTGTTGGTGATTTTGTTTAAGGGAAAGCTGCTTATGATTTACTTAATGGACCTGGTTTGTGGGAAGCCCAGCAAGGGGAAGGTTTGGGGATGGTGTTGTTCTCTGTATTGTTATTAGGTATGGGTTTTTGTTGTTCTCATAGATTTGGCTTTATGGTGTCTGAATAAATGTTTTGGTCCTGTCTTTCATGTGGAGAGTCTGAAATATTTTGTAATTCAGAATTGCTCTGGGATATTCATGGACATGGTAGACACTATAAATTTCGCATTAGTGCTATAAATGTCTTTTAATTTAAGAACTAACTTGAGACAATTTTAAAAACTTAACAAATCTGAATGTCTGAATATGTTGGGTCCCTACAATCTGTGCAATTGCTGGCAAGTCAATACACTTCTCTGAACCTTCAAGGCCTCAAGTATAAAATTGGGACGGGGGGAATACTTGCAGAAATTAATTACAGAATTTTGTAAGTCAATAACTTTGACCTAATTGAAAACTCATATGATGAATGACCTATCAGATATGGAACCGTAAGAGCATGGAAATTTTAGCTGAGTTTCTATAGAAAGTGTTTATAGTTTCAAATTTCATCGTTTTGAATATCTTGGAGCGCTGCCATAAGCAAATGATATAATCGAAATTAGATATTATGTGGAAATTTCAGTGGTTTTAAGTTCCTCAGTTGGTGATGGAATTCAGCAATAAAAGAGTGTATTATTATGATTGCAGAAGATTTAAAATTGCTTGTAACTCAAAGGAAATTGAAAAGATTCATTATAGTGAGTGTAAGTGGTTGGTAGCAAATTATTTTTAAAAATGTAGTGCATAAAATAAACCTCATAAAAAAGCATCCTCCAAAAAAATGAAAAATCTAAAAAAAAAAAGATGTGAACCCTTAAAATATCAAAAGTTCTAAAGGTGGCCTGCTGTGCTCTGAATACTTAAACACCTAAAGGAAAGCTGTTATCAGGTTTGAAACAACCTCTCAGGAATTTTTCTGATAGGACATGGACACACATCTCACACATAGTTATTAATTTGGATATGGCCCAAAGCAAGATGAGGCAGCATATACATAGAATGATATTCTGATTTTAAAATTAATTCAAAGATTATGTCTTATCTGATTTCAAAGAGAAATTTAGTGGGGATAAATACATCCATAAGATGTTTAATTAACTTCAATATAGCAGGCATTGTTTAAAAGCAGGGACAGTTTTGTCTTCAATAAGTTCATACTGTAACTGGTATAAGTGAAACAACCACAGATAAGTAGCTCATCTCATTCAATCAATTAAACAAACAGTATGCTAACAGGCTTAGCATGGTTTATTAATGGTAAAAATGAAAAATTGTTTCTACTTTCAAGAAGTGTAGACTCTACTTAAGGACAGTATTCCTCAAAAGATGATTGAAAAGAAATAGATATAGAAAGAATATAGAGATGGAAAGGGAGAGCCAAGATGATGAAGCAAAAGCATAGAACTGCTTGAGCTCCCCCCCAAACCCTTCCAAATAGCTGTAAAAATGACTCTGCACAAATTCTAGAGCTACAGAGCCCACAAAATGACAAAGTGAAAAAAATCTCCAACCGAAGGCCACAAGGAATGTTGAAAAGAAGGGTATATCACAATGAGTTTGGAGCAAAGTGGCATCCAGCCTGGGCTGTGCCAGCACACACAGGGCCAGAGCAGGCCTCAGGGAACTGACTCACTGGCAGTTATAACAGTAACTTCTCAACCCACACAATCCAAAGACAGCATAGAAGGTGAGTAGGAAAACTCTGGGGGACCTGGGTGAAAGAGGAACACAGTCTGCCTGTGGTTTGGTCCCAGTCCCTGGGCAGGGGAGGTGGCAGAAGCAGCAGTCGTAACTGATTCCAAAGCTCTGGGTTCACAGACACTGGCGAGCAAGCAGCTGATACAGAACCACTGAAGCCCGGAACAGTACACCCACATCCACCTCTACCTCCACTGGAAGCAGAGTCCCACCTTGACAAAGCATTAAAAAGTCAAGCATTTGACTGGGAAATTGAGCAAATAGTGTAAAAAAAAAGACTAGAATCTTACTTTGGTGACAAAGAAGATCAAAACACAAAAACAGAAGATGACAACAAAGTCAAAGCTCCTACATAAAAAACCTCCAAGAAAAATATGAATTGGTTGCAGGCCATGAAAGAGATCAAAAACGATTTTGAAAATCAAGTAAGAGAAGTAGAGGAAAAAGTGGGAAGAGAAATGAGAATAATGTAAGAAAGTCATGAAAAACAAGTGAACACTTTTGCAAAAGGAGACTCAAAAATTACTGAAGAAAAGGCCACTTTAATAAATAGATTAACCCAAATATCAAAAGAGATCCAAAAAGTCAATGAGGAGAAGAATGCCTTAAAAAGCAGAAAGGCAAAAAGGAGATCCAAAAGCTCACTGAAGAAATTAATTCGTTAAATATTAGATTGAGCAAATGGAAGCTAATGACTTTGTGAGAAATCAGTAAATTATAAAAATAGTACCAAAAGAATGAAATGTGAAATGTCTCATTGGAAAAATCAGTGACCTGAAAAATAGATCCAGGAGAGATTATATAAAACTTATTGGACTACCTGAAAGCCGTGACCAAAAAGAGAAGATCCTAGACATCATATTTCAAGAAATTATCAAGGAAAACTGCTCTGATATTCTAGAACCAGAGGGTAAAATGGAAATTGAAAGAATCCATCGATCATCTCTTGAAAAAGATTCTCACATGAAAACTCCTTGGGATATTGTAGCCAAATTCCAGAATTCTCAGGTCAAGGAGAAAATATTGCAAACAAACAGAAACAATTCCAGCACTGTACAAATACAATCTCAATAACACAAAATCTAGCAGCTTCTATATTAAGGGGTTGAAGCGCTTGGAATACAATCTTCTGGAGGTCAGAGGACCTAGGATTAAAACCGAGAGTCACCTATCCAGCAAAACTGAGTATAATACTTCAGGTGAAAAATGAACATTTAATTAAATAGAGGACTTTCAGGAATTTTTGATGAAAAGATCAGAGCTGAATTGAAATTTAACTTTCAAATACAAAAATCAAGAGAAGCATTAAAAGGTAAACAGGAAACAGGAATCCCAAGGGACTTATTAAAGTTGAACCATTTACATTCCTACATGGAAAGATGAGATTTGTAACTCATGAGACTTTTCTCTATATTAGAATAGTTGGAGGAAATATAGAGACAGACAGACAGAAAGATATATAGATATAGATATAGATATAGATATAGATATAGATAGATAGATAGATAGATAGATAGATAGATAGATAGATAGATAGATAGATAGATAGATAGATAGGAGGAAAGGAAGGAAGGAGGGAAGGAAGAGAGAAATAAAGAGAGCACAAGGTGGGTTGAATACAAAGGTATAATATCTAAAAAATAAAACTAAAGGGTGAGAGAGGAATATATTGGGAGAAAGAGAAAGAGGAAGAGAGAGATAGTATGAGGTAAATTATGTCACAGAAATGAGGAAAGAAAAATATTTCACAAAGAAGGGAAAGAGGTGGGAGGGGAGAGGCAATGAATAAATCCTACTCTCATCATATTAGGCTTCACAAGGGAATAATATACAAACTCAATTGGTCATCTTATCCTACAGGAAAGTAAGGGGGAAGGTGATAAGGGGGGATGGTAGAAAGGAGGGCAGATTGAGGAAGGTGCCAGCCAGAAGCAAACACTTTTGAAAAGGGACACGGTCAAAGGTGAAAATAGAATAAGGGAGTGAAGAGGATAGGATGGAGGAAATACAGTTAGTCTTTCATAATATGATTATTATGGAAGTATTTTGCATAACTACACACGTATATCACATGTTGAATTGCTTGCCTTCTCAATGAGAGTGGGTGGGGAGGGAAGAAGAAAGAGAATTTGAAACTAAAAGTTTTAAAAACAAATCTTAAAATTTTTGTTTACATACAACTTGGAAATCAGACATACAGACAATGGGGTATAGAAATCTGTATTGCCTTACAAGAAAGTTAGAGGTAAAGGGATAAGAAGGGGTGGTAGTAGAAGAGAAGGCAGATTGGGGGAAGGGTGATCAGAAGGCATGCCATCTCAGGGTGGGGTGGAAGGGAGAGATGGAGACAAAATATGGAACCAATAATCTTGTGAAAATGAATGCTGAAAACTAAAATAAATAAATTAACAAAAATTAAAAAAAAACAAAATGTTCATAGAAAAATAGAGATATAATAAATGTTTCAAAAAAAATTGACCTCCATTTTCTCTTTCCCCCATCATACACCCATCCATTTTAAAGGCAAGCAATATATCAATATTTGATATGAAGAAATCTAAAATATATTTCCATTTTGGACATGTGTAAAAGCAATAAAAAGCAAACACCATGGAAAAATAGAGGGATAGATAAAGATGCATCCATAGATGTAGATGTATATTGAGATAGATATGAAGATGTAAAGTAATTGGATAAAATAATTATTAATGTATACCAATCCTACCCAGAAGATGAGTAGGGGAAGCATATGAATAACAATTCACAAGAGTTAAATAAATTGCTCCAGAAATGTTAAGCAGTAAATATAGAGAGAAAGAGTTCAAGTACACATTATCTGAATAGAAACAAAAATTTCTTTGCTCTCTACTCTGTTACCTTTTCAGGAGAGAGCAACATTTTTATTTCTTGTGGAACAAACACTTTGCATCCTGGTCTTTAAAATATTTAATTGAATTTGAATTTCCTTTTATAAGACAACTCCTGATTCAGCCTGAGTGTCAGCAATTTTATGTCTCTGTATAGAGAACAGTGTGTTTTAGGCATTTATGTAGACAAAAGACACTGACAAGTTTCTTAAAATCCGCTCATCAATGTAAATATGCAAGAAATTTCTGGTAGCTTGACATTTAATGGGGAGATACTTTAGAATGCAGCTAGTTGGAAGGAAATGCATTCATCAAATTTACTGCAGTGGAAATAAGAGACAGTGCCGGTACAAGGGCTACATTTGGGGCCAGCTCTAACAGTCTTATAGAAAGAGGCTTGCTAAATTTTCAGTGAGAAAATTTACAGTTCAGGAATTAGCAATCAGATTATGGTTTGATTTATGGTTTTGTTCATTGTGTAGACTTAAGAAAGTATTAATAATGAAGATTAAATTTACCTTTTCATGCTTCTCTTGATTTTTGTGTTTGAAAGGCAAATTTTCAATTCGGCTCTGATCTTTTCATCAAGAATGCTTGAAAGTCCTCTATTTCATTGAATGAACATTTTTCCCCTGAAGTATTATACTCAGTTTTTCTAGGTAGGGGATTCTTGGTTTTATTCCCAGTTTCTTTGACTTCTGGAATATCCTATTCCAAGCCCTTCAATCCCTTAATGTAGAAGCTGCTAGGTCTTGCGCTATTCTGGTTGTATTTCCACAATACTCAAATTGTTTCTTTCTGGTTGCTTGCAATATTTTCTCCTTGATCTCAGAACTCTGAAATTCGGCTACAATATTCCTAGGAGATTTTCTTTTCAGATCCCTTTCAGGAGGTGATTAGTGGATTCTTTTAATATTTATTTTACCCTGTAGTTGTAGAATATCAGAGCACTCTTTCTTGATAATTTCATGAAAGATTATGTCTAGGCTCTTTTTTTGATCATGGCTTTCCGGTAGTCCCAAAATTTTTAAATTGTGCTGGATCTAATTCACAGGTCAGTTCTTTTTCCAGTGAGATATTTCACATTGTCTCCTGCTAGTCAAAATCATCCCTTAAAGACTCTTCCCAATGACATACCTGACAAATGGTGGTGGAGCTCCTAAATAAAGATCTCTAGGAATGGGGAATCCCCAATCAGTCTAGGCACTCGATTTTACTTTTGGACAGCTCAAATTGAAAGGGAGACTTCTGTTTCTTTTGTGTTTGGTTTGTCTTTTATTTCCCTAACATCAAGCCAAAATTATGCTCTTTGCCACATCTCCCTATTGCTGATCCTTGACCCTTAGAGAGTAAAGTAAATAAATTTTATCCTTCAGTGTCATGACATCCCCAGAAATAACTGATTTAAAATACCATTTATTTCAATATACCTTTCTCTCCAGCCTTAACATCTCTTTCTGTCTCTAAATCCTTACTTTTTGTGGGTTCAAGGCCCTTCACACTCTGAATTGCTCTCACACAGATACTTGGTAAGCCATGGTGTCCAGACCAAAACCCATTACTTCAAATGAGTTTTCACAAAGGCAGAGTACAATGGAACTGTCATCACACTAGACGTGGAAACCATGGCCCTCCTCTCAAGGAAGCCCAAGTTTTCGTTTGCTGTTTTGGTTGTTGCAAGTTATAGTGAGCTCCAGAGCTCACGTTCTCCTGCCTTTTGTGTTTCATAAAAAAAGAAAACAAAACTATTCTTTCCTGTGCTTTACACTTTTATATTTGATTTTCTTATTTTATTTAGCCCAATAATAGGATTGGCTGCATCATTACTGAAGAGCTCTAAAACCTTTGAACAGTTCGTGGATAGCATGTTTCCTATAGGCCACATGTAACTCTCTAGGTCTTCAAATGTGGCCCTTTGATTGAATTCAAACTTCACAGAACATTTGGCATGCCTGTCTTGGACAAATCTTTCAATTTATGTGGGCTTCGATTTTCTCATCTGTAAAATGAGAAGGCTAGACAAGGAGACGTTTAAAGTCCCTTCCATTTCTCCAATCAATGAGCATATGAAATTGTATCTGAAAAAAAACTTCAAACAGGCTTCAAAATTTCAAAAAAAAAAAAAAAAACATGCACTTACTTCATTTCACTCCCCTTTCCCTGTAGCTTTTTGGAAGTCCCCTTATTGCAAGTAGTATTATTTTCTAAGCTCTGATTTCCCTTAGAACTCCTTTCATTTAAAACATTAAAAAATGGAGAGCAGAAAAATGTTCTTCACAGTATTTGGGGTAACTGTCAACAGAATAATCAACTGTTGCCTGAGATGCTCAACGTTCTTTGCACCTAAGAGTTCTGCTTCAGTTCTCCAAATTTATATGCTCCAGATTGAAGTTATTTTCCTTCAAGAAACACAAGCACCATTCCCCTGCATCGACTATCAGAAAGGATGCATCCATTCTCTGGGGTGCATAGTTAATTGGTCTGGATAGTTCTGCCTTTCATTCTGCCTTAAGAGTAACAATCACTGCTCTGCTTTCCCCTGACTATGTGACCTTGAACAAACTATATCTCTCTAAGATTCATTTCCTTATCTGAAAGGGGTTTGAATAGGATGCTATCTCCCTCTGTTATAGGTTTTATGACAAGCTTACCTTCAGCAGAAATTGATAGAAACAGAGACGTAGTATAGAAGCCTACCACATGGTTGCAGACGATTTCAATAATCCTTTACCACAAGGAATTTTAAAAAAAAGGTAGGAGTATGAAAAATTTGAGGGGTACTACTCACCAGAGTTTATAGTCAACTATAGTTTAGATTTATAAGGAGCCTATTTTCAGAATGACGTGTAGTTACAATAACGTTCACTCTGTGGTGAACCTGGAAATGACTAGTGCTTTCAGTAATATCTCTTTTGATAGCCATGACATCATATAATGTTGCATTATTCATAGGGGATCCCTCTTAGGCTATATTTCTACTGACTGCTAATTTAATCAGCATTCCAATGAGTTCATCATTTCAGTGAGGAAGGGAGAGAGCATCGCTTGGATCAGTTGGACATTAAGGGTGACAAAGGAAAAAAAATCACCACATTTGTCTAATGCTTTGCTATGCTATAAAAGGTGAAGGTCAATAAAATATGGTGGAACTCAGGGAGTAATATAAGATTCACATTATCCTCAATGATGCTGGGATGATATGTTGGAGACATTCCAACAGCAGAAAAGATTTATGTGGAGATCCATCTTTCACATCCCCTCCAAACTTCCTCCTCAGAATCTGATCATTACTTGCAAAACTCTTCACAACCAATGAGCCAAAACCAACGAACTCCATTAGGATGATAACAAAATTCCGTTTGGTTATAGCTTTCATAACCCATTGTGTTATAGCCAGGAAGATCTAAATTCAGATTAATACTTTAGAAACTAAGAGTCTTGTCTCCAGTAAAATATTTTAATTTCTCATAGCCTCCATTTCCTTATGCATACCATCATTATTTAAGAAGATTCAAAATTACAGGTCAATCAAAGAGAAATGGAGAGGTAGAATACAGTGAATACTACTGGCTTGCAACAAATTCCCCAAAATTAGATGCATTAAGTAAGTGTCATCAAAATCTATCAACAAAAAGGAAGACTAGACAAGAAGGTGGTTTAGTTTGAATCAAGAACATCAATGCTGTAATAACATTTTTGAAATATTAAAACAAGGAAACCTCTAGCATTTTGTGAACTCTTTCATAGAGGGTTTCTGGGGGGACATAGCTATTCATCTCATGCACAGAGATAACATGTTTACCAAATTTGGACACAACACAAACAAAGGACAGCAAATGTATTGAATCACACTCAGGAAATGAAGGAAGAAATTAAACAAGCTAAACTGTTGTGCCTATCCTGATAAAAAGGAATTTAATAGGGAATAAGTCAATAAACAAATATTTGGTGAATATCTGATTGAAACCAGGCACTATGCAAAGTAATAGAAATGCAAAGATGAGAACAAAACAGTCTTTCTCCTCAGAGACCTTGTAATTTAAGGTGGAGTCTTCATATATAACCTATCAATATACCTATATCTTGATATATCGATATCTACATGTTTGTATCTTAACATACATACCCAAAACTGAGGAAATGTAGAGGGTCCTAGAGGGCACTAGTGGATAACTTTGGGAGGTGAAAAACAAAACAAAAGTATAAGCTGGGAAGACCAGGAAAGGTCTCATGCAGAATGTTGTTTTCAGCTAGGTTTTGAAGGAAGTCAAGAGATTACAAGAGGTGAAGAAGAGGAAGAAGTGCAATTTAGTCATTTGAGATACTCAGTGCAAAAGGTACAGAAAGAGGATATGGTGTATTGTGTATAAGGGACAGTAAGAAAGCCAGTTTGGTTATATTTGTACAGTTTGCAAAGAGGAATAATATGTAATCATTATGGAAATGTAGGGTGGGCCTGATTATAAAGACCTCTAAATGTGAGATGAATCAGTCAATCAAGCAAATATTTAAGTTGCTGCTATGTCTGTGACACTGTGCTAGCAACAAGGGATAGACATGAATGAACCAATGAATGAATGAATGAAGAGATTTCTTTAGTGCTTCTTAAATGTCAAGCTCTATGTATAGCAAAGCAAAACATTCTCTATTTTCAAATTTTACCGTAGAGGAGAAAATACAGGAAGATTCACCTGCAAAGCAGGTAGAAATTTCTTATGATTCTTAAATTGATGCAGTAAAGTGGATTATAATGCATCTTTAATGTCATTTACATTGAAAAAATCACATTTCTTTCTTCTGCTGATTCATTTGAGAGTGTTAGGGATTTTGATGAGGAGAAATGAAATTTCCTTTGTTTACTGTGGCAGCTGAGGACGAAGGGATGTAGTACCTGAATGAGCATTTGCCACATTGCATTTCTGCATGGCTTGTTTCCTAGACTTATGGCTGCTGAGACAGACCTGCAAGCATGACTGATGATCATGGTGGTGGGGAAGGAGGGATTAATATATTGCAATTCTTATTGCTATCTCTGTCAGTTGATTGAGGTAATTAGTTGTTGGTCTTTATGAATAAGGCCCAAAATGTCACTATTCCAAAGTCAACTGGCAAAGTTACAGTGCATCCCACTGTGACTGATCAGACCCAAACACGTTCTGAATGATTTACCACAAGCTTGGCACAAGTAATCCCTGGCAACATTGGAAGTAGATTCTCTAAATTTGCATATATCATATTTCTTTTGACCTGTATCAAATCTGCTTTGCCTATAGAGCACAATACCTTCTCTGATTAGGGCACTCCAATACTGTTCTGGTGTCTCCCATGTCCAACAATCTATTCCAAAGGTTTTGAGAGACTTTGAGAGTGTTTATGTATGGCTTTTATTTCCTGACTGCCATGTAAGCACTTGCCTTGTGTGAGTTCTCCATCAAATAGTCTTTCAGGGAAGCATACGTTTGACATTGCACGAATATGACCAGTCCATTAGAGTTGTATTCTCTGCAGTAGAGTTTCAATACTTGGCAATTTAGTTCGAGTAAGGACCTCAGTGTATGGTATTCTGTAAATAAGTAAAAAAAAAAAAAAAAACCACTAGAAGCAGTGTATAGGAAACAGCAAAGTTTTTTAGACTTGAGGTAGGGAGGAAAACATTGCAGTAATGTAGGGGAGAGCTTGCGATGTCATGAGCAAGGTAGTATTTTTGAGTGGAGAAAAGGGCTGAATGTAATAAGGGATATGGAAAAAAAACAAACCAGATACGTTGATACACTTTTTGTGAACATGCGAACTGATTCAATCATTCTGGGAAGCAATTTTGAACTATACACAAAAATGTTACTGAATAATGCATACACTTGCACCCAGAAAGAAAGAGGAAAAACTTATATGTGTGCAAAAATGCTTATATAAGATTCCACACTAGTTATTCTGTTGGGAGGAAAAAGAAAAATGAAATTAAGTAGATGCTCATCAATTAAGGAATGGCATAGCAAATTGTGAATACAAAATGAAATAGCATAGTACTTTGCTGTAAGAAATAAGGAAGTAAATGGATTCCTAGAGGCATGAAAAAACTTTTACACACTAAGGGAAAGTGAAGCCAGAAGAACCAGAATAATAATTTTTACTATAATATGAATGCTACATATTAAACAATTTTGAAAAAAATACATAAGCTGATGAAAAATGAAATGAGCTAAATCAAGAGAATTAATATAATAAAAGCAATGGACAAATAACTTTGTAATTCATGAAAAATAACTTTGGTCAGTACATGCATAGTTAGAAGACAGAGAAAAAATAGATGCAGATGATATAGATAGCTGTGAGTAATCTACATAGAAATAAGAGTTAAACTCATGGGAACTAAGGAGGTTACCAAGGGACACTGTAGACAGAAAGGAAAAGAGGGCATGGGACAGAACCTTTGAGAATATACATTGGTAAACTGGGATTCTTTTTGATCCTAGAAAAAATAAGGAAATAATTGAAATTTATTGAGTAGAGAGATAACGTAGTCAACTCTGATCTTTAGGCAAATCAATTTTATGGCCTTGCAGACCAATAATGAGACACTTTCTATAATAATATAAGTGTAAAGTCTTTCACTCATTATCAAGATGCAATTTCCAAATACAGAATGTGGGAGCATTAGTTAGACAACAGTTCTGCCCCTAATCTTTTTCTGGATTTCAGTGGACCACGAACTCATTATGAATGAATTATCATCTGGCAGTCACAAGAGATAAAGTGATCTTGTGCTTCATTGCACTCATATTTGGAAACAGGAAAGTGATAATGATGCAAACCACCCTGCTGACAAAATATCTGGATATGTGTATTCCATTCAGAAAAGACATTTTGACAGGCCTTGGAATGTTGCTATACTCAAAAAGGAAAGTAATTGGGGTGGCAAAAGGTCTCAGGATGTTTTCCAGAGAGGACTGTTCGTGGGAACTGGTGAAATATAGCTTGGAGAACAGAAGTTTTCAGGAAAACAAAACTTCTGCTAGCAAGCATTTGAAAGGAACTTGAAATGAAAGAGGATAAAGATTTATTGTTTGAATCTGCAGGGTAGAACTAGGGAAAATAGGATGGATTCCCAGAGAGACAAATCTGGACTTGGTGCAAACCAGCCAGGCAAGCAAACAATAAATGAAACTTTAAAAGAACTCCCTTCACAGAGAGGACAAAAAGAGATAATATTTATTAATCACTTAGCACATAGTAGGCATTTAATAAATTCCCGTTTGCTTCATTATTATGATGTAATTTTTTTATCTCTATCAAGAATAGCTCCTTTCACGCTTTTGAAAGATAGTATGTCTGCAAAAGTGCCCCCTCCTGTTCCTGCTCTCTCAGAAAAAATCTATTTCTTATTTAGTTTTGCTAAATTCCTTCACTACTATGACCACCTCTTCCACCACTATAGTTACCATTTGCCTGTAGAAGTGACTAGAGAGTTGACCTTGAAGCCCAGAAGACCTAGATCCATTGAAATTGTTATTTCTCCTTCATGCTTTGACAGATACAAGCTGATGGATAACGGATGGGTCCTTTAACTTATAGTCTAGGTAACTTAATGAGACTATATATTGTAGAGAAGGCTGATATCTGCATCCTCTGTCTCTCTCTCTCCCTCTCTCTCTCTCTCTCTGTCTCTCTCTCTCTCTGTCCCCTCTATCTTTCTCTGTCTGTCTTTCTTTCTCAATGTCTTTCTGTTTCAATCTCTGTCACTCTTTCTTTATATGTTTCGGTCTCTAACTCTCTATTTGCCTTGCCTTCTTTTGCCATTCACTCATTTATATATTTATTTATATACTACATATGTATACATGTATGTACATATATATATATATAATACATTTATATATTACAATAGATGGCATTCCAGAATGGAGAGGGATATTAAGCTATCAGTCAATAAATGAGCTGGTTAAAAAATTGATAGGTGCATATATGTGTATGAGTAGGCATGTATGTATGTCTATATATATATATATATATATATATACATAACTAATTCTTCAAGTTAGGAATATGTCTCAAGGCCTTTTTTCCTCCTTATGAGACAAATAATTCTTAAGGTACAATATGAATTCCAGGCATAAGAAACATTCATTCAATCCAAACAAATTTATTAAATACCTATCTGCCAAGTAACAATGCTAGGCACAGGCAGTAGAAAGCATCCAAGGCTTTTATTAGAAAAAATGTTTGCACTTATTCACTTTAGATTCTCTAAAACTATACTTTCATTGTATCCTAAGATAAGAATGATAGCATAGTAACTTCACAGAGTTAGGAAGAGGCAGAATCAATATTTGAATATTATATCCTCAGTTTCTAGTCTTACTTTTTTGGAAATGCAACACTCCATGTCCAGATTATAGCATAATGGATTTGGCTTAGTTGCAGAAATAGCCCTTTTCCTGAAAGTTAACCATGAATTTTAGAAATGTTTTGCTCTGTTGAAAAAAAAAATGATGAATGACAGAGCCAAACACTATAAGCCTACATTTTCCAGTTTCATTTTACTTGGCGAGACAGATAGATAGACATGAAAACACAGACACAGGGACACACACACATACATATGTGTGTGTGTATACATAGACATACACACACATATGCATATGTGGTCTGTCTGTCTGCCTGTGCTGGTCCTTCGTTTTTGAAGAAGATCATGATATCAGAGAAATGATGACATTACCTACACTTGACTTTGTTTTGACTGAGGGAGGGCTGTGCAAAGTCACTAATCTCACTTTCTCCTCCTGAGCCATCTGGGTCCAATGACTAGATATTTGTCAATGCATCAGAATGACTGGAGATAGCCTAGGATGCAATGGGAGGTCTTGGCCTTTTTAGGGTGACCTTTTCAGGTACTCATTTAGAGGGAGGTAACACGTTGCATATGCATATGCTGATACAGATGTACATGCATAATTTAATAGAAGTCATGAACCTATTTAAAGAAAACATGATTTTTAAAAATTTTCCCTTTGGAGGAAAAGGTTAATGGGTTATTTATGTGACTTTCCCTCTATCTCTGTTGAAAGTTTTCATTATAATTAGAAAAGAGGCAGTATATTGCCTCACTCTACCCTTCCTTACTACCCAAGAACTTCTACCTTCTTTTCCACTAGTCTGCCAATGCACAATAAGGCATCATATTAAATTGCCTCTGGTTGGTTATAAAATTCGCCCTTCAGAGCAATATCACATAGCTGAGTTTGAAAGTATTCATAGGATCATTTAGTCCAACCTGGAGTGGTAAAATATTTACCCAAAGTTATGGGCATGGAAAATCACAGTGGTGAGACTGGAATTGTTCCTTCTACCTCTTACATTTAATGATCATCAAACATCTTGAAAGTGTTTATTATGTGCAAGGTTTTATACAAGTACAAGATAAGAAAGAAAGGTCTAGAAATGGACAGTGACATGCCAAGGTCATAGTACTAGTGCATGTCCCTTCCTAACTTTATGTTCATGAGTTAGTAATGTGATTTAAGGCCTCAATTTTCTTTTCTGTGAAATAAGGTAATGGGCCAAAAATGATTCCTTAAATGACTGTCAGCTTTAATAATCTATCTAAGTCTATAATATAAACATCTATATGTATATATACCATATATTAATAGTAAGTATAAATAATTGAATTCTATTTAATTAATTGAAATTTCATTTAATTCACTAAACAAGTAATTGGATAGTTGACAATAGAGACAAATCATTTTAGAATGCACTGGATTTCTAGCCCACTCCACAACCCCACATATTTATATAGCCAAGATCTTGATTCTATTTAGTCAATTTCCAAATTAGTTTTCATTAGATATCCTCCACAAAATGACTATTTTCTGTGTATTATAATCACAGAGTATTATCTGTCTGTGTTTATGCAAATACTAACAGTCCCTTCAAATCACTGGGAAGTAGGAGTGACCCTTTTTTTAAGCAAATTCCTCATGGCATTTTTCACTTCTGTGTTCCTCACTGTGTATATTATAGGATTTAACATGGGGGTAAAAATAGCAAAAAACACAGTGACTAACTTGTCTATAGGATAGGTACACACAGGTCGTGTGTAGGTGAAGATACAGGGCACAAAGAACAAGACAACCACAAGGAAATGGGAACCACAGGTAGAGAGGGCTTTGTGCCTCCCCTCTGAGCTGTGTGTCTTTAGGGAGCACAAAATGACAACATAGGAGGCAAGTAACATAGAAAAAATCAGCATGCACATAACTCCATTGTTAGCAGCCCCAACAATTCCCAGCATGTAGGTTTCAGTACAGGCGAGTTTCAGCAACGGGAAGAGGTCACACATGAAGTGATCGATGACATTGGGGCCACAGAAGGGTAGGTGG
This sequence comes from Notamacropus eugenii, assembly GCF_028372415.1. Lineage (NCBI taxonomy): Eukaryota > Metazoa > Chordata > Mammalia > Diprotodontia > Macropodidae > Notamacropus > Notamacropus eugenii. Next base: position 1,656,422 of record NC_092877.1, read on the forward strand.
ATCATGAAGAGGATCTGAGCAGTGGCATGTACTATGCCACCCACCCAGACCACTGAGACCAACAGGTGGCATACACGAGGACGCATAATAGTCGTGTAGTGCAAGGGTTTGCATATGGCGACATAGCGGTCATAGGCCATGACAATGAGGAGGATGATCTCTGAGCCCCCAAGTAAATGCTCCACAAATAGCTGAGTGAGACAACCATTGAAGGAGATAGTTCTCCTGTGATAAAGCAAGTCGATAATCATCTTAGGGGTGGTGACAGAGGTATAGCAGGCATCAATAAAGGACAAATAAGTAAGGAAGAAGTACATGGGAGCTGAAAGGGTGGGGCTTAAAGCAATGGTGACTACTATGAACAGGTTGGCCATGGCAGTGAAGAGGAAGATGAATAAAAATACAACAAAGAATATTTTCTGCAGCTGTGGGTTTTGGGTAAGTCCCAGGAGGATAAATTCTGTCACATTGTTTGGAGTGTCAGAGTATTCCATTCAGGGAAGGAAGACTTCAGTGAAAACCAGTCTACCTAGAAAGAGGGGAACACATACCTAATTAATGACATCTGTGCCATAGTCTGATTCTCCAAAGGACAGAGATCACAGGGTCCTAATTTAAGAGTTCATAAGGATCTTGTAAAGCATGGATCCTAACTTCATTTTATAGATGAGGAAATTGGGCGCCCAATACATTATGCAACTTAACCAAGTTAATTCAAACCAGTAAGTAACAAAGAGTTGGCATTTGAACTGTGGATGTGTGATTCTCAAATCATCACTTTTTCCAGTGCAATATGTCAATCTCTAAATTCTGAAGTAGGAAGAGTTTTGTTTCATAGTTTTTATACACTACTCTTCTCCTGCTTACATTCTCTACTGTTCGTGCTTTCATTCTGTTGCACTCCTTGAAAAGTATGGCACCTGCTTTATCACAATTGAAAATACACTGACCTTAAAACCAGAGCAGCTAAGTGTGGATCTTGATTTCCATTAACTAGCATTGAAATCTTGGAAAATTAAGCTGATCTCTCTGAACCTCAGTTTCTTGATCTGTTAAACAAACACATGTGGTTTATAGTATTTCTTAGGGATGACATTATATGAGTTTAAGAGTGAACTCAAGCAATAAAGGATGAGAAAAATTCTCCCAATTTATCATTTGTTCTTAGCTTGACGTTTATGAGAATCGTGCACCCTAGTTTCTGGTCTAAAAGTAAGACACTAATCCTCCAGCTAGATGGCATAGTGGAGAGACCTGTAGTCAGGATGACCTGGGTTCAAATACTGTGTTTGACACGTATGAGGTATATATTAACGTCATTTGTATATATCCAGGTAAGTTTCCTCATCTGGAAATTTAGGATAATCTTAGAGTTGTTCCCAGAATCAAATAAGATAAGGTGCTTCCCAAGTCTTCAAGTGTTTCTTTCAAGCCAGTGGAGTCCTAAGCATTTATTTTAGTTTTAGAGAATCACAAGGAGATTAAAGAGTTCATATACTTTAAAAAGAGAATACATAGAAACCTCCCATTTTCAATTTTATTCTCAGAAGTAAACTGGTAGTTCATTATTATGTATTTCTCTGCAGGTACACAAAAATAAAACTGAACGTAGTCACTATCTGCTGAGTTTTTAATTTCAATTTAATAACAAAAGAGAAAATCATGAGGGACATATGGGTAAATTCTGTTTGCATAATATTACAACTCTTTAAATTCTATTGTAAAATGTTCCTTTTAAAATAATTACATTTAAATAACATTTCATTTATTAAATTGTATTGCACAATACAATACCCTAAATTGCATTGTACAATAGAATTACAGGACCTAAATATTGAATTGTTACTCCTTCCAACAGATGGTTATTCAGTAATTTGTTTTTGGTAGTTGTTTATGTCCAAATATGATTACTTCTACAAAAATTATATATACTGTTGACATAGCTGTTAAGTCATTTCCATATTGTCTGACTTTTTGTGGCCTCATTTGGTGTTTTCTTTGCAAAGATACTGAGTGGTTTGCCATTTCCTTCTCCAGCTCATTTTACACGTGAGGTTATTAAGGTAAACCAAGTTAAATGACTCACCCAGGTTCACATAGCTAGTTCACAGTCGCGAAGATGAGTCTTCCTGACTCCAGGTCTGGAGCTCTGTCCACTGCGCTGCCTAGCTGCCCCCAATATACATACTAACTGTCTTTTCATGATTTGCTTTAGCATTTTATGAATCAACCATCTTATCCATTAGACAAGTTATCAGCCTGCAACCCCACTCCTTTCTTGTCTCTGCACTGTTTGTCTTCAAACCTTCTCTTCTCTGCCTTTTCTTATCTTCAGTACTCTGCCATTGCTGTCTCTTGGGTAATTCTAGCCTGAGGATAGAGTGGGGAAAACCCAATCTAGTGAAGCAATCAATTCATTTAATCAATTTCCCTCTTTTTCTCAAAGCAAGGGAGAATTAACATTAAGTTTTTATTAAGAAGTATTATTTTTACTATTCTTCTGCCTTTCAAAGAGAAATGGACAAAGAACTAACTGGATATCAATCATGATTAGATTCATGCTCATACACGGACTTTTTTCATTCTGTTTTTGGCTTCCAAACAGGTCCTGTCTGCATTAAATATAAAACAGTGTTTAGAAGTTCAAAACAATAATACTGATCAGCTACTGGCATTTTGTAGTTGTTATTTTTTTCTAATAATTTACAAAGTTGTTCAGTCACTTTAACAGTAGAAATGCGGATTGAAAAGAAAAAATAGTAGACTCAAATTAGAAGCCTTAAAGGGTTTAAACAATGACTGTGTAACTTTATATCTTTGGGAAAAAATCATTTCATCTCTCTGGGCTTCTCCTTCCTCATCTTTTAAATGAATAAATGATCTCTAAGTGCCCTTCTGTCTTGAAATTCTGTGATCAATATGGATAGTATAAGTTTGGCTACCTCAATTGTACAGATGATGAAAAGGAGATTCAGCGAAAAAACGACTTGTCAAGGTCACCTTGGACAAAGGATTTTAAGTGGATCTTCTGCACTATGCCCCCATGCATTCTTCTCTCTCTCACTCACTTTCTCTCTCTCTCTCTCTCTCTCTCTCTCTCTCTCTCTCTCTCTCTCTCTCTCTCTCTCTCTCTCTCTTTGTCTCTCTCTTACATACAAACACATCACATCATTGAGTAATATGACAAAGGTACACCAAATACATGTCTGTAGTAGCAGAGTTATAAATATGTGTGTATGTGTGTATGTGTCTGTGTTTGGGTGGTGATGTTTACAGAATTTCCATTCTGAGGAGAGGTATAAGTCTACTGACTGAAGACAAAAATAAAGAAACTTTTTAAATAAATAATGATAGAACTCCTAAGACATAAGAATTCTCCTTTCAGATTACATTTACATGTTCATCTGTTCACACATCTTCACCAGTTGATGAATTGTTAACATCATTGAGCAGACTGGCAGAGAGACCTGCAAAGATAAAACGCTCTGTAATATTCTGGGATGATATTGTACATCCACCACCCTGTCTACCTAGTCTCTTCTAAAGGATCTGCTCAGTTACATCTTCACTCTAGAGGGTCAAAACATATTATCTTTTCTTAATTCTAAGTCTCACCTGTGAGCCCACTTCGTAATTTTAAGCCTCACCTGAGGAGCCCAGGCTCTTCAGATAGGCCCACTGCCCAGGTACCCTGCTGAGTATGATAGAGTTATAGTGAGCAGAGGGAAGAAAAAAATGTGGCCACTGAGGAGTTGGATGTCTCAGCTACAATTCATCTGTTGATTAATGAACATAACCTTCAAGGGCATCTTCAGAAAATGTCTTTCTATGGAATTTCAGAACATGTGTTGTTTTGCAGAATAAGTTTTTTTGAAGTATCCTCATCTGTCGTAGGTAATGAGTTCTCCAGAGCATTTCAGTCTAATTAGATAAACTTGGTGAACATGTAATTGTTCAATTATTTCACTAAACATTAGACTAGAATTTTCGAAGTGCTATAATATTGGGGTTTCCTATTTTGCTTATGTCTAGAAGAGAACAATGCATTTTCAAAAATGAGTCAAAGATATCTGAGTCTATATGTCCAAAGGACTAGAAAACTGTACACACTCTATAGCTCAGCAATACCACTGTTAGTTCTGTATTCTAAAGAGACCAAAGAAAAATGGGAAAAAGAAACCTATATGTACAAAAATATTTGTGTCACCTCCTTTTGTGATGGCAAAGAGTTGGAAACTGAGGAGATGCCAATTAATTGGGGAATTAATGAGTCAGTTGTGATATATGCAGTGGTACTATTGGGCTACAATAAATGAGTAGAACACATTCAGAAAACCCTGGGAAGATTTGGGTGAACTGATGCAAAGTGAATCAAAACTCAGGAGAACATTGTACAAAGTAATGACAATGTTGTGTGATAATTAACTCTGAATGACTTAGCTATTCTCAGCAATGCAGTGACCCCAGACAATTCTAAAGGATAAAAATATGGTATCCAACTTGAGAAATAAGTCACGGCATTTAAACAGAAATTAAAACATACTTTTAAAAATATTTTTGATTTTTTTTGGTCTGTGTTTTCTTTTGCTACATGGCTAATGTGGAAATGTTTGCATAACTGTACATATGTAACCTTAAAAATTTCTTGTCTTCTCAAAGAGGGGAGAGAGGAAGAAGGAAATTTGGGCCTCAAAATAAAAAAAAAAAGAGAGAACGTTAAAAACTTTGGATTACATATAATTGAGAAAAATAAAATAAAAACTTTAAAAAAAAAAATAAGATCTGCTCCTTCCTCTTTGTAAGGAAAGCTATGCCAAATCAAGACAGCATACTAAAAAACACAGACAGAACTTTGCTGACAAAGATTTATGTAGCCAAAAATTGACATTTTTCCCCCAGTAGCAATGTATGACTGTGAGAGTTGGACTATGAGGAAAGCTTAGAGCTGCATAATTGATCTTTCAAATTGTGGTACTAAAGACTTTTAGAGTACCTTGCATAGCAAAGATATCAAGTTCGTGGATATTTAAATCAATTCATTTAGACTATTCACTGAAAGGTCAAATATTGAAGCTGAAACTTAAAGTACTTTGACCAAATAATGAGAAGACAAGATTCATTAGAAAAGACCCTGATGTTTGGAAAGAGCAAAGGCCAAAAGAAAAGGGGCTTGTAAAGAATGAGATAGATATATACTATCATGGAAGAGTCAGAAACAACTGAATGACTGAACAAAAACAACAAAAGTGTGACTTTTTCACTTTTGTACATATGCTATCCCACTTATTAGATTGTAAACTCCTTTTGATGTCCTTAAATTTAGTGTATCTTATGTAGTAAAGATTTAAACATTCAATGACTTTTTGAAAGAAAAAAATCACTATTATTCATTCCTTTTCATATGAATGTCAAGAGATATAGAAGCAGGAGTAGGCTGACCACCAAATTTCTGAGTTCAATTGGTCATTCTTTTAGAGCCACGATTTATGATTCAACAGTGAGGCAACAGATAATTTTGGTCAGTGTTACTAATAATCCTTTTTGGATTATGAATCTAGTCTAAATGCAAAAACACCAGTGTTTTGGGTTAAAGAGAGTGACAACCTCCATATTTATGCATATGACAAGTCTTAGAATAAATTGCATCAAATTTTGGTCTGATAGCCACATGCCATAAATAGAGATTTTTGCGTTTCCCTCACACTTTAGTTAGAAAGCTTTTGTATTATGCTGTAGTATCTTCCCAGTTTTCTGGTAAATCTGCGAAAATAACAGTCACTTTTGTTCTACTTGGTTGTTATTGTCTATGTACTTTGATCAAAAGGAAATCTCCAGGGGTCTGTAAGTATATTTAGTAAATAATAATTTGAAATTCTAAGGAAAAAAATCAGATTTTAATGCAAATTCTAACAGAGAAACTTGACAGCAATGTGACACTGGGCAAGTCAGCAAGTTTTCCTTGGGCTCACTTTGGTTATCTGCAAAATAGTCATAATAATAGCATGTATACCGTAGTATAATTACAAAAAGTGTTGCAGTATGTAAAACATTTTGCAAAACTTAAAATGCTATGTAAAGGTTATAACCTATATTATCATATTATTGTTGTTATTATAATCAGCATTTACCCCACACTGATGAGCATCTGTTTAGCACCTCCAAGGCCCTCGCCCCTTGCACAAAGAAACCTATACATACATACTTATACAGACATGCATAAACACACATTTTCACACATGCACACACGCATTTACATCTAGATGTCGGGACAAGATTTTATTTTTCTTTCGGTACAGCCAGCTCCTGCGTGAAGAAATTCCTATCGATGTAGGTTGGAACATTCTCTGAAAATTAAATCTTGGTGACTTGCCTCAAACACTCAACCATTAAGTGACTGGCTCAGGGTCACAAAACCAATAAGTGTTAAACATAAGATTTAAACACACATTCATCAAGATAGCCCTTGTTACAATTTCTTCTGGATGTTATAAGACTGAATTTTCATTATATATGCCTCTGTTTCTACAAATTAATCTATGTGGCTTATTCATTTGACCAATGCTTCTTTTGCTTGAGATTCTAATCAAAAAATTTATTTGTTTATCATATTTTCACTGTTTCATAGGCCCTCTTCAGAGGGAAAGCACTTTGGGTTACAGTGAGCAAAGCCAATGACTTGTATCAGCTAATTATCCACTAGGATAGCTTAGTTAAATGATGTCGACTTATTGCTGATTTCTAATTTTTGTAGGTTGTTCATCAGTTTATCTTGGGCTCTGAAACTCTATCAATCTTCTTCCTTCCTTTTGGTTGATCTTTTTTATGAATATCGTGGAGTGATTGCCCCTATGCTATTTTGAAGTTATAAGTGTTTTCATTAGAATACTTTCTTGAAGCTATTATGGTCACTTTTGCAGTTTCAATAATATATACTCAGATTGCTAATGCATAGATGTTAGTGAATTTGGGAGATTATTGGGGTTCTTATTCTTTATGGAGTAATTTTAGAAGAGAGAAAGACAAACATCCAGAAGATCTTCCCTTAGCAAGACACGAAAAGGCAGAGAAGAGGTGGCAGAGCAATGCAGGCTGAGTAATGTAATTAAGAAATGAGAAATTTGGTAGAAACAAAGTAAGAAACAAAACTCACATTATCAACATTGGAAATGCAAAAGAGATCATACCAAATATAACTACAAACAATAAAATTAGCAGAAAGTACTACTCATGGTTTTATCATAATAACTTTTATACCTTAAAGAAGATGTATGAATACATGGGGGTATAGAGTATCTCAAAAGGAGGGAAATGCAATGCAGAGGGTCCTTGTTAAAGAGTATAGTATTATAACTGTTATGATAATATGTCATAGTATTAATTGATAATTTTTCCTCTTTTTAAAAACAAAAAATACATCATAATTTTAATTGTATACTAACCTTTACAACAAAATTATCATACTGCTTTTTTTTCTGACCAAATTGTATCCTATGAAAAAGACAATCATCAGGTGAAATTCTGTTATAGCATGATCATAAAGATGAAAATTATAAAGATAAATATTATAAAGATAATCCTAAAAATTATCCATTAAGTTATCTAATTTCACATAAATCATATCACTTATATTGTAGATATTATACACACACTCATACATATGGCATTAGAGGCATTCTTGACTTCCTCTGTATGGTCTCCCTGGTTAAAAAATGTTACAGCTTTGAGAAACCTGTCTAGGTGTATAAACACATTTGAAGCTTCTCATATACATTCATTAATTTACAAATAGCATATTCCCCTGAATTTATCCCAATTATGTAATTAATATGAATCCAAAGAGTTGCATGAACTAGACCAGACATCTGTCACATATTGATGTTACATACAACGAACCCTTAAATATCCAATAGCCATGCTCATCTGCACTACATGTGTAAACTCCTTGGGAAATGACATTGGGTCTATCCTGTCATTGCTTTGACTGTTTTGTTATTTCTGGGCTGGTCCCATATAGGCCTTATTCCCTCTTTACCCTCCAGCCCACACGCATTCATATACAACTGTGAATCTGTGGATAACCCAGATTGACTATGTTATCTCATTTGTAATCTGAAACAACTTTTCTGCTCCACAACTTTCTCATGGCATTTTTTTTACCGCCACATTCCTCACTGTATAGATAAGTGGAATTAGCATGGAGATGATGAGACTGAAAAAATATAGCCACAGCTTTATCCATTGGGAAGGTGATCACTGGTCGAAGATACATGAAAATGCATGGAACAAAAAACAAGATGACAACAGTGATGTGGGAACTACAGGTAGAAAGAGCTTTGCGTCTCCCTGCAGAACTGTAACTTTTCAGGGAATGCAGGATGATAATATAAGAGCACATCAACATAACAAAGCTAATTACAGAGATTAGCCCTCCATTTGCAGCAATTAGCAAATCAACAATGAAGGTATCTGTGCAGGCAAGTTGAATAACAGGGACAATGTCACATAAGAAGTGATCTATGACATTAGGTCCACAGAATGGGAGCCACAGTGTGATGAGAATTTGTCCTGTTGAATGTAGGAAGCCCACTGTTCAAGCCAACACTACCAGGAGACAACATAATTGGTGATTCTTTATAGTAGTGTACTGCAAGGGCTTGCAGATAGCCACATATCTGTCAAAGGCCATCACTATGTGGAGGGCAATCTCAGAGGCACCCAAAACATGTTCAATAAATACTTGTGTCATACACCCATTGAAAGAAATTATTTTCTTCTCACACAGTAAATCTGCAAGCATTTTTGGGACAATTGAAGATGAATAGCAGGCATCAATTAAGGATAAAAAAGAAAGGAAGAAATGCATTGGAGAATTGAGAGTCTGGCTAGAGGTTATGGTGATTACAATGAGAATACTGACCAACACAGTGATGATATATGTCATTAAAAATATAACAAATAAGACTTTCTGAACTTCAGGATTCTTTACAAGACCTAATAAGATGAATTCAGTCACATTGTTCCTGTTTTCCATGTCACATTTTTAACCAGTGCAGAGCTCAGAGATAAATGTCAGCTGGTTCTGAGTGTAGATAGCTCCTAATGAACCCAAGTTTTCTACTTTTATCAGTCCACTTTTTCCACACTATACCTGTATGCAGAAAACAAGATCATATAGCTCACGGGTGGCAGATCCAAGTTTTCTGATGTCAAATTCAGTCAATCCCAACAAGTAGAATACTACATTATCCACTAAGCCTGGTCAGAACCCATTGGAACATCGAATTCTTTCTTCTTCACCACACCCAATTTCAACTGCCACCACTGATTATTCATTTCTGGAGACATTTGGAGTCTGCCCTCCCACATCATTTAATCTCTCCAGAAAATACTGCATAGGAAAAGAGAAATAAATAAGAAATATGGCAAAGTGTTGCCAAGGTGAACAAGAACATGAATAGTTTTCAAGGGACTATTTATAGTTATGTTCTAGGAGACTTAAAATTGAAAATGGTAGATACCTATATGATAGATAAGAGAAGGGTGAGAGGGGAACAAGGAGGAAAACAGACACAGACAGAGAAACACAGAATATAGAGACAAAGAGATAAAGAGGCAGAGAGAAGGTACATAAGTATAGATGTTATTTAGATGGAAAATGACAGATGATGGATCACTACAGAGATAGGTAGATAGATAGATAGATAGATAGATAGATAGATAGATAGATAGATAGATAGATAGATAGATAGATAGATAGGAGGGAAAGAAGGAAAGAAGGAAGGAAGGAGGGAAGAGAGAAGTAAAGAGAGCACAAGGTGAGTTGAATATGAAGGGATGATATCTAAAAAATAAAATTAAAGGGTGAGAGAGGAATATACTGGGAGAAGGAGAAAGGGAGAGATAGAATGAGGTAAATTACGTCACACAAATGAGGAAAGAAAAAGATTTCACAAAGGAGGGAAAAAAGTGGAGGGCAGAGGGAATGAATAAATTCTACTCTCGTTATATTAGGCTTAATGACGGAATAACATACACACTCAACTGGTTATCTTATCCTACAGGAAAGAAAGGAGGAAGGTGGTAAGGGAGTATGATAGAAGGGAGGGCAGATTGAGGGAGGTGCCAGGCAGAAGCAAACACTTTTGAAAAGGGACAGAGTCAGAGGAGAAAATGCAATAAGAGAATGAGCAGGATAGAATGGAGAAAATACAGCTAGTCTTTCATAATATGACTATTATTGAAGTATTTTTCATAACTACACATGTATATCACATGTTGAATTACTTGCCTTCTCAGTTAGGGTGGGTGGGAAGGGAAGAAGAAAGAGATTTGGAACTAAAAGTTTTAAAAACAAATCTTAAAATTTGTATTTACTTGCAACTTGGAGATAAGATATACAGACAATTGGGTATAGAAATCTGTATTGCCTTACAAGAAAGTAAGAGGTAAAGAGGTAAGAGGGGGTGGTAGTAGAAGGGAGGGCAGATTGGGGGAAGGGGTAATCAGAATACATGGCTTTTTAGGGTGGGGTGGAGGGGACCTATGGATAGAAAATGTGGAACTAAAAATGTTGTGGAAATGAATGTTGAAAACTAAAAAGAAATAAATTAACAAAAAATGAAACAGTAAAATGTTCATAGAAAAATGAAGAGATGTAATAAATGTTTCAAAATAAAATTGAGCTCCATTTTCTCTTTCCGCCATCATCCACCCATCCATTTTAAAGGCAAACAATACATCAATTATTGATATGAAGAAATCTAAAATATATTTCCATTTTGGACATGTGAAAAAGCAATAAAAAGCAAAAACCATGGAAAAATAAAGGGATAGATAAAGATGCATCCATAGATGTACATGTATATTGAGATATATATGGAGATATAAATTAATCGGATAAAATCATCATTTATGTATACCAATCCTACCCAGAAGATGTGTAGGGGAAGTATATGAGTAACAATTCACAAGAGTTAAGTAAATTGCTCCAGAAATGTTAGGCAGTAAATATAGAGAGAAAGGGTTCAAGTACACATTATCTGAATAGAAACAAAAATTTCTTTGCCTTCTATTCTGTTACCTTTTCAGGGGAGAGCAACATTTTTATTTCTTGTGGAACAAATATATTGCATCTTGGTCTTTAAAATGTTTTATTGCATTTGAATTTGCTTTTATAAGACAACTCCTAGTTCAGGCTTTGTGCAGCAATTTTATGCCTCTGTATAGATGATATTGTGTGTTAGGCATTTATGTAGACAGAAGACTCTTACAAATTTCTTAAAATCCACTCATCAATGTAAATATGCAAGAAATTTCTGGTAGCTTGATATCTAATGGGGAGATACAGTAGAGTGGAGCTAGTTGAAAGGAAATGCATTCATCAAATTTACTGCAGTGGAAATAAGAGATGGTGCAGGTACAAGGGCTACATTTGAGGCCAGCTCTAACAGTCTTGTGGAAAGAGGGTTGTTAAGTTTTCAATGAGAAAATGGCTCTTCAGGAATGGTTTGATCTGCGGTTTTGTTCCTTGTTTAGACTTAAGAAAGTGTTAATAATGAAGATTAAATTTAAAAGTGTATGCATTCTTTTTTTTTCTTCCCGTAGCTCAGTTCCAAATATGCCATCATACCACTGTGGTGCTTTATAACTTTGGCCGAGCTCTGGAGGAATGTCATAGAAGACTTAGGGACTGATGTCTTTTTCCAGACTGGAGACCCATGATGCCAAGCCAATCATCAGAATCATCATCATTACCATCCTCATCACTCCTTTCCTAGTCCTTCCTTATCTTCCCTTCTCATTTGAGATTTCCTTCCAATTCCTTTCTACTTCTTCTAAATAGCAAAATATTTACATATTATCTCACCCATGAGAACATGGGTACCTTGAGTTTAAAAATTGTCTTTTTACTTGCTTTTTTTTTTTTTTTTTTCAGCTTTAACTCGGTAGATTATCTAAGATTCTTCTTGGAAGTTTTCTAACACTGTTTAGAAGGGCAGCCTATTGGCATCCAGTGTAAGACGCAGAGGGCCCAAATTTTCCTTAGTCTCAATGAAAATCAGCACAGCTCTGTAGCTTTCTTTCCTTTAATGTAAAACATGTTCAGGCAGAGAAGGCTTCCTCGTAAATGGAACCAGCTTCACGGAAATCTACACCCTCTTGTAGTTTTCCGATTTTCTTTGACTTCCTGAATACTGGTAATTCTTTTTCATTGTTTCAAGCTTAGTAACGTTCCAGTGGTCCTTTTTCTTCATTCCAAGTGGGGTTTCTCTTTCAGTAAAGATTTTAACAAAGTAAATCCTATCTGCCAATGAAGGAAAAAGCTGTCTTCACTAGATCTCCAAATTCAAGAACCTCTACAGTCTCTAGCTATATCAATGCACTAAATCCAACGAAACACAAGTCCTGAGGTAATACAATTTTTTCCACTCAAAATTATGCATTCCGAATAAAGTTTTCCTTTGTAGCAGTTGGTGATAGTCAATGATACACTAGCATAAATTGAAAAAAAAAAGACTCCTGGAACATAAGTCCTTAATAATTACTTATTGACTGTGACAGAATCTGTGCTTGTTAAATAATTTTATCCGCATAAGACAGATCCAAAAATAAGACTCACAGATGGAGGAAAATTGGACAGAGTCAGGCTTTGAATCCAAATCCTACTGACTCAGTTTCCATTTCCCTATCACAACATCACGCAACCTCTAAGGTGAGACTAAAGGGATGATGCTGTATGCTGTGGGGCGAGGTGGAATAGAAACAATTATTTTTTTTTTCAGTTTTAGAAGGGATGTCAAGTGGAAGAGAAATAATATGAACTAAATCTCTTCCATTTATTTCTCCAGGAGACTGCTCTGGGAGTGATAGGTGGAAATCATAATTAGACAATGCAGGTTTTATGACAGGGAAAAATAGCAGCAACAATTTCTCGTCATCACAGTTTTCTAATAAAGAAATGGAATGATTCAAGGGTGAGTGCTTTTATATTCCCTTAGTCTTTGAAGTAGAAGCTTTCCCATCATTCTCATCACCATGCTAAGGTAGGGAGACAAATTAAACCATAACTTAGCAACCATTTATTAGGTATCAACTACATTTCAGGGACCACACTTTTGTCTAGGGATGGAAGGTTAAACTTAGACTGTCAGTGAGAATGATCTTGAAATCCCAGTACAGCAATCAGCCTTTTAGTTTTTAAGAATGTATTAAGCACTTCATTTATTCCAGGGAGTCTTCTCTAAGTACAGCTAGAAGGAGAAAAAAAAAGACAGTTCTTATCTTTGAGGGCCTTATGTATTATTGAGATACGCTAACACGTAAAAAGGGAGATAAAAGTGGAGGGGAGTTACCTGGGCATAATGCATTTTCACAGGGGCAAATAATAAGAAATAAAGTACATCATATTGATTGAAAAAATGGCTAGAGAAATTATGATGTAAGAATAGAATATGCAAAAGGTTAGTACTATGCTCTAAACATTAGAAATGTGAAATCATCAGAAAATCATGGGAATATTTATGGATGAAGCACAGTTAATGAGAAAAACAGTATTTACTGTCACTTTGAAACAGAAATCTAATATGAAAAACAAAATGAAAAACGTGAAAAATATATCATTGCACTCCCAGAGAGAATTTGAGGAAATGTACTTCTCTCCCTTTTCTGCTGAGACCTAACTGGAGAAAGGTCGGGGTAGAAGAGTATATTGATAATGCATTTTTGTTTATTGTTAATATAATTTTGCTTCTTAATGGGAAGATTGTCCCTACTCATTAATGGGTCTGGGAAGATCTGTAGGAAGGCCGACATTTTTTTTTTTTTACTAAGGCATTGGTTTTCAAAGGTTGTGATGCTCTGTGGCTCTGAAAAATGTATAAATACTCTGAGATGAGGTTTTATTTTGGGGTTTAGTTTTTGGAAGAAGGTTTGTGTGCCAGATGAGACTCTGGGAAGCCACTAAGCAGCCCTCTGGTTTTGAAAACCCTGATTTTGGTGCTTCTCTCTCTGGTAACTGTCTCTGTATGAACAAACAGTTGCATCTACGTGTTGGTCTGTGATCTATGTCTTCCTTATGGTCAGACAGTTGGAAGCCTGTAGATCTTTATTTCTCTGTATTTTCTGTGAAGTTCAAGGTGCTGACTTTTTCCCTATAACTAAGTGAATGATATATGTGCTTGATTAAAGTTATTGTTAATCCCTCAAAAGTGGCCTTTCCTTTTGGAAAAGCAGATCAAAAAATCTGTAACAGCTTTTACTAAGAGAAATAACACTGCACTTACATCATCAAAATATCAGTTTGATTTTTCTTTTATCAATGACTGTGTGAGGGATCATATGGGTTGTTAGGTTATATACTATATCTGCCTAAATTCCCTTGTTTCTAAAAGGAGGATAAGAACACTTACCTCTGAGGGATGTTTTAAGGACAAAATGAAATAATATTTGTAAAGTGCTTTGAGAAATTGTATCTATAGCATTTTGCAAACCTTATGAAATGAAAACATTGACTATCATTGTTGTTAATAGATGGAAGACTATGAGTATGAGATACTCTATATACCTTCAGGTTCAGTTCATATTTGGGTTTCTTATGTCTTTGACATTTAAGTTATTCAATCACTCTTTTTGGAGGGGGAAGTAAAGGCAATTTTGGTTAAGTGACTTGCCCAAGGTCACGTAGATAGTAAGTGCCAAGTGTCTCTGGCCAGATTTGAACTCACGTCCTCCTGGCTCCACGGCTGGTGCTCTATTCACAGTGCCAACTATCTGCCCCTAACATGTCAACTCTAACCTTTCTCTGAGATTTATAGGAAAAAAAAATGGCATGGGAAAATTCAGAGAGGAAATTTATGAAAGGATTATGACCTTTGTTAGTAAAAGTAATATGTGCACTAAATAAAGTATTATTTTATCAATACATGTATATTCTTCTGCTGCATTTGAATGATTTTCAATTAGCAGTCCATAACAAAGGTATTTATATGAACCAGTTTCTTCATGAAATTTTTAACCTCTGTATTCCTAAATATATAGATCCAGAGGTTTAACATAGGAGTAATCATAGTAAAACATACAGCCACAGCTTTATCTATAGGAAAGATGGTTACTGGCCTCACATACAAGAATATACAGGGAGCAGAAAACAAAACTACCACTGTGAAATGAGAGCTGCAGGTGGAAAGAGCCTTCTGCCTTCCTTCTGAGCTACCACCCTTCAGGGAACAGAGGATAACTACATAGGAGACAGTTAGTATGAGAAAGATTGACAAGCACATCACTCCACTGTTAGCAATGACTGAAAGGCCAAGTACCTGAGTATCCATGCAGGCCAGTTTCAGCAATGGGAACAAATCATCCATGAAGTGATCAATAGTATTAGGGCCACAAAAGGGAACATGGGCCATGAAGAACATTTGTATAATGGCGTGTATGGAGTCTCCCACAGAGGCTGAAGCCAGCAGCAGGTGGCATACATGAGGATTCATGATTATCATGTAGTGTAAGGGTTTAGAGATGGCCACAAAGTGATCATCAGCCATGACTGTAACGAGGATGATGCCTACACCACCAACAAGTGTTCTGCAAAGTGCTGGGTCAGACAATATTTCAGGGAGATGGTTGTCTTTTCAAACAGTAAATCCACAATCATCTTAGGAGCAATCATGGAAGAGTAGGTAGCATCCATGATGGATAGGAAGGTTAGAAAAAAGTACATAGATGGTCTCAAAATATGGCTGACAGTCATGGTTAAAACAATGTGTAGATTTTCTGTGACAGCGACAACATATTTGATTTAAAAAATGACAAAAAAATTTTCGAAGTTCTCAACTTTGTTTAAGGCTTAGCAAAATGAATTCAGTTACATTGTTTGTATTTTCCATTTGATTATTCTTCTATCAATTTCTGGATTATTCTCATCTGCTTTTGTTTTCTCTTTTATTTCTCTTTCTTCTTTGTCTCGATTCCTAGAGTCCTGTGTTTGAGGTAAGGATTACCAGAATTCAGATTTTTCTCCAGACACTTAGTTTTCTCAGCCTGGATAATCATTTAACTTCTTTCACCCTCAGTTTCCTCATTCGTAAAAGGAGGATAGTTCAATCCTGTTCCTCACAGAGTTGTGAGGAAAAAATGACATATTGCATATGAAGTGGTTTTTGAACATTTTAAAGTACAATATATCTGCCAGTTATTATTATTACTCTTAATAAAACTCTAGTTGATTGAATCCAAATTTCAGACAGTGTTCAGTACTCTGCATGAGACTGGAATTTTTTCTGGGAAATATTTTGTACTGCACACATCTTCGTGGTTAAGGAATAGAGTTTATTTCCTTTGACGTCAGCAAGCCTCTGATTTGGAAGCCCAACGGAGTGAAATATGTGTAATCTGCATTTCTGTTGAAAACTACAATGCAACAGGTAAATATATCATTTAGGTAAAATTTTAAATTATTTCATGCTAAAAGCATATAATTTAAATTTTCGTGAACTTGTGGATATCATTAAGTGTTATTCCTAAAGGAGTATTGGAGGGAAAGTAACAAGATTAAACAAAATCAATGAGAAGCAGCAAGTAGTACACACACATATATATGTATTCATGCATGTATGCATGTATGTATGTATGTATGTATGTATGTATGTATGTGTGTATTCTATTATAAACTTCTAGTATTGTGAGATTTAAAACTTTCATAGTATATATTTGGTCAATCCCTTTCCACTGTAGTGAAATTTATTAGGTGTAGCTAAAATTTTTCCTCATTGTAACATTTTCCTCACTCTCCTTCCCTGCTCTTCTATTCAATGTCAGGTGTAGAATATTAATCATTGCTCTTCAGAAAATTGCCACATTTCCTTACTACAACTAAGAAAGAATTGCGAAATGAATGGGGTACGGGGAAGAGGGGAAAGGAATAGATTTCAGGGTTTAATTTAATCTATCTGATTCTTTCTCATAATGTATGAACTAGAACAAACAGTTATTTTCTTTTTTATTTTCATTTTCTTTATGCTTTTCAACATTCATTTCCACAAGATTTGGAGTTCCAAAGTTTCTCCTCATCTCTCCCCTCCTGGCACCCCAATTCATCATGAATTCTGATTGCCTCATTCCCCAGTCTGTTCTCCCTTCTATCACACCCCTCCCTCCCTTCCCTTATCTCCATCTTCTCTCTTTTCTTGTAGGGCAAGATAAATTTCTATACCCCATTGCCTGTATTTCTTATTTCCCATTTGCATGCAAAAACATTTCTCAACATTCCTTCCTAAAACTTTGAGTTTCAACTTCTCTCCCTTCCTCCCTCCCCACCCATCCCCACTGAGAAAACAAGTAATTCAATATAGGATGTATATATCTATATCTATATATCTATCTATCTATCTATCTATCTATCTATCTATCTATCTATCTATCTATCTATCTATCTATGTAGTTATGCAAAAGACTTCCATTATAGTCACGTTTTGATACACTTACTATATTTCCCTCCATCCTATCCTGCTCCTGGTTTGTTCTGTTCTCTGTTTTGACCTTGTCCCTTCCCAAAAGTGTTTACTTCTAATTACACCCTCCTCCCATTTTCCCTCTGTTTTATCATTACTCCCCATTTATCCTCTTCTCCCCTACTTTCCTGCAGGATAAGATAGATTTTCATACCAAATTGAGTGTGAATGTTATTTCCTCCTTAATCCAAATGTAATGAGTGTACCCTTCACTTATTCCCCCTCACCTCCCGGTTTTTCCCCTCCATTGAAAAAGCTATTTCTTACCTATTTTATGAGAGATAATTTGCCGCATTGCATTTCTCCATTTCTTCTCAAAATATTTTCCTATCTCTCACCTCTTAATTTTATTTTTAAGATATCATCCCTTCTTATCCAACTCACCTTGTTCCCTCTGTCTATACATATATATACTCACATACACACACATATATATACACATACATACATACATACACATATGTATGTATGTATGTATATATGTATATATAATATGTATGTATGTGTGTATATAATCCCTGAAACTACCGAAATATTGAGAATAGTTTCAAGAGTTACAAATACGGTCTTTCCATGTAGGGATGTAAAGAGTTCAACTTGGTAAGCCCCCTATGATTTCTCTTTCCTATTTACCTTTTCATGCTTCTCTTGATTTTTGTGTTTGAAAGGCAAATTTTCAATTCAGCTCTGATCTTTTCATCTAGAATGCTTGAACATTTTTTCCCCTGAAATATTATACTCACTTTTTCTGGGTAGGGGATACTTGGCTTTAATCCTAGTTCCTTCAACTGCTGGAATATCATATTCCAAACCTTTCAGTCCCTTAATGTAGAAGCTGCTAGGTCTTGTGTTATTCTGTGTGTATTTCCACAATACTCAAATTGTTTCTTTCTGGTTGCTTGCAATATTTTCTCTTTGATCTCAGGAACTCTGAAATTTGGCTACAATATTCCTAGGAGATTTTCTTTTCAGATCTCTTTCAAGAGGTGATTAGAGGATTCTTTCAATATTTATTTTACCCTCTAGTTGTAGAATATCAGGGCATCTTTTCTTGATAACTTCATGAAAGATTATGTCTAGGTTCTTCTTTTGATCATGACTTTCAGGTAGTCCCAAAATTTTTAGGATCCCTTTAGGGAGGGGAACGGTGGATTCTTTCGATGACTATTTTGCCCTCTGAGTAGTACTTCTGGGAAGTTTTCCTTGATGATTTCCTGGAAGATATTGTCCAGACTCTTTTCTTCATCATGGGTTTCTGGCAGGCCAATGATTCTTAAATTTTCTCTCCTGGATCTATTTTCCAGGTCAGTTGTTTTTCCAATTAAATATTTTACATTTTCTTCTATCTTTTCATTCTTTAGATTTTGTTTGACTGATTCTTGTTGCCTCATTGAGTCATTAGTTTCTACTTGCCCAATTCTAATCTTCATCATATTGTTTTCTTCAGTTAGCTTTTGCATCTCCTTTTCCATCTGACCAATTTTTCCCTTTAAGGAGCTATTTTCTCCATTTAATTTTTGTACTTCTTTTTCCATTCGACCAATTTTCCCAGTTAGGTTTTGGGTTTCCTTTTCCATCTGATCAATTTTCCCAATTAGGCTTTGGGTTTCCTTTTCCGTTTGATTAACTCTTCCTTTTAGGGAATTATTCTCTCCAGTTAATTTTTGAACTTCCCTTTCCATTTGTTCAATTTTCCTTTTCAGAGTGATGTTCTCATCAGTGAATTCTTTTTTTATAATTATAAAATCATTGGCCAGTTTTTCTTTTATATCCTTCTTCAGATGTTCCAGGTAATCTAGTTGTGCTTGCGAGAAATTCAAAATCCCATCTGAGGTTTCAGATGGAAGTACAGTCTCAGCTCTGACCTCTTTGGTGTTTGTGTTTTGGTCCTTATCCCCATAGAAAGATTCTATGGTTTTTTTCACTTTTCGTCTGTTTTTTCCAATTCATGATGTTGGCTGAGTGTTGTAGCTTCTGGTTCTTTCAGTCAGAAGGTACAGAACTTTGTGTTGAGCTGATGTGTGTCTAGGCTAAAAGCAGGCTTTTTTTTGTTGTTGTTGTTTCCCAGATCAACCCTGGAGTTAGCTTGTTAGGTGTGTGGGAGGGATGGTCTGGTCTCAGGAGATCTTCTCAGCTGACCTGAGGCAAAGGCAAGGTCAGGGGATGGTGATCCCAGCTTCCTTATTGTCTTCCCTTTTCCCCTGGAGGGCTGGGGCACGCCTAGAAGCTAATGCGTGTTCCCGCCCCTTCTGGGGCTTGTCTCCTGGCTCTGAGGCTTGCCTGGGTCTCAGTCCGAATTTTCTCTGACCTGGGTCATCTGTCCTTCCAGATGGCCTCCGCCACAGTAGGAAGAATCCCCCTTTGCTATTTTTCTAGCCTCTGGTGTTATGAGACTATTTGCCCCCTTCTGCTGTTCCCTCTGATCCAGGATTTATCTGGGTAAGAATTTTATGGTTCTTTCACGGTCATCAGGGGGGAGGAGAGAGCATTTACTGATCACTCTGCCATCCTAGCTCCCGGAAGTTCAAGTAGGTGACTTACTGAAGTTTAGTCTTCAGGCTGAAGGTTTCAAGGGCTGCTGCGCTGATATGTGGTGCTCAGCGGCTCTCACCAGCTCGGTTTGGCTTTTCTCCTGCTCCGCTGGTTTCGCCCACCACTCTCGGGCTTCTCAGGTCCCTTCTGCCCTGCTGCACTGACCACGCTGTGCTGTGCGCTGGGGGCTTACCCCCGCAGAACAGATCCTTCCCGTGGACCTTCCAGTCCAACCTGGGCTCCAAATCTGTCAAAGTCTGTCACCCACTGGATTCTACACCTCCAAAGTCTGGTCAGATTTTCCTTTCAGAGATATCCAGAGGAGTTTGTCCAGGAGCTTAGGTGAGTTGTTGCTTTCACTCCGCCATCTTGGCTCCGCCCCCCCCCAAAATTTTTAAATTGTCTGTCCTGGATCTATTTTACAGGTCAGTTGTTTTTCCAATGAGATATTTCACATTGTCTGATTTTTTAATTCTTTTGGTTTCGTTGTATAATTTCTTGGTTTCTCAAAAAGTCATTAGCTTGCATCTGCTCCATTCTAATTTTTAAAGAACTATTTTCTTCAGTGGGCATTCGAACCTCCTTTTCCATTTGGCTAGTTCTGCTTTGTAAAACATTTTTATCCTCATTGGCCTTTTGGACCTCTTTTGCCATTTGACTTAGTCTATTTTTAAAGGTGTTATTTTCTTCAGCATTTTTGGGGGGTCTCCTTTAGCAAACTGTTGACATGCTTGTCATGATTTTCTTGCATGGCTATTGTTTTTCTTCCCAATTTTTCTCCACTTCTCTTACTTGATTTTCAAAATTCTTTTTGGGGTCTTCCATGGCCTGAGGTCATTGCATTTTTTGGAGGTTTTGGATGCAGAAGACTTGACTTTCATGTCTTCCATTGATGGTATACATTGTTCTTCCTCAACCGATTAGATGAAGAAAATACCTGTTCATCAAGAAAGTAACTTTCTATAGTCTTATATTTTCTCCTTTTTTGGACACTTTCCCAGCCTGTTACTTGACTTTTGAGTTCTTTGACAAGTGGAGGGTATACTCTAGGGACATGTAAATTATCAGTTCCTCCTAGGTGGCACAATGAAGGCAGAGGAATTTACTCCTCTACTGGCCTGTGCTCTTGTCTGAAAACAACCACAAGCTTTTCTGCCCAGGATCTGTGAGTACAATTCCCTCTACAGAGTCTTCACCAGCTCCACCACACCAGCACTATACCTCAACCCAGGGCTGCCTTTCAGGGCAGAGATCCAGATCAGCTCCATGATTCCCCCATGGTCTTTGGACCGAGGGCTCCAAAAATGGAAGCTGCTGTGGCAGTGGCTGCTGTCTCCCTGGGATCGAGGATGAGAACGGACCCTACTCTCTTCTCACTCAGGTGAAAGGGCTTTTGCATTAACTTTGAAAGCTGTCTTGGCGCTTGTGGGTTAAGAAATCTGGAAAACACAGCTGCTTCCCATGATCCATGCCCTAAAGCCTGCTCCAGTCCTGTCGCTGCCACTCTGCAGGAACAGGGCTGTGCTGTGCTCCATGGATTGCGCTCTGTTCTGAGCCCAGTGTGATAGACATTTCCTGCTGGCCTTCCGGGCTGTATTGGACTGAAACTATTTTTCATTCTGTCTTTTTGTGGCTTCTGCTTCTTTAGAATTTGTTTAGAGTCATTTTTTACAGTTATTTTATGGGATATGGGAGTAGAGCTAGAGCAGGTCCCTCCCACTCTGCCATCTTGGCTCTGCCCCAAACAGTTTTTTTTCCCCAAACCTATACTACTCATCCCTGATGTTTGCCAATCCTTTGTCACCATAATAGGTATGAATGAGGAAAGTAGTCAAGGAACAGTGAATGGGGGGAAAACAGCAAACAAACGAACAAAAAAACAAAACAAAACCTCAAGGCGATAAAAAAAAAAACCTCCTCATTGAAATAGAGTGTACAATAGCAATTGATTTTCAGTCTAAATCTTTCTTTGTATCTCTAGTCTTGGCACAGTGTCTGACACATAATAAGAGCTTAATAAATACTAATTGGTTGTTGATTGATATGCAATGGCAATGCTACTTCCCCAAATTGTGTCCAGCACATGCAGGCATTTATTGCTGTCTTCTTTCTTCAAACTTTTTTTCCTTCTTCCTCCTCTGCCTCCTTTTTCTATTTCTCTTTCCTTCCTGATTTTCCTTCTTCCTTCCCTCCTTTCTTACTTTGTTCTTTCTTTCCACCCTTTCTCCCTCACTTTTCTTCTTCTTCTTCTTTTTCTTCTTTATTTACCTCACTGTATTTGAATTTCACTATCATCTCTTCTCAATTTTCCCTCTGTAGTAATCTGGTTTATCTACCCTTAATGCTGGAATTACTTATCCTCTTCTCCTGTTTCCTCTCAGACTTTGATAAACTGCTGCTCTAATTATTTCATCCATCTTCCTTCTCAGCTTCTTAAAATAATTTTAATTAACATTATTTTAAAACAGTGAAGGGAGTTATTGCAACCTTAATAGATTTTTCCTCAGATTGCATCAGGTTTCTAGCTGTTGAAAGACAATAATTTTATTCTTCTAGAATTGAATTTAGTTAATTCACTATGGAGCTTACAGGAAATAATTTCCTCTATTTGATGAAAATAATTTCTAGTAATGTTCCTAAAGAATGCTAATATTTGCAAAATATTATACCCATGTTTTCTAATTTGATCTGTATGATAACTCTGATAAATACTTGTTATTAATATCCCCATTATTTCTAGATGAAGAAACTGAGGATGCAAGCATCTAAAAAGAATGATTAGGTTCACATAGATGGTGAGTGGCTAAGTCAGATTTAAACTCAAATCTTCCTAAGTCCAGGTCCAATTCTCTATAAGCTATACCACCTAGGTACCTCAAACTACTTGCCATCATTATTTCTCTCTCTCTCTCTCTCTCTCTCTCTCTCTCTCTCTCTCTCTCTCTCTCTCTCTCTCTCTCTCTCTCTCTCTCTCTTCAATGCTAACCTTTCATACTTAACAAAAGGAATCTATTTTCACCTTTCCATCTCCTCTACTCTAAATCTCTAATCTTCCAAATATTATTTTCCATTATTTTCTCCTTTATTTCAGTTACTCAAGAATAGGAGAATCATATGGTCAATAAGGCCAAAATCTTTACTTGTTTTCTTAATTTTAAGCCCTCCTATCTTGTTCAGATTTTGATCTTAAAGTCAACATGTTTTCCTACAGTTTTCAAACTCTTCATACCGGTTCCTTCCTTGTTTCCTCTAGTGACATCCAAATATATCTTATATTTGAAGAAAAAAAAATTCATCTGACGCCATTCTCTCAATTTGTGACCCTATTGTGTTTTCTCCCTTTATCAGCCAAACTGCTACTAAAATTCATCTGTATTTTTTGCTTCACTTCCTCTCCTCTCACTCACTTCAAAATCCTTTGCAATCTGTATTCTGACTTTCTCACTCAGTTGAATCTTTCCTTCCAAAGTTACAAAATATTTTAATTATAATTTTACTTACAGTGTTTTTCTCTATCCATGGCCATCAATTCTATTGCACTTGTTACTGTTGACGTATATCACCTCCAGAATAGCTTATACTTTTCCACTTTAATTTTGATGATTTGGCTTTCTTGATGATACTCCAAGGACTAACCAATTTCCTTTGCAGGATCATAATAAATATATCAACCTGTAATATGTTGACCACTCTTCAATATACATGTGTGTGTTCATATGTGTGAGAGAGAAAGGGAGAGAGACAGATAAAGGGAGAGTCAGCATGAGAGACAGAGAGACACAGATAGTGTAAAATGCAGTTTTGTATTCTTGTATTTACTGCTATTTCCTTAAATTATCTCCTATTTCTAAGAATAATTTTTAAAATAGGCAATTCCTTGCAAAATTAGCATGTCCAAAACAGATTATACTAACACATAATCTTTCCTTTACAGACTTCCTTGAATAAAGTTTGATAGAAAGACGGTGAGGCAAATCTTCAAGCAAGATAACATTTATTAGCAGGGGCATGCTTCCTGTCAATAAGTGGTTCAATGCCTTATCTCCATTTATGCCAAACACCCTAAGCAAAAACTTCCTTTGATACATTTTGGGTAATACAGAATACATAAAAGGGCAGGGAATTGTTATGGGATTGAGAGAAACGTGATTGGTTACAGAGCGAGGGCACAAGGTACAATATGACTGATTTGAAATTTGGTAATGGAGTCTAGCAATGATCCTCTTTCTTCTCTCATGAGACTCAAAAGGTTCTTTGTTTGAGTCCCTGTTTAAAATGGTGGCCCAGACTTTTGGAGAGCAAGCCAGGTATCATTGAAGTATAACTTGGTGGAGTAAAGATATCAGAGCTGACTCCTGAAATGTTGGCAAATATTCCCTAAGATTAACAAGATCACTTGAGGCAAGAACAGATCAATGATTAGGAGGAAAGTTGAATTTCTACAACAAACCCCTTTCAGGTCAGTTGAATTCTGAACTAAGTTCAGATACAAAGAACTATGACTTAAGTGATTACAGGACAAAAGTAGCTATAGGACAAAATCAGTTAACCATAAATAGGATCAATAAATAAATGCTACAGGATCAGTTTTAATCTTCTCAACCCATGTAGTTTTTCTTAGCTTTCTAGACTATCTTTTGGGAATATCGATATCCCTCTAGTCCCCCAGTTTCTCAGTCTCAGAGTAATTCTTCAATAATAACCCATTTTCATTTTCCCATCTGATCAGTTGTAATATCTTATTAGTTATATCTCCATGTCATATTTTAAATCTATCTTTTTGTCACCATTTAATTGCTGCCATCCTAATATACCTTTCAGCTTTTAGAATCTCTTGATTTTTAGTATTGACATGGATTCCTAATGGATCCCCCATCTCTGTTTTCTCCTTTCTACAAGCTATCCTCCTTCATAAAATTATCTAATTGACATTCCCAAAACACAATTCCTAGTGTCATTCCACATCGTTCCCAAACTAAAAGACCTAATAGTTTCCTCTTCATGTTGATACACACTCATAATTCAAAGTCATGTCTTTGGCTCTTAAAGTCTTTAAAAATCTGTCTCCAATCTGACTTTCCAGGATGATTAGATATTACTTCCTATCATAGACTCTATAATACATACAGACTGGACAGTTTACTCTTCCGCATTCAAGATACTCCATTTCTAACTGCTGTGCATTTGCATCGGATGATCTTCATGCTTAAAATGAATTCCTTCTTAATTTCCTCTCTTACAAACTTTAATTTCCTCTAAGTGAGAAACCTATCCTAATTCGCATAGTTGTTATTTTTCCAGTTCCCTGGGAATCACTTGATATATACTTTAATTTATGGATGTATTCTCATATCCTTGACTTTCTTACTTATCTCTTTCAATTACTATCTGTTGTAAGCACAAACAGATAAATGAATTCCTGGATAGATAAATGAATAAATAAATAAATAATGCATTTACTGACCACATTTTCACCCTGACCCCCCCCACTGCACATTATATTATGAAATTCTTTAAGGCTGAAACCCATTATATAAATGCCTTTGTAGAGCCGTTGTCTGGTATAGTGCCTCTCATTTAAAAATTCAATAAATTATTGAAGGATAAATTAATGAATGAATCTTTCTTAGCAGATTATTATAGAGGATGGATTGTTGGACATTTAGGAATTCCCAAATTATCATCTCAGCTCTAATGCTTAGTAACTCTGTGACCTTGAACGAATGTCTTGACTTCTATGTTTTTCAAGAAACTTTCTAGGATTTTTCTATGAAATTATAGATATAGTATGATCTCTGGCTACCAAACGCAAAGGGCATAACCAAAAGCTGCTGTCTTGATGAAACTACTGCTCAATGTTGAAAATGCATATTTATCACACTAAATAATCAACAGTTGTACTATTAGTTGTGAAAGCTACTTGCTGTATTACCTTGGGCAAGTCACTTGACTTCTCGTTAAAAAAAAAAAAAAAACCTTCCATATGCAAGCAAATATAAAATAGATGGAGATTATGCCAAGTAATATTAAAAAGGATTGAACAGTAACAACTGGGTAAATTAGAAATTGCCTTATGTAGGAGATGCCATTTGATTTGTGCTTTGAACAAAGTTAGAAATTCTAAGAGGGAAAGAACTCATAGTTTTCAAAATCCCAGGATTTGAGGGTATAAAGGGACCTAAGCATCCTGCTAGTCAAAATCGTCCCTTAAAGATTCTTCCCAATGACGTACTTGACAAATGATGGTGGAGCTCCTAAATAAAGACCTCTGGAATGGGGAATCCCCAAACAGTCTAGACACTTGATTTTACTTTTGTTTTTTTTTTTTTTTAATCCTCAATGTTCTTTCTTTCTTTCTTTCTTTCTTTCTTTCTTTCTTTCTTTCTTTCTTTCTTTCTTTCTTTCTTTCTGTCTGTCTGTCTGTCTTTCTTTCTTTCTTTCTTTCTTTCTTTCTTTCTTTCTTTCTTTCTGTCTTTCTTTCTTTCTTTAACTTTTAACATTCATTTTAACAAAATTTTGGGTTCCAAATTTTCTCCCCTTTTGTCCCCTCCCCCCACCCCAAAACACCGAGCATTCTAATTGCTCCTATCAACAATCTGCCCTCTCTTCTGCAATCCCTCTCTGCCTTTGTCTCCATCTTCTCTTTTGTCTTATACGGCCAAATAACTTTCTATACCCCTTTACCTGTACTTCTTATTTCCTAGTGGCAAGAACAATACTCGACAGTTGTTCCTAAAACTTTGAGTTCCAACTTCTTTTCATCCCTCCCTCCGCACCCCTTCCCTTTGGAAGGCAAGCAATTCAATATAGGCCAAATCTGTGTAGTTTTGCAAATGACTTCCATAATGGTCGTGTTGCATAAGACTAACTATATTTCCCTCCATCCTATCCTGCCCCCCATTACTTTTATTCTCTCTTTTGATCCTGTCCCTCCCCATGAGTGTTGACCTCATATTGCTCCCTCCTCCCCATGCCCTCCCTTCCATCATCTCCCCCACCCTGCTTATCCCCTTATCCCCCACTTTCCTGTATTGTAAGATAGGTTTTCATACCAAAATGAGTGTGCATTTTATTCCTTCCTTTAGTGGAATGTGATGAGAGTAAACTTCATGTTTTTCTCTCACCTCCCCTCTTTATCCCTCCACTAATAAGTCTTTTGCTTGTCTCTTTTATGAGATATAATTTGCTCCATTCCATTTCTCCCTTTCTCCTCCCAATATGTTTCTCTCTCACTGCTTGATTTCATTTTTTAAAGATATGATCCCATCCTCTTCAATTCACTCTGTGCACTCTGTCTCTATGCGTGTGTGTGTAATCCCACCCAGTACCCAGATACTGACTAGTTTCAAGAGTTACAAACATTGTCTTTCCATGTAGGAATGTAAACAGTTCAACTTTTTTAAGTCCCTTATGACTTCTCTTTGCTGTTTACCTTTTCATGCTTCTCTTCATTCTTGTGTTTGAAAGGAAAATTTTCTTTTCAGCTCTGGTCTTTTCATCAAGAATGCTTGAAAGTCCTCTATTTCATTGAAAGACCAGTTTTTCCCCTGAAGTATTATACTCAGTTTTTCTGGGTAAGTGATTCTTGGTTTTAGTCCTAGTTCCTTTGACTTCTGGAATATCCTATTTCATGCCCTTCGATCCCTTAATGTAGAAGCTGCTAGGTCTTGTGTTATCCTGATTGTATTTCCACAATACTTGAATTGTTTCTTTCTAGCTGTTCGCAGTATTTTCTCCTTGACCTGGGAAATCTGGAATTTGGCCACAATGTTCCTAGGAGTTTCTCTTTTTGGATCTCTTTCAGGCGGTGTTCTGTGGATTCCTTGAATACTTATTTTGCCCTCTGGTTCTAGAATCTCAGGGCAGTTTTCCTTGATAATTTCATGAAAGATGATGTCTAGGCTCTTCTTTTGATCATGGCTTTCAGGTAGTCCCATAATTTTTAAATTGTCTCTCCTGGATCTATTTTCAAGGTCAGTTGTTTTTCCAATGAGATATTTCACATTATCTTCCATTTTTCCATTCCTCTGGCTTTGTTCTGTGATTTCTTGCTTTCTCATAAAGTCCTTAGCCTCCATCTGTGCCATTCTAATTTTGAAAGAACTATTTTCTTCAGTGAGCTTTTGAATCTCCTTTTCCATTTGGCTAATTCTGCTTTTGAAAGCATTCTTCTCCTCATTGGCTTGTTGAACCTCTTTTGCCAATTGAGTTAGCCTATTTTTCAGGGTGTTTTTTGGGTCTCCTTTAACAGGGTGTTTTCTTGTTTTTCATGCTTTGCTTGCATGTCTCTCATTGCTCTTCCCAATTTTTCCTCCACCTCTCTAACTTGATTTTCAAAATCCTTTTTGAGCTCTTCCATGGCCTGAGCCCATTGAGTGGGCTGGGATACAGAAGCCTTGATTTCTGTGCCTTTCCCTGATGGTAAGCATTGTTCTTCCTCATCAGAAAGGAAGGGAGGAAATACCTGTTCACCAAGAAAGTAACCTTCTATAATCTTATTTTTTTTTTTTCCTTTTCTGGGCATTTTCCCAGCCAGTGACTTGACTTCTGAGTATTCTCTTCACACACACTTCGCCTCCAGGTCTGCCCAGACAGCGCTTGGAATCTGAGATTCAGATACTGCTTCCCAGCCTCAGGGCTTTGGGCGGGGGCAGGTCTGCTATTCAGTGTGAAATTAAGTTCAGGTGCTCAGGTGTGGGCAGGGCCGCCTCACAGACTCAGTTCCCTCAGGGGGTTTATGTAGAGACCTTCAACAATGGATCCAGGCTCCTGCCTGCTTGGGGAGCCCCTGTCCACTGCCGCCCCCACTGCTGCCTCCCGAGGGGGCCTGAGTTATGGGGGCACCCCACTCCCCTCTCGACCCACCAAAGAGACCCTCTCACCTACCCTTGTCACCTGTGGATGGAGGGACCCGTACGGTCGCTGGAGATTCCATCCCTGAAACCTGCTTGGATCCGCTCCTCTCGGTGCCACGTGGCCAACGCAGGGCTGGGCTGGGCTCCGGGTCCGCAGAGCAAAGGACCTTTTGCAAGAGGTTTTCAGGCTCTCTGGAACAGAAATCTCATCTGCTCCATTGTTCTGTGGCTTCTGCTTCTCCAGAATTTGTTGGTAGTTCTTTTTTACAGATATTTTATGGGCTGTGGGTTAGGAGCCAGTATATGTGTGTCTTTCTACTCCGCCATCTTGGCTCCACCCTCCTCGATTTTGCTTTTGGACAACTCAAATTGAAAGGGAGACTTCTGTTTCCTTTCTGTTTGGTTTATATTTTATTTCCCTTACATCAAGTCAAAATTATACTTTTTGCCACATCTCCCTATTGTTGACCATTGACCCTTAGAGAGTAAACTAAATAATTTTTATCCATGACATCCCCACAAATAACTGATTTAAAATACCATTTATCTCAATATACCTTTCTCTCCAGCCTTAACATCTTTTTCTGTCTCCTAATTCTTAATTTTTGTGGGTTTAAGTCCCTCACACTCTGAATTGCTCTCACATAGATACTTTGTAAACCATGGTGTCCAGACCAAAACCCATTACTTCAAATGAGATTTCACAAAAGCAGAGTACAGTGGAATTGTCCATAACACTAACCATAGAAACCATGGCCCTACTCTCAAGGAAGGCTAAGTTTTCCTTTGTTATTTTGGTTGTTACAAGTTATAGGGAGTTTTCAATCCACTAAAAACAACCAGAGCTCCCTCTGCTTCCATTTTTGTTTCATAAAAAACAAAACAAAACTATTCTGTCCTGTGCTATACACTTTTAAATTTGATTTTCTTATTTTATTTAGCCCAATAGTAGGACTGGCTTTATCATTACTGACAAGCTCTAAAATCTTTGAACATGGGTGGATAACTTGTGACCTATAGGCCACATGTAACCCTCTAGGTCCTCAAGTGTGGCCCTTTGAT
Organism: Notamacropus eugenii; assembly: GCF_028372415.1. Taxonomy (NCBI): domain Eukaryota; kingdom Metazoa; phylum Chordata; class Mammalia; order Diprotodontia; family Macropodidae; genus Notamacropus; species Notamacropus eugenii. The sequence goes on from NC_092877.1 coordinate 1,686,378, forward strand.
TGAATTCAAACTTCACAGAACATTTGGCATGCCTGTCTTGGACAAATCTTTCAATTTATGTGGTCTTTGATTTCCTCATCTGTAAAATGAGAAGGCTAGACAAAGGAACCTTTAAAGTCCCTTCCATTTCTCAATCAATGAGCATATGAAATTATATCTGAAAAAGAAATCTTCGAGCAAGCTTCAAAATTTCAAAATAAAAAATTCACTTACTTCATTTCACTCCCCTTCCCCTGTAACTTTTTGTAAGTCCCCTTATTGTAAATAGTATTATTTTCTAAGCTCTGATTTCCCTTAGAACTTCTTTCATTTAAAACATTAAAATACGGAGAGCAGAAAAATATTCCTCATGGTATTTGGAGTAGCTGTCAACAGCATGATCATCTGTTGCCTCAGGTGCTCAACATTCTTTGCACCTAAGAGCTCTTCTCCATTTCCCCAAATTTATATGCTCAGGATTGAAGTTATTTTCCTTCAAGAAACACAAGCACCATCCCTTTGCATCTCTCTATGACTGCAGATTATCAGAAAGGCTGTATCCATTCTCTGGGGTACGTAGTTCTTTGGTCTAGATAGTTCTGTCTTTTATTCTGCCTTAAGAGTCACAGTCCCAGCTCTACTTCTCCCTGACTATATGACTTTGAACAAACTATATCTCTCTAAGATTCAGTTCCTTATCTGAAATGGGTTTGAATAGGATATTATCTCCCTCTGTTATAGGTTTTATGACAAGCTTACCTTCAGCAAAAATTGATAGGATCACAGAGACGTAGTATAGAAGCCTACCATATAGATGCAGAAGATTTAAATAATCCTTTTTCACAGGGAATTTTAAAAAAGGTAGGAGTATGAAAAATTTTGGGGGTGCTACTCACCAAAGTTTATAGTTAACTATAGTTTAGATTTATAAGGAACCTATTTTCACAATGACATGTAGTTACAATAATGTTCTCTCTGTGGTGAACCTGGAAATGACTAGTGCGTGCAGTAATATCTCTTTTGATAGCAATAACACCAAATAATGTTGCATTATTCATAGGGGGTCCCTCCGAGGCTATATATCTACTGAATACTCAGTTAATCAGCGTTCCAATGAGTCAGGAAGGGAGAGAGCATCACTTAGATAAAGCGAACATTAAAAGTGACAAAAGAAAAAAAAATCACCACACTTGTCTAATACTTTGCTATGCTACAAAAGTTGAAAGGTGAATAAAATATGGTGGAACTCATAGAGAAATATTGGATTCACGTTATCCGTAATGATATTGGGTTGACATCTTGGAGACATTTTAACAACAGAGAAGATTCATTTGGAGATTCATCTTTCATATCTCCTCCAAACTTCCTCCATAGAATCTGATCATTGCTTGCAAAACTATTCACAATCAATTAGTCAAAACCAATGAAGTCCATTAGGATGATAACAAAGTTCCCTTTGATTGTAGCTTTCATAACGCATTGAGTTAGAGCCAGGAAGATCTAAATTCAGATTAATACTTTAGAAACTAAGGGTCTTGTCTCCAGTAAAATATTTTAATTTCTCACAGCCTCAGTTTCCTTATCTATACCATCATTATTTTAAAAGTTTCAAAATTACAAGTCAACCAAAGAGAATTGGAGAGGTAGAATACAGTGAGTACTACTGGCTTGCAGCAAATTCCCCAAAATAGATGCATTAAATAAGTACCATTAAAATCTCTCAACAAAAAGGAAGACTGGACAATAAGGTGGATTAGTGTAAATCAAGAACATCAATGCTGTAATAATATTTTTGAAATATTAAAACAAGCAGACCTCTAGCATTTTGGGAATTCTTCCATAGAAGTTTTCTGGGGCAACATAGCTATTCATCTCATGCACACAGATAGCATGTTTACCAAATTTGGACACAACATAAACAAAGAAAGGCAAGCAAATACATTGAATGACACACAGGAAATGAAGGAAGAAATTAAACAAGCTAAACTATTGTGTCTATCCTGATAAAAACTTAATAGGGAATAAGCCAATGAACAAATATGTGGTGAATATCTGATTCAAACGAGTCACTATGCAAAGCAATAGAAATGCAAAGATGAAAACAAAACAGTCTTTCTCTTCAGAGATCTTATAATTTAAGGTGGAGACTTCATATATAATTTAACCATATATCTACATCCTGATATATCCATATCTACATGTTTTTTATCAACATACATATTCAAAACTGAGGAAATGTAGAGGGTCCTAGAGGGCACTAGTGGGTAACTTTGGGAGGTAAAAAACAAAACAAAACTTTAAGCTGGGAAGACCAGGAAAGGTCTCATGCAGAATGTTGTTTTCAGCTAGGTTTTGAAGGAAGTCAAGGGATTACAAGAGATGAAGAAGGGGAACAAGTGCAATTTAGTCATTTGGGATACTCAGTGCAAAAGGTACAGAAAGAGGATATGATATATTGTGTATGAGGGGCAGTAAGAAAGACATTTTGATTATACTTGTACAGTGTGCAAAGAGGAATAATATATAATCATTATGGAAATGTAGGGTGGGCCTGATTATAAAGACTTCTAAATGTGAGATGAATCAGTCAATCAAAGAAATATTTAAATTACTGCTATGTCTGTGACACTGTGCTAGCAATTGGTGATAGACATGAATGAATAAATGAGTGAATTAATGAATGAATGAATAGATTTATTTAGTGCTTCTTACATGTCAAGCACTATGCATAGTAAACAAAACACTCTCTATTTTTAAATTTTATCGTAGAGAAGAAAATATTGGAAGGTTCACCCGCAAAGCAGGTAGAAATTTGCTCAGATTCTTAAATTGCAGCACTAAAGTGAATTGTAATTCATCTTTAATGTCATTTACATTGAAAAAACCACATTTCTTTCTTCTGCTGATTCATTTGAGAGTGTTAGGGATTTTGATGAGGAGAAATGAAATTTCCTCTGTTTACTGTGGAAGCTGAGGAGAAAAGGAAGTAGTACTTGAATGAGCATTTGCCAGATTGCATTTCTGCATGGCTTACTTTCTTGGACATATGGCTTCTGGGACAGACTTGCAAACATGACTGATGATCATGGTGGTAGGGAAGGAGGGATTAACATATTGCTATTCTTATTGCTATCTCTGCCAATTGATTGACATGATTAGTTGTTGTCCTTTATGGAAGAGGACCAAAATGTCACTATTGTAAAGTCAACTGGCAAAGTTGACTGTGACTAATCAGACTTAAATAAGCTTGGAAAGCCTTACTTCAAGCTCAGCACAAAGAGTCCTTGTGAACATTGAGAGTGAATTCTCTAAATTTGTATATATCATATTTCTTTTGACCTGTACCAAATCTGCCTTGCTTATAGAACACAATACCTTCTCTGATTAGGGCACTCCAATCCTGTTCTGGTGTCTCCCATGTCCAACAATCTATTCCAAAGTTTTTAAGAGAGACCTTGGAAGTGTATATGTATGGCTTTTTTTTCCTGACTGCCATCTAAGCACTTGCCTTGTGTGAGTTCTCCACCAAATAGTCTTTCAGGGAAGCATACGTTTGACATTGTACCAATATGAACACTCCATTAGAGTTGTATTCTCTACAGTAGAGTTTCAATACTTGGCAATTTAGTTCGAGTAAGGACCTTAGTGTATGGTATTCTGTAAATAAGTAAAAAAAAAAAACCCACTGGAAGCAGTGTATAGGAAACAGAAAAGTTTTTTAGACTTGAGGTAGAGAGGAAAACATTGCAGTAATGTAGGGGAGAGTTTGCAATGTCATGAGCAAGGTAGTACTTTTGAGTGGAGAAAAGGGCTGAATGTTATAAGGGATATGGAAAAAAACAAACCAGATACGTTGATACACTTTTTGTGAACATGTGAACTGATTCAATCATTCTGGGAAGCAATTTTGAACTATACACAAAAATGTTACTGAATAATGCATACACTTGCACCCAGAAAGAAAGAGGAAAAAGTTATATGTGTACAAAAATACTTATATAAGATTCCACACTAGTTATTCTGTTGGGAGGAAAAAGAAAAATGAAATTAAGTAGATGCTCATCAATTAAGGAATGGCATAGCAAATTGTGAATACCAAATGAAATAGCATCGTACTTTGCTGTAAGAAATAAGGTAGTAAGGGGATTCATAGAGACATGAAAAAGCTTTTATAAACTGAGGCAAAGTGAAGCCAGATGAACCAGAAGAATACTTTTTACTATAATATGAATGCTATATATTAAACAATTTTGAAAAAAATACATAAGCTGATGAGAAATGAAATGAGCTAAATCAAGAGAATTAATATAATAAAAGCAATATACAAATAACTTTGTAATTCGTGAAAAATAACTCTGGTCAATACAGAGACAGATAGAAGATAGAGAAAAAATAGATGCAGATGATATAGATAGCTGTGAGTAATCTACATAGAAATAAGAGTTAAACTCATGGGAACTAAGGAGGTTATCAAGGCACATTGTAGACAGAAAGGAAAAGACGGCCTGGGAATATACATTGGCAAACTCGGATTCTATTTGATCTTAGAAATAATAGGAAAAAAACTGAAATTTATTGAGTAGAGGAATAACATGGTCAAATCTGATCTTTAGGAAAATTAATTTTATGACCTTACAGGTCAATAATGAGACAATTTCTGTAATGTTAAAAATGTGAAGTCTTTCGTTCATGATCAAGATGCAATTTCGAAATACAGAACATGGGAGCATTAGTTAGACAACACTTCTGCCCCAAATGTTTTTCTGGATTTCAGTGGACCACGAACTCTTTATGAATGAATTATCATTCGGCAGCCACATGAGATAAAGTGATCTTGTGCTTCATTGCACTCATATTTGGAAACAGAAAAGTGATAATGATGCAAACCACCCTGCTGACAAAATATCTGGATACGTGTATTCAATTCAGAAAAGACATTTTGACAGGCATTGGAATATTGCTAAACTCAAAAAGGAAAGTAATTGAGGTGGCAAAAGGTCTCAGGATGTTTTCCTAGGAAGATTGTTTGTGGGAACTGGTGAAATATAGACTGGAGAACAGAAGTTATCAGGAAAACAAAACTGGTACTAGCAAGCATTTGAAAGGAACTTGGAATGAAATAGGATAAAGATTTACTATTTGAATCTACAGGGTAGAAATAGGGAAAATAGGATGGATTCCCAGAGAGACAAATCTGGATTTGGTGCAAACCAGCCAGCAAGCAAACAATAAATGAAACTTTAAAAGAATTCCCTTCACAGAGAGGACAAAAAGAGATAATATTTGTTAATCACTTAGCAGATAGTAGGCATTTAATAAATTCCTGTTTCCTTCATTATTATGATGTAATTTTTTTTTATCTCTATCAAGAATAGCTCCTTTCACACTTTTGAAAGATAGTATGTCTGCAAAAGTGCCCCCTCCTGTTCCTGCTCTCTCAGAAAAAATCTATTTCTTATTTAGTTTTGCTAAATTCCTTCACTACTATGACCACCTCTTCCACCACTATAGTTACCATTTGCCTGTAGAAGTGACTACAGAGTTGACCTTGAAACCCAGAAGACCTAGATCCATTGAAATTGTTATTTCTCCTTCATGCTTTGACAGATACAAGCTGATGGATAATGGATGGGTCATTTAACTTATAGTCTAAGTAAGTTAATGAGACTATAAATTGTAGAAAAGGCTCATATCTGCATCCCTCCGTCCCTCCGTCCCTCTCTCCCTCTCTCTCTCTCTCTCTCTCTCTCTCATTCGCTCTCTCTCTTTCCCCCCAGCTTTCTCTGTCTGTCTTTCTCAATGTCTCTGTTTCAATCTCTGTCACTCTTTCCTTATATGTTTCTGTCTCTAACTCTCTATTTGCCTTTCCTTCTTTTGCCATTCAATCATTTATATATGTATTTATATATTACATATGTATACACGTATGCACATATATACATATATATTACATTTATATATTACAATAGATGACATTCTGGATTGAAGAGCAATATTAAGCTATTAGTCAATAAATGAGTTGATTAAAAAATTAATAGGTGCATATATGTGTGTGAGGAGGCATGTATGTATGTCTATATATATAGATATAGATATAACTAGTACTTCAAGCTAAGAATACCTCTTTCCTTCTTATTAGAAAAATAATTCTTTTTTATGTTCTATTTTATTTTTATTTACTTTGTTAAGTATTTCCTAATTACATTTGAATTTGATTCAAGCCTTAGTACTTGCCAACATTGTGTCTGACACCTTTCCTCTGTATCTGTCTACAAGAATGGCGTGAAAGATTACTAACTACTTTGATAAAATCTCAGTAAGCCATAAATGTAACTTGAATCCAGTCAAAAGAAAAGAGAAAAGAAATGAGGTTATTCTGGCTTGATCTTGATGATATTATGTAGGCTTTTGGTGACCATCATTTTTTTTCTAGATATTCACTATTCCTTTAAAAATATATTCTGTAATTTTTTCTCCCTGTAATTTTACTTTCTTTATCTTAAAAATCATGATATTTGTTATTTACACTTCTGTAGGAATATTTCTACCAATCTTTATAATCTTGAAGAAATCACTAATAGTGACAGTAATGATAGCTACCACTTTTTTAAAAAGTACTTTAAAGTGTAGTTCATCTTGTTTTTGTAAACTGGACTCATCAAAGGCAACAAGATGCCATCTTTCTCTCTCCTTACTTATGCATCTACTCCTTTTTAATCATTTGTGTGCTCTTTTCTAGTCTAAAGATCATTCTCTTTTTTAGAGAAAATAGACACAAAAGGTGAGTTGCTCTGAATTCTGTCATGAGTTATCCCATCAGCCACAACAAGTCGTTATATTCTTTCTTTGATCTACTTTCTCTAATATAACTATTGAAAAGTGCCTTTTTTGTTGTTCTTAGATCTCTTCACCAGTGTCAGTTCGTTCTAAACTTTAACACTTCTTGTACTATTTTTTAAATTTCTTTTTTAAATTTAAATTTATTTAAGTTTTCAACATTCATATCCACAAAATTTTGGGTTCCAAATTTTCTCTCCATTTCTCCCCTTCCCCCACCGCAAAATGCCGAGCATTCTAATTACCCATATCACCAATCTGTCCTCCCTTCTAACATCCCTCTCTTCCCTTATCCCCACCTTCTCTTTTGTCCTATAGGGCAAGAAAACTTTCTATACCCCATCACCTGTGTTTCTTATTTCCTAGTTGCAAAAGCAATACTCAACAGTTGTTCCTAAAACTTTGAGTTTCAACTTGTCTTCATCTCTCCCTCCCCATCCATTCCCTTTGGGAAGGGAAGCAATTCAACATAGGCCATATCTGTGTAGTTTTGCAAATGACTTCCATAATAGTCATGTTGTGTAAGACTAACTATATTTCACTCCATCCTATACTTCCCCTTATTTCTTCTACTCTCTCTTTTGATCCTGTCCCTCCTCAACAATGTTGACTTCTAAATGCTCCCTCCTCCCACTGCCCTCCCTTCCATCATCCCCCGACCCTGCTTATCCCCTTCTCCCCCGCTTTCCTGTATTGTAAGATTGGTTTTCATACCAATATGAGTGTGCATTTTATTCCTTTCTGTAGTTGAATGTTCTGAGAGTAAGCTTCATGTTTTTCTCTCACCTCCCCTCTTTTTCACTCCACTGAAAAGTCTTTTACTTGTCTATTTTGTGAGAGATAATTTGCCCCATTCCATTTCTCCCTTTCTCCTCCCAATATATGTCTCTCTCACTGCTTAATTTCATTTTTTAAGATATAATCTCATCTTATTCGATTCACCCTGTGCTCTGTGTGTGTGTGTGTGTGTGTGTGTGTATTCCAACAAAAAACCCAGATACTAAAAAAGTGTCAAGAGTTACAAATATTGTCTTTCCATGTAGGAATGTAAACAGTTCAACTTTAGTAATTCCCTTATGATTTCTCTTTGCTGTTTACCTTTTCATGCTTCTCTTCATTCTTGTGTTGGAAAGTCAAATTTTCTTTTCAGCTCTGGTCTTTTCATCAAGAATGCTTGAAAATCCTCTATCTCATTGAAAGACCATTTTTCCCCTGAAGTATTATATTCAGTTTTGCTGGGTAGGTGATTCTTGGTTTTAGTCCTAGTTCCTTTGCCTTCTGGAATATCATATTCCACACCCTTCAATTCCTTCATGTGGAAGCTGCTAGATCTTGTGTTATCCTGATTGTATTTCCACAATACTTGAATTGTTTCTTTCTAGCTGCTTGCAGTATTTTCTCCTTGACCTGGGAACTTTGAATTTTGCCCCAGTGTTCTTTGGAGTTTCTCTTTTTGGATCTCTTTCAGGAGATGACTGGTGAATTCTTTCAATATTTATTTTGCCCCCTGGTTCTAGACTATCAGGGCAGTTTTCCTTGATAATTTCATGAAAGATGATGTCTAGGCTCTTTTTTTGATCATGGCTTTCTGGGAGTCCCATAACTTCCAAATTGTCTCTCCTGGATCTTTCTTCCAGGTCAGTTGTTTTTCCAATGAGATATTTCACATTATCTTCCATTTTTTCACTCTTTTGGTTTTGTTTTGTGATTTCTTGGTTTCTCATAAAGTCATTAGCCTCCATCTGTTCCATTCTAATTTTGAAAGAACTATTTTCTTCAGTGAGCTTTTGAACCTCCTTTTCCATTTGGCTGATTCTGCTTTTTAAAGCGTTCTTCTCCTCATTGTCTTTTTGAACCTCTTTTGCCAATTGAGTTAGCCTATTTTTAAAGGTGTTATTTTCTTCAGCATTTTTTGGGTCTCCTTTAGCAAGATGTTGACCCACTTTTCATGCTTTTCTTGCATGTCTCTCATTTCTCTTCCCAGTTTTTCCTCCACCTCTCTAACTTGATTTTCAAAATCCTTTTTGAGCTCTTCCATGGCCTGAGACCACTGAATATTTATTTTGGATATTTGGGATACAGAAGCCTTGACTTTTATGTCTTTCCCTGATGGCAAACATTGTTCTTCCTCATGGGAAAGGATGGGAGAAGATATCTGTTCACCAAGAAAGTAACCTTCTATAGTCTTATTTTTTCCCTTTTTGTGCATTTTCCCAACCAGTTACTTGACTTTTGGGTTCTTTGTCAAGAGTATGGTATACTCTGGGAATCTGTAAGATCTCAGTTCCTCCAAAGTGGCACAGTCCAGCGTGTACTCTGGTCTGTGAGAAGGAAGAGATTTTTGTGCCCAGAATCTTAGCAGTTTCCTCTCCACAGCCACTTGACCTCTAGTTCTGCCAGCTCCCTTATGGATTCTACACAGGGCTGAGGTAATATTCAGCTCCTCAGTGCCCCCAGGGTTTTTTATGATCCAACAATGGATGCTGGCCACTGTGAGAACTGCTACTGCCTGCCAGATGTGGCTTCTGCTGCCAGCTGCTGCCTGAGACCAGAGATATGGGAAGGCCCTTCTCCCTCCCCAGCTAGCTGAAAAAACCCTTCACTGACTTTGGCACCTGTGGGTTGAGGGATCTGGGAACAGCTGCTACTGGGACTGGCGATTCTGCAACTGGAGATTCTGCCCCCAAAGGCTGTTGGTGTGCTGTGCCTCACGGTGAAGGCTGGGCTGGGCTCTGCTCTGTGTCCAGTGCAACAGACCTTTCCTGTAGGCCTTTCAGGTCATCCTGGACTGGAAATCTCCTTCATTCTGTTGTTCTCCACTTCAGGTGCTCCAAAATTTGTTGATAGTCCCTCTCTACAGGTATTTTTTGGGCTGTGTTTGGAGAGCCTGCATTTGTATGTCTTTCTACTCTGCCATCTTGGCTCTGCCCCCTAGACAAATAATTCTTAAGGTACAGTATGAATTCCAGGCATAAGAATCATTCATTGAACCCAAAACAATTTATTAAATACCTGTCTGCCAAGTAACAATTCTAGGAACAGGCAGTAGAAAATACCCAAGGCTTTTATTAGAAACAATGTTTGCACTCATTCACTTTAGATTCTCAGCTGAAACTATGTTTCCATTGTATCATAATGTAAGAATGATAGCATAGTAACTGAGACTCAAGAGAAGAAAATGATTTGTTTAAATTCATAGAGCTAGGAAGAGGCAGAATCAGTTTTTCAACATTGTATCCTCAGTTTCCAGTCTTACTCTTTTGGAAATTCAACACTCCATGTCTAGATTATAGCATAATGGATTTGGCCTAGTTGCAGAAATAGCCCTTTCCCTGAAAGTTAACCATGAATTTTAGAAATGTGTTGCTCTCTTGAAAAAACAAATTATGAATGACAGGGCCAAACCCCGTCAGCCTATATTTTCCAGTTTCTTTTTACTTGGTGAGATAGGTAGATAGACATAAACACACTGACATGGAAACACACACACACACCACACAGGTATATATATATATATATATATATATATATATATATATATATATATATATATATTATATATATGTATGTAGAGGTATATATATGTATATATATGTATATATATGTATGTATGTATGTATGTATGTACATATACATACAGTCTGTCTGTCTGTGTTGGTCCTTCGTTTAAGAAGACCATGGCATTAGAGAAATGATATCGTTACTTGCACTTGACTTTTTTTTGAGTGAGGGAGGGCTGTGCAAAGTCACTAATCTCACTTTCTTCTCCTGAGCCATCTGGGTCCAATGACCAGATATTTATCATTGTATCAGAATGACTGGAGATAGCCCAGGATGCAATAGGAGACCTTGGCCTTTTTAAGATGACCTTTTCAGGTACTCATTTAGAGGGAGGTAACACCCTACAGATGCATATACAGAAACAGATACAGATATACATGTGTAATTTAATGGAAGTCATGAAGCTATTTAGAGAAAACATGATTTTTAAAAATTTTTCTCTTTGGGGGAAAAGGTTAATGGGTTATTTATATAACCTTCCATCTATCCCTGTGGGAAGCTTTCATTTTTACTAGAAAAGAGGCAGTATATTGCCTCACTCTACCCTTCCTTACTACCCAAGAACTTCTACTTTCTTTTCCACTAGTCTGCCAATACATAATAAAGCCTCATATTAAACTGGCTGTGGTTGGTTATAAAATTCTCCCTTCAAAGCAATGTCACAGATCTGAGTTTCAAAACATTCTTAGGGTCATAGGATCACTCCAACCTGGAGTGGTAAAATATTTACCCGAAGTCTTGGGCATGCAAATCGCAGTGCTGAGATTGGAATTTTTTCTTCTAGTTCTTACATTTAATTGTCATAAAATAGCTTGAAAGTGTTTATTATGTGCCAGGTAATATACAAGTACAAGATAAGAAAGAAAGGTCTAGAAATGGACAGTGACATGCCAAGGTCATAGTACTAATGCATGTCCCTTCCTAACTTTATGTTCATGAGTTAGTAATGTGATTTAAGGCCTCAATTTTCTTATTTGTGAAATAAGGTAATGGGCAGAAAGTGATTCCTTAAATGACTGTCAGCTTTAATAATCTATTTAAGTCTATAATATAAACATATGTATGTATATATATTATACATTAATAATAAATATAAATAATTTAATTCTATTTAATTTGATTTAAATTTTATTTAATTCACAAAACAGGTAATGGGATAGTTGACAATAGGGTGCAATCGTTTTAGAATGCAACGGGTTTCTAGCCCACTCCACGATCCCATATCTATATGGCCAAAATCTTGATTCTGTTTAATCAACTTCAAAATTAGTTTTTATTGGATATTCTCCCCCAAATGACTGTTTTTTGTGTATTATAATCACAGAGTATTATCTGTCTGTATTTATGCAAATGCAAACAGTCCCTTAGAATCACTGGGAAGTAGAAGTGACCCTTTTTTTTAAGCAAATTCCTCATGGAATTTTTCACTTCTGTGTTCCTCACTGTGTATATTATAGGATTTAACATGGGGGTAAAAATAGCAAAAAACACAGTGACTAACTTGTCTATAGGATAGGTACACACAGGTCGTGTGTAGGTGAAGATACAAGGCACAAAGAACAAGACAACCACAAGGAAATGGGAACCACAGGTAGAGAGGGCTTTGTGCCTCCCCTCTGAGCTGTGTGTCTTTAGGGAGCACAAAATGACAACATAGGAGACAAGCAACATAGAAAAAATCAGCATGCACATGACTCCACTGTTAGCAGCCACAACCATCCCCAGCACGTAGGTTTCAGTACAGGCAAGTTTCAGCAATGGGAAGAGGTCACACATGAAGTGATCGATGACATTGGGGCCACAGAAGGGTAGGTGGATCATGAAGAGGATCTGAGCAGTGGCATGTACTATGCCACCCACCCAGACCACTGAGACCAACAGGTGGCATACACGAGGACACATAATAGTCGTGTAGTGCAAGGGTTTGCATATGGCGACATAGCGGTCATAGGCCATGACAATGAGGAGGATGATCTCTGAGCCCCCAAGTAAATGCTCCACAAATAGCTGAGTGAGACAACCATTGAAGGAGATAGTTCTCCTGTGATAAAGCAAGTCGATAATCATCTTAGGGGTGGTGACAGAGGTATAGCAGGCATCAATAAAGGACAAATAAGTAAGGAAGAAGTACATGGGAGCTGAAAGGGTGGGGCTTAAAGCAATGGTGACTACTACGAACAGGTTGGCCATGGCAGTGAAGAGGAAGATGAATAAAAATACAACAAAGAATATTTTCTGCAGCTGTGGGTTTTGGGTAAGTCCCAGGAGGATAAATTCTGTCACATTGTTTGGAGAGTCAGAGTGTTCCATTCAGGGAAGGAAGACTTCAGTGAAAACCAGTCTACCTAGAAAGAGGGGAACACATACCTGATTAATGACATCTGTGCCATAGTCTGATTCTCCAAAGGACAGAAATCACAGGGTCCTAATTTAAGAGTTCATAAGGATCTTATAAAGCATGGAGCCTAACTTCATTTTGTAGAAGAGGAAATTGGGTGCCCAATACATTATGCAACTTAAGCAAGTTAATTCAAACCAGTAAGTTACACAGAGTTGACATTTGAACTGTGGATGTGTGATTCTTAAATCCTCACTTTTTCCAGTGCGTTATGTCAATCTCTAAATTCTGAAGTAGGAAGAGTTTTGTTTCTTAGTTTTTATACACCATTCTTCTCCTGCTTACATTCACTACCCTTCATGCTTTCATTCTGTGGCACTCCTTGAAAAGTATGGCACTTACTTTGTCACAATTGAAAGTACACTGGCCTTAAAACCAGAGAAGCTAAGTGTGGACCTTGGTTTCCATTAACTAGCATTGAAATCTTGGAAAATTAAGCTGGTCTCTCTGAGCCTCAGTTTCTTGATCTCTTAAACAAAACCATTTGGTTTACAGCATCTCTTAGGGATAATATATGAGTTTAAGAGTGAACTAAAGCAATAAAGGATGAGGAAAATTCTCCCAATTTATCATTTGCTCTTAGCTTGACCTTTAAGAGAATCTTGCACCCTAGTTTCTGGTCTAAAAGTAAGACACTAATCCACCAGCTAGATGGCATAGTGGAGAGACCTGTAGTCAGGATGACCTGGGTTCAAATACTGTGTCAGACACGTATGAGGTACATATTAAAGTGATTTTCTATATCTCCATGTAAGTTTCCTCATCTGGAAATGTAGGATAATCTCATAGTTGTTCCCAGAATCAAATAAGGTGAAGTGCTTCCCAATTCTTCAAGTGTTTCTTTCAAGCCAGTGGAGTCCTAAGCATTTATTTTAGTTTTAGAGAATCATAAGGAGATTAAAGAGTTAATATACTTTAAGAAAAGAATACATAGAAACCTCCCATTTTCAGTTTTATTCTCAGAAGTAAACTGGTAGCTCATTATTGTGTTTCTTTGCAGATACATAAAAATAAAACTGAATGTAGTCACTATCTGCTGAGTTTTTAATTTCAGTTTAATAAGAAAAGAGAACATCATGAGGAAAATGTGGATAAATTCTGTTTACACAAGATTACAACTCTTTGAACTCTATTGCAAAATTTCCTTTTTAACATAATTATATTTAAATAAAAATGTATTTACTAAATTGTATTGTACGATACAATACCCTAAATTACATTGTACAATAGAATTGCAATACCTAAATATTGAATTGTTACTCCTTCCAGTGGAAGGACATTCTCTAACGGGTTTTTGGTACTTTTTTATGTCTAAATATGATTACTTATAGAAGAGTTCTATATACTTTTGAATTATTTCCATATTGTCTGACTTTCTGTGACCTCATTTCGTGTTTTCTTTGCAAAGATACCGAAGTGGGGTTTTCCTGACTCCAGGTCTGAAGCTCTGTCCACTGCACTGCCTAGCTGCCCCCAATACACACACTAACTGTTTTTTAATTATTTGCTGTACTATTTTATGAATCAACCATCTTATCCATCAGACAAGTTCTCAGCCTGCAACCCCACTCCTTTCTTGTCTCTGCACTGTTTGTTTTCAAACCTTCTCTTCTCTGCCTTTCCTTATCATCAATACTCTACCATTTCTGTCTCTTGGGTAATTCCAGCTTGAGATTAGAGTGGAGAAAACCCAATATAGTCAAGTAACCAATTCATTTAATCAATTTCCCTCTTTTTCTCAAAGCAAGGCAGAGTTAAAATTAACTTTTTATTAAAAAGTTATTATTTTTTTTGCTATTCTTTTGCCTTTCAAAGACAAATGAACAAAGAACTAACTGGATATCAATCATGATTAAATTCATGCTCATACACGCACTTTTTTCATTCTCTTTTTGGCTTCCAAACAGGTCCTTTCTGCATTAAGTATAAAACAGTGTTTAGAAGTTCAAAACAATAATACTGATCAGCTACTGGCATTTTGTAGTTGTTATTTTTTCTAATAATTTACAAAGTCTTTCAGTCACTTTAACAGTAGAAATAGGGATTGAAAAGAAAAAAAGTAGACTCAAATTAGAAGCCTTAAAGGGTTTAAACAATGACTGTGTAACTTTATATCTTTGGGAAAAAATCATTTCATCTCTCTGGGCTTCTCCTTCCTCATCTTTTAAATGAATAAATGATCTCTAAGTGCCCTTCTGTCTTGAAATTCTGTGATCAATATAGATAAGTATAAGTTTGGCTACCTCAATTGTATAGATGACGAAAAGGTGATTCAGCGAAAAACGACTTGTCAAGGTCACCTTGGACAAACGATTTTAATTGGATCTTCTGCCCTATGCCCCCATGCATTCTTCTCTCTCTCACTCACTTTATGTCTCTCTCTCTCTCTCTCTCTCTCTCTCTCTCTCTCTCTCTCTCTCTCTCTCTCTCTTTCTCTCTCCCTCTCTCTCTCTCTCTCTCTCTCTTTGTCTCTCTTACATACACACACATCACATCATTGAGTAATATGACAAAGCTCGACCGATGACATTTTTACAGCAGCAGAATTATAAATATGTGTGTATGGGTGTCTATGTGTGTGTGCTTGGGTAGTGATGTTTCCAGAATTTCCAGTCTGAGGAGAGGTATAAGTGTACTGACTGAAGACAAAAACAAAGAAACTTTTTAAATAAATATATGATATAACCCCCAAGACATAAGAATTCTCCTTTCAGGTTACATTTATATGTTTATCTGTTCACACATCTTCACCAGTTAATGAATTGTTAACATCACTGAGCAGACTGGGAGAGAGACCTGCAAAGATAAAATGCTCTGTAATATTCTGGGATAATATTGTATATCCACCACCGTGTCTACCTAGTCTCTTGTAAAGAATCTGCTCGGTTACATCTTCACTCTAGAGGGTCAAAACGTATTACCTTTTGTTAATTCTAAGTTTCACCTGTGAGACTGTCGTACCGTGCTCCTCAGTTAGGCCCACTACCCAGATAGCCACCTGACTATGATAGAGTTATAGTGAACAGTGGGAAGAAAAAAAATGTGACCCATGAAGAGTTGGATGTCTCAGCTACAATTCTTCTGTTCATTAATGAACATAACCTTTAAGGGCTTCTTCAGAAAATGTCTTTCTATGGAGTTTCAGAACACGTGTTGTTTTGCAGAATAAGTTTTTTTGAAGTATCTTCATCTGTTGTAGGTAATGAGTTCTCCAGAGCATTTCAATCTAATTAGATAAACTTGGTGAACGTGTAAATGTTCTTATTACTTCACTAAACATTAGACTAGAATTTTGGAAGTGCTAAAATATTGGGGTTTCCTATTTTGCTTATGTCTAGAAGAGAACAATGCATTTTCTTTTTTTTTCTTTTTCTTTTTTTTTTTTTTTGCTGGAATGAAAAGAGATGTTTTATTTTGACAAAATCAAATCCAATGTATGATTGAGACTGGGCAACATTGGGAAAAAAAGGATTCTGCATGGATACCTAATTTCAAAAACTCAAAGCTATGATTCTAATTTGTTTTATGTCTTTAAACATTAGATTTTCACAAGAACCTTTGCTTGATTTACAGAGGTGAAGATAAACATCAGATACTTGGCTGAGAGACAAAAAAGTCAAATCTGAGTTGTTCTAAGGTTCCTGGTCACTCTGTGAGGCTGATCTTAGAATTTGCATTCTTTAATTTTCTTTTTTTTTTTATTAGACTTTTAACATTTATTTTCACACAATTTTGGGTTACAAATTTTCTCCCCTTCCCCCCCCCCAGACCCAAGCTTTCTAATTGCCCCTGTGACCTATCTGCTCTCTCCTCTATCCTCCCTCCCTGCCCTTGTCTCCGTCTTCTCTTTTGTCCTGTAGGGCCAGATAGCTTTCTTGACCCCTTAACCTGCATTTCTTGTTACCCAGTGGTAAGAACATTACATTTGGTCCTAACACTTTGAGTTCCGACTTCTTTAGCTCCCTCCCTCTCTACCCCTTCCCCTTGGAAGACAGGCAGTTCAATATAGGCCATATCTGTTTAGTTTTGCAAATGATTTCCATACTAGTTGTGTTGTATAGGACTAACTATATTTCCCTCCATCCTGTCCTGTCCCCCATTACTTCTATTTTCTTATGGTCCTTTCCCTCCCCATGAGTGTCGACCTCGTATTGCATTCTCCTCCCCATGCTCTCCCCTCTATCCTCCCCCCAATCCTGCTTGTGCCCCTGTCCCCCACTCTCCTGTATTATGAGATAGGTTTTCCTATCAAAATGAGTGTGCATTATATTCTTTCCTTTAGTGGAATGTGATGAGAGTAGACCTCATGTTTTTCTCTTGCCTCCCCTCTTTATCCCACCACTAATAAGTCTTTTGCTTGCCTCTTTTATGAGAGATAATTTGCCCCATATAACTTCTCCCTTTCTCCTCCCAATATTTCTCTCTCACTGCTTGATTTCATTTTTTTTAATATATGATCCCATCCTCTTCAATTCACTCTGTGCACTCTGTCTCTATGTATGTGTGCGTGTGTGCATGTGTGTGTGTGTGTACTCCCACCCAGTGCCCAGATACTGAAATGTTTCAAGAGTTACAAATATTGTCTTTCCATGTAGGAATGTAAAAAGTTCAACTTTAGTAAGTCCCTTATGATTTCTCTTTGCTGTTCGCCTTTTCATGGTTCTCTTCATTCTTGTGTTAGAAAGTCAAATTTTCTTTCCAGCTCTGGTCTTTTCATCAGGAAAATTTGAAAGTCTTCTATTTCATTGAAAGACCATTTTTTCTCCTGAAGTATTATACTCAGTTTTGCTGGGTAGGTGATTCTTGGCTTCAGTCCTAGTTCCTTTGACTTCTGGAATATCCTATTCCATTCCCTTCTATCCCTCAATGTAGAAGGTGCCAGGTCTTGTACTATCCTGATTGTATTTCCACAATACTTGAATTGTTTCTTTCTAGCTGCTTGCAATATTTTCTCTTTCATCTGGGAATTCTGGAATTTGGCCACAATGCTCCTAGGAGTTTCTCTTTTTGGATCTCTTTCATGCGGTGTTCTGCGGATTCCTTGAATATTTATTTTGCCTTCTGGTTCTAGAATCTCAGGGCAGTTTTCCTTGACAATTTCATGGAAGATGATGTCTAGGCTCTTCTTTTGATCATGGTTTTCAGGTAGTCCCAGAATTTTTACATTGTCTCTCCTGATTCTATTTTCCAGGTCAGTTGTTTTTCCAATAAGATATTTCATATTATCTTCCATTTTTCGAATCTGTGCGGTATGTTCTGAGATATCTGTCTTTCTCGAAAAGTCCAAAGCATCCATCCGTACCATTCCAGATTTGAAAGATCTATTTTCTTCAGTGAGCTTTTGAATCTCCTTTTCCATTTGGTTAATTCTGCTTTTGAAAACATTCTTCTCCTCATTGGCCCCTTGCACCTCCCTTGCCAGCTGAGTTAGGCTAGTTCTCAAGGTGCCAATTTCTTCAAGATTTTTTTGGTTCTCCTTTAGCAGGGAGCTGATCTGCTTTTCATGCTTCTCTCTTATCCCTCTCATTTCCCTTCCCAGTCTTTCCTCCACCTCTCTAACTTGATTTTCAAAATTCCTCTTGAGCTCTTCCATGGCCCAAGCCCATTGGGTGGGCTGGGACACAGAGTCCTCGATTTCTGTGTCTTTGCCTGATGGCAAGCCTTGTTCTTCCCCATCAGAAAGGAAGGGAGGAAGTTTTTTTTCTCCTATAAAGTACCCTTCAATAGTTTTATTTCTTTTCCCTTTTCTTGGCATTTTCTCCACCTAGTGGCCTGACCTCTGAATGTTCTCCTCACACCCACCTCGCCTCCTGGTCCTCCCAGCCAGCGTTTGGGGACTGAGATTCAAATGCTGCTTCCCACCTTAGGATTTTTGGCGGGGGCAGGGCTGTTATTTAGTGTTAAATTAAGCTCAGGTGCTGAGGTCAGGGGCAAGGCTGCCTCTCTGGCTCAATTCCCTCAGGTGGTTTTTGCACAGACCTTCCACAATGGATCCAGGCTCCCGCTCGCTTGGGGAGACCCCGTCCGCAGCCGCCTCTCAGCCCCCACCTCCTGGGGGGGCCCGAGCCATGGGGGCACCTCACTCCCCTCTCAACCCGCCAAAGAGACTCTCTCACCTACCCCCGTCAGTCACCTGTTGGTGGGGGGGCCCGTGCCGCTGCTGAAGATCCCGCCTCCAGAGCCCTTTCTGAACTGTGTCTCTCAGAGCCGCGGCCGTCGCCGCCGCCGCAGGTCCGGGCTGGGCACCGCGTCTGCAGCGCGACGGACCTTTTGCGAGAAGTTTGCTGGTCCCTCTGTGGGTGGGGGGACCCGCGTGGCCGCTGGAGATCCCATCCCGTAGCCCTCTCGGATCTTTTTCTCACAGTGTCGCTGCTGCGGTATGGTTGATCTCTGCTACCCGCCCTGGCGCCTAGTCCACGGTGCGAAGGACCCCCCGTGAGAGGTTTGCAGGTCTCTCCGGAACAGAAATCTCCCTCGCTCCAATATTCCATGGTCTCTGGGTGCAGAATTCGCCCTGGGTTAGTCCCCTCTGCCGTTCTGTGGTTTGTAGGTTCGGAGCTATGTGTATGTGCGTCTTTCTACTTCACCATCTTGGCTCCGCCCCCCGAGAACAATGCATTTTCAAAAATGAGTCAAAGATATCTGAGTCCATATGTCCAAAGGACTAGAAAACTGTACATACTCTATAGCCCAGCAATACCATTGTTAGTTCTGTACTCTAAAGAGATCAAAGAAAAATGGGAAAAAGAAACCTATATGTACAAAAATATTTGTGTCACCTCCTTTTGTGATGGCAAAGAGTTGGAAACTGAGGAGACGCCAATTAATTGGGGAATGAATGAGTCAGTTGTGGTATATGCAGTGGTACTATGGGCTATAATAAATGAGTAGAACACGTTCAGAAAAACCTGGGAAGATTTGCGTGAACTGATGCAAAGTGAATCAAAACTTAGGAGAACATTGTACAAAGTAATGACAATATTGTGTGATAATTAGCTCTGAATGACTTAGCTCTTCTCAGCAATGCAGTGACCCCAGACAATCATAAAGGATAAAAACATGGTATCCAACTTGAGAAATAAGTGATGGCATTTAAATAGAAACTAAAACATACTTTTAAAATATTTTTGAATTTTTTTGGTTTGCATTTTCTTTTGCAGCATGGCTAATATGGAAATGTTTTGCATGACTGTACATATGTAACCTTTATAAATTTCTTGCCTTTTCAAGGAGGGGAGAAAGGAGGAAGGGAATTTGGGGTAAAAAAATTTTTAAAAAGAGTGTTAAAAACTTTGGTTTACATATAATTGAGAAAATGAAATAAAATAAAAACTTCAAAAACTTAGATCTGATGTTTCCTCTTTGTAAGGAAAGCTATGCCAAATCAAAACAGCATACTCAAAAACAGAGACAGAACGTTGCTGACAAAGGTTCATGTAGTCAAAAATTTAGGTTTTTTTTTTTTTCCCCCAACAGCAAGGTATGACTGTGAGAGTTGGACTATAAGGAAACCTTAGAGCTGCAGAATTCATCTTTCAAATTGTGGTACTGAAGACTTTTGAGAATCCCTTGCATAGCAAGGAGATCAAGTTAGTGGATATTTAAGTAAATTCATTTAGACTATTCACTGCAAGGTCAAATACTGAAGCTGAAACTTAAAGTACCTTAGCCACATAATGAGAAGACAGGATTCATTAGAAAAGACCCTGATATTTGGAAAGAGCAAAGGCCAAAAGAAAAGGGGCTTGTAAAGGATGAGATAGATATATACTATCATGAAAGAGTCAGAAACAACTGAATGACTGAACAACAACAACAAAAGTGTGACTTTTTCACTTTTGTACATATGCTGTCCCACTTATTAGATTTTAAACTCCTTTTGAGGTTCTTAAATCTGTGTATTTTATGTAGTAAGGATTTAAACATTCAATGAATTTTTGAAAGAAAAAAATCGCTGTTATTTCATTTCTTTTTATATGAATGTGAAGAGATAGAAGCATGAGTAGATTGACCCCCACATTTCTGAATTAAATTGGTCATTCTTTTATGGTCATGATTTATGGTTCAACAGTGAGGCAATAGACTACTTTGGTCAGTGTTACTGACAATCTTTTCTGGATTATGAATCTAGTCCAAGTGCAAAAACACCAGTGTTTTGAGTTAAAGGGAGTGACAACCTCCATATTTATGCATATGACAAGTCTTAGAATAAATTGCATCAAATTTTGGTTTGATAGCCACATGCCATAAATAGAGATTTTTGCATTTCCCTCACACTTTAGTTAGAAAGCTTTTGTATTATGCTGTAATATCTTCCCAGTTTTCTGGGAAATCTGTGAAAATAACAGTCACTTTTGTTCTACTTGGTTGTTATTGTCTATGTACTTTGATTAAAAGGAAATCTCCAGGGGTCTGTAAGTATATTTAGCAAATAATAACTTGAAATTCTAAGGAAAAAAATCAGATTTTAGTGCAAATTCTAACAGGGAAATTTGACAGCAATGTGACACTGGGCAAGTCAACAAGTTTTCCTTGGGCTCACTTTGACCATCTGCAAAATAGTATAATAATAGCGTGTATATCATAGTACAATGACAAAAAGTGTTACAATATGTAAAACATTTTGCAAAACTTAAAATGCTATGTAAAGGTTATAACCTATATTATCATATTATTGTTGTTATTATAATCAGCGTTTATCCTAGACTGATGAACATCTGTTTAGCACCTCCAAGGCCCTCGCCCCTTGCACAAAGAAACCTATACATACATACTTATACAGACATGCATAAACACACATTTTCACACATGCACACACACATTTACATCTGGATATCGGGACAAGATTTTATTTTTCTTTTGGTACATACAGCCAGCTCCTGCATGAAGAAATTCCTATCGATGTAGGTTGGAACATTCTCTGAAAATTAAGTCTTAGTGACTTGCCCCAAACACTCAACCGTTAAGTGACTGGCTCAGGGTCACAAAACCAATAAGTGTTAAACATAAGATTTAAACACACATGCATCAAGATAGCCCTTTTTACAGTTTCTTTTGGATGTTATATGACTGAATTTTCATTATATATCACTGTTTTTCTACAAATTAATCTATGTGGCTTATTCATTTGACCAATGCTTCTTTTGCTTGAGATTCTAATCAAAAAGTTTATTTGATTTGTTTATCGTATTTTCACTGTTTCATAGTCCCTCTCCAGAGGGAAAACACTTTGGGTTGCAGTGAGCAAAGCCAATGATGTGTATCAGCTAATCATCCACTAGTGTAGCTTAGTTAAACCATGTCTACTTATTGCTGATTTCTAATTTTTGTAGTTTGTTAATCAGTTTATCTTGTTCTCTGAAACTCTCAATCTTCTTCCTTCTTTTTGGTTGATGTTTTTTATGAATTTCATGAAGTGATTGTCCCTATGCTATTTTGAAGTTATAAGAGTTTTTAAGAGGATACTTTCTTAAAGTTATTACGGTCACTTTTGCAGTTTCAATAACATACACTCAGATTGCTAATGCATGGATGTTAATGAATTTAAGTTACTAGGGCTCTTATTCTTTTATGGAGTAATTTTAGAAGAGAGAGAGACAAGCCTCCAGAAGATCTTCCCCTAACAAGATACAAAAAGGCAGAGAAGAGGTGGCAGAGCAATGCAGGCTGGGTGATATAATTAAGAAATGAGAAATTTGGTAGAAACAAAACTGACATGAACAAAATTGGAAATGAGAAAGAGATCATAACAAATGTAACTACAAACAATAAAATTAGCAGAAAGTACTCTTCAGGGTTTTATCATAATAAATTTTACAGCTTAAAGAAGATGTTTGAATACTTGGGGGTACAGAGCATCTCAAAAGGAGGGAAATGCAATGCAGGGTGTCCTTGTTAAAGAGTATAGTATTATAACTGTTATGATAAAATGTCATAGCATTAATTGTTGATTTTTCTTCTTTTTAAAAATAAAAATACATCATAATTCTAATTATGTGCTTGTCTTTACAACAATAAAATTATCATACTGCTTTTTTCTGACCAAATTGCATTCTATCAAAAAGACAATCATCAGGTGAAATTCTGTTATAGCATGATCATAAAGAGCATCATTGTCATAAAATTATCCATTGTTATCTAATTTCCCATAAATCATATCACTCATATTGTAGATATTATACACACATTCATACATACTGTATATGTGTATGTGTGTGTGTGTGTGTGTGTGTGTGTGTGTGTGAGTGTGTGTATGCATTTTCACCTATTCCAGCAATTCCTGGAAACGAAGAGCCAGAAAGTCACCTTTGGTGACATAGTGGTGCAATGAGATTCAAATTGTGTTCCACAACCAGATCCTGTACTTTCTAGCTTGAAACCTTGGGGAAATCCCTTTAGTTATTGGAGTCCTTAATTTGTAAAATGAGGAGATTGTACTAAGTGATATATAAACTCCCTTCTTGTTCTGAATCTTATAATAGTATAATTGCTAAATGAATACTATAGATTTGTGATCTCAAATTGAAACTGTATATTTTTAAATGTAGAGTAGTGTAAGTGTTTATGATTTTATTTGCAAATACATTCTCTTTAAGTATTGTTTATCTGTAGTTTTTGGAAAATAATTTTGCTTAAAATTAAATAAATCACCTTGATAAGCCATCCTAATATTGCCTTGATATAATTACTTCTCAGCATATCTCTAGATGTTTTGAGTCTTTTGGGGGGTCAGTCTATAATCCACTCCCCAAAAGTGGCCTTTTCTCACTCAGTAATACTAGACAATGTTTGTGCAAGTCTTCTCTTAGCATGTACCTACTTTTTTAATAATCATATCTTTTTTATCAAGCAATAACATGACTCCCAAATTTGAAACTCCCATTGTATCCATTGGCTCCAAAATAAGTTTGGATAATTCCAAAGGTCAAATCATATCTCAAAGGATGAAAGGTATTTAAAAACCATCAAAGATTTTAGAGTGCTTCATTAACTTAGAAAAGAAGCCTAGAAATGTTGTTACCCCTGTCACCTTCATCAAAAAATACATAGTATCCTTAAAGAACTTAAAGGGGAAAACCCCATTTGGATGAAACATTCTGGGCATGTGTTTTTTTTAAGTTTTCTTCATTTCATAACTGTGTACCTTTTTTAATAACCATTTTTAAAAGTCCATGATAAATGTAATCTGATGACTTGTCTATTTCTTTCTATAAAATTTGAAACCAAAGAAGATAAATGAAGTTGATTTATTATTCTTTTGATCATCAAATGTAGAGCAAAATAAATTTGGCATGATATCCCTTCATTCAATTTTATTTCATTAAATTTGTGTTCACTGTAGAAACTCTAAGACAAATAGATAAAATTTCTGTGCTAGAATTCTCAAATTCTCAAAAAGTAATGATTCTCCTAATTATCATTCTGTGTGGTTATTTCCCTAAATAATAGTATATAAATCCCCAACTCCTTGTAACATAGGTCTTTTATGGCCCAGGAACCTTTCATATATTATAGCAGATTTCTTAAATCTCTTTGATTCACATTCCTATCAAGTCCATTTTCTATTACCATGCCATACAAAGACTCTTGGATTCAATAAGAAAAGTATTTAATTAAGACATAAAACTATACAAATAATATATAAATGAATAAAATGGTTAATGTTTCGTCTGAACCATTAGAGAAATAAGTTCAATCTCTTATATTTTCTTAGAATACCGGTGGGTTAGAATTAGAAAACTTCTAGGATAATATACGCAAGGGGGGAGTCTTTGACTTCGCAATAGTTGTTGAGATTTCCTCCAACTCTCAAATTCTTTGATATTGTGAAACTTTGGTTTCACTTAGCAAGCTTCATAAAGCAAGTTGTAAACTTATGTAGCTTCTTCTCTTAGTTACAGGTCAGAAGGATTCTCCCATAACTACCGGTGTTGTAGAAATGTAATACCTTGAATTTTATTCATTTCCCTCTCCTACTCTGATCACAACCAGCGACCTTGACTATCTTCTTTTCTCTTGTCCCCCTACTCCTGTTCTTACTCCTTTTTCCCCCCTCTTCTGATTCCCCATTTCAGTTTTCCAAGTTATGACAACCCTGACTTTTAATTTCTTTTTCTTGTAGAGTGGCCTATATCAAGTGTGATCTTCACCTCATGCTGCAACTGTTATGCATCCAAATGTATAGCCTTCTGAGAAGAGTAGACTTTCCTCCCTAATGAACAACATTTCTTGAAACTGATGCACTATCGGAAATGAAGCATTAGAGACATTCTTGACTTCCTCTGTATGGTCTCTCTGGTTAAAAAATGTTACAGCTTTGAGAAACCTGTCTAGGTGTACGAACATAATTGAAGGTTCTCATATACATTCGTTATTTCACAAATAGCATATTCCCCTGAATTTATCCCAATTATGTAATTAATATGAATCCAAAGAGTTGCATGAACTAGACCAGACATCTGTCACATGTTGATGTTACATACAACGAACCCTTAAATATCCAATAGCCATGCTCATCTGCACTACATGTGTAAACTCCTTGGGAAATGACCTTGGGTCTATCCTGTCATTGCTTTGACTGTTTTGTTATTTCTGGGCTGGTCCCATATAGGCCTTATTCCCTCTTTACCCTCCAGCCCACACGCATTCATATACAACTGTGAATCTGTGGATAACTCAGATTGACTATGTTATCTCATTTGTACTCTGAAACAACTTTTCTGCTCCACAACTTTCTCATGGCATTTTTTACCTCTGCATTCCTCACTGTATAGATAAGTGGATTTAGCATGGGAGTGATGAGAGTGAAAAATATAGTCACAGCTTTATCCATTGGGAAGGTGGTCACTGGTCGAAGATACATGAAAATGCATGGAACAAAAAACAAGATGACAACAGTGATGTGGGAACTACAGGTAGAAAGAGCTTTGCGTCTCCCTGCAGAACTGTAACTTTTCAGGGAGTACAGGATGATAACATAAGAGCACATCAACATAACAAAACTAATCATAGATATTAACCCTCCATTTGCAGCAATTAGCAGACCAACAATGAAGGTATCTGTGCAGGCAAGTTGAATAACAGGGACAATGTCACATAAGAAGTGATCTATGACATTAGGTCCACAGAATGGGAGCCACAGTGTGATGAGAATTTGTCCTGTTGAATGAAGGAAGCCCACTGTCCAAGCCAATACTACCAGGAGAGAACATAATTGATGATTCATTATACTAGTGTACTGCAAGGGCTTGCAGATAGCCACATATCTGTCAAAGGCCATTACTATGAGGAGGGCAATCTCAGAGGCACCCAAAACATGTTCAATAAATACTTGTGTCATACACCCATTGAAAGAAATTATTTTCTTCTCACACAGTAAATCTGCAAGCATTTTTGGGACAATTGAAGATGAATAGCAGGCATCAATTAAAGATAAAAAAGAAAGGAAGAAATACATTGGAGAACTGAGAGTCTGGCTAGAGGTTATGGTGATTACAATGAGAATATTGCCCAACACAGTGATGATATAAGTGATTAAAAATATAACAAATAACACTTTCTGCACCTCAGGATTCTTTACAAGACCTAATAAGATGAATTCAGTCACATTGTTCCTGTTTTCCATGTCACATTTTTTACCAGTGCAGAGCTCAGAGATAAATGTCAGCTGGTTCTGAGTGTAGATAGCTCCTAATGAACCCAAGTTTTCTACTTTTATCAGTCCATTTTTTCCACACTATACCTGTATGCAGAAAACAAGATCATATAGCTCATGGGTGACAGAACCAAGTTTTCTGATGTCAAATTCAGTCAATCCCAACAAGTAGAATACTACATTATCCAATAAACCTGGTCAGAACCCATTGGAACATCGAATTCTTTCTTCTTCACCACACCCAATTTCAACTGCCACCATTGATAATTCATTTCTGGAGAGATTTGAGTCTGGCCTCCCACATCATTTAATCTCTCCAGAGAACACTGCATAAGAAAAGAGAAATAAATAAGAAATATGTCAAAGTGTTGCCAAGGTGAACAAGAACATGAGCAGTTTGCAAGGGACTATTTAAAGTTATGTTCTAGGAGACTTAAATTGAAAATGGTACATACTTATATGATAGATAAGAGAAGAGGGAGAGGGGAACAAGGAGGAAAACAGACACAGACAGAGAAACACAAAATATAGAGACAAAGAGATAAAGAGGCAGAGAGAAGGTACATAAGTATAGATGTTATTTAGATGGAAAATGACAGATGATGGATGACTAGATAGATAGATAGATAGATAGATAGATAGATAGATAGATAGATAGATAGATAGATACATAGATAAAGTGTTTAATATTAGCCTGTGCTAACTCTTGGGGATATGATTTCGAGTAAACAAAGAGGTCCCTACCCTTTGGGATTTTACATTGTTATGCAGAAAAAAAATCACAAATAAATAGAAAACGTATATGGGTGTATATAGATGTATGTATATGTGTGTATATCTGTCTATCAAAGTGGACCTGTGGCTTTCTTGACTTATGGAACTAGCATATAAGCAAGTTTCTGTGTGGTACAGAAACTCCCTGTACTAATGTAGCTTAAATTGTTTGGGTGTTGTCTGGGGGCAAGAAGAGTTAAATAACTTTTAGAATCTCATCCAGATAGTATATGTCAGAAGTGGGACTTGGACACAGGTCTTTCTGATGACAAGGGTCACTCTACTCACAATCCCATGCCATGATACACAAAGAAACAGATAGATGGAGAGAGAGAGAGAGAGAGAGAGAGAGAGAGAGAGAGAGAGAGAGAGAGAGAGAGAGAGAGAGAGACAGAGACAGAGACAGAGACAGAGACAGAGACAGAGAGAGAGAGAAACAGAGATGGATGATGGATGATGGATGGCTGGATGGCTGGGTGGAAGAATGGATGGTAGCTATAGAAATAGAGATATAAGCAAAGGCAAAATATGGTAACCCCCAATATGCATAATACAGGGTGTTAATAAGGATATTTTGTGTTCTTAGCACAAGTTCATAACTGACTCTTAAGATTACCCCAAATACCCACCATTTTACTTTCACATAGCAATACACAAATACATATATGCATATACACATGCATGACATACATATATATATATACATAAATACACACACACTCTATAGATATAGATATATAGAAAGAGGAAAGATGTTATTACTTACAGAATATAGAAATATAGCTAATCTTCATGTGGTATATTTATTATGTAAAGTAAGAAATACTTTTTCAAAATTCCAGGTGTTTTGTAACAGACATTCATATGACATTGTATCCATTTAGCTCATTTACCATCTCTTCCTTGTTCTGGGGAATTATTTAAGCACAGGAGATGAAAGGATGGCTCTTGGCTTTATCAAGTTTTGCCTATTTATGAAGTAGTCTCTGAGAAGCTTCCACTCAGACCAAATGACAAAGAAAACCGAAAAGGAGTTAATAAACTGTTCCTAAATTGTCAAGTGTAATTCTGTGCTTGAAAAGGAAAAAGAAAAAAAATTTAGGTAAATACTAGGAGAATTCTGTCAGTTTGATTATTTCCCAGCAAATGGAAATTTGAACAGGCTTGATTGATTCAGAAGGAGTTAGCTACATTATCTGGATTAACAGGCACCTCAGAGATACAGGCATCTCCCCGCAGAGTGATAAAGCACTTTTTCCAAAATCAAACACCTAGCAAGTGATCATTTGAAAGCAGCTTCATCTTTCTCCTGCTCTAATTTCTTTTCCTCTCTACATTACGTTGAAGAATATAACAAAAAGAAGAGAAAATTTAATTATACAAAAAAGTGAAAAATGATGAAAAGATAAGATGGGATGTAATTGGAAATTGGGAGTCATAGATTAAATCATAGATTAAAACTAAATGATTGAAGCAAGAAGCATCTTCTGTCCCCAAATTCTCACCTATGAGTCCCTTGTCTCTAGTTTGGAGAGTAGGTAGTCGACTAAATGAGACATGAAGAAGAGAAGAGAGACGTTATGGTCTGCATAGTGAGACTGAATGGTTCACCTACAATAAATTCCTGCTGATTAATATGGCACATTTAGAACATGTGTTCCTCTTGACTCTTAGCCATTTTATCATTTGTCATATTTAAGAGTAAATTCTGTGAAGTATTATCATCTTTAATAATGAGACCTCAGGAGCATATTCCCCTAATTAGATAAACTTGTCAATGACACAATTATACTTGTTAGTACTTTACTAAACACTGTAGAATGAGTTTTATACCTGCTAAAGTGTTGATGGATTTATATTCATTTTGTATCCTTATGTCTTCATGAGGAAAAACATTTGGCAGATTGAGTTATCTAGATATTTAGGATGACTACCAACATTTCTGTTGAAGAAAAAATGGGACACCACCACCACCAATAAAATGTTGTTAGCTTCTGGCTGCTCCTCTAGTTTCCTAAATGAAAGATCCAGACTACAGATTTGCATAGACTATGATGTCACCCAAGAATTAGCAAGAATTTGAAAGAATTTTTTTTAAATCACAGAAAAAGACTGAATTCATAATGTAAGAACTTAGAATAAAGGAAGACAGAGAGATAGGTTTAACTAAAGACTGAGGAATTCTACAGGCTAACTAACAAGCAGTGACTATAGGTTTTAAATCAGGAGTGGGGAACCTGCAGTCTTGAGACCACCTGTGGCTGTGTAGTGTGAACCTATTCAAAGAGCCACACGTGAGGACCTAGATGGCTCCAGGTGGCCTCACAGCCTCTACCCCAGAAGACAGGTGCTAAAATAACAATGTAATTATAGTTTAAGACGCCTCCCTCTTAGGATCAGAAAAGTTACATAGCAGTATTAATTCAGTGGAAGTCGAGAATGTGGCGGTTGAGAGTAACAATAGTAAGAGCACAAGAAAAAGCTTATTTAAGAAGCTGAAACATCAAGGAAGCCAAAAGGAAATTTAGGAGAAAGAAAATTCTAGCCTTGGAGGAAAGACCCTGAAAATTATGACAATTTAGATATAGAATTTCTTATTCAACACATTCCATATAGCAAGGTCCATGATAATTGCTGACATTTAGGGAGCACTTTAATCATCATGAAGTTTTGTATGTGTGTTATTTCATTTGAGCTTTCTAATGACCCTGTGAGATAAAAGCTGTTACTGTAATCATGTTCCAGATTAGGCATTTGAGGCTGGAAGGTTGTAAGTGACTTGCCCAAAACCAATATCATGGATGGATTTAAATTCTGGTTTTCTTGAGTCCAAGTCCATAATTATGACACCAAGCTGCCTTTAAATATAAGAACCAAACATTTCCAATTCATTGTGGTAAGCCTGTAGTCACAACTGAAAAAATGACAGTCTCTGTTCTAATGACTCATCATTCTAGTGGAGTAAATGTCCACAAATTATTTAAAAGGTCAAGAGAAAGATTTAAACAAAATGATCAAAGATGGAGGGGAAAATATCTCTCATTTGAGGAAAATGGTAAAGATTTCATGGAGTCTGGCACCCAAGATCGACTGTCAGATAGAAAGTATCTACAGAGATGTAACAAACACAGATAACAGACTGCATCCAGTAGATGAATACATGCATCAGCTTAAAAGATATGATGGGGATGAGGCGGTGGTCCAGTGTGGTTAGAAAGTACAATAGAAAATATTAATTCAGCTTGAAGAAAGCACTGAGTATGAGATATTTAGGGTATTCGGAAGGACTAAAGCCTCTAACAAGAAGGCTTGCTAAGCCCTTTTCAGGGATACTCATTCACCATTAGTGTCCACCTGATTCACCCAACTCTCACTTGTGGCTCCCAGAACTTGCACCATGTACAGTGGCCACATCCTGGTAAACCATTTTGACTAAACCAACTTGAAGGAAACCAACAGGCCTCAAACCAGTCAGTGAGTTAGAGGAATGTGAAGACTTTTCCTGGTTGAATGGATAGATAAGAACAATTCATTCCAATAGCTTGGATTAGCCAGGCATCAAAGATAGCAAGGTCATCCATTGCATCCTGGGCCATCACCAGGATTTTTGTCCTGCCACTGGTTTTTGACGACTCAGGAAGAGACAATGAGGCTGATAACTTTGTTGTCATATTATCCATGTCTGTAATATCCATATGTACATTTTTACTTAATAATAAGATGAATGAAATTTTAAAATTCTGAAATTTCATCTCTTACTAATGAAATTGAAATGCTTTATTGTTTTTGATCCAAGTTTGTAGTTTCCAATCAAAGACTTTTCTGTAGTTCATATTCTCAAATATTTTCCTGAGGAAATGAGAGATTAAGTACTTATCCAAGGTAATAAACCAAACATATCAGAGGCAGGATTTGAATTCAGGTTTTCCTTTCTATCTACTACATTATATTGCCCCACAGGAAAAAAAAAAGATTGGAAGTAATCAATCTTGGAGGGTCTGCAGAAAATTTGTCATACTACTAAGTACACCATTATTGGATTTGTGAAATGTTCAATACATTTTGGGAAAACATTGGAACTTTGTTACAAGAGTGATGAAACTATTCCTACTGTCTTTCCCAGTGGCTCAAACTATTAATCTTGGGAAGAGGTTAAAGAGATTTTCCAGAATTTTCTTATATGTACTGTAGCCACAGCTACTTAAGATCCAAGAAAGTTCTTTCCATCGATGTCTTTGGCATTGTCAAATGATTCAACACCAGAAAATGAAAGGCAACTAAATAGTGCAGTAGAAATAGCACTAGACCTGGAGTCAGGAAGACTTAAGTTCAAATCCAACATCAGACACTAATTATCTGTGTGTGACCCTGGGAAAATAATTTAACCTCTATTCTTCTAAGTTTCCTCAACTGCAAAATGGAGATAATAGCAGCTATGCCCCAAGGCTGTTGTAATGATGAAATAAAATATTTACGAAATGTTTGGTACATAATAGTCACTATACACATGCTATTATTATTATTATTATTATTATTATTATTATTATTATTATTATTATTATTGTTGTTGTTGTTGTTGTTGTTGTTGTTGTTGTTATTATCAAAACAATAATATTTTCCTTCCTTCTTTCATTCCTTCCTTTCTTCCCTCTTTCCTTTATTCATCTCCCTAATGCCCAAGTGCATAGATGGTCTTTAATAATTGGTTGTTGACTGAAAAGATTTCTATTTTAAATTTACCTCATTTTTTAATTGAATTTAATTGGTTTATCAGGTTTTTTCAATAAATTTGCTTATTTTCCCTCCTTTATAGTAAATGTATATTGATAAACCAATTGTCTTGAACGAGGTGGTTTGCTTATAGTCAGCATGAGTACTGCATTGTGTTTTCTTCTTACCCTTGGGTACATGGTGAATGTGGTGCCAATGTGATATTCACAGTGCCTAAATTAGCCATGAATATCCTGGCAGAAATTCTGAATCACGACACACAACAGAGTCTCTACATGGAAGACAGAGCCAAAACATTTATTCAGACACCAGAAAGCCAAATCCATCACAGCAACAAAAATCTATACACAATAACAGTCCAGAGAAACAACATCCCCAAGTCGTCCCCCTGCTAGGCTTCCCACAAACTAGGTCCATTAAAAAAAAATCACAAACCACCTGTTTCACTCATGTTAGCCAGCGTCCTGCATCCTTCCTAGCTCTGACTAGACTCTGATCAATTTCCTCTCAGCTCTGCTCTAGCTCCGCCTCTTCCTGTTCCACTCATTCATCAAATTTCTCCCACCCCAGGTTCCATGCAACTCAGACTGATGTGACCCAGGCTGCCATGTGTCCCATGCAGGCCACATGGGCCTATTAATGAATATGAAAGATCTCCTCATTTAAATTACCATTACAGGAGATTAAATTGTTTTCCAAGGAGAACCTGTGAGTGATAATTTCTTTTAGTTATAATGTATTTTATGTCTCTAATTTTGTTATAAAGAATATCAGCATAAGTATAATTCAATCATATGTACTAGTTCATTGTTGTACAAAGTTGTTATATTTATCATAATAGTTTATCAAACATCTACAGATTGGCTGAACACTTAGCTATTTGCTCTTTTTTTTTTTTTTTGAGCCATTCTGCCAGTATCAGTAAAGGGTCTACTTGAAACATAGATGAGTGGAAGCTGTCTGGGCAACTTTGACCTTGATAAAGACCCCTAAAAATCCGAATGACTCTAATCATAAAAACATAGATATAAGTTTACTACTTTTCTAAATAAGATATTGTCAGTTATCAAAATCACAGCACCCAAATCACCTTGCATTGATGGCGTATATAGTTTGCAAGTAACTGGTACATTTTGTTTCCTGTCCTTAAGAGCAGTCACAATTTTTTAAATATTTCTTTTAACCATTGAAACATATTTAGCACTGTACTTTTTAGCCATTAACTGACATCATTATTTCTCTTTTTTTCACTTTTTATAGAGAAGAGAGTTCACTGATGAAATTGGGTGGGGAAAAGAATTTGAATGAAAACTTTGGAGTGCCAAAGACAAACTTCATCAACATCAGGGATCAGTTTGCTTTAGTGTAAGGAAAACAGATTTTTAAAAATGACCAAAATTGGAATTCAAGTTTTTCCAATTAGAACTTCTGTGTTTTATTGATAGAACAGGCATACATTTCTTGGGTAAACCTGCAGGTAAAATCTCACAAGAGGAATACACTTACATATATACATGCATATACACACATATGTGAGTGCATGTGTGTATATGTACATGTATGTGTATGTACATGTATGCATATGCACATATGTGCATATTTGTATATACAGATATAAGTATTTATGTTTATATAAATCTGCACATCTATGTGCGTATGTGTGCATGCATGTATATATACATATGTGTGAACTCACATATATGTATATACATACATATACACATATATGTATGTATTGTGTATATCTATACCTATCTGTCTATACATACACACATATGTTCATTAGAAGAGTTTGCAAGTGTCTACACTGAGAACTCTGAGTACAAAGCCTAAATTGGAGAAAAACTACATATTTAAATCTGGAAGGGATTTTTATGGTCATCTAGTCATTTTACATGTAACTTCTATTTCAGCAATGCTGACTCTTACTAAGAGCTCAGATTTTTAAGATGCGGAAGAAGAAGAAGAAATTCGAAATCCAGTGTAACAATACGAGCCTGAATGATAGGGTTTGTAAGGGAAGGGCCAACATAATCTGACCATACTAAATATAATTGCTTTTAGCCCTGAATACCTGGGTCACTTATAGCACCAGCTACACCCTGAGCTTCTACCACAAGGAGTCATGTTGTAGACATAAAAGGGGACAGCACCAGGAAACAACTATACTACACAAAGTCAAAAGAATAAATAGATCAAAGAGGGCAGAAGTTGCGGAGTGCAGATAGTATGGGATTGTCAGCACAGATGCTTTGATAAGAATATCAGTAGACTCCTGCATTACAACACCATCTGGGGAGGTACTGGTTCCTTAAGTTTAAAAAAAAAAAGTGAACTAATCTAACATAGAGATTCTTTCCTTCCTTTTTCCTCATTTCTCTTTCTCAAGAAAAACATGTATCTGTTTAAATGATTTTCTTCCTTTCTGGGCTGGAGGCATTTTGATGCTGTGTTTATTTAAAGTAATATTAAGATATACCTGTGATTTTAAATATATATATGTATACACACACACACACACACACACACACACACACACACATATATATATATATACATATATTTGTTCAGAGAAAGATTAGATCAAACTATGCTCTTGGGCGAAATAAGGAAAATCTCTGCCTAAAAAATGATGGAATCAAATACAGTGAGTAGTTATGTTTCATTTCTACCCAAGCAACTTCTGCCTCCAACCATCTTAAATGTAGATAAAGAAACTCAAATCATTGATGTTATATGACTTATTTCAGGACACAAAGGAAGAACATCAGTTGGGTCTTGAATCTAAATCTCCTCTTGCAATATCTTCTTAGAATGTATTGGAGAAACTATATAAAACTTGACAATTGTCCCACCCTTGGCCCTGGAAGAACAGAATTAACCAAACTTAGTTTTCTTAGTACCCATATGTCTGAAGTGATATTATACAGATGTATCCTGAAAGATATATACATATACATAGATAGATAGATAGATAGATAGATAGATAGATAGATAGATAGATAGATAGATAGACAGATAGATAGATGGATAGTTAGATAGATAGGTAAGTATAAAAGTAAAGGAGGCAGTTTGCATATGAATTCAGAAAAAAAGACTCCTTAAGGAAGAATTTACTGCGTTATTACCCAAATCATTTCAAAAGTACTGGAGGCAGTGTCTTTGTACAATAAAAAAGCAGATCATGGCAAATTTGGGATTAATATGATGGTATGGATAAAATTTTCACAGGATGATGAGAAATAAGTGAATTATTATCTCTATCAATGCAGCAGTACCCATACCAATAGTATAACAGTTCCATTTAAAAATTAGAATCTTTCCTCTTATTAGGCTATATCTCCATTTCAATGAAACTATCAATACTGAACACATCTATACCCCTGTTTTGCAAACATATAAGAATAACGATATAATTACTACTTAGTACTAAATTATGATCCTTCCAAACACATTCTCCAAATTGTTAAATTTGGAATTTAAAATAATTTTAAAATGAACTTTGAATCAGAAAATCCTGGGTTCACATGTTCTCTTACTAACTGTATATTCCTAGGCAAGGCATTTATCCTCTCTGTTTCAGTACCCTCATTTGTAAAAGTAATGGATTGTTGCTAAAGTTTCTTCTAGCTCTAAATCTAAGATCCTATGTTATCCGGAGCCATAAATTCCCCTCCTCCTATTGTTTGTCATAATTGTATCGAAATGATTTTTGTCTCTTTTTGAAAACAAGTCTCATAGGTTGGATCACATTTGACATCTTTGAAATTGCTTACATATGAGCATGATGTTTCTAAGAAGCAGTAACTAGAAATATCACCTTATTTTACAGTCGTACAACTTAAATTTATGAGGCAAAGACATTGTCACTATCTCTAGTTCTTAACCAAAAAATAAAAAGTATCCAAAAAATTATCATCGAATATTTGTCAGAATATATTTTTGTGGTTTGTTTGTCATTCATTAAGAAGAGGAAATAAAAGGCAACAATTTGGGCACCTTTACATATTCATGAAGTACTGGCCTGGAGAATTGGAATGATTTAATATGCACCACATTCTCTTCCATTTAATTTTACCCATTTACTAGGAAGTAAAACCTTGAGTTCACAATGGGAACTAAAGGATGAATAGATAGTAAGGCTGAATATTTAGAACAAAGGAGAATCTACATCTCTACCTTATCCTAAGATAGTGATTCCTCAGATTATTTTTCCTTATATGGATATTTAAACAAAGATTTCATGTAAATCTTGCAAGTCTTTCCATATTAATATTACTTATCTAGGAGGTCATTAATGCCCTGAAGTCACTTTTCCACTCCATAACTTCCTCATGGCATTTTTCACCTCTGAATTCCTTATAGTGTAGATAAAGGGGTTTAACATGGGGGTGAAGAGAGTATAAAATACTGTTACAGCTTTATCCACTGGGAAGGTGGTCACAGGTCGAAGATACATGAAAATACAGGGGACAAAGAATAAGAAGACCACAGTGATGTGGGAGATACAAGTGGAGAGAGACTTGCGTCTCCCTGCAGAGCTGTAACTTTTCAGAGAATGCAGTATGACAACATAGGATGTCATTAAAACAAAAAAACTAATCAGACACATTAATCCTCCATTAGCAGCAATTAGTAGACCAATGAAAACAGTGTCTGTGCAGGCAAGTTGGATCAAGGGAATAATGTCACACATAAAGTGGTCTATGACATTGGGCCCACAGAAGGGAAGCCAGAATGTGGTAAGAATCTGTCCCATTGGATGTAGGAAGCCCATTGTCCAAGCCAAACCCATCAGGTTACAGCAAAGGCGGTGGTTCATTATTGTTGTGTAGTGCAAGGGCTTGCAGATGGCCACATACCTGTCAAAGGCCATTACTATAAGGAGGACAATCTCAGAGGCACCAAAGATATGTTCCACAAACATCTGAATCACGCATCCATTGAAGGAAATTGTTTTCCTCTCACAGAGCAAATCAGCAAGCATCTTGGGGACAATTGACGTTGAATAGCATGCATCTATTAAAGACAAGAAAGCCAGGAAAAAGTACATTGGGGAGCACAGAGTCTGGCTGGAAGTGATGGTGATCAAAATGAGTGCGTTACCCACCACAGTGACAATGTAGGTAATTAAAAATAAAACAAAGAAGATATTCTGAAAGTCAGGACTGCTTATAAGACCTAGTAGAATGAATTCAGTAACATTATTCCTATTTTCCATCTGATTGATATTCAAAAAAATTCTGAACTCAATAGAAATGTGACAATCCTTTGAAAATGTAGATCGTCATGAATGTAGATCCATTCTCATTAACACACACATTCCAGCTGTGGTGGTGCATTTCTTTACGCAGTATGTCTGTAAAGTAACTGAGAAGACATATTATTTATTTATAATTATTCACACACATAGACAGGCATCAATAATTATCCAAGCACATACCAAGAGTTACACACAAAATTATAACATACATATACTAAAAAAGGAGTCACTCTTTATTTTTTTATTTGCAATGCCATGGAAGTCTCCATATTTCTTATGCAAATTTTATAGCTCAGTATTCACAGGTGCCCCTACCTTCTTTTCCAAGGAATATCTGAGTTCAAGTCTTGCTAAGAGACTTGCTAGTTGTGTATCCTTGGGCTTATTGTTTAATCTCCGTTTACCTTATTTGTAAGAAGAGGGTAATAAAAAGACTTCCTGTCAGGGTTATTCTAATATAAAATAATATTTGTATGGCTGTTTGTTAACCATAGAGCATTATATAAATGGCAGTTGTTACTATTATTATTATTATTTTCCTACATAATGAAATTATATCAAATTTTCAATGGAATTGACAATTACAGTAAGATTGGTTTCAGAAAATGAAAATTGCATATCCTGCTTCGCTCGATCATGTTTACTATGTAAAACAAGGAATCTCTGTGGTAACTTTTTTTTTAAAAGCAGCAGACATTCCTATGGTAATATAGCTGCTAAATTAATTTAAGAAGTCTTGCCTTTGGTGCTTTGAATCTCTTTGGTACAGGACTGGAAAGCCAAGCTTCACGTTTTACTTATAGGATGTTGCCCACCAACTCCTATCCCCACCTTGTTCTGCAGTCAAATAAAAATGAAAATATAGACAAATGACTGATAAATTATTCCTAGCTAATTCAGCCCTAGCTAATTACACACACACACACACACACACACACACACAATACAACCAATTGACTAGTGGAAGAATTGTGTTGAATTAGTAGTTTGGCAGTTTAAAGGGTTGAAGAGGATGTTTGAATGAATTCTGAAGTTGGTTGTCTGTTTTCCTTACTTTCATAATCCTGCTCAAGTACTCAGTTTGTATACTCAGCAGAACAAAATCACTATCATCCATTGCATCTTCCTTCAGTAGAATCAACAAAAGTGAAAATCACTGACTTCTTGCTCAATTCTGAATCTATGCCACAAAGGTATTTGTTGAAGCAACTAAGAATTTCCATGATTACTTAAGTTATTGGTCAGGAAATCATAGTTTAAAAATATTCTCACTGAACTTCAGATAGAGGAATGGGAGGTGAAGGGAGGAATTGAGATGAATTGGATATCAAGATATTGTTAGACTTGAACTATCTGAGTCTGACTTATCTTGGATATATAATATCTGTGTGACTTTCAGAAAGTCACTTAACCTCTTTGTATCTCAATTTTACCAACTGTAAAATCATAGAAGTAGACCACCCAAGACCACTAAAGTCCCTTAAAGCTCCAAATTGGTCATCTCATGGCTACTTGTTCTGTAACTACAGAGGAGTAACTAGAATTTGACACCCAGAAAGCTGAAATGATTTTTCCCAGAGTTTATTGATAGTATATGGTGGCTTTGTGATTTGAATACTTTTCTATTCCTATTTCAATGTTATTTCTACTACATAATGCTGAAAAACAAAGATAACAGGAAAAAATAAGATGAATTGAAATGTTTTTATTCAATGGCTGTGGCTGGCTGGATATATGGGGTTCAGGATGGGAGCAAAAGTGAAGAGTCATATGTGATGGGAAAAGCACTGACTCCAGAGAGTTAGAAAAATTAAACTTGAAAACCACCAAACTCCATAAATAAATATATTATTTCTCAAAAAGAGCAAATAGATTCAGAGTGTATCTATGAACAAACCTTCTCATACATCTCCAGAATAGTTTCCATGAGTTTATCAAGAAAGTACAATAACCTGTTTTGAAAGGATCAGCAAAAGTTTGACAATGATAATGTTGTATGATGACAGTCATGGCTCACACCGAATAAAAAAGATCAAGCTGGTTACTGTGAAAACATACTCTAAGTCTTGAATCAATGTAATTAGCCTCACTGACACAGAAATCTCACCTATGAGGCCTTTGGACTGGGATTCAATTCCACGTACCCAGATAGCTGGTGTACGATGGCCCAGTGAGAAGAGAAAGTACATCCAGGAAAGTTCTGACTAGCTCATTTACAATAAGTCTCTGTTGGTTAATAAATATATTCTCTATGGCACCTTTGTAAAATGCCTTTCTCTGGAGCTTCAAAAGTTTTTTCATGTATTGTGTTTGGGAATACATTCTGTGAAACATCTTATTCTGCAGTAATGAGATCTCATGGGCACAACTCCTTAATTAGATACATGTGTAATTAAAGACACAATTAAATTTCATGTGAATGGAACATTGGAGAGGAACTTTGGAAGCGCTGACATATTTTAACTGCATGTTTATCACTTACCTCTCATAATAAAGGAGGTAAAAAAATTCTAATAGACTGATTCAGTCTCCAGATTATTTCTTCATATTCAATGTAATTCTACAAACTTTTAAGCATCTACTATGATAAAACCACTGTATTAAACCAAGAAATTGTCAAGCTTAAAGACAATAAATTAGCTCTTTTCATAAATTATAATCAAATTAGTGTCTAACACTTATACAAAGATGAATATATAGTAGAATGTGAAAAAGCAAAAGAGTTCCACGCAAAGCATTCTAGGAAAATTGGAGAAGCATATAATGATTTACAAAAGGAGAATACAGAAATGCTTCATGACAAGCAGAGAACCTGATAAGGATCTTGAAGGATATCAATGAGTTTATTATGCCAGGGGCAACTCCCTGACTTTCAACAAATACCACAAATTATACCTGCTGTACCTTGAAATCTATTGGGTTGACAGGATTCTTGAGAGTGTTTGTCCTTTTTGTTAGCAGACCAGCAAAGATGAATCTACAAAGTAACTGTAGTTGTACTCTTGAAAGATAATATATATGTGTGTGCGTATATATGTATGTGTGTATGTATATATGTATATGTGTATATATATGTATATATGTACATATTTCTATCTGTCTCTCCTTTCTCTGTGTGTGTGTGTGTGTGTGTGTGTGTGTGTGTGTGTGTGTGTATATATGAAATCCTTAGCAGAGGAATGAGTATGCTCCACACGGAGTGCACTATATGTTTCTGTAATATAAACTTAACAGTGCTGTCACTATGGGAAGGCAATGGTTGGTCTTAACCTTAATCAGCTCACTGTTGCTCTCTCCATAATTGACTATTGCCAAGTTTTCCCCTCTACCCTCAATCCCCTAGCTCCATGATATCCTTCTCATCAAATATATGATCTGAATGTTTAGCTTTTTTCCTCTTACACTGGTAACAGAGTGGTGCACATTCATATGCCCTCATGCCTACATTATTGTGGAAATCTATTGGTTAGACTGTGCCTCAGATCTCTCTTCATTCTAGTTCATCCCCCACTCACCTGTCAAAATGATCTTCCTAAATGGTACATTAGAGCATGTCACCCTCCCTATTACTCCTAGGAGGGAATATAAAAATCTTTTGAATGGCTTTTAATGTCATTTATTTATAACTGATCTCCATCCTACTTTTCCATTGTTCTTAATGATTACTCCCACCCATGTGCTCTGCATTCCAATGACACTTTTTTACTTGCTTTTCTTCACAAAAGACAGTCTATCTTTTGACTCCAGTCATTTTCATTTGTTGTCCCCCAATGCTTTGGATTTTCTCCCTGGATATTATGACTTCTTCAGGTCCCAACTAAAATCTTATCTTCTATGAGAAGTACCCCCCTAATAATAACCTCTTTCCTCCATTTTATCTCCAATTTATCATATATACATAGATAGAAGGATAGATGTCTGTATCTGTCTATCTATCTATCTGCTTTGATCAGAGGCTAAAAACAAATGATTAAAAGTTTTCTGTAAAAAGCTTCCTTGAGTTCTAAGGAGTCTTTTGCAAATGTCTGAGAGATCAATCTTCTTCTGGATAATTTTGGCCTATTCTATTTTTACTCTCAACAATCCTGGCAGGTGCCATGGGAGTGTTAAGATTTGACTCCCAAATTCTGTCCAAATGCTGCCCCACCACAAAGATTCTAAACAAATGCTTTGTCAATGGAATCATTGATGGATGAGTGAAATGATACCTAAAAGAGACACCATGCCCCCATTTTAATAACAATAGAAAATGTCCCTCATATGAACACATTCTCTATATCTAAACTTGTCCTTTGCACTTGTGACATGTATCACTGAATACAAGGTCTCTAGCCACATGTTCCTTATGTATCTTTCCCACATGTATGTATGATTTGTTGGCAAATGTATTATCACTTTTGGACTGCCTTGCATATGCTACACAGGTGTTGCCTCCATACTGGTAGTGGCCTGTGGGAGAATATGCCACATATATTCTTCACAGATGGGGCAATATTTTATTATTATTGTTTTAGCCGTTCTTTTGAATTGCTCTTAAGAAATAAAGTAGTTGGCAAAATTTCCCATTTTGCTAAGATTTTATGAGCAATGATTTTAAGTTATACCCATCTAGTCTTAGTGTAACATTTCTAGGGGATCTGTGCGTATTGAAGAGGTACATCACAGACTATGTTAATAAATGGTTCTTTGACAGAAGGAGGAAAACTAGGCCTTGATCTAGCAGTCTGAAAATATTAAAATTGATTTCTGTAACGATATATGGGAATTTTTTCTGAAAGTTTCAGGTATCAAAACAATACATTTACTTGAGACAGCATAAGTAGCTCATTAAGCAATACCTATCATTATCTTAGGAAAGAGAGATAAGTACTTAATATCTGAAATATGCTTGATATAGAAAAAAACATTGAAGACAAAAAGAAATAGAAGAATGTATAAATAGATAAACATGAATGAATGGATAGATAAATGTACAAGAAAATGAGTGAATGTATGAACAAATAAATGTATTAATAGATAAACTAATAAACAAATACATAAGTGAATGAAATAAATTAATGGATAGGTAGATAAGGTAAGGATAGGCAGATTAGAAAGGCAGATAAGAAAGAAAGCGTTCTAGAATCTGAACAGTCAAATCAAACTCAAGAAGAGAAACCAACATCAGATATATAAAGTTGGTATAGATGGAACTGAATTTTCAGTGAGGTGGAATTCCAAAAGTCAATCACATGGCCTTTCCTAAGGTAACCTGAATTGTTCCAGTCTCCCTCATGCTATTGGTAGAATGAAATAGGCCATTTTCAACCACGGGTCTGACCATTCCAAGAAACTAACCTAACATATTGTATATGGCTAGGAAATAGTCGTGAGGACACTAAAATAAGTATGTATATTAATGTATTCAAAGATCAGGTGTTTTTTTGGGAGGATGGGTCAAGTATCAGCCTACATAGCCTATCCCCATCATATATGGAGAAGGAAGGAAATCAACATGACCTAATGAAAAAATGAAGGAATCAGAAAAGATCCATTGAGGAAGGAGCTAATCTGTGGATGCTAAAATCAATAGCAAAAGGAATTTTTGCCAGAATATGCACCCTTGTAGTCCTTACTACTTTCGAAGGTGAGGT
This sequence comes from Notamacropus eugenii, assembly GCF_028372415.1. Taxonomy (NCBI): domain Eukaryota; kingdom Metazoa; phylum Chordata; class Mammalia; order Diprotodontia; family Macropodidae; genus Notamacropus; species Notamacropus eugenii. The sequence continues at coordinate 1,729,208 of NC_092877.1, forward strand.
TAGTGGGTCACTTGAATTCAGGAATTCTGTACTGCAATAGACCTAAAACAGTTGGATACTCACATTAAGTCTAGCAGCAATAGGGTGAACCTACTATGGAATCAAGGAGTTGGATTTGGGAATGGAGCTTCTAGGCTATTCAAGAACGGGCAAAGAAGCCCAGAACTGAAAGAAAGCAGGTCAAAATTCTCCTGCTGATCAATAGTGGAATTGGACCTATGAGTACCTGTTGCATTTCCATCATTGGTAAGACAGGGAGAGAGCTATTCTTTAAAATAATAATAACAAAAAGGAGTCTTCATTTGTTCTGCTGAGTAACATATAAAGTTTTTCTTAAACCTTCAAAAATTTGTTAAACCTTTAAACTATTTTCATACCTTCAAGTGGTATATAAATGATAACTGCTGGGACTATCACTGATGATGGTGGTGGCAATGGTAATAACAATATTATTTTTTAGTTCAAAGACCTCTGAGAGCATGTACGCTCCTCAGTCAGGGCTTCATTACTCATCTAATAGAACCACAGTGTAAGTTTTTCATCCATCCAGATTGCTATTGCTTTCAAGTATGAAAAAACTAGTCGTTCCTGAGTTGCTACAGTCTACTTAGAAATCATTTAATTTCTTGGAAAATGTTTCCTTTCACGAAGTCTGAATCTGCTTCTTTTTAAACATTTTGTATCACTATTTGTGAACTTGGAAAGGAGGCTGGTGCTTATAATGAAAAGGACATTGCATAGAGATTCAAGAGACATTTCCTGGAATCTTAACACTATCATGTATTAATTCTGTGACCTTTACAAAAGCACTCAATTTTGCTGGATTCACTTCACTAATATACAAAATGAAGAATTTTGACTGGGTGATTCTAATATCCTAGACCTAAATCTGTGATTTTATGAATCAAGAGAGTTACCAACTATGTTCATATATGGACATATGCAGCTACACAGTGCACACACCTACAGATACATATATAAACAAACGTATATATGTACATTCACATATATGCATTGTGTGCATGTAAGTATATACATATGTGAGTGTTATATAGACAATGCTCTTTTAGAGATACTACAGTACACTCAATGGGAACTGATTTTTATTCTAGGTTATGAGCAACAAAGGAAAAGATGTCCTTGTATAATCTTTTGCCTCTTGGCTTTCTGAGTTAAGAAAATTTATCAGAGTGATTCAGAATTATAGAAGTATCAAATTCAAACTGATTGTACTTTTTAAAAATTTATTTATTTATTTTAAGTTTTCAACATTCATTTCCACACAGTTTTGAGTTCCAAATTTTCTCCCCATCTCTCCCCTCCTCCTCCAAAATGCCGTGCATTCTGGTTGTCCCTTCCACCAATGTGACCTCCCTTCTAACATCTCACCCTTCCCTTATCCACATTTCCTTTCTTGTCTTGTAGGGCAAGATTAATTTCTATACCCCATTACCTATGTTTCTTATGTCTAAGTTGTATGCAAAAACAATTCTCAACATTTGTTCCTAAAATTCTGAGTTCCAACTTCTCTTCCTTCCTCTCTCCCCACTCATCCCCACTGAGAAGATAAGCAATTCAATATAAGCTATAAATGTATAGTTGTGCAAATGACTTCCATAGCAGTTGTGGTGTAAGACTAACTATCTTTCCCTCCATCCATCCTGCTGCCCATTTCTTCTATTCTCTCTTTAGATCTTGTCCCTCCCCAAGAGTGTTTGCTTCTAATTGCTCCCTCTTCCCATTTGCCCTCCCTTCCATCATCCCCGCCACCCTGCTTATCCCCTTCTCCCCTACTTTCCTGTAGTGTTAGATAGATTTTCACACCAAATTGAGAGTGCATGTTATTCAGTCCTTGAGCCAAATGTGATGAGAGTAAGCTTCACTTTTTCCTCTGTCAACTTCCCCCTTTTCTCTTCCATTGGAAAAGCTTTTACTTGCCTCTTCTATTAGAGATAATTTGTCCCATTTCATTTCTCCCTATTCCCTCCCAATGTATTCTTCTTTCACCCCTTAATTTTATGAAACTGATTATATTCGGCTCCCCTACTCCAGATATCACAAAAGTATTGGTTTTTGAATTTGGTATTAAGGAAAGTTCCATTCGGAAAAGATATTTTGGACTAGTCCCTAGAAGGATATGGCCATGCCAGAGGATCAGAGATTCGCGAAGTGGACAATACATTCCACTGTGGAGCACTGGAAATATTAGGAGCCAGGGGATGGAGGATGGTAGTAGACTCAGATGAAATCGGTGGGAGACAGTATTGAATAAAAATAATGGGGTGGTGGAAGTATAAGGAAATAAGAGAAGATAAGAAAATTTTGAAAAACCATTTGTACATGTTTCATCTGTTGTGTGACAGAGTTAAAGTCATAGCGATTATATTAAATTATTTTCTAATTAAACACATAAAATACAAGTTATACCAGATCAGTCATCCAAGTCCACTGACAGATCTTAACAAGGAAATGTTGGCAGGCAAGTATGTCGCATATTGTCAGGAAGACCAGCATGCATCTGTAGGAATATGCACATTGATGACTTGTTTACAATATGATATTATATGGTTACATGACACAATATCATACTATCAAAATTTCAATGTAGGAAAATTACATTTACAATAAATTATTAAATTTAAGATGCATGATTTTTTTTAAAAAGTTTTATATTCTTTTGAAGTGATGAAAATTTTTTTAAAAATTAAAGGGTTAGCGGAAGCAGATTTTCCAGAGGGCACTGAGTAATTATTTTTTGAAAAGGGTGAAGTGGGCCAAATAATTTTGGGAACCTCTGATCTAGGAGGTTTGCCTTGGTCTTACATGCACCCCCTTCCCTGGATCCATGTGCCCCACAACTCTTTCTGGGTGGCTTTTGATGGTAATGGAAATTTCAACAATATAAGTGATAATAGCGCATGCAAATGATTATGAAAAATACTGTTGAACAATACAAACAGAGTCCCTGATCCTTTTCTCTCCCACTCCTCCACCTCTGGTTATAAGGTGGTCTTCCATTAATTGCTTCAATATCCAGTTCTAAAGACCCAGGCTGGAGTTTTCCTTCCAAACACTGCTTGCCAAAAAATAAAGTTCCTGGTCCTTTGTCCTTTAATTTCTAACTGCACACCTTCATGTTCACATGGTGCCCACCGGAAATGTACCTGATCTGATGTATCTATTTTCAGACCCAGAATGGTGACTGAAATGGTATTAACTTTAATTCAATAGTAGGTATCATTTTTTTTTTTAAATTTGAGACCGATGTAGGAAAGGGTCTTTTATTTTCTCTGGAGAACAGAGAAAAACAAAGCATGTAATGATCATCCTCTAACCTGGTTAAAGTGATCCATGTTTTCAAAAAAGATTCCCAAATGTCTTAGAAGCAGGAACTAACTTTGCTGCTATCAAAAACAGCAAGGCAGTTTGTCTTCAGTTGTCTGCAATTTAATTTGCTAATTTGGGATTGTCCCAACAATACCCTCTCACCCAATTCTTCATCAAATCTTACAAGTGACGATACATTATTATTTGTCTAGCTCCATCATTTATACTCACAAGCTTCATCACAAGAGAGATTTTTTTTACAAGGAAGAACAATACATTGACTTATGTCTTCACATTATATGACCTTTTGTCTAAAGAATCACAGCTCATTGTAATGAATTGAAGGCTACACTACATTGATCTCTGCATTCTAATATCTCACTTGATTCCGGAACATGTTCAGCTATTTCCAAAGACATAAATGGAGAGAAATAAGCATTTGCAAATGTGTGCTTGTACAAGCATGAGTGCATATATATATATACATATATATATGTATATATATATGTATATATATATGTATACACACACACATATATATAAACACATGCACACAGAAATATTCCTTAAGAGATATAGATTAAAATATTTTTGAGGATGTCAAAAAGATAAATTCAGAAACTCTGAAGTCAATTCTCAAAGAGAAAGTCCAGGAATATCCTTAATCTGGAATTCACAGGTCTTTCTAATGAAGTTTGTGCATAGATTTCTAGGGGATTGTGATCTTGGAAAGAAAAAAATGATAATCTATTTGCACTAATGCCTAAGTCTTATTATTTAGTTAAATTTTGTATGTATGCATTAAAAATTACTCAGAAAAATGGACCACAGACATTGCTAGAGTGCCAAATGTGTTTCATGATGGAAAATGTTTTACAAACCCTAAGTTGACACTTTACCAATGTTGTATCCTCCCAGATTGTTTTCATTATCTTAGAGTTATACTTGGCACTTTAACATCCACAGAATTCTTGAATTCTGGGACAGTTGAACAGAAATAAAATTATGTATAGATACAAGCATCCAGCAGTTTGTGCAACACCATGCAATATAAAGATGAAACAGATTTTTTCTATGTATATGTGTGACTGAAATTTGCAAGGTATGTAGCAAGGCAACATAGAAAACATATTGTTGTACAGTGCTTATTACCTAGAAAATTTGTGATTTAATCCACAGATCTGGAAAAAAATACAACTGAATAGGTACTTGATTTAAACAATAATAATTTGCATTTCCATAGTGCAAGTTTATCAAAACATGAACATTTGTTAATAGAGCAGTATCTTAGTGTATATATATATATATATATATATATATATATATATGGATGGATGGATGCATATGTGTATATATATATATTTCCATTTATCTCTATTTATAATCACAAAATAAAAAAATGAATTTACCATATAAAATGATGGCAAAAAAAATGAATGTATAGTCAGTTTGGGAAAAATCTCCAAGAATAGTGATAAAAATTAGCACAGTTCTTGATATTTAGAATCATTTATAATCTGAACCTACTTTTCTACTCCATAATTTCCTCATGGCATTTTTTACCTCTTCATTTCTTCCTGTATAGATGAGTGGGTTTAACATAGGGGTGACAAGAGTGTAAAACACAGTTACAGTTTTATCCACGGGGAATGTAATTACTGGTCGCATATACATGAACATACAGGGGACAAAGAACAAGATCACTACAGTGATGTGGGAGGTACAAGTAGACAGGGCCTTGAGTCTCCCTGCAGTGCTGTAGCTTCTCAGAGAACTCAGGATAATGATGTAGGAGAACATCAAAACAACAAAACTAATCATTGAAATTAACCCTGCGTTGGCAACAACCAATAGACCAATGAGGAAGGTGTCTGTGCAGGCAAGTTGAATCAAGGGAATAATGTCACACATAAAGTGATCAATAACATTGGGTCCACAGAAAGGAAGCCAGACTACCGTGAAAACCTGTCCTATTGAATGCAAGAAGCCAAGTGTCCAAGCCAACCCAACAAGGCAACAGCAAAGGTGGTGATTCATTATTGTCATGTAGTGCAGAGGTCTGCAGATGGCCACATATCTGTCAAAGGCCATTATTACGAGGAGGACAATCTCAGAAGTCCCAAAAAAATGCTCTAGAGAAAGCTGAGTCATGCATGCATTGAAAGAGATGGTTTTCTTCTCACGGAGCAAATCCACAAGCATTTTGGGGATCATTGATGATGGATAGAAAGCATCTATCAGAGACAAGAATGCTAAAAAGAAGTACATTGGTGAGACCAGAGTATGGCTGGAGGCAATAGTGATAACAATGAACATATTACACACGACAGTGATAAGTGATTAAAAATATAGCAAACATGACTTTCTCCACCTCAGGAGTTCTCATGAGACCCAGTAGAACAAATTCAGTCACATTCCTATTTGCCATATGACCTTTATATAGATGTTGAATTCAGTTGGAAATTCCAGTTATCTTAAGGACATATGGATGTTTCTAAATATATGCACCTTCTGATGATTTCAAGCATTCTGACTGTACTGAGAGATTCCTTTTCACAACATACCTACGAAACAGTTAAGAAAATATGTTATAGTGTCTACTTCACATACATGAATAAAACAAATCCTCCAATTAGCGTTTATTAAATAATTATATGCTAGATATTGGGGACACAAAGATGGACAAAATATTATCTGCCCTTGAAAAGATTGCATTCCACAAGAGAAGGCAAATTATATGTATAGACAAAATATTTAAATAATACATACAAGCTAATTTTACACAAAAGGAACTAGCCGCTGGCTATTCAAAGGTTTGGAGATAAGAAATGGTTGTTTTGCTAATTCCCAACTGATATATTATGATATGACAAGGGGGTGGGTGCATATTTTTTTTTTTTAACAATTAAAAGTACGCTATTTACTCTAAGAAATTGCCCCTGACTTATGGGAATTATACGTCCTTATTTATAAGAGAAGTGAATTGGAAAACATTCATTTTCTAGGGATGAGATTTATGTCTTCTCAAACTATATTTTGAGAAAATATGTACAGCTATGCTGAGGTATTTTACAATAGATGTCTATGTGGCATTCTCACTTCTAATTAAATTAAATTTATCTTATATTTCTCTTTGATTTCTATCTATATCCTGGGGATCTCTTAGCTACAGGATGTAAAGAGTGCCTACAAATTTACTTATGGTCCAGTCTTGCAATAGCTTGTCCTGAGATGAAATAAAAATACTCATGGCTATGAAAGGGCTTATTATTTATTCCTCATTGTGAAATATGGCCATTTATGCCTCTGTAAATTCTAGTAAAGCAGTTAAACATCACTAAAATTTAGATGAAATCAATTGATTGCCAACACATAGTGATAAACAGGTTGCTCCACCAGCAAGCTTAGTTTTTCTTTTTAATTTGATAGTAAATTGATAGCTCAACCATTATGGAAAGAAATTTTAAAGTCACTAAACTGTTCAAACCTCTATGTCCCCAGCTATACTACTTGCTATTAGGCTTATTATTCAAATAGATCAAAGAAAGGGAGAAAACAACCATCTTTACAAAAATATTTGTGGTACCTCATTTTGTAGTTAAAAATAAAGGAGACTAGCAGAGCTCCCTCCTGTTGGGGAAAGCTAACGATTTGTGGTGTGTGAATTTAATGGGATATTATAGTGCCATTAGAAATGATGGAATGTACAGTTTCATGGAAATTGGGAGAACCTCTATTAATTGATATAGAGTGAAGTGAGCAAAAAGAGAAAAAAATATATATACAATTGTAAAATATATACACTGTAGAAAGGGAAAAAAACTTTGAAATTCTTTACGATTGTGATGAATGCAATGATAAAACATGAGTCTAGAAAGCTGAAGAGGAAACTTGTTACATGACATAGAAACTATGAATATGATGTTTTAAAGAGAGAGTCATGCATTTCAGACATGGCTAAGTTGGGAATTTGTTTTGATGGGTTATGCATACTTATGGTGAGCTTCATTTGCTAGTTTGTTCATTGGTCGACTTTTCTGTATTTGTTCAATATGGTGACACATTATATATGAAGATGTAATTAGGTAATATTCATTGCAAAATATTAAATTCAATTAATTTAGTTCCTGTATGTAGACATAGGCAGTGAATCACAAAACAGACACTCCCAATTGTTGGTTAGAAACTCCTTTCCACAGAATTAGCCTAAAGTATGTATAAATTAGTGCTATTTCCTCACAAATCATGTTTATATAATAAAACAACTGATTGATTGTGAAAAATGCAGTCAATCTACTAAAAATAGGACCACAGATTTAGATTTCAAGTTAATTTAAGGAGCAATTCTAGTCAACTACATCAGGGAACACATCATAATTTATACCACTTTAACTTTTGCTACCCAGTAAGTAGATAATTGGTGACCCTATGAGGTAATTCAAATAGCATTATCCCCCTTTCAGAGATGAGAAGACTGACATTGTAACAGATTAAATTACTTACCTGTGATTAGACATCCAAGACAGGATGGTGGCCCATTGGATAACCACTTGAGTAGTGTATTATTATGGAAATTCTTGTAGATGTAGGTTGTATGTAGGTTGTACTAGATGAGTTGTGGAGATGCACTATAATTCACAAATTCTCTGATTCTATGTGTAATGAAAAAAGAATTCCTGTTTTTGAACTCAAACTATAACTCTTTTTAATGTCTTGCGCGTTCATAGTTCCTGTTCATTCACTTTAGATTTGTCTGGCTCATTGTTAATCCATTTAGGGTTTTCATGGCAAAAATGCTAGAGTAGTTTGTTATTTCCCTATCCAGCTCATCTTATACATGAGGAAATTGAGGCAAACAGGCTTAAGTAATTTAACCAGGGTCACACAGCTGGTAAGTGTCTGAGGCCAGACTGGAACTCAGGAATTTTATCTTCCTGATTCTAGGCCTGGCACTCTATTCAGTGAACCACATAACTGTCCTATGTATCTATAGGCAAATTTCTTAAGTTTTGTGAATGTCACTTTATTCATTGGATGAGATGCTTTAAGTCCCTGTCATTCTGCATTTTTAGTAGTGTATTATGGTAAGGAATGTTTTGAAAAGACAGGTAAGAAGTAATCCTAAGCCTTCTGACTCTCAGTAAATTTGTTGTTGTTGTTGTTTCCCTACTACAACACTTCTCAGCCTTCTGCAGGGCTGTGGAAGGTCACATGTCTTCCAAGTTTGCATGTACCTGAAATGAAGATTGAGATTAATAGAAATGTGTTTGATCATTTCTACAATATTTACATACCAGTACCAAAAGGAGTCTGAGGTATGATCATGTTGCCTTATGAGTGGGGTCTCCTCATTTAAACATGTTATAATGACCTTTGTCCATTGAAAAAGAAGAATCAACTATAGGTGCAAAAGCAAGATCTACTTGTATTTAATGCTTCAGCACTGCTCACTCTTATCCATCAACCAACTACTACATGTATAAGGTGCACATAAGCTCCCTTCCTCTTTGACATTTTTTTATTTGAAGAAGTTGGGAGTCAATGGCAGATATTCCTCTTAGGCTTGAGAAGAATATTAATCTACACTTAAAAGAATACAGAGGGAATGTAGATAGAGTGAGTGAATAGCTTTCAGCAAGTAACATAAAATGCTGACAAAGGACTTTCGACAATGGGCTGGTAAATATAAACAAACGAATATATAAAATGACTTGAGGAAACTTGTGCTATTTATTCTAGGTTTTCCCATCCTTGATGGAATGCCTTGATTTTATCGTGAAATTCATTGTGCTAATTTGAGTGCTTTAATGGATCTTCCCCCCAAAAATACTTAAGCATAGGCAACATATCAGAAACTGTCCCACCTTTATGTCCTTGGAGGAAGGAGATTTTGATTAAAGACTTCAGTGCCAAGAGAGCAGATTGCTATATTGTTTTTTTCTCTCTGATGGTCAGAATGACAGGAAGCCCCAAAGTAGTTTCCCAAAAGGTGTGGATGTACATGCTGCCAGTGTAAGCTTCAAGATATCTTAAATGAAAAGATGCAGAACTTAGTTACATCAAAAATAGTCAATAGACACATTCCTCAATTCTATATTTATCTGCATATAGGAACCAAAGAAGAGCTCATTCCCTCAAACTTTTAACTATCTTCACTCTCAAATGATGATAATGTTAAAAAAAATAGTTTCAGATATGCTGCGCAGGAAGATTCCACTATCACCACCACCACCTGCACATACCTAATAAGCCATTGGATATAAACCCTTGTTTTAATTAATTTAATTAATTAATTTAATTCACAATTAGATAATGAAGAAAAAATGATTAACTTTATGATGTCATCAAACTCTCCCCAAAAGAAGAGATTAGAATTCTATTTTTTACATCCCTATGATCTAAAGGATGCAATCTTCCCTTTTCTCTCTTTTAATGTGTAAGACATGAAATTTCTTTTTCTGTTATTCCCTCTGCCATTTTCCTTCTTTTCTTCAGTGCCTGATAAAGAGGTATTTTTTTCTCTTTTCCAAAGCTAACCCTTCTGCTTAATCTCTTGATAATACCTCTTCCATTTTCTCTGAGGGCTTGCTGTCTTGATCACTCCTTGATTTCCTCCTATCTTCACTTAATCCTTATGGTTAGCTGCTTCCCTCCACTAACATATATGTTCAAGATTTATTCTTTAAAAAAAGACACTTGAAGTCTCCATTCAGTCAATTCGTTTACCTCTAACAGCTCTCTTGCTTTGCACAGGTAAACTGTGAAAAAAGAAGTTTGTTGGTGTGAATCTCCCTACTTTTTTCATCATCTGCTCCCTCCATTCTTCTATATATATTCTCTACACCTAAAATGAAGGTATAGGTGCCATCATTCAAGTAAAACTTCATTCTTAAAGTTTATCAAAAGACTTTAACTTCTATCTGTGATTTTTTCCCATTTTCATTCTGATTTATTGCTCAACTTTTAGTGTGGTTGAAGACCATGTCTACTTAGCCACTCTACTGCCTTGATGTCTGTGGAAGATTTTCTTGTTTCTCTTCACACATTCTTGCTCTGCTTTCCTGGAACATTGTTTTTCTTTAGTTCATCACTTCCACACTGTGAAAATGCTCTATCTAGGGCCTACTTTTCTCCTCTTTCTAAAAACTCTCATGATGATTCATCAGTTCTCATGAGTTTAATTATCTTCTAAAGATGGCTACTCCCAAATACCTATAACCAAAGTTTAATCTCTACTTTGAATTTCAGTCTTTCATTACCAAATTCCAGCTAGACATCTGTAATATGAAGTGCTACGGGCATTTCAAATTCAACATATCAAAAATGGAATTCATGTTTTCCCTTAGTTATCCTTATTCAAACTTCTGTTTTGTTGAGGGTACCAACATACCTCCAGTACTAAAGATTAATATCCTTAGAATAATTTTTTACTCATTCTTGTCCTTTACCACTATTATCAAATGAGTTGTCAAACTGTTATAGTAACTCCACTATACCTCTTTTAACTTCCCTGTATCTTTTCATTCGTACAACACATAACTAAATTCGACCTCCATGCCTTTCTTACGCTATAGGAGTAACTTAATTAATCTATACTTCTTGTATCTCAAATTTCCACTCCAGTCTTACGTAGCTGCAAGTTGATATTCTTAAGTCACAAGTGACTATGCCATCCTCTACACAAAAATCTTCAGAGGCATCATACTACTAATACAGAAAATATAGCACAACAGAGTAACAATAAAAATAACAATAATAAAGCTCAATTATTCTGTTTGATATTCAAAGTCATCCTTAATATGTTTCCAATATACTTTATTACACTTATTTAGCATTATGATCCTTAATATACTTGCCCTTCTGGTGAATAAAAGGGCATCCTAGTTATTTCCTCTAAAACTTTCCCTAATTATGCTTCATACCTTTAAACAATAAGTTTCATGTGATGGGAATGCATCTCCTTCACGTCTTGTTTAATGAAATACCTAGCTTGCTTCAGATCATATACTAAAAACTTATTTCTTCAGGTCTTATCAGACTCTCCTCAAATTTTTGGAGGTCTTTCTTTCTAGATATTTCTTTGTACTTCTTTGCATTTTTGTATATATTTTGTATTTAATAACATTTTATTTGATTGCCTTCCAAATAGAATATGGCCACTTTTAGGTCAGATACTATTTGTTTTATTATTTTATATTCCCAACAGCTAGCAAAGCTCCTTACACAGAAGGCAATGAATGAATGTACATTGTTTTGAATTGCCAAGGGATACATTTTTAGAAACTCCTCAGATTCTTGCTGTCGCCTGTTTAAGTCTCAGACATTTAGCAAAGATTGATTCTTCTATTAAATGATGAGACTCCTTCAAGTGATAAGCTCACGCTATTTTTATCGATATTTTCCCACAGTCCTTTTAGAAAAAAAATAATTTCTGTTTCACACATGATGACACATTTATAGTAATTTTTAATAATCTAGGGATTTTTAAATAGTTCACCACCCTCTCAGGTTTCCAGGTAATTACTTATCTCCACTATGAAGATAATATTGGAATAGTTTTTACTATGCTGGTAAAATATTTCAAAAAATATTCACATGACTTCAATGTTAGCAATTCTATAATGTGCTAAATCAACTGGAGAAAGCTTCTAACCATATGCATGCTAGATAAGCAATACCCTTTAATGGAAAGGACATGGGGCAAAGAAACAGGAGGCTTTGATTAAAATTCTTTCTCTGTCATGAATTAGTTTTGCATCCTGTAGGCCATTCAATTGCCTTGTGTCTAGGCTTCCCCATTATATACAGCCATATATACAGCCAACAGTAACATTTACATTTGCTTGAATTAAGAGCTATTTTGATTAAAATATCAGTCTAAACTATAGAAAACACACTCCAATCTGGCCCTAATGACAAAATAACTTTCCAAACATTAGAATCTGGGTTAAGTTTTAGTGAGGTCTCCCATAGAGGTTTCTGGATCATTACTCTGAAAATTGCAAAATAAAACTCATTTTACTTCCTATGAAAGATCTTCAATATTACCAGTAGAATGACTCAGGCTAAAAAGATCATAAATCTTCAAAATAATTTTATTGATTAATATTTTTATTTATACAACTAAAATACAGAAAACATTTGTGTCCAAATATAGTCAAACTCTCAATCACTTTCCATAGGGGCTTACAAAAGTGCTTTTGAATTATAGTTTTCCTCTGCATAGCTTACAGTTACTAAAGACTCAATCTGTCCCCCTTCAGACTCACAGTGTGTAAATTTTGCATTATTAGTCTCAATGTGTAGATTTGATCCTTCATGTCTTGATACAGTACCTTATAGCTCTTCAATTTTTATCCTTATTTTGTTTCTTGGTTTTGTTCTGTTCTACTTCGTTTTGTTTTCCCCATCACATTGATTTTTTTCTTCCATCAGTCTTTTGTTATTCAGTCAATGGTCAAGCATTTCTGTTGTGTATGAGTCCCTCCTCACTAGGTAATCATAAACATGCTGTCTATTCAAGTGTTTCTGTCTATACTTGTCCCTATTACATCTGTCTCTTGGTGGCTTATGCGGATGTTGCTGGTGGTCTTTAGTGTAGTGCTTCCTGCAGCTCTGAATGTGATTCAATGGCCCTTAAAACTCCCTGATACCTCCCTATCATTCCATGACTCATGTGTTCCCTCTTATATGAAAGCAATTTCCCCACTGTATTTCTTCCTAAGGAATGCCTAACGAATGATGTGGAATAGCTAGCCAGATTCATCCTTATTTTTAATTCAAAAATAAATTATAATCTATAAAATTCAATTATCAATGCATAATTAAAAGTGCAGGAAAACCCACACATAGGTCATCCAATTTAAGTCTTTTTTTTTTTTTTTTTTTTTTTTTTTTACTAATAAAGGAACTGAGATGTTAAATAGTTTTTCTCCAAGGTCACAAAGGAAGTAAACATCACAAGCATGATTTGAATGTACTGCTTGACCCTTGACAGCAAGTGTTTCTTCTAATGTATCACATTGCATGTGCTGTTTGTATAAATACACCCACTGCATAAAGCAAAATATTCATGCATCTATGTGCTTTGTATGACACCGTTTGGCTCTGATATTCACCAACATTTTGCAGTTGTTTTTCTATTACGTTCATGATTTTGTTGAAGTCATTGGGCGTAGCATATGAAAACTGAGATTTCAATGCTATGGAAACTACTACAAAAGAAATCTTTATTAACCAAGGTATTGGCAAACATCCTCCTGCATAATATTAGAGTAATTTCAAATTTAGTAAGGCAATGCCACAAAGAGTGCATGGGTCAAAAACGGCACTTGAACCCACATCTTCCTCATTCTGACGCTGGTTTTCATATTCATAACACTCATAACACCATTCTGCCTCTCACAACATTATAGGCAAAATATCTGACCATATATTCCTACCAACTCCAGTTAATATGCCCTTGAAACCTGGAACAATGACGTGTGTGAGTCAATAGAGAAATTATCTCATTTGCTCAGTAATGAAATACATTCCCACACAAACCCTTCCCTCCACAATCAGTTCTCAACAACATCCTTGATTGATACCCTATAGATTACATTTCTTTTCTCTATAGAATCCACAGAATTACTTCTCATAAAAAAAACCTCTCCAAGTACAAAATGAGTAGTTGTTTTCCTAAGAATCCCTTAGAGTAGAATTTTAGCAAAATCAACTTTGGGAACCATAAAACTAATGATAAAACAAATAGTTGTCTGTTGACTGATTGACAGAAAAGATGGTCTCTTCATTAACCATCCCCACCTCCAATAAAACAAGTCGGAAGTATGAAAAGCCTTTTCTGTTTCCCTTGGGGGTCATCAGTGTTTGATTGGGTCATTCATCCTGTTCCTGAGCTTCCTCATGGCATTCTTCATCTCCTTATTTCTCAGGGTGTAGATTAAGGGGTTCAGCATAGGGGTGATGACAGCAAAAATTGCAGTCATTGTTTTATCAATGGAGAAGGTATGAACAGGCCTAACATACATAAAAATGCAAGGAACAAAGAATAAGACAACAACTGTGATATGTGACATGCAGGTGGAAAGAGCTTTGCGTTGGCTTTCTAGACTGTGGGTCTTCAGAGAGTGTAGGATGACCCCATAGGAGATAAGCAACATTGTAAAGATGATAGCACAGATTGCTCCTCCATTAGCAACCACTGAGAGTCCAATGATATGGGTATTGATACAGGCAAGTTCTAGTAAGGGGTACACATCACAGATGAAATGATCAATTACATTAGGGCCACAGAAGGGGAGCCTGGAAATAAAAAGGAGCTGAACTACTGAATGAAGAAAACCTCCAACCCAGGCTACAACCAGCAACAGAACACATACATGGCGTCTCATGATGACCAAATAATACAGAGGCTTACAGATAGCTACATAGCGATCATAAGCCATTACCACCAAGAGAAAGACCTCTGCACCTCCAAAGAAGTGAGCAATAAAAAGTTGGCTCATGCAAGCTTGGAAGGAAATAGTCTTCTTCTCATAGAGCAAGTCTATTATCATTTTGGGAGAAATAGCTGTGGAATAGACAGCATCCATAAGAGACAAATAAGCAAGGAAGAAGTACATAGGGGATTCCAGAGACTGGCTGGAAATGACTGTTACCACAATCAGAAGGTTGCCTCCAATTGTTATAATGTAGATAGTTAAGAAGACAAGAAATAATATTTTTTGGATCTCAGGATTCTGAGTAAGTCCTAGTAGGACAAACTCAGTCACATTGTTCCTGTTTTCCATTATTATTTTCTTCTTTCTATAATGCATGTATTCAGAAGTCAAAATTGATTTACCTGTAAAGAAAATTATTATTACCGTTAATTATTTTTAGAACTGAGGGATAAATAATGATATGTAAAAGCGGTCTTTCCTTTAAGTGATACAAAAGTATTTTGGAAAAGCAATCTTATTGAATGGAAAAACTAAAGCATAAGAATGTGAAGCCTCTTTCTAGCTTCAGAACGCCATGGAATGATGAGTAACATGGAGTAGGTAAAACAGGTAGATATGTTCGTATTTTAACCTAGTATTGTGATTGTGGTGTTAAAGGTCAGATCCCCCAAAATATGTTCCTCTGGTTCCTTAAACCGTGGGTAGTTGGCAAGAAAGTAACCATAAGCAAGCTCAAGGAACCCCTTTGTTGGGATGTATGTCCTTTTACTGCGATGCAATGGGAAGGATGAGAGATAGTTTGATCCCAAGTGCTGTTTGTACCATTGCCTGGCATGTGCATATTCCTGAACTTTTGAAAATCATTCATACAAGGTGTTGGGATCTACTCATGTATATTTTTGTATATAGTATCATTACTCTGATGCTTGTTGTTAGTAAGACCATGACTGATATTTGATCAAGGCAACAATAAAAGTAACTCTAAGAAAATTCTACATTCATGGTATAGTGGTGACCTAAGGGCCATGCCCACAGAATATTATCACTGACCGGTCAACAAAGCAATAAAAGCTTAGAATATGGGGCTTGGGATTGACTAGTTGTATATTACCTTAAGGTAAACCTAATAATGACAGGCAAAATTGTTGAAATTTTACATTATACCTACTCAGCTATGTTTTACTGAGTTATAAAAGGGAATGTGATTTGCTTCAGTGAATGGAGTACCCACAAAGAACGCTTTTGAAGTGTAGGAACCAATATTTATAAAACTTTTACATTATTTTGTAATTTATAGAATGTTTTAATGGAAATAGCTATGCAAAATTTACTTCACAATTCCATAAAAATGTGATCTCATGAATGACGGTATTGCTTTTGTCACAGAAATCAAAATCCAAGATATCTATGTATATAATTTTATGAATTGTGATAGCTTCTCAAATAAAAGCTTGTGTGTGTGTATATATATGTATATGTATGTTTGTGTGTGTATACATATGATATGTGATATTGGCATATATTTATATAGAGATTCAAAATTTCTATAATATTTTCACATAATATATGAATACATGTATATTCCAAAAGGTGGTTAACCTCCACATATTCACAAACATATACTAACACATATATACATTTGTGTTCATACATACATATGTACATGTCTATATGTGTGTATGTATCTATCTATCTATATGTCTATACATCTATATACATACATTTATTCATAAGTCGTTGTGGTTCAGTCCAGGAAATCTAAATGAAATCCCAAATTGCACTTAACTAAATGAACTCCAGACAAAACTACTGGCCTAAGTTATCTCACTAATATCACACATATCGCAGAGAATTACAAGACTGTTGTGCCTTCAAAGCATATAATACCTTTTGTGCTCACTCACCTCTTGAGTAGGAGATGGCGATGAAACTTTTTTTTGTCCAGTGTTCCAGTCGTGCCACCTGCTTATTCCAAGGGGAAACATCTTCATTAGGATGAGAGGCAAGGAACTACTATTTTTTTCAAGTAACCAACTGTCTGACTTTTTTCATTTAAAACACATGTTATGCAATCCTCTTCCAACTCTTTGGCCATCTTCATTTTCTCCACAAAGTATGTGAATTAAAACTCTCTGCATGTCCACCTTATTCTCTTTCTTTTCTTTTCAGAAACAGCTTGTGTTTTATGTAAGTTTTGTACCTCTAATAATATTTCTCACAATCTACTGAAAAAAAGTTTGTTGAATGGATATTGACTGGTATTTGAACGATTTTCTTTTTCTTTCATGTTATTAGTTTGTCTCAAGAATAACTGTATTCATTCATTCTATTAAAATATATAAAATAAAACACTATGTTCAGTGTACTACCTGATATCTATTCACTATTAGAAAAAATAATATCCATTTATATATTAGTATATTCTATATGATATGTAATATTTCACAGTGCAGTGAGGTGGTTCAGGGAATAGAATACTCATTTTGGAATCAGAAAGCCTTGTGAATCTTCATGAGTTCAAATCTGACCTCAGTCACTTACTAGTTCTGTGACCCTGGGTAAGTCACTTAAGCCTGTTGGCCTTAGTCCTTCATTTGTAAAATGAGTTGGAGAAAGAAACAGCAAATCACTCTAGTATCTTTGACAGGAAAACCCCCAAATAGCATTGTGAAGAGTCATGAAAACATGACTGAAATGCTTGAACACAAGCTATTTCACAGGTTTATGGTTTTCCCATAAACATACATATGTTTGTTTCATGAAACATATATTCCATCATATGAAAAAGGGATTATTTAATTGTATTAGAAATTTCTACAGCTCTGGGATAAAATAAAGGAGAATTCAATAACTGTAATTGCATATATCCATCTGTAATTGATTGTAAATATAGCTTCCTACATAAATTTAAATAAATTGAACCAGGGTAAACAGATAGCCATATAAACAAACAAGAAAAAATATGCAGTTAATACTAAATGAAATAAAACATCATAGCTCATGACTCATATTTTCATTTCCATTTTGATTTTTCAAATTAAAATAAGCATTTTATCATTTTGCATAATAAAATACAAATGAAAAAAAAATCATGACCTCTCAATGATGGTTAATTCTTGAGTGGAAATATTTTCCCTTTTCTTGACCTATTTAAGTTGGATTCAAACCTTAATCGGAAAAAAAAAACATAAAATAATTTCCAAATAAATTTGAAATATATGCTATTATCTGAGCAGGGAATTGTTTTAATACATATATTATCTGTAAATGTATTTCCTGAAATATATTTCTCTTTTTTTGAGAGCCACATCATTTGCTTTTGTTTTGGTCTTAGATATAAATAGCTTGTCTGTGGTACTAAACTAACCTGAAAGTAAAAGCAACTGATTTGTGAGCAGGTTGCTTCAGGATGCGACCCTGGCCATCCAATTTAAGTCACTTGAAGCAAGGAAGATTATGATAAGCCACAAGAGTTATAACAGGCCTATATGGATCTTGGTAAGTTCCTATTTTCTCAAATTCTGTTCCTCATCTCAGTCTTCTGAAAAGTCCTTTGTTCTTGAATGGTAGAAGAGATTCCATTAAAGTGCAGAAATTTAAAGAAGGCCCAGCCCCAACCATTATAATACATAAAGGGGTAAACTTATACTTGTCATTGAACCGTTCAAATTACATGTTCTGTTTTAATTAAATTGACTCCAGGGAAAAACGACTTTCCACACAGAGCTTCAGGTATATCTAACATCTCCAGAGTTGTTCCAGAGCTAATTATAATGCTAGGGTCAGGAAAATGTCCCTGGGGGAAAGGGTTGGGGTAGGGAAATATTCTAATTTCTAGAGATCAGGGCAATAAATAAAGACAGGATTCATACACAGGAAGGATATCTATGATAGACAGACAGATACACAGACAGACAGACAGACAGACAAACAGATGATAGATAGATAGATAGATAGATAGATAGATAGATAGATAGATAGATAGATAGATAGATGGATGGATAGATGGAAATAGATCATCAACTGGCAACCTGTATGAGAGGTCTAGTCTAAGAAACAAAGAGAGTTAGGTTGATCCCTTAATTAAGACATTCGGAAAGAATAAACAGAATGGGGTTCATCTTGACTAAAGTTTTGATCAAAAGAAGAACCATAGTTAGATCACATAAACATGTTTATTTCTGTCAAAGTAGGTGATGCGTATGTGTCTGTGCATGGGAGCCATTGGAATGAGCTGAAGGAAAGGACAGTTGAAGAGGACCTTTTATCCTCAGATCAATTCTGACTCAAGATGCCTGGGTTAGCCAAAATTATAATCTTCACATGTGTTAACCATAAAATGAGAAAGGAATTTCTTAATAGGATAGAATAATAAAACATGAATGTCATAACAGGATAGTATCTATAAAAACAAAGATAAGAAATATTCCATAATTTCATACAGTGTCTTGTTCGAGGTGCCTAGTCCTTGACAGTAGAATGGTCCCAGTCAGCATAAGCCAGCTGGAGGGTTGGTGCTCACTCGGAAAGTAAAGGAAAGCAAGTTTGTTATGCCAGAGTGCACAAAGCAGTATGGTAGATTAAGCTGAGAGTGAGCCAAAAATGTCCTTCTCCTGATTGACCAATCCATATTTTAGACCTTTCACAGGTAAGGGGGGTTCAAACTGGTTTGGGGGTGTTGGTGGGAAAAGCTGGTTTAACACATCCATATATACATACACACAAATATACATGTATACACATACATATATATGTACACATGTGTGGATATATGCATTTATATTGCATATACACATGTGTATATGTGTATTATGCAGACACATATTTCATAACTAACTGCATATACATACATACATTTCTGTATCATTGGGATTTTAGATTATATAGACAGGCATAGTATTCAGCTAACAAGGGAATATATAATCTTGGTGGATTTTATCTTGATCAGATCACATCTGGAAGTGTGTTCACCCTAGTCTGGTCTGCATCTTGAAGAGTATAATTAAGTAAAAGAACTAGTGATAATTTCATAACATGAATTGTATAATAAATTAGACATGTTTAGTCTGAAAGAAGACTTTGTAGAGCCAATGAAATATTCACAGCGCCCACAGTAGCCATGAATATCATGGCACAATTCAGCATTGCAGAATACCACACAATCTCCACAGGGAGGCAGAACCAGAACATTATTCCACAATGGAATAATTCCATTGCAAATCCATCATTGCAACAACAATCTATACATAATAACAATGCAGAGGACAGCACCATTCCCAAGCCTGTCCACTAATAGGCTTCCCACAAACCAGGTTCATTACACTCATCACCAACAGGTTCTTTTAAACAAAATCACAATCACAAAATCACTCATGCTACCCAGGAACCTGAATCCTTCCTAGTCCTGACTGCCCTCAAGACTCACTCCCTCTCAGCTCTGCTCCAGCTGGGCCTCTTCCTGCTCCACCAATTCAGCAAACTCCTCCCACTACAGTCTCCATGTGACTTAACGGGTCTATTAATAAACAGGAAATATTTTCCAATTCAAATTATCCTTACAGACTTAGAAAAGGTACACTCACTGTTTCTAAATATTTGGATTTATGTTATACAGAAAAAGCAAAACTCCCCCTGACTGCACGTGATAATCAATTTCTGCCAAATAATACTATTCCAAGAACTCTATATGTTAAAAAATAGGTTTACTATGTTTAAGCACAGGTTCAAGATTCTCAAAGATAACCCTGAATCAAGATTAAGATTTGGACCAAAGATTTTATGAACAAAATTTTATGTGAGAGAGACAGAGTAATTTTATTTTAACATGATTGTGGTTAGTAAGAGTCTGAGACCAGATTTGAAAAACTCCGGTTTTCCTGTATTCAAGCCCAGCACTCTTATCAATTGTTCCACCTCTCTGAGGTACTTTCTAGCTCTCATTTTCTGTAATGCACTGGGTTCCATCTCCACCACCAATTCTCCTTTGCCAGATCCTAGAATCCATCAAAGCTATGGAAGAAATACTAGAAGATTCTTCTAATCTCTCTAATGCTTTTGTCCACCTTTTCAAGAGTAGCACACAACTTTTCTGTTTTTAAAATTTGTACTTATGAAAATGAATATTGTAGGCATAAAGGATGTGTCTGGAGAAGTAATAATAACAAGTACAGATGATAAAGTTCTTTTATGTTGCAAAGCTTCTCATTATTTAATTCTGATTTTGAGAAATTGCTGCAGGGTACAAGGCCTCATCCACCTATTTGATATGCATATGGATTCCTAATTATATATCATAGCTTGATAATAGCAATATCTCTAAATACTTACGAACAATAAGAGGTGGTTCCTCAGCTTAGAAATTACGTTGTTCACATAGTGCTTCCAGACCCATCTTAGTTCTTTCTTGTTTCTCCTCAACCCAGACTTCTCAGTAAGAGAAAAGAAATGTCACCTCTACTTCCCCCCTCTTAACTCCCAGATAAGGGGGACAAAGTCTTTACTTGGGATCTTTCAGGATAAGTCTCATTAAAGTTTCAATCTTTCTCTTCTATAATGAGATTAGGGAGTGTCCCATACTCAAGGACAGCTGGGTAGCACAGTAGAGTGTTGGACTTGGAGTTAGCAAGACTACTGAGTTCAAATCTGATCTCAGATACATACTAGCTGTCACCCTAGGCAAATCACTTAACCCTCTTTGCCTCAGTTTCTTCACCTGTGAAATGAGCAGCAGAAAGCAATGGTTAACCACTCCAGTATCTTTGCCAAGAAAAGCCCAAATGGAGTCATACAGAGTCTGAGGTGCCTGAAAAAGAGTGACTGAACATTACTCTATCTCCTTGTATTTCTACATCTTATTCCATTGTCTCCACTTCCTTTTTCTCATCTCCCCTCTTCACTTCTTCTCCATTCTCCTGCTTACCTACCCTCAACTCTAAACTAATCAGTATCTTACTCTGATTCTATTTGCTCCTTCCTTTCTGCTGACAAACATGCCCATTTCACTCTTAACTTAAAACGAAACAGAACTTATTGACCTGACCATGTCCACTGGTTGTACTATTTTCTTCTATATCTCTCCTCCCCTGGAGGATCCTTTTGTTGAGAAAGCAATCTTCATTTTGTTGCCTCCACTTCTCTGCCCTCTTTAGATTTTAGACCATCTGCAATGTGACTTCAAATATCATCATTTAATTGAAACTGATCTTGGTATACACTTGTCAATGATATTTTAGTTGCCATATAGGAATGCCTGTTTATCTATTATCACATGGACATATAATATGTATTTTATGTCTATAATTTAATCAGAAAATATATAAATCAAACCTTAATCATAATCATTCATAATCTAGCAAAGCAAATTTTTACATTGACCAAGCCCCAAAAGGTATGTTTCTGTTTTGTATTTTAAATTGATCTGCTCTATGGCAGGAGGTGAGTGGAAGGCTTCATCTTCAGTCTTCCAGACTTGTGATTGATCAATACATTAATCCAAGTTCTGAATTCTTCAAAAGTCAGTTTGTTTATAATGTTGTCAACTTCCTATAAATTTTCTTCTGATTCCACTCATTCCATTGATCATCTTCATGTTTTTTTTTTTTCATGTGCTGTCCTTTATAGTTAAGATCATCTGCCTACCCATATCTGTCTACAAGTTTCTCTGGTTTCCTTCAAGAGTAATTTCAAATTCCATTTTCTGTAGGAGGCTTTTCTCTCTGCTTCCTCCCCTATCAAAATCTAATAGCTTCCTTCTGACATGATCTTTCACTTACATTGTATATATGTATGTAAATATGTATGTATATATATGCATGTATACACATGTTGTTGCATACAGTCTCTAGCACGAAAAAAATAAGTTCTTTGGAAATGAGAAGAGAGCTTTTCGTTTTTTTTATATATACAAATTTAGTAAATATTCTCGCATGTAGTGAGTATGCAACAACCATTATTGACTGACTTGCAATATAAATCTACTTCCTAAATGCCACTGAAGGAAATAGTCTAGTAAGAGGAGGATTGGAAGTGAAAATCATCTTTAAAGATATTAAAACTCTCCTTGGTGTCAACCAGAGTTCTGTTAGTTTTATCTGAATGCAACAAGGATAGGCAGGTTCACAGACAAGATGCATTATAATCTTTGCATATTTATTTTGTGGCATAGATGATTAAACATTTAGAAATTCCATTCCAAAGAACGTTATTAATGGAATATTACATTGTTTAAGGTAAGGCCTGTGGTTACTGATGACAAATGCATGAGACAATCAAGTAAGTAAAATTTATTGGAGCAGCTTCCCGGTAGGGAAAACACACACACACACACACACACACACACACACACACACACACACACACACACAGGCACATGCACGTACCATGATTTTATATTCCCAAATGTCTTTGTAATCTGTAGCCTAGAACCAGAGATTGTGTACTCATGGTAAACATATTTATTTGTGGAGTACTACCTCAAATCACTCTCTTTGGATCATTTTGAACTCACCCAGGGTTTCCTGAAGGAAGATCAAAATAAATCTTATGTCTCCACCTGTGTGGGCCAGATGGACCCAGTTCCTACACCATCATTCAAAAACCCAATAATAATGACTATATATCCATTCAAGAAAACAATAACAATTGTAGCAGTGTTTAAAGGAGTATGAAGCCTTATTCATCTGCTATTTCATTATTCCTCACAATACTGTGAAGTGGGTACTATTACTACCCCTATTTAACAGATGAGAGAATTGAGGTTAAGAGTTTAGGTGGCTTTACCAGGGTCAGGCACTTAATAAGTGACAGTGAGAGGATTCAAACATGTCTTTCTGATGACAAGTCCAACCCTGGATATACACTGTCACCTATGGGTCTCTATGGCTGCTATGGGGAAAAATAACCTTTGTTTCAATTGATGGGCTAAAAAAAAAGAAAAAATTATAACATCAAGAATAAAGGAAAGTCAATACTCCCGGTAAGTCTGCTTCTGTATCTTTTTATGGAGGGGTCTTTTTATTGGGGATGACTTGTTTGGCTCAGAGTGTTATAGATTGGACCAAGCTGTGAAGGCTGTACCTTTTGAAGGGAGTCGTCATCTACAATCTCCCCACTTCAGAGACAACCATACAGAGTTGAGCAGAAACAAAGACCATTCAAATAACTCATGGGAGAACTATATCTGAGTGTAAATTAATTTCGACCTCCTTTGAATGGACAAAGTACATGCATTCATTCATAGTGAAAGCTGATGTATTAAGGTGAAAAAGTCATTGCTTTGCTACTGTCAAATGAGTCCCTTGATCATCTTGATCAATCATTTCACCTGTGTTAGTCCTTTCTTTTCAGTCTAGGTTACTAATTCTTGCAATATCCACTTCACAAAGTGGTTTTAAAGGTTAAATGAAATGTGTTAGCATTACAGAATCGGAGAAGTGGCAGAGAGCACAGAGGTTGCCTAATTTTACACTTTAGTGGAAGACAATGCCCTTTTCACAATATCCCCAGATAATAAAACATCTGACTGAAGACTGCTAGTCCATTCACAAACTCTGATTCCTGTCATCCTAGGCAGCCCATATGCATAGGTACACATATGTTGCTAATTTATTTTTAAAGATCTATTCCTTTTAAGCAAGTAATATAGAATATTCCATACAACATTCCACAGACTGACCCTTTAAATATTTGATTACAAGGATTATGTCCCCTAAATTTTTCCTTTCAAATTGTTTCAATTAACTAAATGCAATTCTTCCCCAAAATCTATACAGCATGTACAATGTACTAAGCAGTATATTATGACTTAAAAAATAGAGGAAAAGCCACTTTTCTCAAAAACTTGTTTTCTGCTGTTCCCTGGTAGGGTACAGTTTCTGGTTATTTCACCATCCACTTCTTCTTCCCTTAGATATGAAACAATTTGGCAATTCTCATCCTAAAATGCTATGGCCAGAACTAAGCCTAATATTCATGAAACATCTAACATTCTATTACTAATATACCAGAGAGAGGATCAATCAGTCCTATTTGAAAGCTATTCTCAAGATATGGTCATACTGTAGGGATCTGCCTACCTGAAGACTTCTTCTCTTCCTCCCCAGAAATGGGAGAAGATCTATGAAGTTTTGGCTTACCTCTTCATTAAATCATCCACCATTTAGGGATCTCTAGGGGAGTTCACAATGATGAGCTGTGAATGATGTGCAGTGAAGTGCTTATGAAATGATTTTACATCCATTAGTTATTCATCAATTCTATCCAGATGAATTTGTTTTTAGGCTAAATGTGAAAAGCACCCTGTGTTCCAGTCAACCTAGCCAACTGGTTATTTTTAGTTGACATTACATTCTCCATGTCCATGCTACAACATATGACAAGACCCTAGACTAATTGCTGTCCTCGGTTAGATCTCTTAGAATTCATAGGCCCATCCAAATCTCATGTTAAATATCATCTCCTATAGGATATCTTTCCTGATTTTCTTCTAAGTGTAAATGCCTCCTTTAGTGCTTTGTATGTACTTGCCTGTGTATGTATTTGTTCTTCCTAGTATAATTTGAGTCCCTTAAAAGATTAAAGACAAAGACATTTTGTGTCTTTTGTATCCACAGAAGTTAGCATTTTCCTTATATTAGATCCTAAATTATTTCTATTTTTTTCATTTATTGCTAACAAAATTTGTCGAATTATTCCATTACTGTCATGGTTGAAATTACTTTGATAACCAACATATTACCTTTCCCAACTTCCTGTTTTCTCCACTTTGATTAATTTGATGATTCCCCATATTGTCTATCCCTTTCCCCAAGGGATAGATATAAGTATTTAAGAGAAAGCAAAAGGTCTAGGAATCACTTTAACAGAAGCTATCCAAAATGATACTGACAAAATAATGTCCATTGTTTGAAAGCTGTCCTGAATCTTGTTCATAACCCACTAAATATAATATAATTCAGCTTAAATCTTTCACTTTTCACCTCAGTTTTTTGCTTGGTGTGCTTATAAAATGCAATATCACTGTGTCTAAAAGATTCCATTATTCTATGTCATTGTAAAACTAAAACATTTCATGTTCACTATATGTATTTGAAGTAAAATTTCAGCAATTTATTTCTGCTATCACCATCCATGTAAATATCCATATTCCCATCATTCTGAGGCTCCATAATTTTCTCATGGGGTTTTTTACTTCCTCATGCCTTAGTGTGTAGATTAAGGGATTTAACATAGGAGTCATAATTGTATAAAACACAGCCATGGCTTTATCAATGGGGAAGGTGGTCATAGATCATAGATACACAAGCACACATGGTACCAAGGACAAAACGACCACTGCAATGTGGAACACACAAGTTGGGACAGCTTTGCGCTGCCCTTCTGAGATGCTCATTTTAAAGGACTTCGCTGTAATGACATAGGATATGAGAAACATGAAAAAATGAGTATACACATCATGCCACTATTGGCAGCAATAAAAACACTGAAGCAATGGATATCAGCACAAGAGAGTTTCAGTAAAGGAAAGAAATTAAAAAAAAATAATCAATGATATTAAGACCACAGAAAGGTAGCCAGATGATGAATAGAATAGGTATTATGGCATGAACAAAGCCTCCCATCCAGGCTAATCCCACTAGAAGAACACACACTGATCTACTCATGATGGTCAAGTAAAGAAGGGGCTTACAGATGACCACATACTTGTCATAGCCCATCACCATTGGCAGGATGACTTTAGCCCCAGCAAAGAAATGTTCTGCAAAAAGCTGGGTCATACATGCATTGGAAGATATTGTTTTCCTCTCAGAGTGAATCAACTATCATTTCTGGACCCATGGAAGGGGAATAACAACAATGTAATATGGACAAATAGCAAAGAAAGATGTACATAGGGGAGCTTAGGGTCTGACTGGTTGCAATGGTTATGACAATCAGCATGTTTCCTACAATGGTCAATGAGTAAATGAGTAAAAATACCAAAAAAAAAAAAATATTTTCTACATCTCTGGATTCTGTGTGAGACCCAGAAGAGTGAATTGAATTACATTGTTTGTACCATATATCTTTATATTTTTTTTGATGATGGACAAATAGGTGAAAGTTGATTTCCCTGAAAGAGAATAATAATTATAATTAGATATCCATTGATTTACATAGTCAGGTAAAACAGAATCCAAATCACATAATTTAATCAAATCAAGATCTCATTAAGAAGCTATAAAGTAAACACTATACCTCAAAAAGACTCCCTTCCTGAACAGGACCCTTTAAATTTTGTTGTTGTTGTTTAATAATCTTTAATGAATGGGAATCTGTTTCCTCATGAAGTATCACATTCCAAATGGGGATTATATACTCACTTCGTCTATTTTTATGTTTTTCTTTGTTTCTAGGTGATAGGTCATTTTATATTTCAAATAGAGAACATGTATAAGGAGGAAAATATTTGCTCTTAGATTTCCATTGCTGGATAAGTGAGCAGTGGAAGAATATTGCTTGTGGGTTGTAAGTTTTCAAAGCTCCAATTTCAGCTTTGTATGCACATCTAAGTTTTATAACAAATTTTGTAAATTTTTTACTTTCAGTCCAGGGAATAAGCCTTAACAACTTTTACCATTTTTATCTGCCAACTTAAATAAACAGTCATCAACTCAATGAACTTTGAATTCAAAGGTACATAAATTTTAAATTGTAAATGCACTGTACCATCATCGAACCCAATTCCCTCAACTTGTAGAAGAGGAAACTGAGGGTTCAAGGAATGGCAAGACTTTTCAAAAGTCACCTGATATTGATAAGAAGTCAAGATTTTTTCCTGACTTCAAATTCAGCATATGTCACATTGTACCGTTTCTTTTTCTCATAGTTCATTTAAAAACCAACTGCATATCCATTTTCTTTTTCAAATCATTCTTAAAATCAGTTATATATTTTAATATATTTCATTTTCATGTTAGAATATATATTTTTCCTATCTACCCAGTGAGCTGTACATTGCAACAACAACAACAACAAAATTTAAAGAGTGAAAGCAATAAAAAAGAACTATCCAATATACTGAGTCTAAAAGTGTATTCAGTGTCCCTCACCCATAGATCTCATTTGCAAAGAAGTCAGGGAGATAAATTTTATCTTTTGAGACAAATTCAGTGGCTATAATTATGCGGTATATATTTTTGTCTTCATTATACGTCCAGGTTTTAAATTTATATATCCATATGGCTCTATCCATAAGGCTAATAAATTTTAAATTAGCATATGCTGTCTTCTTTCTTTTTCCTCCTTTCTTTCTTCTTTTCTCTCTCTGTGTGTCTCTCTGTCTCTTGAGCTGTTTTTGTCTTTCATTCTCTCTCTGTCTTTGTCTGTCTGTCTGTCTGTCTCTCTCTCTTTCAATACTTCAAATGGCTTATGATCTATTTATATTTATCTAGGTATCCCTTAGTATGGAAAGTTGGCACGATTTTCATAGTAGAGAAGAAATATCTATAAGTTATTAAATAAAGTGTTTCTTTATCTTGTGAACAGTTTTCTGATAAAATATCCTTAAAATCAAGCTTTCCTACTCAGTAATTCTTTGCTAAACATCTTAGGTTCTTATGATGTAAAATTATGTTTAACTTTTTGGCAAAGCCTTCAAGAAGGTTAATTTTATCCCAATGTTAATGCATAAGAAAGAAAAAGGTTGAATGGAAAAAGTTGTGAATATAGACTTTTCATATGGACCTGGATAAGGAGACATTCACACCAAACATCCTTGTAGATGGGAACTATCAAGAAATAATTCAAAGAATTCTGCTCAGTACATTTGAACTACATATGTAGCTAAATGCTGATTCCAGTAGAGAGTTGGCATTGAGAAAGTCCCAGAAACAGTCAGTTAGCTTGAAAATAACATTTTGGTTGTAACTACTCACAATCGACTTTATCCACATGAAGCAACCCTGAGACTGATTAATTTTTTATTAATTCACACTAGAAATTACAACTTCAGAGAAAGATCAAAACTAATTCCATTTCACTGAATTGGCTTTGATGAGATAAATTCAAATGCAGATGTGGAAAAGCCTGTGCTAGTTACTCTGCGTCCTCAAAACAACAACAAAAACTACAACAATAACTATATCGCCATTATCACTAGGTAGCATTTACATAAAATTTTAAGGTTTGCAAGTTCTTTAGGGTTATTATCTCCTTTGATTCTGAAAATAACCCTGGGAGTTAGGTGCCAATATTGTCTAAATTTTATTAAAAAAAAAAAACTATGGCAAATACTGGTGAAGTTAGTGACCTAGGGCCATGCAGCTAGTTAGTAACTGAATCTGTATTTGAACTCAGCTCTTCATGATACCAGTCTAATCTTCTATCCAGTGTACCCATTATAATCCTGTAGACTTATAGGACCCTTCATTCAAATGGTATTGATAAATTCAAAAAGGAATTATTAGCTGTAAGATAAAAGAAAAAATAAGGGAAAACATGGATCACCTTATGTCTGAAATTGCCTTCTTTTCCAATCACGCCAAACAGTCCTACTTTACAGCTTTGCCTTCTCTGGGACTGTATGTAATAACACACTGAAAAAATGGACAACTTAAAAAAGTAATTACCAAACTAGAGGATCCACATGATTTGATACCGGAGAATACGAGGTGTGTTTTTAAAGCAGGAAAAGTCAAGGTAAGTGGTACCTTGAATGTAACATAATTAAAGGATCATGGTTTCTTGAATTTAAAATCTCCTGAATGCAACATTTCAAAATACTTTCTCCAGAACATCAATGCTTATGCTAAACATATTCCTTTACTCCTGGGGCTTTAGCTCTCCTTCCTCTTATTCCTTCCTCTGTAAGCAGTATCAGAGTTAAGAAACAGAGAAACTTCTATTATTGATAGAAACATACTTCCTTTATGCGTGATTCTTCTTGTGAAACCACCCAGCCACGCTTTTATATATTTCTCCTCCAAAAGAAGACATGTGTAATATGCTTTTTGTGTACTGCAAGTATTTGGTGGTGCAATGAACACAGAGGACTTCAGAGAATGCATAATTATTCTTTTTTTTTTTATTTAACTTTTAACATTTATTTTCTCACAATTTTGGGTTACAAATATTCTCCCCTTTCATCCCCTCCCCCCCCAAACCCAAGCTTTCTAATTGCCCCTGTGACCAATCTGCTCTCTCCTCTATCCTCCCTCCCTGCCCTTGTCTCCATCTTCTCTTTTGTCCTGTAGGGCCAGATAGGTTTCTTGACCCCTTAAGCTGTATTTCTTGTTACCCAGTGGTAAGAACATTACATTTGGTCCTAACACTTTGAGTTCCAACTTCTTTAGCTCCCTCCCTCTCCACCCCTTCCCCTTGGAAGACAGGCAATTCAATATAGGCCATATCTGTTTAGTTTTGCAAATGATTTCCATACTAGTTGTGTTGCATAGGACTAACTATATATCCCTCCATCCTATCCTGTCCCCCATTACTTCTATTTTCTTATGGTCCTTTCCCTCCCCATGAGTGTCGACCTCGTATTGCATTCTCCTCCCCATGCCCTCCCTTCCAGCCTCCCCCACACCCTGCTTGTGCCCCTGTCCCCCACTCTCCTGTATTATGAGATAGGTTTTCCTATCAAAATGAGTGTGCATTATATTCTTTCCTTTAGTGGAATGTGATGAGAGTAGACCTCATGTTTTTCTCTTGCCTCCCCTCTTTATCCCACCACTAATAAGTCTTTTGCTTGCCTTTTTTATGAGAGATAATTTGCCCCATATAACTTCTTCTTTTCTCCTCCCAATATTTCTCTCTCACTGCTTGATTTCATTTTTTTTAAAGATATGATCCCATCCTCTTCAATTCACTCTGTGCACTCTGTCTCTATGTATGTGTGCATGTGTGCATGTGTGTGTGTGTGTGTGTGTACTCCCACCCAGTACCCAGATATTGAAATGTTTCAAGAGTTACAAATATTGTCTTTCCATGTAGGAATGTAAACAGTTCAACTTTAGTAAGTCCCTTATGACTTCTCTTTGCTGTTCACCTTTTCATGGTTCTCTTCATTCTTGTGTTAGAAAGTCAAATTTTCTTTCCAGCTCTGGTCTTTTCATCAGGAAAATTTGAAAGTCCTCTATTTCATTGAAAGACCATTTTTTCTCCTGAAGTATTATACTCAGTTTTGCTGGGTAGGTGATTCTTGGCTTCAGTCCTAGTTCCTTTGACTTCTGGAATATCCTATTCCATTCCCTTCTATCCCTCAGTGTAGAGGGTGCCAGATCTTGTGCTATCCTGATTGTATTTCCACAATACTTGAATTGTTTCTTTCTAGCTGCTTGCAATATTTTCTCTTTCACCTGGGAATTCTAGAATTTGGCCACAATGCTCCTAGGAGTTTCTCTTTTTGGATCTCTTTCATGCGGTGTTCTGTGGATTCCTTGAATATTTATTTTGCCTTCTGGTTCTAGAATCTCAGGGCAGTTTTTCTTGATAATTTCATGGAAGATGATGTCTAGGCTCTTCTTTTGACCATGGTTTTCAGATAGTCCCAGAATTTTTACATTGTCTCTCCTGATTCTATTTTCCAGGTCAGTTGTTTTTCCAATAAGATATTTCACATTATCTTCCATTTTTCGAATCTGTGCGGTATGTTCTGAGATATCTGTCTTTCTCATAAAGTCCTTAGCGTCCATCCGTACCATTCCAGTTTTGAAAGATCTATTTTCTTCAGTGAGCTTTTGAATCTCCTTTTCCATTTGGTTAATTCTGCTTTTGAAAGCATTCTTCTCCTCATTGGCCCCTTGCACCTCCCTTGCCAGCTGAGTTAGGCTAGTTCTCAAGGTGCCAATTTCTTCAAGATTTTTTTGGTTCTCCTTTAGCAGGGAGCTGATCTGCTTTTCATGCTTCTCCCTCATTCCTCTCATTTCCCTTCCCAGTCTTTCCTCCACCTCTCTAACTTGATTTTCAAAATTCCTCTTGAGCTCTTCCATGGCCCGAGCCCATTGGGTGGGCTGGGACACAGAATCCTCGATTTCTGTGTCTTTGCCTGATGGCAAGCATTGTTCCTCCCCATCAGAAAGGAAGGGAGGAAGTGTCTTTTCTCCGAGAAAATACCCTTCAATAGTTTTATTTCTTTTACCTTTTCTGGGCATTCTCCCCAACCAGTGACCTGACCTCTGAATGTTCTCCTCACACCCACCTCGCCTCCTGGTCCTCCCAGCCAGCGTTTGGGGACTGAGATTCAAATGCTGCTTCCCACCTTAGGGTTTTTGGCGGGGGCAGGGCTGCTATTCAGTGTGAGAATTAAGTTCAGGTGGTCAGGGGTAGAGCTGCCTTTCTGGCTCAGTTCCCTCAGGGGGTTTATGCACAGACCTTCCACAATGTATCCAGGCTCCCGCCCGTTTGGGGAGCCCCTGTCTGCAGCTGCCTCTCAGCTTCTATCTCCCGGGGGGGGGGGGCCGAGCCATGGGGGCACCCCACTCCCCTCTCAACCCGCCAAAGAGACTCTCTTACCTACCCCCGTCAGTCACCTGTTGGTGGGGGGGCTTGTGCCGCCGCTGGAGATCCCGTCTCTGGAACCTTCTCAGATCTGTGCCTCTCGGAGCCGCGGCCGCCTCAGGTCCGGGCTGGGCTCCGCGTCTGCAGCGCGACGGACCTTTTGCGAGAGGTTTGCAGGTACCTCTGTGGGTGGGGAGACCTGCGTGGCCACTGGAGATCCCGTCCCTGTAGCCCTCTTGGATCTTTTCCTCACGGTGTCGTGGCTGCGGCAGGGCTGCCCTCTGCTCCCTGTCCTGGCGCCCAGTCCACAGCGCGAAGGACCCCCTGCGAGAGGTTTGCAAGTCTCTCCGGAACAGAAATCTCCCTCGCTCCAATATTCCGTGGTCTCTGGGTGCAGAATTCGCCCTGGGTTGGTCCCCTCTAGCCGTTCTGTGGTTTGTGGGTTCAGAGCTATGTGTATGTGTGTCTTTCTACTTCGCCATCTTGGCTCCGCCCCCCATAATTATTCTTGTTAGGAATTTTGCCAAAGTTGTAGCAACATTGTTCCATCCTCTTGCAAATACTGATATTCATTAAAAATGGATCTTATTCTTTGCCCTTAAGAGTTTCAGACTCTCTTTAACCTTAGGGTGACTTCTCTGACATGTAAATCCTTTCACAATTTGAATATCTCTTGACTTTCCAGACTGCTAGAATAATTTTCCTCTTCACACACTCTCAAACTAGAAATCCTTTAGACATTGAAAAGACACCATATTCAAAAGTATTTTGATAAGGGAGTGGAGGGGCGTGATAGAAAGGACTGTAGATTGGGGGAAAGGGTAATCAGAATGTATGAGTCTTGGGGTGAGGGAGGGGCAAGATGGGGAGAAAATCTGGAACTCAAAATCTTGTGGAAATGAATGTTGAAAACTAAAAATAAATAAAGAATTCTTTAAAAAATTTATTAAAAAATTAAATTTTAAAATAATTGATTAATTAATATTTAGATTAGACTCATCTTTCCACGCTAAATTTTTCTTTTTTTCTGAACTCTCCTAACTAGTATTAAGTAGGAATCACCCTCCCTGTCCCTCAGATTCACAATGCATATATTATAATTTCTCACCTCTTTTGTCCAACTTCTTACATGATATCTATGTCTATGTCAGAAGCCCTCATTCCCTCATGCCTAGGCTATTACCACAGTTTATTGGGTGGCATCCTTGCCACAAATGTCTCCTGACTACAGTCCATTCTTCGCTCACCTGTCAAATTGATGATCTTACAGAACATGTCTGACCAAGTCACCCCCACCCTTGCTCAACAAACTTTAGTGAGTTCCTATTACTTCTAGAATTTAATATAATATACTAAATTTGGTGTTCCATGTAGTTATGAACTCTAAGAGACTTACCTTAGGTGGCCTATTAGTCTGGGCATTGATTAAGGGTTGGTTCTATTATAGCATGGAGATGAGAGATGTAATGCCACCTAAAGTAGAATCAGTTGACCAAGCTTGGTGGAATGTAGAGGGTTTAATACATTTTCCTAAAAATTTCAACTGAATAAGATGGATGAATAATGAATAAGGGAGAAATAATTTAATAAGCATTTGTTATATTTCAGAAACCAAAATTAATAGCAGAAGCAAAAATATTATGAGCAATATAATCCTTGTCCTCAAAGAGCTTCTGTTCTAATGGGGAAGAGAGTATAATGGGGAGAGCTATGGCCAGACAGAGGTGTTTTGGGCTGGGATGTCACAAAGATGATAAATGGAGCTGTAGGGAAAATGATTTGTAATGATATTGCCACCAAGGTTGGTGCTATTGTGATCTCTGATCTCAAAGCTAGCAGGAGGAACGATCTAGGAATAGGGCAAAAGGAAAGATTACACACATGGCAATAAGACAGGGGTTTAGTCTGATGGAAGTGTGTTTCATAGTGATAAGAAAGCTATCATTGTAAAAAGTTTCAACTAATTTTCTCTATAAATGTTTAGTGACTCTCACAATCAGGGTGAAATTTAAACTGTTTTAAAGGAAGAAGACATATTTCTAGAAGAAGTGTTTCCAACCAAGCCAACAAAAATTTTCATTTTCAAGATAAGGTACTGCTAAAATTAACATGTAATGATGTATAAAGCAGAAAGGATCTTGCTGTTTTAAATTGAATTTGTGGTCATTCCATGACCTAAGCAAAAGTTAAAATTAGTGTTTGAACTTGTTCATAATTTAATTTCTAAAAGTTTTTCTTCCAGAATGAATATTATCCAGAAAAAGATAAACAAGCCTGTGAAACATCGATGAAAATCTATTCAGTTGTAAAGTTCAAGTTAGAAATCTCTTTTGTTTAAGACAATACAGCTATGCTACTTCTGACAACCAGTCTCAGATCATTTAAGCATGTCGAGAAAATGTGGGAAATTATTTTCAGAAGACAGAAAAATGATGTAACTGCCATGTTTAAGCCCTTCTGGTCATTTTTTGGCCTTTGTTTGCTTAATCTCCTTGCTAGATTTGTCTGCAGCAGGTTTAGTGTTTTCCGCTTTAAAGATGACCGTTTTGGCTTTATATGACCCACTATCCATGACCCATCACCCTCTGGACCTGGCGTCACACTAGCTACAGACCTCTCCAATGTCGGGGCCCTATGAGGCAGGGACAGCTCTATGTCCACTCTCAGCAGGAAACAATTGCAGAAACCAAGACCTTCATCCCTTACCCCAAAAGATTTGGATTTCATCTATTTAAAAAAGGGGGGAATGATGGGGTGTTTTGGTGTATATACTTGGTCCCTAATGCTAAAATCACATTTTAAAGTCATATTTCTCTCTAGCCTCAAAATGCTATCTCAGGCAGTTTCTCCCTCAAGGACGCAGCCTGCCCTAGCAACACCCGTTATCTCCCTTCCTCCTGTAGTAGTCAGCTGCACCTATAGAACTCAACTGCCAGATATGTACTGAACTGACTATGTACTGGGTCATAATGACATTCACTATTCACTGACCAATCATGTGTATCTTAGATTCAGACATATCTATGCTCTGATTTTTTTTTAAATGTCATCCCATTACTGTACCCATCATACATGGACATCATTGGCCGAACTTCATTGACTGTGATACTAATGAGGGACAAACATTGAATATTGCAGGTTATGTATTATAATCCTGGCACAATATTACTATAAAGGATAGGAATGATTCCAGGATGCAGGGATTTCCAACACAACACTGGATAGCGATCAATGGAAAAACAACGCCAGGGGTGTGGAAGATTTTTGCTACAGTTGGAGGATCCACGTCCTACATTGAAAAGAACAGGACAAATGGGGTGTTAGCTAATCACATTTATACAGCTCGAGTATGTTTGAGAGGACAATATGCGTTTATGTGGGGACTAAAGGAAGAATGTTATTATTGCAAAAAGTGTTAACGGCACCTTACAAGGAACTAAGAAGGACATTTATAATATCACCTGCTTCAGCTGCAAGGTTTCAGAGTGTATAGATTGTAAAGCCTCCAGTGTAGTGTTCATTATAACATGACCAAAATATGTACTTATGCCAG
Organism: Notamacropus eugenii; assembly: GCF_028372415.1. Lineage (NCBI taxonomy): Eukaryota > Metazoa > Chordata > Mammalia > Diprotodontia > Macropodidae > Notamacropus > Notamacropus eugenii. Next base: position 1,765,010 of record NC_092877.1, read on the forward strand.
TAAAGACTAAGGGTTGGTATAGATTCAGAGCAGATCACATTTTCTGGAAATTAGAGCAGAAGATAGAGATTGTGGTTGGACCAAGGGTTTAAAGATGTATTAGTTGTGTAGTCTTAGGAATATCTTTGCTGATATCATTGATTATGATCTCATTATCATTGGCTATGACAGTATCCACAGTACAGAATGAAAGGGTGAAGCTAACTTCATGTAGGAGTTGGCAAGAAATGTGTCTTTAGGGTTCCAGGAACAAAAAAATATTGATTTGGACTTATATACAGCGATAAAGGAATGAAGAGCTGCTATTGTAGCAATTGGTGATGAGGTGGATAGGTTGGAATTTCATCAACGATTGGTATGCAATTATTGCTGGACCTTCCTATGTGTGTCTAACAATCTCTATAATGAGTCAGATTATGATTGGCATAGGATCAAAAACAATTTGAATGGGGTTATTGATAATCAGAATTTGACCCTGGAAATTGAGGATTTACATAAACTTGCCTGAGCTATGTATGAAGCAGCAGATCAAGATTTAACTCCTGATAATACTGCACAAAATATTATAGATTTCTTCAAACATTTATTCATTCCATCTATTTTCAGTTATATAGCTCATGCTGGAATTGCTTTTATTATGTCCCTATTAGTTCTTTTACGTATCCTACCATTTATTGTTAAGTTTGCATGCTTGGTCTTAAAAGCTGTGGTTAAGAAGCTAAATCTTAACACACAAGTTCTCTGGAAAGCTCATCATGAAAAAAAAACAGGGAATTGTAAGGGGCCTGGAACTCTTGGGTTCTTAGGGTCATGGTGTACTCAGGAGAAATCTCTTGAGGCGTCATGTCCTTGCGTGACTTACGTGATGGACCACCTTATGCAATAAACGACCTTCACAATTATCTTGGGTAAGAGCTGAAACAGCCAAGCACATAAGCTCAGCACACAGTGTTTATGAGCTTCTTGCATGCATGGAAGTAGAATGTGTGTGTATATACATATATATAATATATATATAATATATATATATAATATAATATATATATATACTCTGAGCTAGCTGAGAATAAACGGAGTTCATACCATCTTTGCTCACACCTCATTCATTCTCTGAACGTGCATGAAACAAGGACAATGGATATAATTTCCAATTATCAGAAGGATAAAATCAACATATTGAAAAATGAGACTAAAATATCCATTATACTGAATGGATCATGTATGAATCATTTACAAAAGGACTTGGAAAATAACACAAGATAGTACTGTCATTGGAAGTATTTTTCTTTGAAGATGAGACAATTTCATAAAGCAACAAAAATATTATTATTGCTTGGTATTGAGATTTAAAAATAACATTTAACTTACTATCAGATCACCTAGATTTCACATATGTGTATCATTTAATATATTATATGTGCATCTATAGCTATACCTATCATGTTTTTCCCAAAAGGCATTCTTTATTCAAAACATAATATCTATCCATGCAGATGTTATATAACATTATAGCACCTGATGTTAAGCAATTATAAAAAAATATATTTCAACAACACACATGAGGTTAGGAGAGATGTATGCAGAACCTGTACCAAAAATATTTTCATCAATGAAGAATACATACGTATTTAAGTGTGACTATTCGCTCTATTTCACCTATCATCTATTATCTCTATCCCTCCATCTATTCTTTGCCCAAATACAAGCTAATCCTCCAAAAAAAAATCATATCAATAATAAATCTTTACGATTGAATGCATACTTGCTTGACCAATGTCACTGACAGTCTACCTTGGTTCAACAGATCCAATTTACCTTAAGCATAGCCCCTATTCAAATCGAACTGACAATTTTCTGAAAAAACTTAATATGTGCTTAAAGAAATCTTTTCAGCAAAACAGGCCTGGGGGGAAAGTGTCAGGCAAGGGACACTATATAGTTGATAAGGAAGTGATTTCCTTCTATACTTATTCAGAAACCACTTTTTTTAGCTTCAAGAAAACAACATCTGAGAACTAAATAGTCTTTCTTTGTTTCTCTACATGAATACTTCATTGATGTAATCACTTCCTTACCATTAACTGAGTGATACACAAATATTAGCTAATATTATACTCATTACCACCACTATCACCACCATCACAATCATCTAATCAAGTCCCAGGTCTATTTATACGTTGTTGGGACAGGAGAGAAAAACAACAACATACGACAACACCAGTTCTTGGTATATACAGATTTGGTAATCAAAGAAGATCATAGAAGGGCATTATGGATCCACGGAAGGACATCACAGAAGCCTTTTAAAAAACAGCACCTGTGAAATACCCATTTAGAACTGTTTTAGTCGTCGGAGATATGCCACAGAACCTGACAAATACACAGAGTACAAATTGAAATCTCACTTTTCTTGGAGAAAGTGTCTAATGGTATGAGATCAAGTGAAGTGTTGAGCACAATCACTCCAATATTACTTTGATCAATAAATTAGTTAACATTAAATCTCTAACAGATATTTACACCTCAAATACACATCATGCCCAATCAAAATTGAATAGTTTTTCAGATATAAAAATGTGGACAAAAGTATCAAAAGTTTGTGGAAATAGTACAACTAACATCTTTTCTGCTGCCCTCTCTGTGTTCGGAGTTGTCCTTAAAATGAATTCATTGAGATGTTATTATTTTTCTAGCTGCATTATTTATACTCACAAACTCCATTAAAAAAGAGAGAGATCTTTAGAGGTAAGAGAAATATATTGGTTAATGTTGTCACATTATATAGTCTTTTCTCTAAAGAATCACATCTCACTATAATGAATAAAAGGCAACCCAAAACTGATCCCTTCATTCTAACATCACACTTGATTCCAGGAGGTTTCAGCTGTTTCCAAGGACATGTCTACTGAAACAAGCATGTGCAGGTGTGTGGTTATACACACATTCACTCAAACACACACACACACACACACACACACACAACTCAAGAGATATAGATTTAAAAAATATCTTTGAGGGTGCCAAAAAGAATAATTAACAAGCTCTGAAATAAATTCTCTGTTGCTATTTTTTTTTTTGAGGGAGAAGTGCTTTATTTGCATCTTCCATTTTCAGAGGGTTAACAGGAGATTTAAGGAGTCAGGCTGTGAAAACAGCCAATGGAAAGGAGGCAAGCTTCCATATCCCAACACCAATTGTAGAGTGAGGCACAATCTAGCATTATGTACTTTGAAACTGACATCATGGGGACATCTGGGGACAGTTCAGGTTCTGGATGGGCAGCAGGTCTTGTCCTGTAGGGCCCATACTTACCATCAGCCATCCTGGGGACAGTAGGAATCTGGAAAGGGCTAACCAGGCCCTGGTCAAAATCTGTTCAAAATTATATAGGACTGGCCCACAGATGCCAGCCCAGATTGCGGACAGGATTTCTACCTTAGATAGGAAGAGTCAATTTAGGTTTCTGACATTAGGGGGGACTTGCAAAGACTCAGGATACTTGTTATTTTGAAACTGGCATCATGGAGACCTCAGGGGAGAGTTCAGTTTCTACCTGGGCAGCAACCATTGTCCTGTAGGGTTCAGTGCCAACACTATCAATTTTGAGCTCCAGTTTAAGAAGGTGATAGGGCTTGCCTCTTGCCCAGACCTTTGTGACCTCCTCTACTGGCCCTACTCTTCTCACATGCTTGACCCGTTCCAGAGATGACACTCTCTGTTGGGGTGCTCCTGCTAATGGAGACCAGGCAGGGAGTTTGGAGGAAGGTGCTCTGGGCCCAGGCTGCTGTGGGGGGGAGGGACCCTTTCCCCTCAGGGACTGCAAGTACAACCCCAAGGAGAACATCCAGAGGGATTAGTCTGAAGTAAATTCTCAAAGAAGAAGCCCAGCAATGTCCTTAATCTGGGATTCACAGACCATTGTAATGAAGTTTATGTATGTGTACATACATACATATATACATATATACGTGTGTGTGTATACATATATAGTCTATTTTCATCCAAGTCTAAGTCTAATTATTTCCTTAAATGTTATATGTATGTATTAAATATTACTCCGAGAAGGAAACCACAGAAATCACCAGACTGCCAAATGAGGTTATAATTGAAAAGGTTTTATGAACCCTAGCTTGACCCATTAGCAAAGTCGTATCCTCCCAGATTATTTTCATTATCTTGGAGTTGTGCTTGGCATTTTGACATCCACATCATTCTTGAATTCTGAGACAGTTGAAGGGAAATAACATGATCTATAGCCCCAAGTACCCAGAAGTTTACCCAATATATTCCAAAATAAATATAAAATAAACTTTTATATTGTGTGTGTGTGTTGCAAACTGCATGTGTATTGCAAACTGATATTTGCGAAGTATATTACAGGGCAAAAAAAGATTGTTACTGCCTTGACAATGCTTATTATCTAGTAAAATTTATGATCTATTCCACAGATTTGGAAAACAAATGTAGCTGAATAGATATTTGATTTAAATAAAAATAATGTATATTCACATAGTGCAAGATTGTCAAAATACATGACCATAATCATCACATATCCTCCCAGTACAAAGTTATCATTTGTCTCTATTTGCAATCAAGAACTTGAATTTCTCATATAAAATGATGGAAAAATTTACCAAGCATATAGAGTCATAATGGGAAAAAGCCTCAGATCTAAAGTGCCCTTTGCTTTTCTACCGAAAAAGTGAAACCGTCCAAGAATATTAATAAAAATTAGCACAGTTCTTGATATTAAGAATCATTTATAATCTGAAGCTACTTTTCTATCCCATAAGTTCCTCATGACACTTTTTACCTCTTCATTTCTTCCTGTATAGATAAGTGGTTTTAACATGATTGTGACAAGAGTATAAAATACAGTTATAAGTTTTCTGCATGGGAAATGTAGTTACTGGTAGCAGGTACATGAAAATACAGGGTATGAAGAACAGGATCACTACAGTGACATGGGAGCTACAAGTAGACAGAGCCTTGCCTCTCCCTACAGAATTGTAATTTTTCAGGGAACACAGGATAAATCACATAGGAGAACATCAAAACAACAAAAGTAGTCATTGAAATTAACCCTGCATTGGCAATGACCAACAGACCAGTGAGGAAGGTGTCTGTGCAGACAAAATTGAATCAAGGGAGTAATGTTCCACAGAAAGTGATTTATAACATGGGCCCACAGAAAGGAAGCCAGACTATGGTGACAATTTGTGCTAATGAATGCAGAAAACCCACTGTCCAAGCCAATCCAATGAGGCAGCAGCAAAGGTGGTGATTCATTATTGTCATGTAGTGCAGAGTTCTGTAGATGGTCACATATCTGTCAAAGACCATTACTATGTGGAGGATAATCTCACAATCCCAAGAAAATGCTCTAGACAAAGCTGGGTTATGCATGCTTTGAAAGAGATAGTTTTCTTCTCAGGGAGCAAGTCTGCAAGCATTTTGGGGACCACTGATGATGGATAGAAAGCATCTATCAGAGACAAAAATGCTAGAATGAAGTACATTGGTGAAACCAGAATATGGCTGGAGGTAATAGTGATCACAATGAGTATATTACTCATGACAGTGACAATATAAGCAATTAAAAATACAGCAAATATGACTTTCAGCATCCCAGGATTCCTCATGAGAGACAGTAGAACAAATTCAGTCACATTCCTATTTGCCATGTGACCTTTACACATATGTTGAATTCAGTTGTAAATTCCAGTTATCTTAAGAACTTATTATTTCTAAATGAAGGCACCATCTGATGCATTCAAGCATTCTGACTATACTGACTGATTCCTTTTCACAATATACCTCTGAAACAATCAAAAAAATATAGATTATAGTGTCTATTTCACATAAATAAATTAAAATCAATCCTCCAGTAAGCATTTATTAAACAACTTCATGCTAATTATTGGGGACACAAAGTTTTTTAAAATATTTTCTGCCTTTGAAAAGATTGCATTCCATAAGATAAGCCAAATTAAGAGTAAATGTAACATTTAAATAATACATTCAAGCTAATTTTACACAAAAAAGGCACTAGCAGCTGGCTATGCAAATGATTGGAGATAAGAACTGGACTGTTTTGTAAATTTCCAGGAGTTATACTATGACATGACAAGAGAGTGGAGTGTGACTTTGTACATGTGCATACACACCCACGTACATGCACACATGCAAATGAGGGTACCTCTCAAACAATGCTCATCTCCCTCTCCTCTTTCCCTCTATTGTAACATAATTTTGTACTTCCTCCTGCGATGTAATTCACCATTTTCTGTTTCCTCCTTTTCATGTCTCCTGTAACAATCTCTTCGCATGCTTAAATCACATTATTATCATCACATTATTTACTTTATACAAGTTTCCTCAACCTATGCGTATGCTTTTTACATTTCATAATAGATACACAATTCTCACGACTAACAAGTATCATCTTCCCACGCAGGGAGATAAAGTTTGCCCAAATTGATTAACAAGTTTTCATTTCCCCTGTTTACCTTTGTATGCCTCTCTTGATATCTGCATTTGAAGATGTTTATTTCTCTAGGATATATGGAACTAAGCTCTTAAATGTGTTTGATCTTTTCACGGGCTTCATTTCTTTTAAAATTTTAGAGGTGAAGTACATCAAAAATTAAGGAAGCAGATCTATCCTTCCTTGAGCTTCAAAAGAAAATAGTGATATAAAAGAAAAACACATGTTGAATTGCATATGCTTGCCCCAGGAAATCTGAGAATTCATATTCACCTTAAATTTCTGAAGCACGTGGGTCTATGTGAACAAGTGTATATGATACTACTTTTCTTAAAGCTTTTTTTCTTTTCTTATGCCATTCGATAAATAATAGATCAAATCTCCATGTACCTCTTGATCACTCCCTGAAATTACGTTAAAATTAATTTGTATGCTTAGTCTATTGTTATTGAGATGTCTTGATGTTTTTGTTAGTTAGAGTCATAACAATAAGAGTAATAAGGAAAACAAATTTCCTTATGTTAGTTAGAATCATAACAATAAGAGTAATAAGGAAAACAAATTTCCTTTAATAAGTTTTGTTATGAAAAAATAGAAGAAGAAAGTTTCTCCTTTAACATAATGCCCACTTTGTGATTGTTTGGATTATTCAAATGAGTATCTTTTACACTTCTCATATACATGTCCTTTTTGTACATAAAGTATAATTAGATAAGTATTAACATTAAAGTATACAGGCATGCCATTCTATCCAGGTATTAATCTATATTCCCTTATATTCTTATTCAGTGACTTAAAATATACATAATAATCATAAAGCTCATTTTTTAAAAAGTTTCTTAAGGTTGGCAAAGCAAAGTATATATGTTGTCATTTGATCTTCACAAGAACTCTGTTGAGCAAAGTGGTATTATGTCCATTTTACAGAAACTAATGCTAAGAGAGTTTAGATGGTTTTCCCAGGCCTACATATTTACAAAGTCTTTGGGGGTAAACTTTGAAATAAAAAATTCCTTAATCCAAGTCCATCTTTCTTAGGTATCATGCCAAAAAATTATAAATGATCTTGAATTTGTAAAGATGATGGAGGTCACTGTCCAGCTTAATTGCTGTGAAAAGGTATGCTCTGACTTGTAAACCACTCTGGGAAAAAGTGAAAACAAAACAAAACAAAACAGAACAGAACTTTCCTCCAGTTCTAGACCTGAGAGAAATGAATCATGTTCCTCCACAGATTCAGACAGAAATAAATGTCAACAACTTGGTAAAAGAGATTTCAAAAATTACAGAAGAAAATCACAACTTACAAAGAAAAATTGACCAAATGAAGAAAAAGAGGTACAGAATTTTCCTGATAAAAAGTGAAATTGGACAAATTAAAAAAAAGTTAACAACTTCATTGAATAAAATAATTTCTTAAAAATTATAATTGGGTAATTGGAAGCTAATGCCTCCGTACAACATCAAGAAACAATGAAACACAAGCAAAAGAGCAAAAAAAAGAGAAGGAAATGTGAAGTTTCTCATCAAAAAGGAACTTATTTGGAAAACCCTTGTTACCTCAAAACTATAAACCAATTGACATGAAAATTGAATTTGGTGTTCATATAACTACAAAAGAAATGGTTCCTGCTTTGATTTATAATGATTCCTGGAGGCTCTGGCCATCTGGTGATAGAACCCAATAAACAAAAAAACAGTCATATTGGGACCTTAAGGAAGTGACTCCTCAAGGCCTTCATATGGTGAAGAAAAACTATGAATGGGTTGAAGAAAGAGTGGAGTTGCTCCATAAAGTGGAAAGTCCATGCAAAATTGTGGTATTGATTGGCTCAAATTTTGACCTTGGTCATCAAGAAAAAATTAAGAAAACTTGTGGAAAGTATGGAATACCCTTTGAACTTTGAGTACCATCTGCCCATAAAGCACCAGATGAAACGATAAAGATTAAAGCTGAGTATGGAGAAGGTATTCCTAATGTATTCATGGTATTAGCTGATAGAAGCTATGGTTTGGGACCAGTAATTTCTGGTAACACTGCATATCCAGTAATCAACAATTCTCCCCTTACACCTGATTGGGGAACTCAGAATGTGTGATCCTCACTTTGAATGTCCAGTGGTCTTAGCTGTTCAACTATATTTTCACCTAAAGGAGCAGCTCAATTTGGAACCCAGATATTTATATTAAATAGCCATTTGGTATGGAATAAACTTCAGGGAAGGATATGAAACACATGAGTTTCCTTGAAGCAGGTAGATAAAAAAGTCAGGGAATGAAGTTTATAAGAAAGATCTTAATTTAGCTTCAAAAAGCATTACCAATCAGGCAAGAGAAAAGATCATTCTAAATTAATCATAGAAAAATACTAGAGGAAGCACAGAGTGCACTTAGCACAACCAAGGAAGTGTGGAGTGCACACAGTGCACCCCAGGAAGCACTCTGTGCAACATGACAGGGACAGGACCCTGAACAGGCTTCAGGGAGCCACAAGCAGGCATAGGCAGCAGCAGTTCCCAGATTGCTCAACCCAAAAATGCCATATACAGATTCAGAGATGACTGGGAGGGCTTCTTCACCCAGGAGAGGGGAGCATGGTCTGGACCTCCAAACCCTGAAGCAGCCACTGGAGTGGCAGCTTCCACTTTTGGAGCCCTCCTTCTAGAGCCCCTGGGGGAACTGAGTTGCTGATCTGAATCTCAGCCCTGAGTGGCGCCCCTGAGGGACGTGAGCCTCTGATGTGAACCTCAGCCCTGAGCTTGCTCCTGCAAAGAACTCAAAAGTCAAGTAACTGACTGGGAAAATGCCCAAAAAAGGGGAAAAGAATAAGACAATAGAAAGTTACTTTCTTGGTGAGAAAGAAAGCAAATTTTCTTCCATTCTTTCAGATGAGGAAGAAGAATTTAGATCTTCAGAGGAAGACCTAAAAGCAAAGGTTTCTGCACACAAAACCTCCAAAGTAAATATGCACTGCTCTCAGGCTATGGAAGAGATCAAAAAAAAATTTTGAAAACCAAGTGAGAGAGTGGAAGAAAAATTGGGAAGAGAAACGAGAGTAATGCAAAAAAAAAAAAAAAAAAAACATGAAAAGCTAGTGAACAGCTTGCTAAAGGAGACCCCGGAAAAATTGCTGAAGAAATTAACACCTTAAAAAATAGACTAATGCAAATGGAAAAAGAGGCTCAAAAAGCCAATGAGGAGAAGAATGTTTTAAAGAGCAGACTCAGTCAAATGGAAAAAGAGGTTCAAAAGCTCACTGAAGAAAATATTTGTAAATATCCAAAAAGAGAAACTCCTAGTAACATTGAAGTCAAATTCCAGAGTTTGCAGGTCAAGAAGAAAATATTGCAAGCAGCTAGAAAGAAAGAATTCAAATATTGCAGAAATACTATCAGGATAACACAAAATCTAGCAGCTTCTATGTTAAGGGATCAAAGTGGTTGGAATATGATATTCCAGAAGTCAAAGGAACCAGGACTAAAACCAAGAATCACCTACCCAGCAAAACTGAGTGTAGTACTTCAAGGGAAAAAATGGTCTTTCAATGAAATAGAGGACTTTCAAGCATTCTTGATGAAAGGACCAGAGCTGAAAATGAAATATGAATTTCAAACACAAGAATCAAGAGAAACATGAAAAGGTAAATAGGAAAGAGAAATCATAAGGGACTTAGTAAAGTTGAACTGTTTACATTCCTACATGGAAAGACAATGTTTAAAACTCTTGAAGTTTTTTTCAGTATCTGGGTAGTTGGAGGGATTACACATACACATACACACACACACACACACACACACACGCACACAGAGAGAGAGAGAGAGAGAGAGAGAGAGAGAGAGAGAGAGAGAGAGAGAGAGCACAGGATGAGTTGAATAGGATGGGACCATATCTAAAAAACTGAAATTAAGTCATGAGAGAGGGATATATTGGGAAGAGAAAGGGAGAAATGGAATGGGGCAAATTATCTCTCATGAAAGAGGCAAGTAAAAGACTTTTCAGTGGAGGAGAAAAGAGGGGAGGTGAGAGAGAAAACATGAAGCTTACTCTCATGACATTAGACTAAAGGAAGGAATAAAATTCACACTCATTTTGGTATGAAAACCTATCTTACAATACAGGAAAGTGGGGGAGAAGGGGTTAAACAAGGTGGGGTGGAAGATAGAAGGGAGGGCAATGGGAGAAGGGAACAATTAGAAGTCAATACTGTTGGGGAGGGACAAGGACAGAAGAAAGAATAGAAGAAATGGGGGGGCAGGATACAATGGAGGGAAATATAGTTATTCTTACACAACACAACTACTATGGAAGTCATTTGCAAAACTACACAGATTTGCCTATACTGAATTGCTTGCCTTTCCAATGCAGATGGGTGGGAAGAGAAGTTGGAACTCAAAGTTTTAAGAACAACTGTTGAGTATTGTTCTTGCATACAACTAGGAAATAAGAAATACAGGTACTGGAGTATAGAAATTTATCTTGCCCTACAGGACAAAAAAGAAGATCGGAATAAAGAAAGGAAGAGATGTTAGGGGAGGGCAGATAGGTGATAGGGGTAATTAGAATGCCAGGCATTTTGGGGTGGGGGAGGGGAGAAATGAGGAGAAAATTTGGAACTCAAAATTTTGGGGAAATTATTGTTGAAAACTTAAATTAATTTTTAAAAAAAGAAAAGAAAAAAGAAATGGAGAAATAAGAATCAAATTTAGTAAAGTTGGATAATTTAAAATAGAATTGCAAAAACCATCAGGCTTTTTATGTACTACAAAGAAAACTCCACAGGAAAAGCCAAAAACAAAAATTCCATTTAATATAAATGCAGACAATATTGAATATCTGGGTGTCTATCTGCTAAGACAAATCCAGGCAATATTTAAGCACAATAACAAAACAAAAACAATGAAAAATAACCTTTTTGTAAAGAAAAGACAGATCCAAACAACTGGAGAAATATCAATGACTCATTTGTTGACTGAATCAAAAAAATTTAAAAATGACAATGCTGTTTAATTTACTTATTCAATGCCAAAAAAATTCACTACCAAGAAACTATTTTATAAAGCTGAAAAAAAGGAAAAATTCTTCTCTAAGAAGAAAAAAGAAAAGAATATCAAAGGAAGTAATGAAAAAATGTGAAGGAAGGTAGTCTAGAATGACCAGATTTCAAGGCATATTACAAAAGGTTAATCATGAAAGCAAACTGGCATTTCCAAAACATAGAGTTGTAGATCAGTTGAATAAATAAGGAACATAATACACAGCAGTCAATGACTACAGTCATCTGATGGTAGATAAACAGTGGAATCCAAATTTTGGAGAATATTCTCCCTATCTGACAAAATTTTGGGGGAGGGATATAAAAAGCAATTTGGGAAAAACTGCACATAGATTATTATCTTAAACTGTTTGCAAATAGGAGTTCAAAATGGATAAATGATTTAGATATAAAGGGTGCCAGCATAACAATTTATGAAGGCACAAAGCAATGTACGTATCATATCTATAGACAGGGGGAAACTTTATGACCAATGAATACAAAGAGAGGATCAGAAGAAGAAAAATGAATAATTTTCATTACATAAAATGAAGAAAAATTCCAAAAACAAAGCTACTGATGTCAAACAGGAAAATAAGAGGAAAAAAATATAGCTAAATTCACTAAGGACTAATTTCTCAAAGATAGATGGAAGTTAGAGAAATTTATTTTTAAAAAAAGTCATTGCCTACTTTATAAATGGTCAAAGGATATAAACAGTTTTCAGAAGACAGATCAGAAAGGCAGTTTCCAGTAGAAGGAATCATAGCTATCAATAATCACATGAAAATAAAAAAGAAATCACTATTGATTGGAAATATGCATGCTAAAGAAACCTCTGAGATACCACTTCATACCTACTAGACTGGCTAACATGAGAGAAATGAAAATGGTAAATGGTGAAGTGGCATGGAAAAACTGAGACACTAATGCACTGTTAGGGGAGTTGTATACTCATTTAACCATTATGGAGAATCAAACTGTGCATACCACATGATTGAACAAAAGCACTTTTTGCTCTATGGTGAAGACATAAAAGAATAGTGGTAAGAACTTATTTATTCAGAAATATTTAAATAAGCTCTTTTTGTCACAGTAAAAATTAGAAATTGAGGGAATGTTCATTGACTGTGGAATGGCTAAAATGCTTTGGTACATGATTGTGTTGAAATTTATTGCACTGTAAGTACTGATTACAGGGAAGGTTACAATTTTTGTTGCTATCGTACCATTTTTTGTCATATAAATGGATATCATCCAATCCGTAGTTCTCAGAGGAAGAAATCAACGTTACCATTAGCCACTTGAAAAAAAAAAGGCTATAAATCATTATTTGAGAAATGGAAATTTAAGCAACTCAGGACCAGCTATCACATCAACTAAAATGACAGAAAAGGAAGTTGATAAAAGCTAGTTAGAATATGGGAAAATAGGTACACTAATGAATTCTTGGTGGAGCTATGAAATGGTCCACCATTCTGCAGAACAATTTGAAGCTATATATAAAAGTCCATAAAATAGTTCACCTTCATGGGAAGCCACCTACATGTACAAAAATACTTGTAAGCTGTTCGTTTTTGATAGCAAAGAATTGAAAATTGAAGGAATGTCCATAAATTGGGGAAAGACTGGATAAAGTATGGTATATGATTTTAATTGTTATTGTGTTATAAGAAATCATAAGCAGACAGGTATCAGAAAAATCTAGGAAGACTTCTATGAACTGATTGAAACTGAAATGAACAGAATCTTCAGAAACTCGTACACAGTAATAGCAACACTGTATGATAATCAACTGTGAAACATTAGCTCATCTAATTGATATGATGATCCAAGATAATTTCAGTGATCCATGATGAAAAATACTATTCATCTGCAGAGAAGGCTGATGAATTCTAAGTGTAAAGCAGTGGGAATGAAGACATACAAAAATGGAACAAACCCATTTTTAAGAAGTAAAAGTGATCCAAATGAGATTTGTAATCAAGTATCAGCTCACGTAATATTTATAAAGCCTTGTACAAATCTTCAAGTGCTATATACATTTTAATTATTATTATCCCAATGATATATATCCTTCAAGATATAGTAACTTTGTAAAAGCACTAACAATTGACAAAGGTTGGAGCCACAATTGGGTAGGAGGAGAAGATTCAGCTTAACTTCTTCTGAGAAGTCACATGGTAATTCAAATAATCCCCAAATATTCTGTTTTACAAATTCATCTGCTTAACATGAATATTCTCCGAGAAAAAGTCAATGACAATGAATCATGTGATATTACCTCATGAAAAAAATGAAATTTAAAAGTCGTAAAAAATAAAAGGCATGATATGTGGTTGGTGGAGCATGTTTCAAAATTTAATTTCCAACAAGAGATGCTTAAGTGGCAAAATCAAGAAAGTATGTGACCTAGGGGAAGGGAAAAGGTTGTGGAGTGTAATATCCAAGAGACAAAAATGAGAGAAAATAGATACGCTATGTAGATGTTGAAAATAATAGTAGTACCAGAGGAAGGCATCCATTTTTTTCACTGGATAATCTCTGCACTATTCACAAACGGGCTTAGGAAAGAATCACACAATATAATATTGGAATAGCAGTCATGGTCCTTTGAAGATAAAACATAATTACATGAGAATAATAAAAACAATGATTAAGATTATGGTGGACTGCCTGCATCCCCACATGGCTCAGTGATGTGGTGAAGAAGAAAGACACGGGCAGGCAGAGGAAGACAGGGCAACTCCATTTATTGATCTGAGGGTCAGGGTATTTATAGACAGAAACTGCAAGTCTACATGACATTCTACTCACCTCCTGTCCTAGTGGTTAGGCCAGTATTACTGTCTCAAAGACTGTTAGTCTAGAGGGCGTCTATCTTACATATCCCTTGTATTCTGTAGTTCTCTTGTTTACTTAAAGGAGACAGCAACATGGGGGTGGGAGAGGACCTGGAGAATCATTTTGGATTATAGTGAGCACAGTCTCAAAGAACAGTTTCCTCGAAGGTCTATCCTGAACTTTGCCAGCAGCACTCCATCCTGGCCCTCAACATAGGATGATGCAAAAAAGATCATGATTATAATGACAGTGCACCAAGTTAGTACAGTGGATAGAGCTCAGGGCCTGGAATCAGGAAAACATGACTTTAATCTGCCCTCACCCACATGCTAACTGTGTGACCTTGAACATGTCACATAAGCCCTGTTTGTCTCAGTTTCCTCATCTGTAAAATGGGGATAATAACAGCACCTATGTTGCAGGGATGTGAAGATCAAATGAGATAATAATTACAAAGTGTTTAGTACATTGGCTTTAAATAAATGCTATATAAATATTAGCGATTATTTTACTCATTATCACCACCATCACCAATACCACCACCAACATCATCTTATCAAGTCTCAATTGTATCTTTATATTGTAGGAACAGGAGAAAACAACAATAAAAAATAACAATTTCAGCTCTTGTGGTATTCAAACTTAGTAATCAATGAAAATGATGTGAGAGCATTATGGAAACAGTGAAGCACATTAAAGCAACTTTTAAAAAAGCCCCATGAAATAAAACCATTGAAAAATATCCCAGTAACCTGAAACATACAACAGAAATTGGCAAATTCAAAGCATAGAAACGGAGATCTTAAAATTTTCAGAGGAAGTATATAAATCTGATTTATAAAACAGTTAGGAAAAAAATTCTAATTGATGTTTACACCTCAGCAACTCATAATGCCTCACCAATGTAGAACAAATAACTTCATTAGTATGGTAATCTAGACAAAAGAATTAAACTTTGTGGAAGCAGCACAACTTAAATAAATGTCCCTGCTGTCCTCACTGCTTTTGGAATTGAAATGAAGATGATTCATTGAGAATATTACTGAGATATATTTACACTTATGTTTTTATCTGACTCTAAAAAAATCTGTTATATAAAATTGCAGCTGTACCATAATCCATAGTGCATCAAATATAAATTTAAAACAACCAAGCAAAAATATAACATCTTGTTCTGGGACTGATACTAATTAAACTCAATTTTTTTTTAAAGAAGAAAGAGACTATTTTTGTCAGTAGTCATAATAATGAAAATAATTTAAATTCTGAAAGGTACTAAACAATCCCTACAGTGTTAGAGATAATTAAACTCTAATATCTTTTATACTATAGCTCAAAACTCTATCCACTGTGCCATGCTACCTCTCTTATTGAAACATGTAATAGTAATCACTACTTCACAATTTAATTATTGATATTACACTTTAATATTGCTATTTGAAAGAATTGGACCATGCTATTGGATTTACAAAGATTAGGTCATATATCTTTTGGTATGTTTAGGCTTTACATATATGACAGATAATCTCCTTATTAAAAAAAATTCCTATATTATCTGATTTTATATCACATAATAAGTTTATGTTGATAAAATTAAATACTACATGTGAAGTTAGTTGATTTACACTGAAAACCAGGAGCCATAATAACTTCAAATAGAGTGAGAAATTAATTAGTTTCTTTCTCTTCTCTGGAATATCTCCTGCCTCATCAAAAACACATCACATGACATGTTAATCCCAATCACCAAATATTTTTGAAAAATATTATTCTCAGAATGATCTTTGCATATTTGTTAGAGGAGTCAATTGTTCTTAAAAAGTTTCACATAATTAAAATGAAAGGATATTTTCCTGGAGATCCCCAATGCTCTACTAAAAATTTTATTTCTTGTTCCAAATTTGTCTCTCTCCATTCAAGCACCTTGCTACCAATAGAAAAGTCAAGAAATGTATTATCTATTGTACCTATTAAGTCATGTAAAATATTTACACATTGGACACATTGCAGGAAAAAAGGAAACAAAAAGTAAACCAAAAAATTTTTCATCAATCTGTAATCAAAGACAATTACTTTTCTGTCTGTACATGGAAAGCATTTTTCATCAAAACATCATGCTCTTAAAGAAATAGTTCCAAAAAGAACAAAAATGCATCTCTTAATGACAGTGACAGAAAGCTAAATTTTTCTTCACATATGCAGGATCTTCTTAGCTTCAAATAAGTTCTAGGAAGGTAACAATAGTTTATCATTTCCCTTGTGAAACATCATGACTTTTCCAGGACATTCATTACTTTGCAGCTGGACATCACTTTTCTGTTCCAGAGCTTCCTCATGGCATTTTTCATCTCTCTGTTTCTCAGAGTGTAGATCAAAGGGTTTAACATAGGAGTGATGATAGTATAGAACACAGTTAGAGATTTATAAATGGGGAAGGTACAGACTGGCCTAGCATATATGAAAATACAAGGGACAAAGAAAAAGACAACAACTGTGATGTGGGAGATGCAAGTAGAGAGAGCTTTTTGTCGACCTTCTGAATTTTGAGTTTTTAAAGAGCGTAGAATGACCCAATAGGAGATAAGCAAGAGTACAAAGACAATTGTGCATATTGCTCCCCCATTGGCAACCACTGAGATGCCGATTATATAGGTATCTGTACAGGAAAGTTCCAGTAAAGGGTACATGTCACAAGCAAAGTGATCAATGATATTGGGTCCACAGAATGGGAGACTGACAATGAAAAGTAGCTGAACTATTGAATGCATGAAACCTCCAATCCAGGATACCAGCAGCAGCAGAATGCGTACATGCCATCTCATAATGATTAAATAATACAAGGGTTTGCAGATGGCTACATAGCGATCATAGGCCATGAAAATAATGAGGAAAACTTCAGCTCCACCAAATAGGTGTTCCAAGAAGAGCTGAACCATGCAAGCTTGGAAAGAAATGGTTGCCTTGTCATAGAGCATGTCTAGGGTCATTTTAGGGACAATGATAGTGGAATAGATAGCATCCATGAAAGACAAGAAGGCAAGGAAGAAGTACATAGGGGACCTTAAGCTCTTACTTCCAGTGATAGTTATGATAATTAGGGTGTTGCCCACCATAGTGAAAATATAGATAATTAAGAACACAGTAAGTACTATTTTTTGTACCTCCGGAATTTGGGTAAGGCCTAGGAGGACAAATTCAGTGACATTGTTCCTGTTTTCCATTTTTTTAAGGGTGGGGTAGGGGGAGAGTGAGAGTAAACGTTCATTGAATGTAGTGCCAGACTTGTAGTTAGGAGATCCTTGAATTAAGTTCTTACATCTACCCTTTTTGTTGACAATCTGCTTAACCTTAATCTGCGTCAGTTTCCTCACCAGAAAACTGGTCATAACATAACACTCCCTGCTTCAAAGAGCTTTTGTAGGGCAGAAGGGAAAAAAGAAATGATGGATATTCTGTCTGCCAAGTTGAATCTTGCCTGTAAAACATGGTTTTTCTTCTGTAGCTTCAGTAGTCAAATTTTTACCTATAAAGATAATCGTGCACAATAAATATTTTATTGACCCCCTTTTTATGTCATTTCATTTCTCAGTATGATCCCCCTACATGTGAAAGTATATGAGATAAACCTTACTCATGGTTTCTCTTCTATGTAACAAAGGAAATAAGGCATTTTTTCTCAAGTATTTCCTGTGATAAATTTTATCACAATAATTGCATTATATTTCAGTTGTCTTTTATAGTAATACTATTGTTCATTTTGTGGAGTTTGTTCTCCATTTTATAGCTATTTGACTCTGCTTTAATTCATAAAAAATCCAATGTTTCTTTTCCAGATATTCATGTTTTCTGATACAGATATGTTCTGTCATTTTAGAGTAATCCCCAACAAATGGATACTTATATTGCTTTAAGTTTTTGTTACTGCAAAAATTAATGTGATGATAATTTTGCTACAGAAATGTCTTTTTACTTATGTCCTCTAGAGTGATGGACTAGCAATGAGGTTCCCCTTTTCCAATGCACTTCAAAATTAATAATACTATAATGTTCTCCATGTATTTTGCATCTCAAAATAATCAGGTGAATCATTCAGTTTCTTCATTTACATCCTTAACTTCCTCTAGAGATTAAAAAATTGGTCATGTGAAAAGATCATCACGAAAAATTTTTGTAAGTGGTTTAATTCTTTATTATGATAACCTTTTTCATTTCTCACTGAACCAAGTGGAAAAAAAAAACTCTCATTGAGTTTAGGTTAGCATTTATAATCTTAAGGCAAAGCACAGTTTGGGATAAACTCAGAAATATGAATAGTTTTTATAAATATATTACCTCTCCATAAAGTGAATTGTTCCAAATCCTTGATTCTGATATATTTTCCATGATGTTGAAAGACAGCAACTTAGGTCAATGAAAATGCTATTCATCACCACTTACCCTGTTGCAACCACAGAGACAAAAAAGTACATGATAATTTGCTTCAGTTTGAAAGGTCTATATGGATCTTAGTATTACCAGTTTTTTTCTACCAATTCCCTTACATCACTATTTTTCCAAACAACTCCACTTCCTTAGACTGTGATATTGATTCCATATGAGTCCATGGGCATTTTTGTGGACAAAGGAAGATTTTATTTATATTCAATAAAACACAAACTCAGGTCTGAGTCATTCTAATACTGTGTTCTTAAAATTTTCTTCTCTAATTAAGTCCTTTGAGGAATCTGCCCAGAGAACAAGAACAGTCCATATGATCCTAAAGTTCAGTGTCTCTGGAGCTGTCTCAGAGTAAATAATTTTAATGACAGAGTCAAGAAAAAATAAAGCGTCCAAAGGAAGAAACAGTAGAAATATTTTCGTTTTTTTTTTAAGGCCAAAGAAAACAAAGTTTATCAAGGATTTGCCCAATTGGGTTGCCTCCCAAGGAGCCCAAGCACCTGCAATGCTCATATTCACAAGTGGGCCAGATAGAACCCCAGCTAGACAGTGTCTGAGCTGGACCGAATCTGAGCACCTTCATGGAGGCAAGGTGGGACTTAAATACAGAAAAGAGTAAAGGAGGGATCTGGGGGGGGGGGGGGGTGGTCCGGTGGTCCAGGGTGATGGGAGGAGGGGTTCAGGAAGGGTCTTGAGGAGAAGTGCAAGGAGGGTCAAAGGCTGGAAACAGCTGGAGGCTATCAGGAGATATCAGACAATGGAGGGTTTGGGTGGGAAGCAGGTGGGGCAATCAAGAGATAACAGATAATGATCTCAGATTTGAATATGAAAAGCCATGTTCTGTGGAGAGATACAAGGGGAGCTCAGTTTGAGTATGAAAGGCCAGATTCTGTGAGGAGATACAAGGAGATCTCAATTTGAGCATGAAAAGCCAGGTTAAGTGAGGAGATTACAGGGGAGCTCAAGGAAGTTCCCAGAGTCTGAACCCCACTGTGTGGGATGGCTCAGGTCCCTACATAAATCAATTACTCAGAGGCCTCTCAAAGTGATGACAGAAAAGAGTTTTATTCGATTCTCGAGAATCTGGACAATCCCACAGCAGTTCACCTGGAGTAGGAAAGCCGAAGATAAAAATCAGGACAGTGATTTATAAACCCTAACGCAAGTCCCTCCTCCCCCCCACTGACCATTATCCTCATTAGCTGAGGATATGGTCTTACATTCTAGACACGAGATCTAACCAATCCCTTTGAAATGAAGACATCGAGGAATTACGCAAGTTTTGTCCAATCATTGAGACCCCAGTACACCACACAGTTTTATGCCTTATATGGAACTATTCTATTCCAAAAACACTGCAGCCCCGAGCCTCCAGGCCCCACCTCACCCTTGGGAGAAAACCACAATCTGAGGAGTCTTCACCAAGTCTATCCCACTCAATCCCTCCTCTTATCAGCCTGAAGACTTCTCACGGATGTTTTAACCAAAGTTCTGTAACATAATCTCACACTGTCTATTAATCTCCTCATCCCAATCAGGATCATTCATGTCTCTTGTCTCCACAGGTACCCAACTTTCCTTTTTTAATATCATCAGTCGAATGGCTCCTTCAGTCCTTTCTTCTACTCTAACAAGTTTTAGTAAAGAATTTCTAACTATTTTAGTAATTAGTGAAATCAAACAAGGTAGACAAATAGGAAGTAATACAATACCACTAATTGCTATAAGGCCAAACCACAGTAACCTCTTCCACTAGCTCCCCTCAAACCAGGACCACCAGGATGTATTGAAAGGGGAGCCCCAAGTTTGTATGGGAACATGAGCAACCTTCCTGATATTCTTGGTGATCTCTTTCACTATCCTTCCATTATCATCAATTTTTTAAGCAACATGTAGATAAATTGAGCTTCCCACAAATTCCTCCTTCTTCTGCAAGTAAATAATCTAAGATTAATCTATGTTGCAGTACTGCTTCCCTAGTTTGTGTGGCTTGATCAGCCAGTAAGTCCAAAGCCTTTGCTGTTTGATTGGTTATAATTTCAACTACTGCTTGAAGTCTGATTAGTCTGTTTAATAGATATATAGGGGTTCTATAACCCCAGCTCCCATCTTGAGCCCAAGTTGCAGGCCCATACTCTCTGATTATCCTCTCAGGAGGCCAAGTATCACCCCACCCATTTGCATTTTCAGTCTGAGTGAGGGAGGTGTCGATGTTCCTCTTTCTTTTTGCTAGATCATCATATAGAGGGACCCCTAGATGCTGTTTCCCTGATTCAGGCAAGAAAAAGAATTTAGGTCTCACCAATCCAATGTAACAAACACCTCTCCAGTTAAGCGGAAGGTGAGTATAGGCTGTCTGTCCACATATCCAATAATGCCCTCTCAAAGCAGGATTTTCCTCTAGAAACAGTCTTACTCTATAATCCACAGCCGGAAAGTACTTCACATCATCCGGGCCTAATGGTCCCCCTTTCATGATTTCTGACTTACACCTCCATAGTTGTTGTTTCTTAATTTCCTGATTCATTCTTTCTACTTTGCCTGAGGAAGGAGGATGCCAGGGAGTGTGAAACTCCCAAGTAATCTCCAGTGCTTTTATTAATGACTGCAAAACCTTGGCAGTAAAGTGAGTGCCTTGGTCCGAATCTATCCTCTCCACCATGCCATACCGTGGAATTATCTGTTCCAATAATATCTTACTAACTGAGAAGGCAGTAGCTCGTGATAAGGGAAAGGCTTCTACCCATGAGGTCAGGTGATCTATTATGACTAGCAGGTATTTGAGACTGCCCACTGATGGTAGTTCGGTGAAGTCCACCTGAATGCTTTGGAAGGGTCTGTATCCCGGGGGCCTGCCCCCTTTGGGGGGGGTGGCGTTGAGCAGTCTTATTCATCCTTCGACAAATCAGACAACCCTCCACCAATTGTCTGGCCAGTGTGTATAAGCCCGGTGACACAAACTTGGTCAATATAGCATCACACAGGTTTTGGACATCCCAATGACTACCTTGATGTAGGTATTGCAAGACTCGTCTCATCCCTGCCTTGGTCAGTACCTCACGGCCATCTGGGAGAAACCAGCGCCCTCCTTCTGTCTCCTTGGCTCCCATCTTGAGCCTTTTTCTTCTCTTCCTGAGTATAGGATGGGGAGGGGAGATTGGGAGGCAAAGTAGGAATTAATACCAACATTGCAGTCTGTCCAGGTTCCTTTTCCCCAGCCTTCCTCGCTTCCTCATCAGCAAGGCGATTACCTCTAGCCTCAAAAGTGTTCCCTATTTGATGTCCTTTCACATGCACAATAGCAATTGCTTTGGGCAACAGTAAACTACTCAATACTTTAGTCAGTAGGGCGGTATGAGCTAGTTCCTTTCCCTTACTATTTACCATTCCTCTTTCTTCCCAAATTTTTCCAAAAACATGTGCTACTCCCCAAACATACTTAGAGTCTGTATATATAGATCCTTCTTTCCCTTCTAATAATTTTAAAGCTTGATGCAAAGCATACAGTTCACAAGTTTGTGCTGACCAAGTCTTAGGTAAGCTACTAGCTTGTACTAGAGAACTTCTATCTCCATCTATTATGGCATACCCATTCTGTCTCTTTCCTTCTATCACCCGGGAGGACCCATCTATAAACCAATTCACTCCCTCAAACAAAGGGGATTCTTGTAAATCCTCCCGCACTTTTGTCTGATAATCAGTTATATCCAAACAGCAGTGTTCCAAATTTACAGGCTCCTCGGGTGAGGCTGACAGAAAACTAGCTGGATTAAGGTTATGGTCTTGGGACAGTATTAAATCATCCTTTTCTAATAATATGGCCTCATACTTTAAAATTCTTGAATCTGTCAGCCATCTCCCAGCTCTCTGATTTAAGATAGATCGCACCTGATGAGGTACACTCACAATCAAACAGCCTCCAAAAGTGATTTTTCTACTTTCTTCTACTAGGAGGGCAGTGGCTGCCACAGCCTGTATGCAAGTTGGCCATCCTTTTCCAAATTCTGTGTGTTCTCACACACGCTTCAAATGGAGCTTTAATACTGACAAAGTGTGTCTCCAAGCATGAAGCTTGAGAGTTATTAACTAATAGCAATAATTATAAATGAAAGTAAACAACTTTAAAATTTTAAATGCAATAACCTTCCATAACTTTGTCTACTGGCTTCCCAATCATGCTAAACATTTTCTGAATTGGTATGGGGGAATAGATAGTTCAAGGTTCAACTTACCCATATTCCTCCCCTCCTCTTATTTTTCCTTTTTCCATACCTAAATCCAATCAATAAATACCTCTTCACATTCTTTCCCTTATGAATCCTTCCCTTCATCTATCTTCCTTTTTATATGAATATGGGAAGAAAGCAAAGTTGACTGACGCATTAGCAAATTACAGGGGGGCAGTCCCCTTGTCATAAGTACAGATACAGAGATTTAAATTAATGAACTGTCCATTTAGAGGTTCCATCTCATACAGCAGTCTGGGGAGAAATATCATCTTATGCAATTTTCTGATCTGGATGCTCCTTCAAACAGTCGTCAGCACAGCATCTCAGCATCTTCTTTTCTTTATCTTCTTGTAGAAATCCAGATGTCCACTCTCCTACAGAATTGAACTTAATACCATCTTAGATTACCAATCCTATCATTCTTACAAAAATAGAAATTGAAACTTTGACAAATTATCATTTTTTTTTTAAAGAAAAATAAGAAATTCACGTTAAAATGCAGCTTCTACATTTCACAGCAAGTCATTATTCATTCCCTCATTAGAAAGATGAGATTTCACTAAGGAGTCAACACCAGGCTCCAGTACTTATATAAATACAATAAATAATCATTCTTAACACAGTGCATATCACATCATAAAACAATTCCAACTTCTGATCATGTGATGCTTCTTTTAAAGCATTTACAATATAGTCTACAAACCATTTTTCATTTAGCATTAACCAACTAGGACAAAATAATAACTATGCATGCTAGCCTCACAAGCCCTTAACCTAATCATCTCCACACCATTACTAAGAATTAGAGGACCCTAACTTATTGTTGTTGTTCTAAAGTCCTAAACCTGTTAGCTCAATGTTAGACTTAACCTCAGATGTTCCTCTACCAACAATCTATTATTCAACAGATCTGGTATTATTACTTACAAAACTTCTGATTTTAGGAATTTGCCACTAAGAGTAGGGACATTGCAGGGAAACATCTCCCTTACTTCACGTCAGTTCCAGGCAGGAGTAGGTTGTCAACTGGCATTCAGCCAGGCTTCAAGTCTGCCAGGTGTCAGTGGGGAAATTGAGTCAGGAAAATCCTACCTCAGCCCAGACTGAACAGTCGCTCTCCCGACCTTCCCATGAGATCACCTTTTTGCAGTTCATACCAGCATCTCACAGGCTTATTGGCATCATGGATCAGTGGCTCAGACCACCTCTCTTGCTATCCACACCTGGAGTTAGACTCAGAAGAACAGTCAGTTAATAGTCCCACAAAAATCTTAAAATAGCAAGCTCCAATAATCAGTTTCAGACATGACTAATTTCACATTGGCCAAGGAACATCTTTGAAGCAGGTCTAAGTAGCCTACATGCCTTCCTATACATGTTCTAGTTCCTGATTGAATAACAATCATAAGTCATTGCTCTAATAGATTTATATCTGTTTCCCAAACTACTTTATCCCTTTCTAACCCTGCTCAATCTAAAAGAATGAGCTACACATGTGATAAGTTCAAACACTAACTTGAATTTTTATGTTCATGTAATGAATTCAAATCAAAACAATCATTTAACTTTCAATGCCAAATATTACCAGAGGCTACCTACCTCTAAGAAAATTAGACTGAAATTCTTTCCCCAAACTGAAGATGCCTCTGATTTAGTCTCAGTAATTAATTCAGTTAATTGTTTTAATACTAATTGCTTTTACATCATTTTGTAACCTGTAAAGATCTCACTCCAAGTTGGGACCTTTGTCCATTACCCCAAAAAGTTTTAGTCCCATTTGTCTAAAGGCCTTGGAAAACCTCACCTTGAAAACTCCTTGGTTTTTCCACGTGAACCGGCTCTCCTAAGGTCCACTCTTATCACTATACCCAAGTCTATTCTACTTCCCACTCTTAATTCTATCAGTCCAAATCTCCAGTTTACTGGCCACTCCCATCAAGACCATTCCTGGAGCTCCCAGACCACCTGGCCCCCCGCCCTGCAAAGAAAAAGAAAAACCTAAACTTATTATCTTTTTACTTTAAATACATTGTCTGGCATCAAATATATTGATCTAATTAAACCTAAATCCAAAACTCTCAGCTCTAAGTTGCTTACTTGAGTTTTTTTTTACTTTCTAATCTTCTGCTTACTTCCACCAAACTTTAATAAATTCTAACCTATCTGAAGCATTAAATTAAGAATGACACATTTCACCTATTCACAATTCCAAATACGACCAGAATGAATTCACTTAACTTTCTGTTATTTCCCATTACACTAAAATTTCTTCTTTTGGGTGAGGCAGGAAATGGTTAATTGGTTGCTAGCATGCCTCTTAGGTCTGAGGGAAAAAGAATTTTTTTTTTTTCTCCCTCCTTGTCCCTCCACCCCTCTGAAACTAGTCTGGAGGGGTTGAAGAAAGGGAGTAACAGGAATTTCAGGGACAGTTCAGCTCAGCCTTTCTGCTCCTGCTGGCTGGCTGGCTAAATTTACAACCTTATCAGATAAAAACAGAGACACACAGACTTTCATTCACACAAATACCAACACAACATATACAGACAAAACATTTAACAGAATAGAATAGGACATATAGGTTTAAATTTTTGTCACACCCAGTCCTCAGAGGAACCATATTTGGGCCAGATTGTGCCTCCTCCTCCTCCAATGTCTTTTCACCCCATATGAAACAACAGTACTTAATCATCTTCTTCTACATTCTTTTCTCTATAATTTTGGTAATTCATGCCAATTTTGTAATCAGTTTCCCATGGGACTATTTACCGGTATCTCTTCCTGACTCCACTCCGAAGCTCTATTCCTGGACTGCTTTTGTCCCATTTTGGTCGAGGGTTGTCGCCAACACCTCCGAGTCTGAGACTCAACGAATTATGCTAGCTCCCTTGCTAGCTTCTCCTGCTGGCTCCTTTGGTCGAGGGTTGTCGCCAACACCTCCGAGTCTGAGACTCAACGAATTATGCTAGCTCCCTTGCTAGCTTCTCTTGCCAGCTCTCAGGTGAGGGTCGCCCGTCACCAACAGTCACCCAGCAAACGTTTTTGGGGGGGCCCTTCACCCTGGGGTCCCGCAGTCCACTAATTTGGTTGGGAGTTGTCACCTTCTCCCCGAGTCTATCTAAGACTCAACGAATTGACCCCCAGACCCCCCCCGCGCTTACCGCTGGGTTGTATACGCGTACAAGTTGCCTGACTGCAAACTTCAACACCAACCGGTTGGCATTTTTACACACTTCACAGCTTCGGAGTCTTTGGAGTCCTTATCTCTATTCTTTTCTGTCTTCACTGAGTTCCTCTGCTTCAGGTCGTTACCTTGCAGAGAGGGAGGCCCGGCAGCTCCTTTCAAGGACAATGGGGAAATCTCCCCACGGGCGCCCAAGTCCTTGGACTGAGCTGTCAGCCGTCTCTCAGAAAGGTCACAGATCCCGGTACGTGCCCCCAAACTGTGTGGGATGGCTCAGGTCCCTACATAAATCAATTACTCAGAGGCCTCTCAAAGTGATGACAGAAAAGAGTTTTATTCGATTCTCGAGAATCTGGACAATCCCACAGCAGTTCACCTGGAGTAGGAAAGCCGAAGATAAAAATCAGGACAGTGATTTATAAACCCTAACGCAAGTCCCTCCTCCCCCCCACTGACCATTATCCTCATTAGCTGAGGATATGGTCTTACATTCTAGACACGAGATCTAACCAATCCCTTTGAAATGAAGACATCGAGGAATTACGCAAGTTTTGTCCAATCATTGAGACCCCAGTACACCACACAGTTTTATGCCTTATATGGAACTATTCTATTCCAAAAACACTGCAGCCCCGAGCCTCCAGGCCCCACCTCACCCTTGGGAGAAAACCACAATCTGAGGAGTCTTCACCAAGTCTATCCCACTCACCACCATTCCCCTCCCAAATAGACTGAACCGAAATTCCCCTGGGGTAAAAGGTGAAGGTCTCAGCCTCTGAAGCTTCCTCCTTCTGCCAAGGGGCGCAGAGCTGTCCCTGCCTCCATGAGTCCTGCTCAAGGGGTCAGACGCCAAAATCTGGGTGGTGCCAGGTCCAGTGGGCTGGAGACCCTGGACTCAGACAGAGGTTGGTATGCAGCATGGGCTGTCATCTGGAAGTTGACGTCCTGCACTCTGGAAAAGACAAACCTGGCAAGGAGGCTAGGCAAACACACACCAAGCAGGTACAAAAGGAGTACAAAGAAAAGACAATTTCCTTGGCATAAAAGATAATTTCTCTGGGGAGAATTAAAGATGATTGTGGCAAGGCCAAAACATAGAAGGGCATGCTTGATAGGGATTTTTTTGCTGTCAGATATCCCCTTTCTTTCCAGATTGTTCCATGGGTGTATAGAATATGGAAGGCAAATTTTGAGTAAATAAAAACATCAACTAGCCTGAGGTCAGGTCCCAAGGAATGGGCCAAGACTCCCAAAGCCTGTCCTCTCCCTCCATCAATGTACAGAGTGAAAGGTTTTCCGAGATTGGGTAGGTCCAGTGATGGGGTGGTGGTCAAATTAGTTTTCAGAGTCTCAAAAACTTTAGCCAGCTCTGAGTCAATGCCCTGAGTAGGGTCATAAAGGGGTTTAGCAATAAAATCAAAATTAGGAATCCAGAGTCCACAAAATCCAGTCATTTCTAAAAACACTTGAACTTGTTTCCTAGTAGCTGGAACAGGGATAGACAGGATTATTCTTTTTTTCTCAGAGGTTAAGGAGAGAGAGGTGGGTGTGAGTTCATGGCCCAGATACCTTATGGACTGGCATGCAATCTGGACTTTGTTCCAAGAGACCCTGTAGTTTTGAATGCCTAAGAAATTAAGGGCTTCTGAGGCAGCAGCCAAAGAAGCCTCCTGGGTGGGGCTACAAATAAGAATATCATGAACATACTGAATGAAGCTACTGCCTGCTAGTTTCAGGTGCCTTAAATCCCTTCCCAAAGCCTGGCCAAATAAATGAGGGTTATCTCTAAAGCTTTGGGGCAAGACTATCCGTGTGAGCTGATATGGACTGTATTCCCCAGGAAAAGTACATTCAAAAGCAGAAATAACTTGTGAGTATTCTCCATTAGGGTTTTTTGTGGGAAGAATTGCAGTGTTGCAAGGAGATGAACAAAGGACAAAGATTCTATACTTAAGGAATTTTTCAATTAAAGGTTGTGGTCCTTCCCAGGCCTCTGTCTCAATCAGGTACTGGCTGAGATAGGGGAGCACTTTAGGGTCTGCGATACTAACAATGGCTGGGGTGGCAGAAGTAGCTCTCTCTGGAATTCCAGTGTCCCAAATATTTGGCCTGACTGTCTCCCACACTCTCAAGCAAAATGGGGCATACATAGTGAACAGTGGCAAAAGGGGAATGAGAGGTTTAACTAGAGATAATTAGCTCCCCAATTTCACCATCAGGTCCCTTCCCAACAAGGGGGCAGGGTGAGAGGAGGGCATAAGGAAGGGGTGATTAAACAACAGATTCTCAAGCAGGCTGGGGAGGTGATATGTCTGGAGACATTTCTTAGCTTCCCCTTCAATGCCTATGACCCAAGGGGTCAAGGGACAGGTAGGGCCAGAGTGACTGGTTAAAGCAGAGAATTTAGCCATGTTAAAGTGGGTAACCTTACCTTCAGCCTTCGTTTTTGTCCAGGGATTGGTGAGAGAGGTGGAGAAAGTGGGAGCACTGTCAGCACCCAGGCTTTCCCGATGGTCCAAGTCTTGAGAACACTGGAGGACAGGGTACTGGGGGGCGGCTCCACCACTTTTCCCACCTGAGGGACAATCTTTCCTCCAATGTCCCTCCTGGTCACATGGGCACGGTTCCACAGGCCTTGGTTTCTGGGGCTCCCTCTGGGGGGGGGGGGCACCCTGGAGGGGCTCTGCTTGGACCAGTGACCCTCCTTGTGGCAACGAAAGCAGGTTTCCCCACTGCCCAAGTAGCCAGCCTTCCTCCAAAGGGGTGCCCTGGAGGGATGCTCCCTGGGTCTCTTCCTGGCCAAGGCAGCAGCCAGGAATTGAGCATCCTCCCTGGCCCTGGCCCTTCTCCTTCATTCTCTTTCCTATACTGCAACGAGGTCTCTGTTGTTAAAGACTCCAAAGGCCATCTCTAGTAACTGGGCCTGAGGTATTTGGGGTCCCATTGCCAGTTTCTGCAGTTTCCTCCAAATATCTGGAGCAGACTACCAGTTCGAGCAGAACTTGAAATTAGCAGCCTTCCTGGTCAGGGAACCATAAATGATGAAGTTAAGGGGTGATCAGGGACCCCAAGATAGAGACAGTCCAGGTCGTGCTCAAATGAATTTGACTCAAACCTTCTTAAAGCCAAAGAAAACAAAGTTTATTAAGGATTCGCCTAATTGGGTTGCCTCTCAAGGAGCATAAGCATTTGTAACACTTGTATTCACAAGCAGACCAGATAGACTCCCCGCTAGACAGGGTCTGAGCTGGATTGAATCTGAGCCCAGTAGAGATATTTTCAAGAGAAATCACTATTTCATGAAAAAGCTGGCCTTTTTAAGATTCTTTATGTGGTTTCTTCAAAGTTACACCAAATAACAGGTGGAAGCTCAGGATTATAATCTCCTGAATTTCAAAAACATGAAAAATAATGCATTCATCATGAACATTTGAATATATTAAAAATAAGTTTTTATCTTCCCTGAGGGGGTCAGAGGTAGACAAAGGAATGACTAACAATAATTTTATTAACTTTTAAAGTTTAATACTACTTGTTACTGGAATGAAAGGCCAACTATCTAAGTTTTTCCTGGACCAGATAATTCTTTCACTCCATCCTTTTGTGGGTTTTACTTCTCCAGAATTTGTTTTAGGGCATTATTTAAAGGTTTTCAGAGGTGTTTGCGGAAGAATTGAGACAAGTACCTGTCCTTGGTCTGCAATCTTGGCTCTGCACTCACATAGGGCTATTTAGAACAGAAAAGACCTCTGAATCCAAAACAACAAGGAACACGTCATTGTCAGCCAGGATATTTGAAGATAGAGGATTGGCCTATTGGGGAATGCAAATGAGGCTGTTTTACTGAAGCACTTGATGGTATGGGCAAATAGAAGAGTTAATCTGAAGAGATTGTCTATTATTACATTAGTATAAGCATGTTATAGCACTTGACTGACATTTCTAAGCAAGGATTATTTATGAATGAAAGCAGATATTTTCTTTATCATTTTCCTTTTTTTTTTTTTTGCTGGGATTTGGGGGTTTTTTTTGGTATTAGATAAGTTAGAATCATTTTTCCACATCTTACATAAGGCCATTTGTCCTCAACCTCAGCTTCTAGTGCTTCACTCCAAAATTACTTGACATTTCAAGATGAAGAACCAGGGCATAAGGAACAGAGAGCTCACGCTAGCCATAGGTTTAAATGTCATTTCTCACACATTTTCGCTGTGAGTGCAGCCAAGTCTATTCACATATAAATGCTCTATACAATTCTAACACCTCAATTCATTTGCAGAGAAGGTGTTGGTACAATCACAGATTCACTTTTCCTTCGTTGTTTTTCTTTATTTTTTCACTGTAAATTTGTTACGTGATGGGGGGCCGAAAGAGTCAAAAATTAAAGCATCCAGACAAGGAGGAGGGAAGATAAAAGAATGCCAGGCTGTCCCTTCCGCACATTCACAAGCTTCCCACTGCAGGCAGCAGCAGCTCTGGCTCCCACTCCAGGATGCTCCATCCCTGGGCTCCAGTAGCCATGTACAGCCTAAGAACAAGCCTCCCCTCCTCTGGGAACTGGGCAGCAGTGGTGCACCTGGAAGAGCTCCAGTGAGGTACCCCCGAGACCCAATGCCCGTGGCCTCCCCACCTCTTGTGCTACTGGGCTGCCTGCCCTGACCCCCTGTGCACCTTGTGCTGGCAAGCCCTGCTCTTCTCTTTCAAACCCTCCACCTTGTTCAGTTTGGCCTCTGGGTGCTATTCTGCTCTGGGCAGACCCCAGAAGTGCAGCTGGAACTGGTCGCTGCTCTGCCTCTATGACTTACGACCCAGCGCACCTCATGGCCAGCAGGAAGGCCCAGGAGTCTTGGGTACATTAGGGCCACCTCATCTTGGCTGTTGCCGACTTTGACTTGAACATCATTAAGGACACATCAGGGCATGTGGGGTCACGACCCTATTCCTGGAAGTCAACTACATCTCGCTTACAATGAAAATGATGATGAGGCACTGCAAGGATGAAGGGGGCCTTTGTCTAGCTCAGGTATTCATGCAGTCAGCCATCCTCAGCACTGACTTGCCAGTGTGAGTGAAAGTTTGAATAAAGACTACTCTTCATAAGGGCTTCACGAATACACCTTTAATGAAAAGCAGAAGACAAAAACACGTTCTGAGAATTTCATGTCTTTATACCATGCTCTCCAATTGACTTATCAATGGAAACATTTGGAGAAATGGACAGTTATTCCCCAACCTCCCTTTCATTTCAGTTTATTTCACATGTCTAAAAATCATCTTAAGGAAATACTTTTTTAATACTCATACTTGACTATAAAATAATTTTATTGCCTTTGAAAAACTCTTTTGAGGGAGATGTCACTTTGCTCATGATTTCATAAGAGAAAAACAACTGCCTACATTATTGGATAAACATAAGTTTCCCCTTAGTCCCCCCCAAAAAGGAAGAAAGTATGATTAATAAGTGCATAGTATGCATGCATTCATATGTAGGGGAGCAGGAGAGGACTGTTATTGCTTAGAGAATAAATATTAGGAGAGTATCTGACCTCTTTTGGTCGCCAAAATCTACTTGATGAAATTATGGCATGTGAAACTATATCTAAGAAAAATCTCCCTATGAAATACATGTACATACCCCTGTCGCACCAATGCAACATTCACAGCACCTACTGCAGGTATGAATAGACCTGGGTAATTCTTAATTGCAAAATACAACAGAGTATTCACATGAAAGACAGAGCTAAAATATTTATTCAAACACCAGAAAGCCAAATCCATCATAGCAATAAAGAAATCTATCATAGTAATCAAGAAGTCTATTCAAATCATCAGATGTTCTCACAAACAGGCTCCCCTGAGCAAAATGTCCTTCTCTCACTCATACTCAGCTGCCTCCTTTCTCTGTCCTTCCTAGCTCTGACTGTTGCACCCTTCCTGTTACATCCCTTGCTGTTCCACCCTTCAATAAATGCATCTCACCACAAGCTTCATGTGATTCAAATTCACGTGACTTAAACTTTCATGCAACCTCAGCAGATCACATAGGACTATTAATGGAAAGGGAAAGATGTTCCCATACTTTTAAAATACATGAATTCCATTAAAAATACATTAACAATACAATCTCTTGCCAGGAGGATATCTTGTGTGAATAGTGTGCAGTGCGTGTTTGTGTGTGTGTGTGTGTGTGTGTGTGTGTGTGTGTGTGTGAGAGAGAGAGAGAGAGAGAGAGAGAGACAGAGAGACAGAGAGACAGAGAGACAGAGAGAGAGAGGGAGAGAGAGAGAGACAGAGAGAGCACTGCTGCTTACTTCCTGTAGAGATATTATCAGGAAGTTTTTGATCAATTCCTGATCAGTAACTGTAGTTTACTCTATGATGACTGATAACTCTAAATCAAGATAAACAGAGTATGAAAAAGAGATTTTTTTCTCTATGATATAGGCAAATGAATGTTTAAGTGTCTTTGATTCCATTCTTCTCACAAGGATTCCTTTCTTTTAAAATTCTAGATAGGAAGTATATCAAAAAACAGGGAAACAGATTTATACTTCTTTGAACCTCAGAAGAAAATTGTAACATAAAGACAAAAACACATGTTGAACTGCCTATACTTGCCAAGTAACTTGAGAGTTCATATTCACCTTAAATTTCTGGAAGGAGAAATTTGTCACAAGAAGGTGGAGTACAAAGACACACATACACTAGCTGTTACTCCACAGCCTATAAAATCTCTGTAAAGAAAAACTCTCAACAAATTCTAGAGCAGGAGAAGCCACAGAACAAAAGAGTGTAGGAGATTTCTAGCCAAGAGTGACCTGAAAGGCCAACAGGAAAGATCTGTTGCATTGGACATGAATCAGAGCCCAGCCCAGCCTTGGGCACATGACATGAGAAGGAGGAAAACTGAACAGGCTTCATGGACAGAATCTCTAGCAGCAGTACAGATCCCTCAACCCAAAGGCTCCAAAGGTCAGTGAGAGGGTCTTTTTGACTGAGAAAGGAGCATGGTCTCCCCATAACTCAGGCGTCCTCAGGTGGCAGCAGTGGAGGCAGTAGCTAGCCAGGGCTGCTAACACAGGCAGTAACCCTCATCCACTGTTGAAGGTCTCATTTTAAACCCCCTGAGGGAACTGAGCCTTATGTGGCAGCTCTGCCCCCACCTGAGCAGCTGATCTTAATCTCACACTGAATAACTGCCCTACCCGTGCCTAAAGCCCCTGAGGGTTTGGAGCACCTCATCTGAATCTCAGACTCCAGTGCTGGCTTGGCAGAACTGGAGGCTAGGTGGTTGTGGAGAGGAAACTCAGAAGTCAAGTAACTGACTGTGAAAATGCCCAGAAAAGGAAAAAAAAAATAAGACCATAGAAGGTTACTTTCTTGGGGAACAGTTGTCTTCCCCCATCCTTTCAGATAAGGAAAAACAAGGCATACTGTCACAGAAAGTCAAGGCCTCTGCCTCCAGGCCTCCAAAGGGCACTTAAACCAGGCTCAGGCAGTAGAAGACCTTAAAAAACAAGTTAGCAGCTTAGTAAAGGAGACCCAAAAAAAATGCTGAGGAAAATAACAGCTTTAAAAAGAGGCTCACTCAATTGAAAAAAGAGATCCAAAAAGCCAATGAGTTTAAGGAGACTTTAAAAAGCAGAATTAGCCAAATGGAGAATTTTCAAAAGCTTACTGAACAAAATAATTCCTTGAAAGAGAGTAGTGAGTTCAGGAAAATGAAAGACTTCGTGATAAACCAAGTAGTTAGAAAACAAAATCAAAAGTTTGAAAAAATAGAAGATAATGTGAAACATCTCATTGGAAAAAAACTGACCTGGAAAATAGATTCAGGAGGGGGTGGAGCCAAGATGGCGGAGTACAAAGACACACATACGCTAGCTCTGAACACACAGCCCATAAATTATCTGTAAAGAAGAACTCCCAACAAATTCTGGAGCAGCAGAAGCCACAGAACAAAAGAGCAGACAATATTTCTGTTCAAGAGAGCCCTGAAAACCTCTCGCAAAAGGTCCGTCATGCCCCGGACCCAGAGCCAAGCCCAGCCCTGCCTTTGCCACGCGGCTCCTAGAGGAGCGGATCTGAGGGGGCTTCAGGGATGGAATCTCCAGCAGCCACGCAGGTCCCTCCACCCACGGGCCCCAAAGGTTGGTGAGAGGGTCTTCTCGGCTTGCTGAGAGGGGAGTGAGGTCCCCCCATAACTCAGGCCCCCTCGGGAGGCAGCAGAGCAGGCAGGAACAGACCAGTGTTCCCCAAGCAGGCAGGAGCACAGATCCGTTGTTGGAAGTCTCCACATAAACCCCATGAGGGAACTGAGCCCGTGAGGCATCCCTGCCATGACCTGAGCACCTGAACTTAATCTCACACTGAATAGAAGCCCTGCATCTGCTGAAAGCCCTGAGGCTGGGAAGCAGCATTTGAATCTCAAACCCCAAGTACTGGCTGGACGGATCTGGAGGCAAAGTGGGTGTGAAGATAATACTCAGAAGTCAAGCCACTGGATGGGAAAATGCCCAGAAAAAGGAAAAAAAATAAGACATTAGAAGGTTACTTCCTTGGTGAACAGGTATTTCCCCCTTCCTTTCTGATGAGGAAGAGCAACGTTTACCATCAGGGAAAGACACAACAGTCAAGGCTTCTGTATCCCAGCCCACTCAATGGGCTCAGGCCATGGAAGAGCTCAAAAAGGATTTTGAAAATCAACTTAGAGAGGTGGAGGAAAAACTGGGAAGAGAAATGAGAGAGATGAAAGAAAAGCATGAAAAGCAGGTCCACACCCTGCTAAAGGAGACCCAAAAGAATGCTGAAGAAAATAACACCTTGAAAAACAGGCTAACTCAATGGGCAAAAGCGGTTCAAAAAGCCAATGAGGAGAAGAATGCTTTCAAAAACAGAATTAGCCAAATGGAAAAGGAGATTCAAAAGCTCACTGAAGAAAATAGTTCTTTCAAAATTAGAATGGAACAGATGGAGGCCAATGACTTTATGAGAAACCAAGAAATCACAAAACAAAACCAAAAGAATGAAAAATAGAAGATAATGTGAAATATCTCATTGGAAAAACAACTGACTTGGAAAATAGATCCAGGAGAGACAATTTAAAAATTATGAGCTTACCTGAAAGCCATGATCAAAAAAAGAGCCTAGACTTTATCTTTCATGAAATTATCAAGGAAAACTGCCCTGAGATTTTAGAACCAGAGGGCAAAATATGTATTCAAGGAATCCATAGATCACTGCCTGAAAGAGATCCAAAAAGAGAAACTCCTAGGAACATTGTGGCCACCTTCCAGATTTCCCAGGTCAGGGAGAAAATAGTTCAAGCAGCTAGAAAGAAACAATTCAAGTATTGTGGAAATACAATCAACATAACACAAGATCTAGCAGCTTCTACATTAAGGGATCGAAGGGCATGGAATAGGATATTCCAGAAGTCAAAGGAACTAGGACTAAAACCAAGAATCACCTACCCAGCAAAACTGAGTAAAATACTTCAGGGGAAAAAAATGGTCTTTCAATGAAATTGAGGACTTTCAAGCATTCTTGATGAAAAGACCAGAGCTGAAAAGAAAATTTGACTTTCAAACACAAGAATGAAGAGAAGCATGAAAAGGTAAACAGCAAAGAGAAGTCATAAGGGACTTACTAAAGTTGAACTGTTTACATTCCTACGTGGAAAGGCAATATTTGTAACTCTCAAAACTTTTCAGTGTCTGGGTACCAGGTGGGATTACACACACACACATGCGCACACTCACACACACACACACACACACACACAGAGACAGAGTACACGGAGTGAATTGAAGAGGATGGGATCATATCTTAAAAAAATGAAATCAAGCAGTGAGAGAGAAATATATTGGGAGGAGAAAGGGAGAAATGGAATGGGGCAAATTATCTCTCATAAAAGAGGCAAGCAAAAGACTTACTAGTGGAGGGAAAAAGAGGGGAGGTGAGAGAAAAACATGAAGTTTACTCTCATCACATTTCACTAAAAGAAGGAATAAAATGCACACTTATTTTGGTATGAAAACCTATCTTACAATACAACAAAAGTGGGGGATAAGGGGATAAGCAGGGTGGGGGGTGATGGAAGGGAGGGCATGGGGAGGAGGGAGCAATTTGAGGTCAACACTCATGGGGAGGGACAGGATCAAAAGACAGAATAGAAGTAATGGGGGACAGGATAGGATGGAGGGAAATATAATTAGTCTTATGCAACATGACTGTTATGGAAGTCATTTGCAAAACTACACAGATATGGCCTATATTGAATTGCTTGCCTTCCAAAGGGAAGGGGTGGGGAGGGAGGGAGGGAGGAAGAGAAGTTGAAAATCAAAGTTTTAGGAACTGTCGAGTACTGTTCTTGCTACTAGGAAACAAGAAATACAAGTGAAGGGTTATAGAAAGTTATTTGGCTCTACAGGATAAAAGAGAAGATGGAGACAAGGGCAGAGAGGGATGATAGAAGAGAGGGCAGATTGGTGATAGGGGCAATTAGAATGCTCGATGTTTTGGGGTGGGGGGAGGGGACAAAAGGGGAGAAAATTTGGAACCCAAAATTTTGTGAAAATGAATATTAAAAGTTAAATTAAAAATAAATAAATAAATAAAAAAGAAAATAGATTCAGGAGAAACAATTTAAAAATTATGGGACTACCTGAAAGACATGATCAAAAAAAGATCCTAGACATTATCTTCCAGGAAATTATCAAGGAAAATTGTCCTAATATTCTAGAAGCAGAAGGCAAAGTAAATATTGAAAGAATCCACTGATCACCTCCAGAAAGAGACCTGAACAGAGAAACTCCTAGGAATATTCTAGGCAAATTTCAGAGTTCCCAGATCAAAGAGAAAATACTGCAAGCAGCTAGAAAGAAACAATTTGAGTACTGTGGAAATACAATCAGTTATAACACAGGATCTGTCAGCTTCAATATTAAGGGATCAAAGGGCTTGGAATGGGATGTTCCAGAGGTCAAAGGACCTGGAATTGAAACCAAAAATCACCTATCAGCAAATGTGAGTATGACACTTCAAGGGAATAAATGGTCATTAAGTGATATAGAGGACTTTCAATCACTCCTATTGAGGAAAAGACCAGGTCTGTATAGAAAATTTCACTTTACTATACAGGAATCAAGAGAAACATGAAAAGGTAAACAGGAAAGAAACATTGTAAAAGACTCTCTAAAGCTGAACTGTTTACATTACTACATGGAATGAAAATATTTTTAACTCTTGAATCTTTTGTCAGTGTTTGGGTAGATGGGGAGATTGTACATACACACACACACATAGACATATATAGACAGGGAGAACAGGGTGTGTTGAATCAGAAGAGTTGATATCCACACAAAAAATAAAATAAAATAAAATAAAAATTAAGGGGTGAAGGAGGAAAATAGTGGGAAGTGAAAGCGAGAAATGGAACAGAGAAGGCTATAACTCATAAAAGAGATAAGAAAAATCTTGTTCAATAGAGGAGAAAAGGGAGACAGAGAGAGGGGAAAAATGAAGCTACTCTCTCCACATGTGGCTGAAGGAGGGAAAAACGTTCACTAAATTGGAGATGAAAATTTATATCACACTACAGGAAAGTAGGGGAGGAGGTGACAAGTGGGGTGAGGGGAATGACAGAAGGGAGGGCAAATGGGAGAGGGGTGTTACTACAAATAAACACTTTCAAGAAGGGACATGGTCAATTGAGGGGGAAAAATAAGGGAGGATAGAGTAGGACAGAGGGCAATATAATAAGTATTACACAACACCATTATCATGGAAGTCTTTTGCAAAACAACATATATTTAGTCTGTGTTGAATTGCTTGCCTTCTCACTGGGGTTGGGGAGGGAGAGAAGTTGGAATTCAAAGTATTAGTAATGAATGTTGAGAATGTTTATTGCATATTATCGAGAAATAAGAAATACAGGGAATGAGGTATAGAAATTTATCTTTCCCTACAAGAAAAAAGAGAAGATGGGGATAAGGGAAGGGTGGGGTGTGATAGACAGGAGGGTGCACTGAGAGAAAGAGTAATCCATACGCAAGGTATCAGGAAGCAAGGGGAGATGAGTTATGGTGAGAAAAAATGGACATGTTAAAAAGTGAGGTAAAAGCAATTAGTATCAAAACAATTGACTGAATTAATTACTGAGAATAAATCAATGACATCTTTAGTTTGGGGAAAAGAATTTTAGTCTATATTTCCTAGAGGAAGGTAACCTTGGGCAAAATTTGGCATTGATGGAAAACTGAAGGTTTTAATAGTAAATTTGATTTTATGATTGCCATTTAATCAGGAGCTAGAACATGTACAGAAAGGCATGTAAGCCACTCAAGACTTGCCTCAAAAGATATTCCTTACCTAAAGTAAATAATCATATTTCAAACCTAGTTATTGGAATTTGCCA
This sequence comes from Notamacropus eugenii, assembly GCF_028372415.1. Taxonomy (NCBI): domain Eukaryota; kingdom Metazoa; phylum Chordata; class Mammalia; order Diprotodontia; family Macropodidae; genus Notamacropus; species Notamacropus eugenii. The sequence goes on from NC_092877.1 coordinate 1,803,638, forward strand.
TTTTTAGATGCTATGGGACAATTAAGTGACTATTCTTCTGAGTCGAACTCCAGGTATGGATAGCAAGAAAGGTGGTCTGAGCCTCCAATCCATGATGCCAGTAAGCCTGTGAGATGCTGGTATGAACTGCAAAAAGTGATCTCATGGGAAGGGTGGGAGAGCAGCTGTTCAGCCTGGGCTGAGGCAAGATTCTCCTGACTCAGTTTCCCCACTGACACTTATCAGACTTTAAGCCTGACTGAATGTAAGTGGGCAATCTAATCCTTCCTGGAATCGACATGAAGTTGGGGAGATATTGTATCCCTGTAATGTCCCTACCCTTGGTGGCAATTTCCTATAATCAAAAGGTTTGTAAGGTTAATTCCAGGTCTATTAAATTATGGATTACTGGTAGGGGAAGATCCGAGGTTAAGTCTAAAATTAAGCTATTAGGCATAGGACTTTACACCAAAAAAACTAAGTTAGGTTCTTTTAATTCTTAGCAATACTGTGAAGACAATTAGGTCAAGGGCTTGTGAAGTTATCATACATAAATGTTATTTGTGTCTCAGTTGGCTAATGTTTAAAAAAAATTCTATTGTGGTCCATATTGTAAATGCTTTAAAAAGAAGTATCACCTGACCAAAAGTTTGAATTGTTTTACAAACTGTGTTGAAAATGAAAAATAAAAAAATTTAAAATGCAACTAAAAATTGCTTTATAAAGTAGCAATTATCAAAACTACTTGGTAAGGAATAGAAGGGTAGACCTGTGGAATAGTTTAGGTATGCAAGACACAGTAGTCAATGAATATAACAATCTACTGTTTCATATACCCAAGGACCCCAGCTTCTGGGATAAGAACTCACTGTTTGACAAAAATTGCTGGAAAAACTGGATAACAGTGTGCCAAAAACTAGGCATAGACCAATGCTTGATATCGTACACAAGAATAAAGTCCAAATGAGTACATGATCTAGGTATAAAGACTGATACTATAAACAAATTAGTGGAGCAAGAAATAGTGTATTTATCAGATTTATGGAGAAGGGAAGAATTTTTGACTAACCAAGAGACAGAAAATATTATGCAGTGAAAAATGGATAATTTTGATTACATGAAATTTAAAAGTTTTTGCACAAACAAACCCAATGCAACCAAGATTAAGAGGTAAGCAGAAAACTGGGAAAGAATTTTTGCAGCTAGTGTCTATGATGAAGGCCTCATTTCTAAAATATGTAGAGAACTGAGTCAAATGTACAAGAATGCAAGTCATTCCCCAATTCAAAAATGGTAAAAAGATATGAACAGGTAGTTTTCAGAAGAAGAAACCAAAGCTATCTATAGAAATATGAAAAAATACTCTAAATCACTATTGATTAGAGAGATGCAAATCAAAACTACTCTGAGAAACTACATCACACCTATCAGATTGACTAACATGACAAAACAGGATGATGATAAATGTTGGAGAAGATGTGGGAGAGTTTGATCACCAGTTCATTGTTGGTGGAGCTGAGAGTTGATCCAACCATTCTGCAGAGCAATTTGGAACTATGCCCGAAGTGCTACAAAATGTGCCTAGCTTTTGACTCCATAATATCGCTTCTAGGACTTCATGCCCAAGAGATCGTAAAAATGGGAAAGGGTCCCACAAGTACAAAAATATAGAAGCACTCCTATGATGGCCAAAAAGTGGAAATCAAGGGGATGCCCATCAATTGGGAAATGGCTGAATAAATTATGGTTTAAGAATGTAATGGAATGCTATTTTGCTATAAGAAATGATGAACAGGAAAAGTTCAGAGAGGCCTGGAAAGATTTATATGAAGTGCTGCTGAGTGAAAGGAGTAGAATCAGGAGAACTTCATACACAGAAACAACCACAGTGTATAAGGATTTTTTCTGGTAGACTTAGAACTTTATTGCAAACCAAGGACTTAAAAAATTTCCAGGGGGGAGGAGCCAAGACGGTGAAGTAGAAAGATACACACATGCTACCTCCGAACCCACAGCCCAGAAAATACCTGTAAAGAAGAACTCCCAACAAATTCTGGAGCAGCGAAAGCCACAGAACAACAGAGCAGAGGAGATCTCTGTTCCAGAGAGCCCTGAAAAACCGACACCAAAGATCCATCGCACACTGGACCTGGAGCAACGATCAGCTCTGCCTTGGCTGTGAGACACCAAAAGCAGCAGATCTGAGCAGGCTTCTGGGACAGAATCTCTAGTGGCCATGCAGGTCCCTCCACCCACAGGTGCTAACAGTCAGTGAGAGAGTATTTTTGGCTCGCCGAGAGGAGTGGGGTGTCCACATAACTCAAGCTTCCTTCGGGAGGCAGCAGTGGAGACAGCAGTGGACAAGGGCTCCCAAAGCAGGCAGGAGCCTGGATCCATTGTTGAAGGTCTCCAGATAAAGCCCCTGAGGGAACTGAGCCCCACGTGGTGGCTCTGCCCCAACCTGAACTTAATCTCACACTGAAAAGCAGCCCTGCCCCCACCTAAAACTCTGAGGCTGGGGTGCAGCATTTAAATCTCAGACCCCAGGCACTAGCTGGGTGGATCTGGAGGCCAGGTGTGGAAAGGAAACTCAGAAGTCAAGTAACTGGCTGGGAAAATGCCCAGAAAAGGGAAAAAAAAATAAGACATTAGAAGGTTACTTTCTTGGTGAACAGATATCTCCTCCCATTCTTTCTGATGGGGAAGAACAATGCTTACCATCAGGGAAAGACATAGAATTCAAGGCTTCTGTATCCCAAATATCTAAAATAAATATTCAATGGGCCCAGGCCATGGAAGAGCTCAAAAAGGATTTTAAAAATCATGTTAGAGAGGTGGAGGAAAACCTGGGAAGAGCAATGAGAGACATGCAAGAAAAGCATGAAAAGCAGGTCAACACCTTGCCAAAGGACACTCAAAAAAATGCTGAAGATAATAACACCTTCAAAAATAGGCTAACTCAATTGGCAAAAGAGGTTCAAAAAGCCAATGAGGAGAAGAATGCTTTCAAAAGCAGAATTAGCCAAATGGAAAAGGAGGTTCAAAAGCTCACTGAAGAAAATAGTTCTTTCAAAATTAGAATGGAACACATGGAGGCTAATGACTTTATGAGAAACCAAGAAACCACAAAACAAAACCAAAAGAATGAAAAATGGAAGATAATGTGAAATATCTCACTGGAAAAACAACTGACTTGGAAAATAGATCCAGGAGAGACAATTTAAAAATTATGGGACTATCTGAAAGCTATAATCAAAAAAAGAGCCTAGACATCATTTTTCATGAAATTATTACGGAAAACTACCTTGATATTCTAGAACCAGAGGGCAAAATAAGTATTCAAGGAATCCACCAATCACCACCTGAAATAGATCCAAAAAGAGAAACTCCTAGGAACATTGTGGCCAAATTCCAGAGTTCCCTGGTCAAGGAGAAAATATTGCAAGCACCTAGAAAGAAACAATTCAAGTATTGTGGAAATACGATCAGGATAACACAAGATCTAGCAGCTTCTACATTAAGTGATTGAAGGGTGTGGAATATGATATTCCAGAAGTCAAAGGAACTAGGACTAAAACCAAGAATCACCTACCCAGCAAAACTGAGTATAATACTTCAGGGGAAAAAATGTTCATTCAATGATACAGAGGACTTTCAAGCATTCATGGTGAAAAGACCAGAACTGAATACACAATTTGACTTTCAAGCATAAGAATGAAGAGAAACAGGAAAAGGTAAACAGGAAAGAGAAAAATAAAGAATTTTCTAAAGTTGAACTTCTTACATTGCTATATAGAAAGATAATATTTGAATCTTCTTAGACTTTTTTCAGTACTTGGGTAGGTGTAAGGATTACACATACACACACACAGACAGATAACACAGTGTGAGCTGAATAAGAAGGGATAATAACTAAAAACAGAATAAAATTGATGGGTGAGAGAGGAATATATTGGGAAAAGAAAGACAGAAATGGAATAGGGTAAATTATCACACATCAAGAAAGCAAGAAAAAGTTTCTTCAGTAGAGGAGAAAAGGGAGGATGTGAGAGGGAAAAAGGGAAGCTTACTCTCTTCACATTTGGCTTGAGGGAATGACATGATCACTCAGTTTGATATGAAAGTATATCTTGCAGTACAGAAGGGTAGGGGAGAAAGTGACAAGTGGGATGAGGGGGATGATAGAAGGGAGGGCAAACAGGAGAAGGGAGTAATCACTTTTGGTGATGGACAAAGTTCAAAGAGGCAATAGAATAAAAGAGGGATGGGATAGGATGGAGGGAAAAATAGTTAGTCTTACACGACACGACTATTACAGAGGTCTTTTGCAAAACTATGCTTATACAGTGTATATTGAATTACTTGTCTTCTCAGTGGGGATGGGTGGGGAGGGAGTAAGGGAGAGAAGTTGAAATTCAAAGCATTAGTAATGAATGTTGAGAACTGTTTTTGTATACAACTAGGAAATAAGAAATACAGGTAAAGTGATATAGAAACCTATTTTGCCCTATAAGAAAAAAGAGAAGAAGGGGATAAGGGAAGGGAGGGGTGCAATAGAAGGCAGGTTATATTGAGGGAAGTAGTAATCAGAATGCAAGGCATTATGGGCAGGGGGAGGGGAAAGATGGGGAAAAATTTGTAACTCAAAATTTTGTGGAAATGAATATTGAAAACTAAAAATAAATAAACAATAAAAAAGAGAACAATGTACAAAATGAAACACTATGTGCAGTATACTATTCAATATATATTTACTGTTAGAATATAATAAAATTTGTTTGCATGTTAGTATATCATATATGCTGTGCAATATCTCACAGGGCAGTGAGGTAGTTCAGTGGATAGAGTACTGGTTTTGGAAACAGGAAGACTTGTGAATCTTCATGAGCTCAGTTCTGGCCTCAGATACTTATTATCTCTGTGACCCTTACCAATTCACTTAACCCAGTTTGACACAGTTCTTCATCTGTAAAATGAGTTAGAGAAAGAAATCCCAAATCACTCTAGTATCCTTCTCTGAACAGCCCCAAATATGGTTGCCAAGAGTCAGACAACCAAAATGACTGAACAACAAACTATTTCATAAGTTTCTGGTTTTCCCATAAGCATACTTAATTCATCATATGAAAAAGAGATTATTTCATTGTATTAGAAATTTCTACAGCTTTGGAAATAAATAAAGGAGAATTCAGTATCTATTATTACACTAACCCTCTATAACTCATTGTAAATAAATTTTCCTATTCTTAAATTTAAATAAATTCAACCAGGATAAACAGATAACTGAATGAACAAAGAAGAAAAAATATTAAGATTTAACATTAAATGAAATAAAATATTGCGAATGATGAATCATATTTTCATTTCCATTTTTTCAAATTAAAATAAATATTTTACTATTTTTGCATGATAGAATAAAAAAAATTCTCAGAATAAAAATGGGAAAAAAATCATGGCCTATGAATAATGGTTAGTTGAGTGCCAATATTTAACCTTCACCAGTTCTGACTTAGTCAGGTTGCAGTGAAACCTTAATCAGGAGAAAAATCAAAGGAAACAAAATATATAAAATTATTTCTAAATAAATCTGTTGTGCTATTATCTGAGCAGTGAACCATTTTCTACACATATTATTGACAGATATACTCCCTGATATACATTCCTCTGCATTGAGAGCTAAGCTGTTTGGTTTTATTTTAATCTTGAATATTAATACCTTATCCTTGGTACTAAACTCACCTTAAAGTAGAAGTAGTGAACAGAATTCTTCAGGATCCTACCTAAATCAGACAGTTTAAGCCACCTGATGCACGGAAGATTATGTTAATTTGCATAGAGTTACAAAAGGCCTCTATGGGTCTTGGTAAATTTCTAATTTCAAAAATTCTGTTCCACATCTCAGTCTTTTGAAAAGTTGTTTGCCCTTGAATGGTAGAAAGGATTCCATTAAAGTGTAGAAATTTTCAGAATGCCCAACCATTATAATACATAGAGGGATAAACTTGTTCTTGTCATTAAGCCATTTAAATTACATGTTCTGCTTTAATTAAATTTACTCCAGGGAAAAGGGACTTTCCACACAGACCCTCAAATATATCTAGCATCTACAGAGATGTTCCAGGGCTAATTATAATGCCAGGGTCAAGGTAATGTTCCTGGGACAGGGAGTGAGAAGAAACTAAAGTCCTAATTTCTAGACAACTAAAGACATGGTTCCTATATAGGAAGGCTATCTATTTACCAGGAATTCAACACTATGATAAAACTACATACATAAATATATACACACATACACATACATATACATGTGCATGCATATTTCATATATGTATGTATACATGTGCACATATATACACATAATTCCTAACTACCTTCATAGAATAAGATATTTAGCTAACAATTGAGACATATGGCAGCACATGATCTGTTTCTAGACAGTGTGGAATCAATATCAACTTTCTTGGGTACTTCAGTCCTTGGAATATACATATTTCTTCTGTTTCAGTGAAACTTTAGGTTATATTGACAAGCACAGTGTTTAGCTAAGAAGGGAATATATAATTCTGGTAGATTGAATCTTGATCAGATCACATGTGTATGTTCACCTTGTTGTGGTCCATAATTTTGGGAACATAATTAAAAGAATTAATGGTAAAAAAATTAGAAATGTTTAATCTGAAGGAAGACTTAGAAAAGGAATGGTTACATTCTCTAAATATTTTGATGGATGACATACAGAAACACCAAAATCCCTACTGACTTTATGTGATAAGTAACTGTTGCTAAATAATAATATTACAGAAATTCTAAGTTTTCCTTAGCTTTTTCTTTACTTTTATATTTCAACATTTGCTTTAATAAGATTTTTTAATTGTAATTTTTTTCCTGCTCCCTAAATTACTGCCTACATGATATTGCATGTAATCTGATATAGGCTATACATGTGTAATTATGTTAATCCTATTTCAACATTAGTCATGTAAAAGAATAAGGACAAAAGGGAAAAACTACGAAATGGAAAACACTAAAAATAAAAAAAGAAAGAAAAAAATAGTATGCTTTGATTGGCATTCAGACAACATAATTCTTTCTCTGGATGTAGATAGCACTTTTCATCATTAATCTTTTGGAATTGTCTTAAATCGTTGCATTGCTGAAAAGAGCTAAGTCTAACAAAGTCTGTCATTGCACAATGTTGTTGTTATAGTGTATGATGCTCTCATGGTTCTGCTCACTTCATGCAGCATCAGTTCATGCAAGATTTTCTAGATATTTCCAAAGTCCACCCGCTCACCATTTCTTTTGGAACAATGGTATTCTATTACATTCATAAACCACAACTTGTTCAGTCATTCCCCAACTGATAGACATGCCTTCAATTTCTAGTTATTTGCCACCACAGAAAGAGTTGCTATATATATTTGTGCACATGTGGGTGCTTTTTGCCCCCTTTTTTGTGATGTCTTTTGGACACAGACTTTGTAGTGGCATCACTGGATCAACAGGTATGCACAGTTTTATAACCCTTTGGACATACTTCCAAATTGTTGTCCAGATAAGTCGGATCAGTTCAAAATTCCAAAAGGAATGCATTGGTGTTCCATTTTTCCCACATCTTCTACAACACATCATTTTCCTCTGTTGTTATCTTAACCAGTCTGACAGGTGTGATGCAATATCTCAGAGTTGTTTTGATTTGTGTTTCTCTCTTCAACAGAAATTTAGAACAATGTTTCATATGTTTATAGATAGCTTTAATTTCTACCTCTGAAAACTGCCTGTTCATATCCTTTGACCATTTATTAATTTGGGAATGATTTGTATTTTTATAGATTTAATTCAGTTCTCTATATATTTTAGAAACAAGATCTTTCTCAGAGACACTGGCTATAAAAACTGTTTATCAGCTTTCTCTTTCTCTTCTAGTCTTGGTTGCATTGACTTTGTCCAAAATCTTTTTAATGTAATGCAATCAACATTATCCATTTTGCATTTCATAATATTCTCTATTTCTTGTTTGCTCATAAATTCTTCCCTTCTCAATAGATAGGCCAACTATTCCTTGCTCTCCTAATTTACTTAAAGTTTCACCCTTTTTGTCTAAATAATGTACCTATTTTGATCTTATCTAAGCAAATCTTGTAAAATATTGGTGTGTGCCTAGTTTCTTCCATACTGTTTTCCAGGAAAAATTCTATATATGAAAATTTGTTTTTATGGCATTTAAGCATAGATTCAAGATTCACAAAAATAATCCTGAACTGAGATGTGAATTTTGACCACAGTTTTTATACAGAAAACTTTACGTGAGAGAAACAGAGTAATTCTATTTAAACATGGTCAAGGTTAGTAAGAGTCTGAGGCCATGTTTGAAGATCTCTGGTCTCCTGGATTCAGGCCCAGCACTCTATCAATTGTGCCAATTGTCTGTGGCATCTCTCATTTTCTGTGATGCACAGGCTTGCACCTCCACCAGTAATTCTCCTTTTGAAAGTTCCTAAAATATCAAGATTATGACAGAGTAGAAATTCTTCTAATCTCTTTACCACTTTTATATACTTTTTCAAAGAAGCATACCACTTTGCTTTTTTCTTTTTTTTAAAGTGGTACTTGTGACAATGAATATTGTAGAAGTAAAAGATAGGTCTGAGGAAATAACAATAGTAGGTACAAATGGCAAATTTCTTTTGTATTTCAAAGCACTTCACAGTTTAATTCTAATCCTGAGCAATTGCTACAGGGCTTTAGGACTCACTCATCCTTTGATATGGATATAGATTCCCAGTTTTTTGCTTTAGTCTATTAAAATAAATTTAGATACTTTTGAGAAACAAGGCAGTTCATTAACCTAGCAGTTACTTTGTTTACATAGTGTTTCAAATTTCCATCAAAGTCCCTCCTACTTTCCACATCCTAACTCCCAGATAAGTATTTGGAGCCTTTCAGGACAAGTCTCATTAAAGTTTCAAACTTTCTCCTTCATTATGAATTTATGAAGTGTTCCATACTTTACATGGTACTCTAGGTACCATAGTGGATAGAATGCCGGTCCTGGAGTAAGAAAGAGCAAAGTTCAAATGTCACCTCAGATACTTACTAGCTGTGTGACCCTGGGCCAATCACTTAAACATATTTGTCTCAGTTTCTTCACCTCTGAAATGAGAGGCAGAAAACAGTGGTTAACCACTCCAGTATCTTTGCCAAGAAAAGCCCAAATGGTGTCACTGCAAGTCAGATATGACTGAAAAGAGTGACTGAACATTACTCTATCTCCTTATATTTCTGCATCCTATTCCCTTGTCTCCAATTCCTTTCTCTCATCTCCCCTCTTCACGCCTTCTCTATTCTCCTGCTTGCCCACTCTCAACTCTAACCAAATCAGTATCTCACTCTGATTCTCTTTGTTCCTTCCTTTCTGCTCACAAACATGCTCACTTAACCCTTACCTTGGAAAAACAACATAAAACTTATTATTCTAACTATGCCCTCTGGTGGTACTATTTTCTTTTCTTTCTCCCTTGCCCTGGAGGAAACCCTTTTTGAGAAAACTATCTACATTTGAGTCTCCACTTCTCTCCTCTCTTTAGATTTCAGACCATCTGCAATCTGTCTTCCAGCATTGTCCTTTAATTGAAACTGATCTTGGTAAGCACTTATCAATGATGTTCTCATTGTCAAATATAGAGGCTTCTTTATTTTCACATTCACATATATACACACGTATACAAACACATATATGTATGTATTTTTATGTCTACAATTGAATCAGGAAAAATATAAAAATGAATCTTTATCATAGTCATTCGTAGTTTAGCAAAACAAATTATTACATTGGCCATACTGCAACAAGTATGCCTCTTTTTGCATTTTAAATTGATCTCCTCTGTGGCAGAAGGTGAGAGAAAGGCTTCATCTTCAGTCTTTCAGACTTGTGCTTGATCAATACATTAATCCAAGTTCTAAATTCTATAGAAGTCAGTTTGTGTATAATGTTGTCAACTTCACATAAATTGTTCTTCTCATTCCATTTGTTCCATTGATCATCTCCTAGCTTTTCCATGTACTGTTTTTCATACTTATAATGATCGGCCTACCCACATCTGTCTACAAGTTTCTCAGGTTTCCTTCAAGGGTAATCTCAAATTCCATTTTCTGGAGGAGGCTTTTAGTTCTACACGCCCCCATCCACATCTAATGCCTTCCTTCTGACAATATCTTTCACTTACATTGTGTATATGTGTGTGTGTGTGTGTGAATATGTATGTATGTGTATGCATATATACACATGTTATTGCATACTCTCTCCAGAACTAAAAAAAATAAGTTTAACTGACTACAACATAGATAGATTCACAGATAAGATTCATAATGCATTTTGTTTATTTCTTTTGTGGGACAGTTGAATAAAACGTGTAGAAATTCAATTCCAAAGGACTTTATTAATGGAATATTTCATGGTTATGGTAAGGTCTATGGTTATTGATGACAATTGCATGGGACTACCAAATAAGTAAAGTTCATTGGAGAAGCTTCCCAGGGAAGAGAACACACATACACATGCACACACACACACACACATGCATACACACACATACACACACACACACACACACACACACACACACCATGAGTTTATATTCCCAAATGCTTTTGTAATCTGTAGCCTAGAAATAGTTAATGTATATTCATAATAAACATGTTTAGTCCTGGGGTACTACCACAAATCTCTCTCTGGATCATTTTGCACTCACCCAGGGTCTCCTTTCAGGAAAATCAAAATAAAGTTTATGCCTCCACCAATGTGACAATGGACAATTTGACAATGGACCCAGTTCCTATATAATCATTCAAAAAATTAGTAATTGTCATAGTGTTTAAAGGAATGCAAAGCCTTTCCATGTGCTATTTCATTTATTCCTCACAACAATATTGCGAAGTGGGTGCTATTATTATCCCTATTCAACAAGTGAGAAAATTGTGGCTAAGAATTTAGGTGACTTTACTAGGGTCAGACATTTTATAAGTGACTGTGGCAGGATTCAAACATATCTTTCTTATGACAAGTCCAACCCTGGTCATACACTGATGCCTACAGGTCCCTTTGACTACTATGGGGAAAACAATAGCTTGTTATTCAATCAATAGGGCAAAACGAATAGCAAATAATATCAAGAATAAAGGAAATTCAGTTCTCCAAGCAACTCTGCTCTCACCATCTCCAATTCATTCATACTTCATTGAGTATGGAGGGTTGTTTTTACTGAGATGTCTTGATTGGCTCAGAGTATTAAAGACTGGAGCAAGCTATTGGGACTGCATCTGTCAAAGAGAAACTTCAGTGTACAATATCCCCATTTAAGAGACAGTCATACAGAGCTGAGTAGAAACAAAAGAGCATCCAAATAACTCATGGGAGAGCTTTATTTCATGGTACATCGATTTTGACCTCCTTTGGATGGACAAAATACATACATTCATTCAAAGTGAGGGCTGTTGTATTAAGACGAGAAAGTCATTACATTACTACTTTCAGATCACCCACTTGATGATCACCTTGATCAAATCATTTCACCTGCGTTAGTCCTTTCTTTTCTGTTTTTAGGTTACTAATCTTTGCAATATCCACTTCAAAAAATAGTTTTAAGGGTTAAATGAAATATGTTAGCATGACAGAATTAGAGAGATGGCAGAGGGCACTGAGGTTGCCTAATTTTACACTTTTGCTGAAGAAAATGTCCTCTCTACAACATCCTCAGAAAATAAAGTGTCTGACTGAAGACTGATAGTCCCATCACAATCTCTGATTCGTGTCATTCTAGGAAGCCCACATCGATAGGTACAAATATGTTATTAATTTTTTTCCTTTAATCTTTATTCAAAGGTCTATTTCATTTAACCAAGAAAAAACTGACCTCTCCCATAGAATGACCCTAAAATATTTTATTGCAAAAATAGTGTTCCCTAAATTTTTCCCTCTCAAATTGTTTCAATCAACTAAATGCAATTCCTCCCAAAATCCATAGATCATATATTATGTACTAGGCAATAGACAAGAAAAGAATGAGTTAAAAGCCACTTCTTTCAAGAACTTATTTTCTGCAGTTCCCTGGTAAGGTATGTTTCTGATTATTTCACCATCCATTTCTTCTTCCCTTGGGTGTGATTTAATTTTTAAACACCCTTCCTAAAATACAGTGGCCAAAAATAAACCTAGTGTTCACAAACAATCTAACATTACCTTTCTTAAGTACCAGAGTGGGAGTGGATCAGTGGCATCTGAAAGTCATTCTCAAGCTGTAGTCTTACTGTAGCAATCCACTTACAGGCAGATCTGAAGGGCAGTTGTCTCCCTTTCCAATAATGAAGGAAGAGCAGTAAAATCTTGGCTTTCCTTCTCATTAAAAAGTAGTCCAATAGGGATCTCTATGGGAGCTCCCAATAATATGCTGTCAAGCCAATCAGCAATAAGACATCTCTAGGCATTAAAAACCCTGGAGTTCTCACTTCTGTTTTTGGCACAAAACAGAACAAGCCAATGAAACCAATCTATTACCAGTGTAGATGCCCCTGGTAATAAAGAATATGCTGCTGGAATAGTGGTCTCGGCTTTCCCTTTGCTCAGTTCTTGTATATAGATTAAATATAGATGAATACATCTATATATACACAAACATAGATATATGTGTGTATATGCATAGTTGCAACTTTATGTACACATAAATATATACAGATGTGTATTATAAATACATGTCTATATACGTATGGGTATATGTATACATATATATGTGTGTTTTACATAAGACCCTCTTTGTGGCTTCTATGAATGGATTCACTTGTTTTAGTTGCACATCATCCTTGTGAATCATCTTGGCCTTATAGTTTTTTGAAACTCCTAGATTTTCCCATAGTAACAGCTAGTTAGTCGTTTTTAATGCAACACACACAAATCACACTTCCATCAAACCGTATCCATGTTATATTGTCTTGTGTGCAATCTTTCTTTCTGCCGTTTTTCTGCACAATTTCTCCCTTTAGCTCTGAGATCAGAAATCACAAGAGCACTAACCTTGCTGGCAATGACTTACAGTCATTTGATCTATGACTTCACTTATCGTTGTTGTGACCTCCCCGCCCCAAACATCTCTTCATGGCCACAAATCTCCCCATTATGGATATTTCCCCTATTAGAATGTAAGTTTCTCGAGGACAAAGATTGCATTGTTCTTTATATTTGTGCTTCCAGGGTTTATTTTTTTGTTTCTGAATTATAACAAGGACTTATTCAATGATTATCTGGCCAAATGGTTCTTTTAGGTGTCATTACATCTCTCATCTTCATGATATAACATAAACTTTTCCCAATCCAAAGACCCTAGACTAATTGCCCTCCTAATACTGACTTCTTGGAATTCATAACTATTCAAGTCTCACGTTACATGTCATCTCCCATAGCAGATCTGTCATGATTTTGTTGTGACTCCGTTGGTACTTCGGATGTACTTGCCTATGTATATGTTATTTCTTCCCAGTATAATTTCAGTTCCATAAAGGCTGAAGGACAAAGACTTTTTTCCCCTTTTGTTTCTTTTGTATCCAAAGAGCTAGCATTTTCCTTAGACTATATCAGATCCTAAATAATGTCTAACTCTTCTATGTTTATTATTAATAAAATTTATCTAATTTTGATTGTTGCATTATTCTGAAGGTTTAAGATCTCTTGTTATTCTATTTTTGTTTTTCAACCTATTAACCTTTCCCAACTTCCTGTTTTCTCCACTTTGATAAATCTGATGATTCCTCACATTGTCTACTCCTTTCTCCAAGTGATGGATATAAGTGTTTAAGAGAATGCAAAGGTTTAGGGTTCATTTCAACAGAATCTACCCAAAATGATACAGACCAAAAAATGTCCAGTGTTTTTAAGTAGTCTTTAACCCTGTTCATAACCCACCTAAATATAATGTCATTCAACTCCCATCTGCACATTTCACCTCAATCTTTGTTGTATTTGTAAAAGGCAATATTACTATATCTAAAACATGCCATTGTGACAATCATTGAAAAACTAAAAAGTTTTAAGTCTACTTTATCTGTTAGAAATAAAATTTCAGCAACATTTCGTATGATTTTCATCCATGCTAATATCTACTTCCCAATATGGTGTTTATTTCTTAACCGAAAATATTCTTTGACTCCATAATTTTCTCATAGCATTTTTTACTTCCTCATTCCTTAGTGTATAGATAAAGGGATTTAACATGGGAGTTATCATTGTATAAAACACAGCTATGGCCTTATCAATGGGGAAGGTTGTCATAGGTCGTAGATATGCAAACATACATGGCACAAAGAACAAAATGGCTACTACAATGTGGGACACACATGTTGAGAGAGCTTTGTGCCGCCCTTCTGAGCTGTGTGTTTTCAGGGAGTTTAATATAATGATATAGGATGTGAGAAGCATGAAAAAAGTGAGTACACACATTATTCCACTATTGGCAGCAACAAAAAGGCCAAAGGGATGGATATCAGTACAAGAGAGTTTCAGCAAAGGAAAGAAATCACAAATAAAATGATCAATGATATTGGGACCACAAAAAGGTAGCCAAATGATGAATAGAATCAGGCCTATGGCATGAAGAAAGCCTCCCATCCAGGCAAATCCCACCAAAAGAATACATACTGATCTACTCATGATGGTCAAGTAATGAAGGGGCTTACAGATGGCCACATACCTGTCATAGGCCATCACCATTAGCAGGATGATCTCAGTCCCAGCAAAGAAATGTTCTGCAAAAAGCTGGGTCATGCATGCATTGAAAGATATTGTTTTTCTCTCAGAGAGTGAATCAACTATCATTTTTGGGCCCATGGAAGAGGAATAGCAACAATCTAATATGGACAAATAGCAAAGAAAGATGTACATAGGTGAGCTAAGGGTTTGACTGGTTGCAATGGTTATGACGATCAGCATGTTTCCTACAAAAGTCAATGAGTAAATGAGTAAAAATATGACAAAAAATATTTTCTGCACCTCTGGATTCTGTGTGAGACCCAAAAGAATGAATTCAGTTACATTGTTTGTACCATCCATGTTTGGTGATGGTCACATAGTTGAAATTTGGTTCACCTGAAAAGAGAAAAATAATTATAATTAGATATACCTGGATTTCCATAGCCAGGTAAGATAGAATCACAATCACAGAGTTTAATCAAATCAAGATGTCATTAAGTGCCATTAAATAAAAACTATACCTCAAAAACACTCCCTTCTACAGTATTCCTAAACCGGGTCATTTAATTTTTGTTGTTGTTTATTTTATGAATGGGAATCTGTTTCCTCATGAAGCATCACATTCCAGATGGGGACTGCATAAACTTTTTGTCTGTTTTTTTTTTTTTTATCTTTGTTTCTAGAAGATAGGTCATTTTGTTTTTCAAATAGAAAACATATGTAAGAAAGAAAATAGTTTCTCGTGGAATTCCATTTCTAGAGAAGTGATCAGTGGAATACTATTACTTGAAGGTTGTAAGTTTTCAAAGTTCCAATTTCAGCTCAGTACTCACCTCTAGTTTTATAACAAGTTTTGTAAATTTGTTTACTTTCAGTGAAGGAAATAAATCATATCAACATTTTCTATTTTTATCTGATAACTGAAATATAGTCATCAGCCAAATGAACTTTGAACACAAAGGAACATAAATTTTAAATTGTAAGGGCACAGTACCATCATTGGGTCCAATTCCCTCAACTCACAGAAGAGGAAACTGAGAGTTTAAGAAATTGCATGACTTCAAAGGCCACATGGATATTGATACGAAGTCAAAATTTGTTCTGACTTCAAATCCAGCGTATATTATGCTGTACCATTTCTCGCTCTCATGGTTCATTTAAAAACCAACTGCATATCCATTTTATTTTTCAACTTATCTTAAAAATCACTGATATATTTTAATTTGTATCACTTTCATTTTAGAATATATATTGTTCCTATCTACCCAGTGAGTCATACGTTGTAAAAACAATAAATGAAAGAGTGAAAATAAAAAAAAGAACTATCCAATACATTGAGTCTATGAGCATATTCAGTGTTCCTCATCCATACTTCTCCTTTGCAAAGACGTAACAGAGATCAGTTTAATCTTTGGAGACAAACTTAGTGGCTATAATTTTACAACACATATTTGTGTCTTTTTATATTTCCAAGTTTTAAACTTATATATCCAATACCAAGGCCAGCAAATTTCAAAGAAATTTGTTATCATCCTCATCATCATCATCATCATCATCATCATCATCATCATCATCATCTCTCTCTCTCTTGCTCTCTCTCTGTTTCTATCTCTGTTCATCTGACTCTGTCTCTTCCTCTTACACATAGAAACATATAATCAAAAATATAAGAATAAAACAATCATAAGTTTTAAAGGAGTTATAATGCAATGAATAATAAAAAACACTTATAATGTGAGAGAAATTGGTGTCTTCTGCTCCCACTGTAAGCATTAGAAAAATAAATTTATCTTCCCAAGTAAACTGATGACTGGACAAATTTTTTAAATATAATTTTTAACGAATGTTAATTGTAATCAAGCAAAATCAGTTCTAACTTTCCCTAATGTGCTGTGGTCTCCAAACTAAGCTTCATTAATACCTCAAATAGACTATGAAATCATTATATTTATCTAGGTATTCCCTAGTCCGGAAAGTTGACAAGTTTTTCACAGTAGACTATAAATATCTATAAGTTATTGACTAAAATATTTCCTCATACAGTGACCAACTTTCTGATGAATATTTTCTGAAAACCAACCTTTACTACTCAACAATGCTTTGCTAAGCATTTTAAGAACTTATGATGCAAAATTATGCTAGACTGTTTAACTTTTTTGGCAAAGCTTCAAGAAGACTGATTATATCTCAATATCAATGCATGAAGAAGAGGAAGCGAGTGGAAAAAGTTGTGAATATACATTTTTCATATAGAACTGGATGAGGAGATATTTACAGCAAACATCCTTGTAGATAGCAGCTGTCAATAAACAATTCAAAGAAGTATTCTGTTCAATATATTTGAACAACATATCTAGTTAAATGCTGGGTCCAGTAGAGGGTTGAAATGGGGAAAGTCCCAGAAACAGTCAGCTAGCTTGAAAATAACAAACTAGTTCTACCTAGTCACAATTGGCTTTATCTAAATGAAACTACCAAGAAACTGATTAATCTTTTAGTAATTTACGCTAGAAATTGCAACCTCAGTGAAAGATCAAAATCAATTCAATTTTGTTGAATTGACTTTGATAAGAAAGTTAGATTGAAGCGCAGATGTGGAAAAACCTGTATTAATTACTCTGCTTGCTGAAAACAGCAACAAAAACTACATCACCATCATCACTAGTTGCAATTTACATAAAGCTTTAAAGTTCATAAGTACTATAGGTATATTATCTCCCTTGATTTTGACAATAATCCTGGGATTTAGGTGCTAGTATTATTCCAATCTTATAAATGGAAAAAAAATGTGGCATACAGTGTCTAAGTTAGTGACCCAGGACAATATAGGTAGAAAGTAATTGAATCTATATTTGAATTCAGCCCTTCATGATACCAACCTAATCTTCCATCCACTGTATCCATTATCATCCTGTAGACTTACAGAACCATTCATTCAGATGGTATCTATAACTTCAAAACGAAATTATTAACTTTGATATAAAAGAAAAAATAAGAGAAACCATGAATCACCTTATGTCTGAGATTGCCTTCTTTTTCAATTACTCCAATTATCCTTGTCTTAAGGCTTGGAACTTCTCTGAGACCACATATAATAAATCTAAAATGGTTGTCTTAGAAAAAAAAACTTACCAAATTAGAGGATCCACATGATTTGATACTAGAGAATATAGGATGTGCTTTTAAAGCAGGAAAAGTCAGGGTAATTGGTACCTTGAATTAAAAGCATTTCAAGGGTCATAGTTTCCTGGATTTAAAATCTGCATGCAACATTTCCAAATCCTTTCTTCAGAACATTAATACTCAGGTTGGAGATATTCCTTTACACCTAGGACTTTTGCTCTCCTTTCTCTTCTCTCTTTCTCTGTAGCTAGGATCAGAGTTAAGAAACAGAGAAACTTCTGTTATTATTGATAGAAATATACTTCCTTTAT
Source organism: Notamacropus eugenii (assembly GCF_028372415.1). Classification (NCBI taxonomy): domain Eukaryota; kingdom Metazoa; phylum Chordata; class Mammalia; order Diprotodontia; family Macropodidae; genus Notamacropus; species Notamacropus eugenii. The sequence continues at coordinate 1,821,785 of NC_092877.1, forward strand.
GGATGATAATTCTTTTTGTGAAACTACCCAGCCACCCTTTGACATATTCTTCCTTCACATGCAGATATATTTAACATGCTCTTTGCATAACAGAAGCACTTGCTGATGCAGTGACCCCAGAAGACCTCAGAGACTGCATAATTACTCTTGTTGGGAATTTTGCCAAAGCTGTAGCAAAATTGTTTCATCCTCTTGCAAAGACTGATATTCAAAAAGAATAGAGCTTATGCTTTGCCTCTAATCAAGAAGTTTCAGACTCTCTTTACCTTAGGGCAAAATATAAACTTCTCTGACAGGTAAATCCTTTCACAATTTGACTATCCAAACTGATGAACATTTCTCTGCTTCACACACTGTCAAAGAAATCCTTTAGACATGTAAAAGATACCACATTCAAAAGTAGACTTATCTCCACTCTAAACCCTTCTTTCTTCTGAACTCTCCTACTAGCATTGAGTAGGAGTCATCCTCCCTGGCACTCAGATTCAAAATGCATGTATTATAATTGATTCCTCACTCTCTCACCCCTTATATACAACCTCCTATGAAGGTCTGCAGATCTTACTTTGATTGCCTAATATCTATATCTATGTCAGAGACCTTCATCCCCTCATGCCTAGATAATTATCAGAGTTTGCTGGTCGATATACCTGCCATAAATGTCTCCTGACTACAGTCCATCCTTCACTCACCTGTCAAATTGATGTTCCTACAGTACAGGTCTACCCAAGTCATCCTTAACCTTGGTCAGTAAACTTGAGTAGGTTCCTATTATTTCTAGAATTTAATATGATATACTAAATTTGGTGTTCAATGGAGCTATGAACTCCAAGAGAGTAACCTTAGATGGACTATTAGTCTAAGCATTGAGTAAAAGTTGTATTATAGTGTGGAGATGATAGATGTAAAGAGAATCAGTTGGTCAACTCTGGTAGAACAGAGAGGGTTTAATACATTTGGCCTAAAAATTTCAAGTGAATAAAATGGATGAATAATTAATGAGTGAGAAATCATTTAATAAACATTTATTATCATTCAGAAGCCAAAAATGAATGCTAGAAGCATAAATATAAAGAGCAATGTGATCCTTGTACTCAAATAGCTTATGTTCTAATGGGTGAAGACAGTATAATGGTGAGAGCTATGGCCAGGCAGACAGGTTTTGGGTGGTGGTGTCACAAAGATGGTCACTAGAGTCATTGGGCAAATGATTGTAATGACATTGCCAACAAGTTTAGTCCTATTGCGATTTCTGATCTCAGATCTAGCAGGAGAAATGATGTAGGAATAGGTCAGAAAGGAAGATTACACACATGGAATATGGCAAGTATACAGCTTGATGGGAGTGTTATTGGTGTGGGTTGGACTAAGCGTGGCTAGACAACTGTTAGTAGGGGAAAATGTGGGAGTTTTAGTAAACTATAAAGTCAAGATGAGTCAGAAGGATGATGTGCAAATAAAACAAGTAAATTCGTTCATGGAACCCACACAGAAGGATTTATATAATGCACACATTTATAAACACACATACAATACAAATATATGTATGTGTGTATACATGCGCACATATATACTGTAACTGAACAATAAGAAAGAAGATTCAATTATTCCGTATCATTTATGAACTGATCAGTCAATCAATATATGGATAGACAGACAGACAGACAGACAGACAGATAGATAGATAGATAGATAGAGATTGAAGTATAGACACAGACAGAAATAAAAATTATAAAAAGGAGATTTTGAATTAGGGTTTTAGATTAGTAATAAGTTAGACCCAGACTTCAAAAATAGTAGAACTAATTGAATATCATCTGGTAACTTGCACAATGCTTTTAACTATCCTAAGGCTTTTGTTGACCAAGTAAAGCATCTCATTAATATTAGTAGTGTAATTTTCAAGGACTCTGGATGTTGTAATATGTCACATGAAAAGAATCAACAAAAAAATAGTCCAAATAAAAATGGAAAGATGTAAGGTGGGTGGTGCATGTTGCAAATAGGAATGTCATGTGATAAGTGAATAAATGGAGAAAAGAAGGAAGGACAGGGGTTACGAGAAAAAAAGAGGCTGAACGTGCATGAAACAAGGACAATGGATATTATTCTCAATTATCGCAGGGATAAAAATCAACATATTGAAAACTGAGAGTAAAGTCTCCATTATGTTGAATGGATCATGTATGAATCTTTTATGAAAAGGACTAGAGAAATAATAACATAAGATAGTGTGTTCATTGGAAATATATTTCTTTGAAGACAGTTTCATAAAATAAGAAAATTTTATTATTTTGTAATGACAATTTAAAAAACAAATTTAACTTACTAAAGTTCAGATTACATAGATTTTATGCATGCATATCATTTAACATATTTTCCACACAAGTCTATGTCTATGCCTATCATGTTTTTCCAAAAAGATATTCATTATTCAAAATATAATATCCATCCATTCAGATGTTATATAAATTATAGTACCTGATTTTAAGCTGTTATAGAATAATATAGGCCACCAATATACATGAAACTAGTAGAGTTGTATGTAGAACTTGTAGCAGAAATATTTTCATATATATCTTAAAGACCATACATATTTCTGCATAATTATTCACTATACCTGTCTTCTATTGTCTCTATCTCTCTATCTATTCTTTCACACAAAACATGCTAATCCTCCAGAAACAAATTATATTCATAATACATCGTTTTGATTGAATACATCCTACTTGAACAATATTACTCGCAGTCTACCCTTGGTTCAACAGAGCCATTTTACCTTAAGCACAGCCCCTATTCAAACTGAATGGACAATTTTCTGAAAAAGCATGATGTGCTTAAAAAAATCATTTCAGCAAAACAATCTTGGGAGAAAGTGTCAGACAAGAGAAATTATATAAGTGATAAGAAAGTGATTTCCTTCTATATCTTTTCAGAAACCACTTTCTTTGGCCTCAAGAAAACATTTAAGAATTAAATAGCCTTCCATTATTTCTTTACATGACTACTTGATTGGTGTAATCACTGCCATATCATTAAGTGAGTGATATGCAAATATTAGCTAATATTATGCTCATTGTGACCCCTAGCACCACCAACACCACCATTATCTAATCAAGGTCCAGATCTACTTATACACTGTTGAGACAGGAGAGAAAAAGAACAAAAGAACAGATTCTAGTTCTTGGAGTATTTAGATTTGATAATCAAAGAAGATCATGGAAGGACATTATGGACACACTGAAGCACCTCACAGAAACCTTTAAAAAACAACACCCATGAAATATCCTTTTAGAACTGTTTTGGTGTCTGGAAATATGTGACAGAAACTGACAAATACACAGAGTACAAACTGAAATCTCAGTATTCTTGGAGGAAGTGTCTAATGGTATGAGATCAAGTGAACTGTTGAGCACAGTCATTCAGATACAATTTTGATTGATAAAATGGTTAACATCAAACTTCTAACAGATATTTACACCTCAAATACTCATAATGTTCAAGCAAATATTCCAATATAAAAATGTGAACAAAAGGATCAAAACTTCATGGAAATAGTACAGCTTATAACTTTCCTGCTGTTCTCACTGCTTTTGGAGTTGTACTAAAAATGGTTTCACTGAGATGTTATTATTTCTCTAGCTCCATTATTTATACTTACCAGCTCCATTAAAAGAGAGAGCTTTTTTACAAGTAAAAGTAATATATTGGTTGATGTTGTCATATTATATGGTCTTTCTTCTAAAAAATCACTTCTCATAGTAGTGATTACAATGCAACCTAAGATTGATCCCTTCATTACAATACCACAATTAATTCCAAACGGCTTTTAGGTCTTTCCAAAGAAGTAAGTATACTGAAACAAGTATGTGCAAGTGTGTGGTTATACAGCCATTCACACAAACACACACACAACTTAAGAGATACAGATTAAAAAAAATTTGAGGCTGTCAAAAAAAAATAATTCAGAGGCTCTGCAGTCAATTTTCAAAGAGAACATTCAGCAGTGTCCTCAATCTGGAATTCACAGACCTTGTAATGAGGTTTGTGGATAGATATCTAGGGGTATATGATCTTGGAAAGGAAAAAAAAGTCTATTTTCACAAATGTCTAAGTCTCATCATTTCCTTAAATTTTGTATGTATACATTAAATATTACTCAGAGAAAGGGATCATAGATATCATCAGATTGTCAAATGGGGCTTATGATGGATAATGCTTTATGAACCCCAGGTTAACATATAAGCAGTGTGTATCCTCCCAGATTATTTTCATTATCTTGGAGTTATACTTGGCATTTTGACATCCATATGATTCTTGAATTTTGGGACAACTAACTGGAAATAAAATTATCTCTATCCCCAACATCCAGCAGTTTAACTAACACCATCAAATATAAATATAAAATTAATTTTTGTATGTATGTGTGTGGATGATATTTGAAAATATCAAGGCAAGATGGAAAGAAAAATGATTGTGTCTACCATCACAGGGCTTGTTATTTAGTAAAATTTATGATATTTTCCACAGATTTGGAAAACAAATACAACTAAATAGATACTTGATTTAAATAATAATAATTTATATTTACGTAGTGTAAGGTTGTCAAAACACATGACCATAATAATCACTTATGTTCCCAGTAGTACGTTTCCATTTGTCTCTATTTGCAATCAGAAAACAAGAACTGAATTTCTCATATAAAATGATGGTAAAAGATTACAAGGCATATATACTCATTTTGAGAAAAAATTTCAGATATCAAATGCATTTGAATGTTTTTCTAAAAAAAAAAAATGAAACGCTCCAAGAATATTAGTAAAAATTTGCACAGTTCTTGATACTAAGAATGATTTATAATCTGAAGCTACTTTTCTACACCATAATTTCCTCATGACATTTCTTACCTCTTCATTTCTTACTGTGTAGATAGGTGGGTTTAACATGGTGGTGACAAGAGTATAAAATACAGTTAGAATTTTATCCATGGAGAATGTAGTTACTGGTGACAGGTACATGAAAATACAGGAGACAAAGAAGAAAATCACTACAGTAAAGTGAGAGCTACATGTAGACAGAGCCTTGCATCTCCCTGAAGACCTTTAACTTTTCAGGGAACACAGAATAGTCACATAGTAGAAAATCAAAACAACAAAACTAATCATTGAAATTAATCCTGCATTGGCAAAATATAACAGACCAATGAGGGAGATATCTATACAGACAAGTTGAATCAAGGGAAAAATGTCACAGAAAAAGTGCTCAACAATGTTGGGTGCACAGAAAGGAAGCCAGACTGGGGTGAGAATCTGTCTTATTGAACGCAGGAAGCCCACTGTCCAAGCCAATCCAATTAGGCAACAGCAAAGGTGGTGATTCATTATTGTCAGGTAGTGTAGAGGTCTGTAGATGGCCACATATCTGTCAAAGGCCATTACATGAGGAGGACCATCTCAGAAGGCCCAAGAAAATGTTCTAGAAAAATCTGGGTCATGAATGCATTGAATGAAATGGTTTTCTTCTCATGGAACAAATCTAAAATCATTTGGGTGACCATTGATGATCGATAGAAAGTATCTTTCAGAGACAAGAATGGTAGAAAGAAGCATATTAGCGAGATCAGAGTGTGGCTGGAGGCAATAGTGATCACAATGAGCATATTACTCATGACAGTGATAATATAGGTGATTAAAAATATAGTAAATATGACTTTTTGTATCTCAGGATTCTTTATAAGATGCAATAGAACAAATTCAGTCACATTCCTATTTTCCATGTGACCTTTACAAATATGTTGAATTCAGTTGTAAATTCTAGTTATCTTAAGAACATATTTTTCTAAATGAAGGAACTTTCTGATGATTTCAAATATTCTGAATATACTGACAGATTCCTTTTCACAATATATCTATGAAAGAGTCAAGAAGATATGTATTATAGTGTCTACTTCACACAAATGAATAAAATTTAGTCTTTCAATAAGCATTTCTTAAACAATTTCATGCTAACTATTAGGATACAAAGTTGGATAAAATATTATCTGATGTTGAAAGATTGCATTCCATAAGAGAAGGCAACATAGAAGTATATACAGAAGAGTTAAATAATACCTATAAGCTAATTTTACATAAAAGGCACTAACAGACGGCTATGCAAAGGATTGGAGATAGGAAATGAATTGTTTTGCCAATTTCTAACAGGTTAACTATGACATGATAAGGAGGTGGAGTATGAGTGTACACACATTTATACATACACACATACCTGCACACACATGTGTATACACACATGTGTGTGTGTATGTATGCAGGTATGTATGCGTGTATTTTGAGAGGCAATCAGGGTTAAATGACTTGCCCATGGTCACACAGCTAGTAGGTGTCAGGTGTCTGAAGATCGATTTCAACTCAGATCTTCTTGATTCCAGAGTTGGTGCTTTATCTGCTGCACCACTTACCTCCTCAAGGAGGTTTACATTTTTATCAACTAAAAGTATATAATTAATTTAAAGAAATTGGCTCTTACTTCTGCATATGATATGTCTTATTTTACAATAGAAGTCAAAAAGAAAATATGATTCGTTTTCTAACAGTAAGATTTATAAATAGTCTTGTAAACATCATTATTTTGGAAGAAATGGACATAGCTATGATGAGATATGTTGCAGCAGATGTTCATGTGATCCTCTCACTTCTAAGTAATTTTAAAATATGTTGTCTTTATCCTTCATTTCCATTATAGACTCGGGATCTTTTAGATAAAGGAATTAAAAGATTACCTAAAAGTTTATTTCTACCCCAGTAAAATCAACAGCTTGTCCTGAGACAAAGTGATAATACACATGCATATGAAGGCGTATATTGCTTATTCCTTGTCATCAAATATAACCCGTATCCTTCCATAAATTTTACCAAAACAATGAATCTTTATTAAAATTTGGGTTAGGTCAATTGGTTGTCAAAATATGGGCATAGTTCTCCTCAAGAGCAAGCTTTTTTTTGTAGTAAATTGAGAGATCAACCATTATGGAAATAAAATTTGAATTACACCTCAAAGTCACTAAATTGCTCAAACCTCTGTGTATTCAGCTATACAAGCACTAGGTATATACTTCTCATAGATCAAAGAAACATAGAAAATAATCATTTAGACATAAATATTTGTGGTAACTCATTTTGTAGTTAAAAAAAAGAAACTAATGGGGTTCCCTTCTACTGAGAAAAGCTAACAAATTATGGTGTGTGGATTTAATGGAATATTATATTGCAATAAGAAAGTGTGGCATGGATCAGACAGGCGCAGAGGCAAGATAGCAGAGTAGAAAGGTGGACCCTTAGAAGTTCCCCCACATAGAACATAAAATACCTGTAAAAAATGACTGTAAACAAATTCTAGAGCAGTAGAAGCCACAAAACGATAGAGTGAAAGAGATTTCCAGCTCAAGAAAGCCTGGAAGGCCAACAGGAAAGGTCTATCATACCAGGCACAGAGTGGAGCACAGCCCAGTGTGAGCTGTGTGGTGCTGTAGGTACAGCTCCCAAAACAGGCTTCAGGGAGCCACCAGCAGCAGCAGTTCTCACATTATTCAACCCACAAACACAAAAGACAGCTTCAAAGGTTAGTGAAAAAGCCTTTTTATCTGGATGAGAAAGGGATATGATCTGCTTCCACTAGCAGCCACTGCAGCAGCGCCCATTTTTGGAGCTCTCATCTAAATGCCCTGGGGTGACTGAGCAGCTGATCTGAATCTCAGCCCTGAGCCTGACCCTGGGATGAGGAGGAACGCTGCCATTCGAGTTGGAGACAGTTGTGGAGAGGGAATTTTACTCAAAGATTCTGGGCAGAAAAGTTTTTGATTGCTCCCAGACCAGTGCACAGGCCAGGAGAAGAATATACTCCACTCCCTTGATTGTGCCACTGTGGAGGAAATGAGAATGTACAGGTCCTAGAGTATACCCTCCTCTTGACAAAGGACAAAAATAGTCAAGAAATTGGCAGGTAAAATGCCCACAAAAGGGGGAAAAATAAAACTATAGAAGGTAACTTTCTTGGTGAACAGGTATTTTCTTTCATTCTTTCAGATGAAGAAGAACAAAGCAAAATATTGGAAGAAATCAAGCCTTCTGCCTCCAAAACATTCAAAATAAATATCCAATAGTCTCAGACGATGGAAGAGCTCAAGGAGTTTGACAATCAAATAAGAGACGTGGAAGAAAAATTGGGAAGAGAAATGAGAGCAATTCAAGAAAATCAAGAAAAGTGAATCAACAGCTTTTTAAAGGAGACCCAAAAAATGCTGAAGAAATTAATTCCTTTAAAAATAGGCTAACTCAAGTGGCAAAATAAGTCCAAACAGTCAATGAGGAGAAGAATGATTTAAAAAGCATAATTAGCCAAATGGAAAAGGAGGTTCACAAGCTCACTGAAGAAAATAGTTCCTTAAAATTTAAAATGGAGCAGATGGAAGCTAATGACTTTATGTGAATCCAAGAAATTGCAAAACAAAACTAATGAATGAAAAAATAGAAGATAATGTGAAATAACTCAATGGAAAAACAACCGACCTGTAGAATAGATCCAGCAGAGACAATTTAAAAATTATGGGATTACCTGAAAGCCATGATCAGAAAAGAGCCTAGACATCATCTTTCATGAAATTATCAAGGAAAACTGCCATGATATTCTAGAACCAGGGGGTAAAATAAATATTGAAAGAATCCATTAATCACCCCCTGAAAGAGATCTGAAAATAAAAACTCCTTGGAACATTGTACCCAAATTCCAGAGTTCCCAGGTCAAAGAGAAAATATTACAAGCAGGCAGAAAGAAACAATTTGAGTATTGTGGAAATACAACAGGATAACACAAGATCTGGCAGCTTCTACACTCAGGGATCAAAGGGGTTGGAATATGATATTCCAGAAGTCAAAGGAACTAGGATTAAAACCAAGAATCACCTTCTCAATAAAACTGAGTATAATACTTCAGGGGGAAAATGGTCATTCAATGAAATAGACAACTTCCAAGCATTGCTGATGAAAAGACAACAACTGAGTAGAATATTTGACTTTCAAACACAATAATAAAGAGAAGCTTAGAAAGGTAAACAGGAAAGAGAAATCGTAAGGCACTGTCTAAAGTTGAACTGTTTACATTCCTACAGGGAAAGACAATATTTGTAACTTGTGAGACTTTTCTCAGTATTTGGGTAGTTGGACAGATTACACACACACACGCACACACACACACACACACACACACACTCACACATACACATACACATACATATATATACATAGACACACATACACACAAACACACATATACAGACAGAGAGCACAGGGTGAGTTGAATGAGAGGGGGTGACTTCTTAAAAAATAAAATTAAGGGGTGAGAGAGGAATATATTGGGAGGAATAAGAGATAAATGGAGTAGGGTAAATTATTTCTTATAAAAGTGGCAAGAAAAAGCTTTTTCAATGGAGGAGGAAATGGAGGAGGTGAGAGTGAAAAAGTGAAATTTACTCTCATCACATTTGACGTATGGAGGGAATAACATGCTCACTCAATTTGGCATGAAAATCTATCTTACATTACAGGAAAATAGGAGAGAAGGGGACAAGTGGGATGAGGGAGATGACAGAGGGGAGAGCAAATGGGAGGAGGGAGTAATTAGAAGGAAACGCTTATCAGGAGGGACAAGGTGAAAAGGGATAATAGAATAAATGGGAGGGGGCAGGATAGAATGGAGGGAAATATAGCTAGTCTTACATAACATGACTATTGTGGAAGTCTTTTGCAAAACTGCACATATATAGACTATATTGAATTGCTTGAATTCTCAGGGGGGCTGGGTGGGGAGGGAAGAAGAGAGAGAAATTACAACTCAAAGTTTTAGGAACGAATGTTGAAAAGTGATTTTGCATCCAACTGGGAAATAACTAATACAGGTAATGTGGTATAGAAATCTATCTTGCCCTAGAAGAAAAGAGAGAAAATGGGGATAAGGGAAGGGAGGGTTTTGATTGAAGGGAGGGCATATTGAGAGAAAGGGTAATCAGAATGCAAGATGTTATGGAAATGGGGTAGGGGAGATAAATTATGAAAATGAATGTTGAAAACTTAAAATATATAAATAAACATTAATAAAAAGAAATTATGACATGAATAGTTTCAAAGAAAATTGAAAGGATCTCTGCTAATTGATCTAGAGTGGTTAACTGAAATAAGAAAAAATGTATACAATTATAAAATATACATATTATAGAGGGTAAGAAAATCTCTGAACATACTTTAAGATTCTGAAAAATGCAATAATAAAACATAAGTCCAGAAGTTTGTTATAAGAATATCATAAGGAAGCATGCCATAAGAATGAAACATGCTGCATGCCAGAGAAGTCAAGAACTTAAAGTTCTAAAGAAAGAGTCAAACATTTTTGGACATGGATAAGTGAGGAATTTGTTTTTATGGGTAATACATATTCATGGGGAGCTTTATTTATTGGCTAGTTTATTCACTGGGCTAATTCTTTATCTGTTTATTTGTTCAATGTGGTGGATTGTAGGAGTGACACATTAAAACCGTAGATAAAATCAAAAAATGTTCATTGTAAAATATTGCATTCAATTAATTTAGTTTTTGTGTGAAGACACAGCCAGTGAATCACATGACAGAAACACCCAATTGTAAATTAAAAAACCCTTTTCACAGAATTAGCTCAAAGTTTGTGCAAATTAGTGCTATTTCCTCAGAAGCCATATCTATGTTATAAAACAATTACATAATTGTGAAAAAAATGCAGTCAATCTACTAGTAATAGGACTGTAGATTTTGAAGGCAATTCAGGGATCAGTTCTAGTCAACTGCATGTTGGAATACATCACACCCTATTAGTACTTTAAGTTTTGCTACACACTTAATAGATATCTGATGAACCTATGAGAAGATAATGCAAACATCATTATTCCCCCTTGTAGAGATGACAAAGCTGAGCATGCAACAGATTAAAGACTTACCTGCGATGAGACATCAAAGCCAGAATGGCGGCCCACTGGGTAAGCACTTGAGTAATGCATGATAATGGAAAGTCCTATTGGTGTAGAATGAATGCAGGCTATACAACACAGGCTGTGGAGATGCCCTGCAGTTCACAAGTTCTGTGATTCTGTGCGTGATGAAAGAAGAGTCCTGGTTTTGAACTCAGATCTCTTCTCTTTTTAACGTCTTATGTTAATTGTTCTTGTTCAGTCATTTCAGGTTTGTCTGGCTCTTCATGACCCCATTTTAGGTTTTCTTGGCAAAGATACCAGGATAGTTTGTCATTTCCTTTTCCAGATCATTTTATAGATGAGGAAACTAAGGCAAGTAGGATTAAGTAACTTAACCAGGATCACACAGTTAGAGAGTATCTGAGGTCACATTGTGACTAAGGAATGTGATCTTCCCGATTCCAGGCCTGGCATTCCACCTGCTGTACCATCTAGCTGCCCTTTATAGCTATATAGGCAAAGACCTTAAATTCTCTGAATATCAATTTATTCATTGAGATACTTCATATAATCCCTCTCATTTTGCATTCTGTTTTGTTAAAGGCAGCACCAAACCTCTAGTACTAGGGGTTAAGATCTTTGGAATCATTTTTTACTTTTTCTTGTTCCTCACCGGTATTGTCAACTCAGTTGTTACGCTATTATGTCTAAATCTACAATATCTCTTTTACTTTTCCTCTATCCTTTCACTTTCACCACATGTAACCAAATTCAGACCTTCATCCCTTCCTTACACTGTGGGAGTAACCTTCTAATAAATCTATGCTTCTTGTCTCTTCACTTTCCACTCCATTCTCACATAGTTACAAGCTAATATTCTTAAATCACAGATGATCATGCCATCATTTACTCAAAAATTTTAGGAGCAACATATTACTGATATAGAAAAATATAGCACAAAAATTAATTATACTGACAAAATCCAATTATTCTCTTTGATATTTAAACATATCCTTACTGCGTTTCCAACATTCTTTATTAGACTTATTAAACATTATTATCCTTAAGACACTTGTCCTTCTGATTAAAACAACAACAACAAAAACCCACCACATCCTAGTTGTTTCCTGTAAATGACTTTTCATACTTGTGTTTCATACTTTTGGCCAAGAATACCCATATGTTGTGTATGCATTCCTTTCTCATACCTTCTTTCACAAATGTAATGTTAATGAGTTTTTTGTTAATGAAAGATCTTTCTTACCGAGCCTCACCTGGAGCCCATTAAGGGGAGCTTTATTAGGGGAGGCATTTATAGGAATTCCTGCACCTTTTGTTGATTAATGGGGCACTGAGTCACAAGAATCATGCTTTGCTGCTTTGAGGTGAGGTTTTGCTTTGGGAGCTTGAAAGAAATTTCCTATGCCAGGTAAGACTCTGGGTAGCTGTGCTGCACCCTGCGCTACCTCTCTTTGAAAACCCAAATGTTAGTATTCTCTTTCTGGTAACTATTTGGTAACTATGTTTGTATGTAATGGTCATAAGGAAGGATCTGCCACTTGATCTGTGATGTATTTATTGCTTATTGTCAGGAATTGGAAGCCAGGTCTGCTGGTCTTTATTTCTCTGTTTGTATTTTCTCTGTTGATAAATGTAATTAAAGTAGATTGATGACCCCTGAAAGGCTGCTTTCTTTTTAGAAAAGCAGATCTAAGAACCTGTGTCACAGACTCTCCTGTATATGCTGGAATGCTTACTGCTACAATAAATAACTATCTTCCTTCAAATCAAAGGTTAAATACTTCTTCTTCTAGGTCATGACAGATCTTTCATCCTTCAGTTTTTGGAGGTCTTTCTCTCTAGAAATTTCTTTGCATTTTTGTAGGTATTTTGTATTTACTAATCTTTTAATTGGTTGTTTTCCAAATAGAATATGCACTGTTTTGAATTTCTAAGTACATTTATGGAGCTTCCTCAAATTATTCTTGTTCTTGTCTGAATCTCAAACATTTGGCAAAGGTTGATTCTTCTATTAAATGATGAGTTTCCTTCAAGTGGAAAGCCCCAACCATTTTTCATCACTGTTTTCCTAAAGTCCTTTTAAAAAAAATGACTTCTGTTTCATGTACAACAGCAAGTTTATAGCTATTTTTTAAATCTATGGATTTTTAAAAAATTCATCACCCTTTCAGGTTTGCAGCAATTACCTATCTCTACTATGAGGATATATGGGACCAGCTTACATTATGTTGGTAAAATACTTTAGAAAATATTCATGTAGTTTCAAGGTTATCACTCTTATCCTGTTTTAACCAATTGTAGAAAGACCTTCTAATCCTATACAAGCTAGGCAATAACTCCTCTTGAGTGGAAAGAGCATCAGGCAAAGAAATAGGAGGCTTTGATTATAGTTTTGGCTTCATCAAGAGTCTTGGGTATTAGTATTTTATCCTTGGTACTAAATTAACTTGAAAGTAGAACACAGAGACATGGTCAGCAGAACCTATAGCAGGAGATTCAAATTTAGGAAAACAGCATAAGAAGCCTTATCTTCCTTAGCTGTTTTGTAGCAGTTCTGTAATATTTTGGGGGAGACTGTCTGTCTATTAAGGTGGAATGGGCATAAAGATTACTAAAGGCTTTTCTGATTTCACAACAAGTATTATTTTTTATTTAATGTGAGCATGTTTCTCACTGTTGGGGGCTTGTTAGACAGGCTCACTTCTAAAAATAATCATTAATAGTCTAGCAAAACAAATTATTACACTGGCAATGCTCCAATAGGTATGTCTCTTTTAGCATTTTAAGTTGATCCTCCACTATGTTAGGAGGTGAATGGAAGTTGTCATGTTCATTCTTCCAGACTTGTGGTTGATCAATACGTTAATCCAAGTTCTAAATTCTTTAGAAGTCAATTTGTCTATAATGTTCTCAATTTCATATAAATTGTTCTTCTGGTTCTACTCATTACATTGATCATTTCCATGCTTTTACATGTGATGTAATTCATACTTAAAATGATCTGCCTACTCATATTTGTCCAAAGTCTCTCTGCCTTCCTTCTAACTACTCTCAAATTCCATTTTCTGTAGGAGGTTTCTACCTCTACTCCCTGCCCCCCCCCATCACATCTAGTTCCTTCCTTCTGATATTTTGTACCCACAGCAACTCCTATGGATATTCATGCATTTTTCCAGGGTAAATTTGCAAAATATAAACTCTTTTCCTCAAAGATGAAAGCAAGATATTTACTCAAACGGCTGAAATCCAAATCCATCATAGTAACAAAGAAATCTATACACATCACAGCAGAGAGCATGGCTGTCCCTAAGGCTTCCCTCCCTTAGTTCTCCCCACAAACAAGCTCCCTTAGGCACAATCACTCCCTGTCTCACCCACACTGGTTGCAATGCTCTGCTCTTCCTGCTCTCTCTCTCAACTCCACCTCATTTTCTCTTCCTGCTCCACCCATTCATCAAGCTCTTCCCACCATTGACTCCATATAACTCAGGCTGGGCTGAATCAAAGCTCAAAGCAGGTCACATGGGCCTATTAAGAGCTAGGGAAGATCTTCAAATTCCCTTACCATTACACATTATCTTTCACTTCCATGGTATACATGTGTTTAAATATGGATGTATATGTATACACGTATACACATATGTTATTACATACTGCCTCCAGAGTTAAAAAAAAAAAAGCTTTATCTATCTGCAACAAAGATAGGTTCACAGACAAGATTCATGGTAATCTTTGTTAATTTCTTTTGTTGCACAACTGAATGAAACATTTAGAAATTCAATTCCAAAGGACTTAATGGAATATTACATTCTTTAGGGTAAGGCTTGTTTGATGACAAATGGAAGGGAAACACATACACACACACACACACACACACACACACACATACACATACACACCATGAATTTACATGCCCAAATATCATTGTAATCTGTAGCCAAGAAATGGGGATTGTACACACATATTAAACATTTTTAGTCCTGGGGTACTACCCCAAATCACTCTTTTTGGATCATTTTGTACTCACTCAGGGTCTCCTTTAGGAAGGTCAAACAGTTCCTATACAACCATTCCAGAAAATAGCCATAATGACTATACAATAAAAAACAGTGAATAATAATTATCAGTGTTTAAAGGAGTGCAGAGCATTTTCTATCAGCTATTTCATTTATTACTCACAAAAATACTGTGAAGTGTGTGATGATGAGGATGAGAAAACTGAGGCTAACAGTCTAAATGATTTTACCAGAGTCAGGCACTGAATAATTAAATCCTGGCAGGGTCAGGATTCAAACTTATGTCTTTCTGATGACAAGTATGTCAAATCTTGAAAAAACATAAACTTTGTTTGAATTGACAGACCAAAAAATCCCCAAAAACTAATAACAGAAAGAATAAAGGAAAGTCAGTACTCTCAGCAAATCTGCTCCCACTCTCTCCAGTTCATTCATACTTCATTGAGTATGAAGGGTTCTTTTTAATTGGGGATGATTTGATTGGCTCAGAATACTATGGTTTGGAGAATTATGTTAAAACTGTATCCATTGAAGGGAGTCTTCAGTCTACAATCTCCCCACTTGTGAGGCAACCATGCAGAGCTGAACAAAACCAAAAGAGCATCAAAATAATTCATGGGAGAGATATGTCTGAGGGGAAACGTATTGTGACCTCCTTTGAGTGGACATAGTGTATGCATTCATTCAAAGTGAAAGTTGGTGTATTAAGTTGGAAAAGTCATTATATTGCTACTGTCAAATAAATCACTTGATGATCACCTTGACCAAATCATTCCATGTCTGTTGGTCCTTTCTTTTCTGTCTTTAGGTTACTAATCCTTGCAATATCCACTTCATAATATGATTTTAAAGGCTAAATGAAATATGTTAGCATTACAGAATTTAAAATGTGGCATGGGGCTCAGATGATACCTAATTTTATACTTTAGCTGAAGAGAATGCCCTCTCTACAACATGTCTGGATAATAAAGCACCTGACTGAAGACTGTCAGTCACTTCAGAACATCTGATTCTGGTCATCCTAGGCAGCCCTTATGCATAGGTACAAATATGTTATTAATTTTTTCCTTTAATTTTTATGAAACATTGAGCCATTATTTAAAGATCTATTCCTTTCAACCAAGAAATATTAAAGCCTGTTCCATAGAATGACCCATTAAATATTTGATTACAAGGATGATGTTTCCTAAAAGTTTTCCCCCTTCAAATTGTTTCAATCTACTAAATGTAATTCCTTCCAAAATCCACACGGCATGTACTTTGTATTAGGCAATATGCTATGAGGAATAAAATTGTTTAAAAAAAATAGGGAAGGGGAACATCCCTTTCTCAAGAACTTATTTTTTGTTGTTCCATGCTAAGGTAGTTTATGGTTATTTCACCATCCCTTTCTTCTTCCCTTAGTGTGATACAATTTTTCAACACTCTTCCTAAAATACAATGGCCAGAACCAAGCCTAATGTTCAAAAACCATTTAACATTTCTTGTCTTCAGTGCTAGAGAGGGGGTGGATCAGATACATTTGAAAGTCATTCCCAAGCTGCAATCATACCTTTGGAATCTGCCTACCAGAAGAGTAGTTCTCTCTTTCCCTAGTAATGGGAGAAAAGCTGTGAAATTTTGGCTTACCTCCTTATTAAAATATCCACAAATAGAGATCTCTAAGGGAATTCCCAATGATGTGCTGTAAGGCCAATCAAAGGAAAGGCACATCAAGGAATAAAAACTCTGACCAGGTTACATGCCCCTGATAATAAAGGATATCACACTGGGAAAATGGTTTCTGCTTTTCTTTGTTCAATTCCAGTATATAGATTAAATATGAATATATGTGTGTATATATCTATATCTACATGTAGATATAGACATACACATGTATATATACATGTATATATAGATATAGGCACATCTTGTACACATAAATATATGCATGTATATGTATAAAAATGTATATATACATCTATATTTAACTCTCTACATGTATGTATACATATAAGTATTTATATACTTGCATGCCTACATATGTGCATCTTTTGTGTATATGTATATACTTATGGGTACATCCATACATGTGTGTGTGTGTTATGTAACACTCTCTCTGTGAGTTCTGTGAATGGATTCACTTGTTTTAGATTCACAACATCCTTCTGACTCATCTTGACCTTACAGTTCATTGAAACTTCTAGATTTCCCCATATTATTAGTTGTCTAGACTCTTTTAGTCCAACCCACACCAATCACACACACATCAGTCTATATTCGTGCCATATTGCCATGTGAGTAACCTTCCTGTTTGTCCTTTACCTAGACAATTTCTTGCTCTAGTTCTGAGATCAGAAATCACAATAGCATTAACCTGGCTGGCAGCATTATTATAATTATTTCCCCTACAAATCCACTTGACATCTTTGTGACATTCCAGCTCAAGACATTTCTGCTTGGCCATAATTCTCCCCATTATATAGTCTTCATCTAGTAGAACACAAGTTCCTTGTAGACAAGAATTGTACTATTCTTCATATCTGTGCTTCTAGTATTTATTTTGGTTTCTGAAAAAAAAATAAGTGATGATTAAATGATTTCCTATTGATTCATTATGATTGTAGTAAGCACTCTATGTTCTAGCCAACCTGGCCAAATGGTTTGTTTTAGGTTTCATTGCATCTCCCATCTTCATGGTATTACATAACCTTCTCCCAATGCTGAGACCCTAGACTAATGTCCCTCTTAAAGTTGATCTCTTGGAACTCATAACTCTATTCAAGTCTCATTTTAAATATAATCTCCAGGGAACATCTTTCCTGATTTCATTCTAAGTGTAAGTACCTTCTTTACTACTTTGTATTTTCTTGCCTATTTATATATTATTTTTTCCCAGTCTCTTGAAGTCTTAAGGGAAAATATATTTTTTTCTTTATGTGTCTTTTATAGCCAGAGAAGCTAGCATTTTCCTTAAACAATATTTGATACTAAATGATTTCTAACTCTTTTACATTTATTGATAATGAAATTAGTTTAATTAAGTTTGTTGCATTATTCTGGTGATTTTCAATCTTTTGGTATCCTACTTTTGTTCTTCAACATATTCACCTTCTTTCCCAACTTCCTGTTTTCTCCACTTTGATGAATTTGATGATTCCTCATACTGTCTATCCCTTTCTCCAAGTGATGGATATAAGTATTTAAACAAAGTAAAGGTCTAGGGATCACTTTAACAGAAGCAACCCAAAATGATACTGATCAAATAATGTCCACTGTTTTAAAGTAGTCCTTAATCCTGTTCATAACCCTCCAAAATATAATTTTACTCAGCTCACATCTCCCACATTTGACATCAGTCTTTCTTTGGTGTATTTTTGAAATGCAATATCAGTAAATCTAAAACACTCCATCATTCTGTCCACTATTATAGAACTAAAATGTGTTATGATCACTATGTCTATTAGAAATAAAATTTTAGCAACATTTTTATTCTGTTATCATCCATGCTAATATCCATTCCCCTGTATAATGTTTATTTCTTATCTTAAAACATTCTTTGGCTGCAAAATTTTCACATAACATTTTTTACTTCCTCATTCTTTAGCGTGTAGATTAAGGGATTCAATACAGGAGTTATAATTGGATAAAATACAGCTATGGTTTTATCAATGGGGAAGGTGATCATAGGTCATAGATACACAAACAAATATGGCACAAAGAACAAAATGAACACTACAGCATGGTACGCAGAAGTTGACAGGGTTTTGTGCCATCCATCCAAACTGTCTATTTTCAGGAAGTTCAGTGTGATGATATAGGATGTGAGAAACATGAAGAAAGGGAGTGTGCACATTATTCCACTATTGGCAGCAACAAAAAGGCCAAAGGGATAGATATCAGTAAGAGAGTTTCAGCAAAGGAAAGAAATCATTTTAAGTATTTTATGCAACATAGATTTAATAGGAATACACATGTAGAACCTACATAAGATTTTACTGCATCTCAGGCAGGGAGTGAGGAGGGAGGGGGAATAAGAGGGAAGGAGTGGGAAAAAAATTTGAGATATATGGAAGTGATTGTCAGACACTGAAAAGAATATAATTCAATTTAAAAAGAAGGGGAAAAAAAGGCTATCCATTGCCTATCTGAATGTGGGTAGCATTTTTCATCAAACCATCATGCTCTTAAAGAAATAGTTCCAACAACAACAAAAAGACAGGTTTGAAAGCTATCAGGAAACTTCACATATTCAGAATCTGCTTACTTAGGCTCAAACAAGTTCTAGGAATGTAACAGTCTCCTATCATTTCCCTTGTGAAGCATCATTGCTTGTCTAGGACATTCATCACCTTACAGCTGGACATCACTTCTCCATTCCAAAGTTTCCTCATGGCATTTTTCATCTCTCTGTTTCTCAGGGTGTAGATCAAAGGATTCAGCATAGGAGTGATGACTGTATAAAAGACAGTCAGAGATTTATCAATGGGGAAGGTTCAGACAGGCCTAACCTACATGAAAATACAAGGGACAAAAAGGAAGACAACTGTGATGTGGGAGATGCAAGTAGAGAGAGCTTTTTGTCGACCTTCTGAACTTTGGGTTTTCAAAGAGTGTAGAATGACCCCATAGGAGATAAGCAAGAGTACAAAGATAATTGCGCATATTGCTCCTCCATTGACAACCACTGTGATGCCAATTACGTAGCTATCTGTACAGGAAAGTTCCAGTAAAGGGTACATGTCACAAATGAAATTATCAATTACATTGGTTCTACAGAATGAGAGACTAACAATGAAAAGGAGCTGAACTAATGAATGTATGAAACCTCCAATCCAGGATACCATCAGGAGCAGAACACATACACGCCATCTCATAATGACTAAGTAGTACAAGGGTTTGCAGATGGCTACATAGCGATCATAGGGCATAAAAATGAGGAGGAAAACTTCAGCCCCACCAAATAGGTGTACCAAGAAGAACTGCATCATGCAAGCTTGGAAAGAAATGGTTGCCTTTTCATAAAGCATGTCTAGGGTCATTTTAGGGACAATGACAGTGGAATAGATGGCATCCATAAAAGACAAGAAGGTAAGAAAGAAGTACATAGCGGACCTCAAGGTCTTACTTCCAACGACAGTTATAATAATGAGAATGTTGCCCACCACAGTTGACTTGTAAATAATTAAGAAAACAGCAAATAGTATTTTTTGTATCTCAGGATTCTGGCTAAGTCCTAGGAGGATAAACTTGGTGACATTATTCCTGTTTTCCATGATTTTTTTTTCTTTTTTTAGGGGTGAGTGAAAAGTGAGAGTAACTGTTTATTGGATGTAGCACCAGACTTGCAGTGAAGAGAGCCTTGAGTTCAGGTTCCCAGTTGCCCTTTTTTATTGACAATCTGCTTAACCTTTATAGGCATGAATTTCCTCACCGGAACATTGATCATAATAGTTAAACTCGACCTTTTGTGGAGAGGGGAGAAGAAAAGAGGGATATTCTATTGGCACATTTTAATCTCACATATAAAGGCTGGCTGTTCTTCCATAGTTTCAGCAGTCAAATTTTTACCTAAAAAGATAATTATGAAACATAAATATGTTTGATTCCATTTTATATCACTTTCCTTTCTCAACATACTCCTCTTAGTTCTGAAAGCACATCAAATAAGCCTTACTCATAGTTTTTCTTCTTTATAATAAAGGGAATGAGACACAATTTCTCAAATATTTTTCAAATAGGCATGATCACATTATTCTTATTGCATTCATAATATTACACTTCAGTTGTTCTTTCTATTCATATTGTTATCAAGTTTGTGGAGATATTCCATTTTCTACCTATTTGACTCGTTTATTTCTTAAAAAATCTAACATTACTCTAAAGTCCATATATTCATATTTTCTAACAATACAGACTTTTTTTTCATATTTGAGTATTCCCCAATAAATTGACATCTATAGTGGATTTGTTTACTTTTCTTGCCACAAAAAGTACTTTAAGGAATACTTTGCTGCACAAAACTCATTCTAGTAGTGCCCTCTGGGGTCACGGCATGGCATTGTATTTTCTCATTTCTAATTGCATGAGCATTTTAATGTCTTTTTTGAAACACAACCTTTTAAACTGAAATATCAGTGTTTTTCTAAAATGTTCAAAACATGCTTCAATAACATAATTTATTCTCACAAAAGAAGAAAATAGTAGCTAGTGATTCCAGTGGAAAAGAGGCTAAGAAACAGAAGTGTGAAACTGATTGAAGATCCTCTGATCACTTATATAAGATTTGCATATTAAGTAATCAAGTAATATAAATAATTAAGCAATCACTTCAGCAATTAAGTAATTCAGTAATCTGAGGCTTATCCAAATCATCCTCCATCACTGAAGAGGTAAATACTAAAAGAATCCTATTTCATTCAGTCAATTGGAATTTGTTCCATTGGGATAATAAGGATTATTTTCTCCACAATGTCTTATTAAAATGCAAATAATCCATCAAAATATCACCTTAAACTATTATTGACACTTTCTCAGATATATTTACCATATCTTAAATTTGAAAGTGTGCTAAATAAATTCATGTTTTTATTTTCTTTTAATTAAGGGAGCATTTTATAGAACTAGAAATTACAAGCACAAGTTTAAATAACTATTATTGCTACATCGTCATCATCATTTCATACTTTTCCAAAATTTGAATATAGAGGGAATAAATAAAAGAGATAACATCTTTTTTCTGCTTTGGAATTTGTCTGAAGCTATTGTCTTATTAATAGCCAAAACTGGATCACTAAAACACTGTTCTGAAATCAACAGCATATGCGATTTTCTGAATATTTTCCAAAGACTGATATTTATACATTTGTAATCTCTGTGCAAAGATTACACTTCACAATTGATAATGCTCTAATGTACCTTATGCATCTTACATTTCAAATAATAAACTGAACTAAGCAGCTTCTCCATTTATATCCTTAACTACTTAAAGAGATTAAAATTGGTCTTGTGAGAAGACCAGGAATTTCTGTGTTTTAATTCTTTAATTGAATAGCCTGGCACTAATTTTTCTCATTCAATTTAGATTAGCATCTCCTTTATAATCTGAAGGCAAAACATAGTTTGGGATGGAATCAGAAATTTGAATTACTTGTCTAAATATATAACCTGTCCATGAAGGCAATTGTTCTGGATTCTGATACGTTTTCCTTGTTGTGGACAGTGGAAACACTATTCACCACCACTCTGTTGTCACCACAGAGACAGAAAATTCCATAATAATTCATTACAGTTTAAAGGGTCTACATGGGTCTACCTTTCTTCCAAATTTCTCCTCCAATTTCCTCACATCAGTATTTTTCCAAACAATTAGACTTCCTTAGTTTGTGAAGTTGATTCCATGTGAGTCCATGGACACTTTTGTTAACAAAAGATGATTTTACCTATATTCAAGAAAGGCACCATCTCATGTCTATGAGTCATTCTAACTGTGTTGTTAAAATTTCTTCTCCTTTAATTAAATCCTTTGAGGAATCTGTTCAGAGAAGAGACGAAGTCCACACAGTCCTTCAGTTCAATGTCTCTCGAGATGTCTCAGAGTTAATAACGTTAATTGCAGAGTCAAGAAAAAAATGAATCCAAAGGAGAAAGCAGTAGAGAAATTTTCAAGAGAAATTACTATTTCATTGCAGAGCTAGGGATATTAAAAAGTTTTATCTGGTTTCTTCAAAGTTGCACCAAATGACGATTGCATGATAAGAATTGTAATCTCTCTAATAGATAATTGTTACATAATTTAGAAAACATGAACAATAATGACTCTTTCTTAAACATACAAATATCCTAAAATAACTGCTCTTTTTTTTTCTGAAGGGGCCTATTGAAAGCAGAAAATGGGATTACTAATAATACATTTATTAACTACTAAATTTAGCACTACTTATTCTTGGAACGATTTTTACATTAAGCTCACTATTTTATCTGTATCTTGTAAGTCAAAACTTTTCAAATATGTGAATCATAGAAAATGGGGAATGGACTATAGTTGGAAGAGCAATAAAGTGTAAATGTATTTTAATTAGTTAATTAAAAGAGACATTTTTTTTAAATTTAAGTGTTTTTCCCCACTTACATGGAAACCCAATTTTAAAGATTTTAAAAATTGAGTCTCAAAATCCTGTTCTCTCTCCCTACCCACCTCATTGAAAAGATACATGTGGAGAGATGCAAAATATGTTTCCATATTTGTGATATTATGAAACGAAATATGAATCAATATGAACTCCCCTGCCCAAAGAAAAGTTTAAAAAAGGAAGCTTCAATGTATATTCCAACTCCACATTCGGTTCTTTCCTTGGGAATGGATAGCATTTTCCATCATGAGTCCTTCATAGCTTTTGTGGATCATTTGATTGGTGAGAAAGGCTAAGTCATTCACAGTTGATTTTTTTTTACACTATTACTCATAGTGTATACAGTGTTCAGCTGATCTGAATCTCAGCCGGGAGTCAGGCCAGGGAGTAAACTCTCCCTTGATTGTGCCACGTTGTAGGAAGTGATAACTTACAGGTACCCAGAGTATATCCTAGCCTTGGCAAAGGACCCAAAAGTCAAGTAACTGCTTGGGAAAATGCCCCCAAAAATGAAAAAAAATAAGACTATAGAAGGGTACTTTCTTGGTGAGCAGGTATTCTCTCCCATCTTTTCAGATGAGGAAGAACAATGTTTAGCATCACGGGAAGACATAAAAATCAAGGCTTCTGCATCCAAAACCTCCAAAATAAATCTGCAATTGTCCCAGGCCATGGAAGAGCTCAAAAAGGACTTTGAAAACTAAGTAAGAGAAGTCGAAGAAGAATTTCGAAGAGAAATGAGAGTGATGCTAGGAAAGAGATAGCAAAAAAGGAAAAAGCAGAGATAGCAAAAAGGAAAACGAAATTTAAAAGCTCACGGAAGAAAATAGTTCTTTAAAAATTAGGATGGGACAGATGGAAGCTAATGACTTTATGAGAAACCAAGAAATTATGAAACAAAAGCAAAAGAATAAAAAAATAGAAGATAATGTAACACATCTCATTGTAAAAACATCTGACCTGGAAAATAGATCCAGGAGAGGCAATTTAAAAATTGTGGGACTACCTGAAAGCCATGATCAAAAAAGAGTCCAGACATCATTTTTCATGAAATTACCAAGGAAAGCTGCCCTGATATTCTAGAACCCAAGGGCAAAATAAATATTGAAAGAATCCATCAATCACCTCCTGAAAGAGATTCAAAAATAGAAACTCTTAGGAATATTGTAGCCAAATTGCAGAGTTCCCTGGTCAAGGAGAAAATATTGCAAGTAACTAAAAAGAAACAATTTGGTACTGTGGAAATATGATTAGGGTAACACAAGATCTAGCAGCTTCTACATTAAGAGATTGAAGGGCTTGGAATATGATATTCCAGAAGTCAAAGGAACTAGGATTAAAAGCAAGAATCACCTACCCAGCATAATTGATTATAATACTTCAGGGGGAAAAAATGGTTATTGAATGAAATAGAGGGCTTTCAAGCATTCTTGATTAAAAGAAGGGAGCTAAAAAGAAAATTTGACTTTCAAACAGAAGAAACAAGAGCAGCATGAAGAGGTAAACGGGAGAGAGAAATCACAAGGGACTTGCAGAGTTGAACTGTTTACATTCCTACATGGAAAGATAATATTTGTAACTCTTGAGACTTTTGTCAGTATCTGGGTAGTTGGAGGGATTATGCACACATGCACACACACACATACACACATACAAATATGCATATATATATATATATATGTATGTATGTATATATATATATATATATATATATATATATAGAGAGAGAGAGAGAGAGAGAGAGAGAGAGAGAGAGAGAGAGAGAGAGAGAGAGAGAGACAGCAGACAGACAGACAGACCGAGACCACAGGGTGAGTTAAATAGGAAGGGATCATATCTAAAAAAAAATTAAATTAATGGGTGAGAGAGGAATGTATAGGGAGGAGAAAGGGAGAAGTGGAATAGGGCACATCATCTCTCACAGAAAAAGCAAGAGAAAGCTTTTCCAATGGAGGGGAAAGGGGGAAGTTGAGAGGGAAAAAATGAAACTTATTCTCATCACATTTGGCTCAAGGACTGAATAACGTGCACACTGAATTTGGTGTGAAAAATCTATCTTACACTACCAGAAAGTAGGGGAGGAGTGAATAAGCAAGGTGATCGGGATGATGGAAGGGAAGGCAAATGGGACGAGAGAGCAATTAGAAGTAAATACTCTTGAAGAGAGACAAGATCTAAAGAGAGAATAGAAGAAATGGGGGGCAGGGTAGGATGGAGGGAAATGTAGTTAGTCCTACACAACATGACTATTATGGAAGTCATTTGCCAAACTACGCATATATAGCCTACATTGAATTGCTTGCCTTCTCAGTTGGGATGGTTGGGGAGGGAGGAAGGAAGAGAAGTTGGAACTCAAAGTTGTAGGAACACCAATGTTGAGAACTGTTTTTGCATACAACTGGGAAATAAGAAATACAGGTAATGGGGTACACAAATTTATCTTGCCCTACAGGACAAGAGAGAAGATGGGGATAAGGGAAGGGAGGAGTGTTAATAGGGAGGAAATATTGGTTGAAAGGGCAATCAGAATGCAAGGCATTTTTGGGGTGAGGGGAGAGGACAGATGGGGACAAAATTTGAAAGTCAGTATTTTCTGAAAGTGAATGTTGAAAAGAGAAAGAAAAAGAATTAGAAAGAAAGAAAGGAAGGAAGGAAGGAAGGAAGGAAGGAAGGAAGGAAGGAAGGAAGGAAGGAAGGAAGGAAGGAAGGAAGGAAGGAAGAAAGGAAGGAAGGAAGAAAGGAAGAAGGAAAGAAGGAAAGAAAGAAAGAAGGAAAGAAAGAAAGAAAGGAAGGAAGGAAGGAAGGAAGGAAGGAAGGAAGGAAGGAAGGAAGGAAGGAAGGAAGGAAGGAAGGAAGAAAGAAAGAAAGAAAGAAAGAAAGAAAGAAAGAAAGAAAGAAAGAAAGAAAGAAAGAAAGAAAGAAAGAAAGAAAGAAAGAAAGAAAGAATGTGGTGGAACAATTATTTTGTGCTGTTTATATGTGATCAAACTTTCCATGGGCATTTAGTTGTTATTAGGGTTGCAGTAATTCCGTTTTTTGCAATAACTTCTCACCAAATATATTTTTCCTCTAAAAGCTAAATTATATTAATTGTTTAAGTGATATTGATGTATGAATTAATTATAAGAATGATATTGGGAATGTCTTAGTGATTAATCTTAGACATTCCAACCCCTAAGGAGCAGTCCTAGAAAGCTCAAGTATACGTGCAGTCAGCCATCTTCAGAACTGACTTGTCAGTGTGAGTGCAAGTTGGAATAAAGACTCTCATCTTTATAAGGGCTTTACAAATACATCTTTAATGAAAAGCAGAAGACAGCACATTCTCAGATTTTCATCTCTTCCTAACATTCTCTCCAACTGACTTATCAATTGAAACATTTGAAGAAACGAGCAATTATTCCCCAACCCCCCTTTCCTTTCAGTTTATTTCGTATATCTCAGAATTATCTTAAGGAAAATACTTTTTTTTAATACTCATACTTGATTATAAAATCATTTTATCCCCTTTGAAAAAACTCTTTTGACAAGCGTGTCTCCTTCACCTCTGGTCCAGTCTTCCTCCCTGGTCTGCCAGGTAGCCACTGCCACCACTACAGGATGAGTTTCCTGAAGTGTTTCTCTCTGCCCAGGCCAGAAGATGACCTTTGGCAGCAGTATTCAAACACCAAAGCAGTGCTGGATGGCAAGGGCTTGGGCACTGACACCCTCTACATCGCCAAGAGCCACCTGGCCTGGTTAGATGGTTCTAGAATAGGATTTTCACTGGACTATCCTACCATTATTTTACATGCTGCCTCCAGTGAACTAAACACCTATCCACAAGAGCACTTGTATGTTATGGTCAGTGCTCAATTTAGAGAGGAAGAACCAAAAGAACTAAAAGAAACTCCAATGGCAGAAGGGAAAGAGGATGAGGACAGTGATGAGGATATTGAACCAATTGCTGAATTCAGATTTGTACCAAGTAATGAGTCAGCATTGAAGCATAGTTTGCTGCAATGTGTGAATGTCAAGCTTTACATCCAGATCCTGAGGATGAAGATTCAGATGATTATGATGGAGAAGAATATAATGTGGAAGCACATGAACAAGGACAGGGGGATATTCCTACATTTTACACTTATAAAGAAGGATTATCTCATTTAACTGCAGAAGGACAAGACACTGTGGAGTTACTGGAAGGAATACTTGCTCAGTCTGTAAACAGCTAATATAACATGACTGCAGTAAGAACAGAAGACTCATTTTAGGGACTATGAAAATGGGATGGAGATAGATACCACACCAACTGTCGCTGGACAATTGGAGGATGCAGATGTTGATTACTGAAAATTATTAATGCTGAGAATAACTTCCACATGTTACTGAAGGAGAGAACTTTCTATCTTTCCACAGCACAGAGGCAGAGAAAAAACATCTTTTTCCCTGTGCAAAAAAGACCTAAACCAGTTCTTTCTTCAAGCAGACTTACACTGAGGTCCTATGAATCACTAGCAGCAGAAACTTATGATCTTTATTAACAGAAATGGCAGAATTCACTCAAGAGGATATTTATGGCTTATTGACCCAAGAATACCATGCCCAGTTGCAGTCATGTAAGCCTATAAATCCTCCTGTCACAGTATTCACCTTCTATAACTCAGGAGGCCCACATGGTGTAAGGGTGTGGAAAAGAATAGGAGGTGGGAGGGTGTGCAACCAGAATATGCCATATACACATATACATAGGTACATCCACACACACGTCTGTGAGCATATGTGTATAACAGTCCTTGCTCCTTGAGAAGAGGAGATTAAGAGGTCTAAGAGGCTTGCCTCTGCTCTTTTGTACTCTGGATCAATTAAGTAACTGCCCATAGGGAATATCAAAGCCTGATTAGCTTAGTCCTACATCTATGAGTAGCCTAATTAACTATTCTACCATGTTCCACCGACCTCCATTAACATAAACTGGGAGCTTCTGACAACCTTTTGGTATTTTCACAGTTCACTTTAGTCTGAAAAATGAATTTTATAATTCTGGTATATTGTGACAAATTGACCTCAAAAGGTATTCTGTCTTAGATAGCTCTGAAGATTTAGAGAGGCTGAGATGTGTTCCTTAAAACACTGAAGATGAGAATCCTTTTGTCTTTATTACAACTAAATAAATAAAATTAGATTTTATATACTAAAAAAAAGAAAAAAAAACTTTTGAGGGAGAAGTCCCTTTGCTCATTATTTGATAAAAAAAAAAAACTGCCCACATTTTTGAGTCAACATAAGCTTCTCCTTAGCCACCCCCCCCCAAAAAAAACAAACTATGATTAATAAGTACATAGTATGTGTGCATTCATGTGCAGCGGTGCAGGACTGGACTGTGGTTGATAAGAGAATAAGATTAGGCAAATGTCTGACCTGTTTTGGGTCCCCAAATCTACTGGATGAAATTATGGGATGTAGAACATTATATAAGAAGGATCTCCCTATGAAATACATGTACACAAACCTGTCGCACCAACATGACATTCATGGGGACTATCACAGGTAAGAATAGGAGAGTGTACTTATGAATTACAAAATACAGCAGACTCTCCACATGAAAGACAGAACTAAAACATTTATTCAAACACCAGAAAGTCAAATCCACCATAGCAATAAAGAAATCCATCATAGTAACCACGAAGTCTATAAACATTATCTGGTTTTCCCACAAACAGGCTCCCCTGAGCAAAATGCCCTTCTCTCACCCCCAGCCAGCTCCTTCCTCTCTCTGTCCTTCCTAGCTCTGACTGCTCCACCTTTCCTGTTCCACCTTTCAGTAAGCTCCTCCCACCACATGTTTTGTGTGATTCCAAGTCAGGTGACTTTGGCTTCCATGTTACTTCAGCAGGTCACATAGGACTATTAATGGAGTGGGAAAGATCTTCCCATAACTTTTAAAAACGTTAATTCCATTAAAAATGCATTAACAATATAACCTCTTCCCAGGAGGATATCTCTTATGAAGAGTGGTGTGTGTGTGTGTGTGTGTGTGTGTGTGTGTGTGTGTGAGAGAGAGAGAGAGAGAGAGAGAGAGAGAGAGAGGGATGGAAAGAGAGACAGAGACAGAGACAGAGAGACAGAGAGACAAAAAGAGACAGCAAGAGTCAGAGAGAGACAGAGAACTGCTTACCACCTGTAGAGGCTTTATTGGCAATTTTTTGATTTGTGATCAATAACTATAGTTTCCTCTATGATGACTGACAACTATAAATCAGGAGAAACAGATTTTCAAAAAGAGATGTTTATTCTCTCCATGATATATGAAAAAATGAATTTTTAAGAGTCTTTGACTGTTTGCTTTTCCTAGGTTTCCTTACTTTTAAAATTCTAGACCTGAAGTACATCAAAAATGAGGGAAACAGATTTATACTTCTTTGAGCCTCAGAAGAAAATGGCAACATCAAGACAAAAACACATATTGAACCGCCTATATTTAGCAGGTAACTTGAGAATTCATATTTATCTTAAATTTCTAGAAGCTGTGGGTGTAGGTGAGCACACGTGTATATTAGTTTTCTTAAAGTTTTTCTTTTCTTATTCCTTTTGAAAAATGTGATCAAATCCCCATGTGGCTTTATACTCATTTCCTGGAAAGCCTGAAAATCCTTGTGTATGCTTAGTCTATTGTTATAGAGGTGTCTTCCTGTTTTTACCTTTATGATAAACTCAGAGTTAAAAAAAAAAAAAGGAAATGAATTCCCTTAATTATTTTAGGAGCAAGAAGGGAAAGTAGAACAAGACAGTTTCTCTGTTAACACAATACAAATCTTGTGATTGTTTGAAGTATTCCAATTAGCACATTTTAAACTTCATATATACATATATTTCTCTATATAAAATATGATTAGAAAACTATTAACATTAGAATATGCAAACATATATTAAATGTATTAATCTGTATTTTTTATACACTGTCTTAAATCAATTTGATTACTCAAAATACTCATAAAACACAGTGCTTATTTAAAAAGAAATTCTTCAGGTTTGCAAAGCAATGGATATATGTTAAGTCTTTCATCTTCATAAGAGTTCTATGATTGAGGTACTAAGGTACTGTTTTGATCAGTTTACAGGGCTTGAAGCTGAACCTAAGAGAGGATAAGTGAATTGCCCAGGGCTACATAGGTATAAAGTCTCTGGTGTAAGAACTAAACTCATGTGCTCTTTAATCAAAGTCCAGTACTCTTAGCTGTTGTGCCAAAAAAAAAAAAAGTGATCTTCAATTTCTAAGAATGATGGAAGTCCCTGTCCAGCTTCGTTCCAGTGAAAAAGGCATGCTGTCATTTGCGGATCATTCTGGGATTGGGGAGGAACTGTCCTCAAATCTGAGACATGAGGAAAATAATGTTCCTCCACAGAACCAGATTGGAATAAAATAAGTAAGAGTTTGGTAAAACAGAAAGAAAAAACATCCAGAAGAAAATAGCACTTTAAAAAACAGAACTGAACAAATGGAAAAAGGAGGTACAAAAAATTTCACTTATAAAACCAACTCTTTATAAAGTCAGATTGGTCAAAAGGAAAAAAAATTGCAAAAGTTCATTGAAGAAAATAATTTCTCAAGAATTAGAACTGAGTGAATTCAAACTAATGACTCCCAAAATATCACGAAGCAATAAAACAAAGTCAAAAATATAAGAAGAAAAAGTGAAGTATCTCATCGAAAAAGGAACTCACCTAGAAAAAAGATCAAGGATATATATATATATGAATTAGGGGATTGTCTAATCATAATGACAGTGCACCAAGTTAGCACAGTGGATAGAGCTCATGGGATGGGATTTGGAAGATATGACTTTAACATGCCCTCAGGTACTTATTAGCTATGTGACCCTGCACTTTTCTTTTTAACTTATTTATTTTCAATTCTCTATAATCACTCTTATAAGTCTTAGATTTCTCTCCCCCTTCCTCCTTTATTCCCCTTCCTTCCCTCCCTGAGATGGCCTGCAATCTTACATGGGTTCTAGACATACGTTCTTATTAAACACATTTTCACATTGGTAATGTTGCATAGAAGAATTAAAATGAAAGGGAGAAACCATGAGAAAAACCAAAACAAAACATAACCCAAGAGAAAATATTCTGCTTCATTCTGTGATTCAACTCCATTGTTCTTTCTCTGGATGTGGAAGGCAATTTGGCCTCAAGAGTCCGTTGGGAATGTTCTAGGTCCTTGCATTGCAGTGAAAGACTGTCTACCAGAAAAATTCCTTGCACATTGTGGTTGCTTCTGCATACAAAGTTCTCCTGGTTTTGCTCCTTTCACTCAGCATCAGTTCATATAAGTCCTTCCAGGCCTCCATGAAGTCTCTTGTACATCATTTCCTAGAGTATAATAGTATTCCATTAAATTCATATACCACAACTTGTTCACCCAATCCTCAATTGATGGTCATCCACTCTATTTCCAGTTCTTGACCACCACAAAGAGAGCTGCTATAACTATTTTTGTACATGTGGGAGTCTTTCCAATTTTTATGATTTCTTCGGGAAGCAGTCCTAGAAGGGATATTGCTGGGTCAAAGGGTATGCATATTTTGGTAGCCCTTTGAGCATAGTTCCAAATTGCTCTCCAGAATGGTTGGATCAGGTTATGGCTCCACCAACCATGAATTAGTGTTCCTACTCTGCCACATCTTCTCCAACATTTATCATCTTCCTGTTTTATCATGCTAGGCAAACTGAAGAGTGTAACATAGTAGCTCAGAGTTGTTTTGATTTGCATCTGTCTGATCAATAGTGTTTAAGCCATTTTTTCATATGACTATAGATCATTTTAATTTCTTCCTCTGAAAGCTGCCTATTCATATCCTTTGACCATTTATAAATTGGAGAATGACTTGTACTCTTGTGCATTTGACTTAGTTCTCTATATATTTTAGAAATGAGGCCTTTATAACAGATACTAGCTGCAAAAATTTTTTTCCCAGTTTTCTGCTTCCCTCTTAATCATGGCTGCATTGGGATTCTTTGTGCAATATCTTTTCAATATAATGTAGCCAAAATTATCCATTTTGCACTTCATAGTTTTCTGTATCTCTTATTTGGTCATGAACTAATCCCTTCTCCATAAATCTGACAAATACATTATTCTTTGCTCTGCTAATTTATTTATAGCAACAATTTTAATACTTACATCATATATCCTTTTGGACTTTATTCCTGTATTTGGTGTCAGGCATTGGTCTATGTCCAGTTTCTGCCACACTTTTATCGAGTTTTCCCAGCAATTTTTGTGGAACAGTGAGTTCTTATCGCAGACATGGTAGTCCTTGGCTTTGCCAAATAGTAGCTTGCTATATTGTTCTTTCTATTGCTGGGTCAAAGGATATGCACATTTGGTAGCCCTTTGGGCATAATTCCAAATTGCTCTCCACAATGGTTGAATGAACTTACAGTTCCACCAATCATGGATTAGTCTTCCAACTCTGCCACATCTTCTGCAACATTTATCTTCTTCCTGTTTTGTCATTTTAGCCAATCCTATTGACAGATCTGATGTGGTATCTCAGAGATGTTTTGATTTGCATCTCTCTAATCAATTGTGACTTGGAGCATTTTTTCATATGACTATAGGTATCTTTATTTTCATCCTCTGAAAACTGCCTGTTCATATCCTTTGACCACTTATCAACTGGGGAATGACTTGTATTCTTGGACATTTCACTCAGTTCTCTATACATTTTAGAAATGAGGCCTTTATCACAAATACTAGTTGCAAAAATTCTCAGCTTTCTGCTTCCCTCCTAATCTTGGTTGCATTGGAATTGGTTGTGCAAAAACTTTTCAGTTTAATGCAATCAAAAAAATTCATTTTGCAGTTCAAAATGCTTTCTATCTCTTCTTTAGTCAAAAATTCTTCATTTCTCCATAAATCTCATAAACACACTATTCCATTCTCCACTAAATTGTTTACAGTATCACTCTTTTTACCTAGATCATGTAACTATTTGGTCTTTATTCTTGTGTATGGTGTCAGGCATTGGTCTATGCCTAATTTCCACCACTTTTATGCAGTTTTCCCAGAAGTTTTACTTGAACAGTGAGTTGTTATTCCAGAAACTGGGGTCCTTGGGCTTATCGAACTGTAGATTGCTTTATTCACTGTCTACTGTGTCTTGAATATCCAGCCTATTACACTTGTGTTTCTTAACCAGTACCAAGTGGTTTTGATGATTTCTGCTTTGTAATACAATTTGAGATCTCCTAGAGGTAGGCCACCTTCCCTCATATTACTTTTCCTTAATTGCCTTGATATTCTGTTCTTTTTGTTCTTCAAGATGAATGCTGATATTATTTTTTCCAGGTACAGTATATAATTATCTGATATTTTGATTGGTATGGCATTGAATAAGGAAACTAATTTAGGTAGAATTCATGTTTATTATATTGACTTGACCCACCCACGAGCAAATGATGTTTTCCCACTTACTTAGATCTGACTTTATTTGTTTGAAAAGTGTCTTGTAATTGTGTTAAAACAGTCCCTGGATCTGATTTGGTTGGTAGACTCCTAAATATTTTTCAGTGTCTACCCTAGCTTTAAAAGGGATTTCTCTTTCTATATCTTGCAGTTGGGTTTGTTAGGAACATATAGAAATGCAGAAGATTTTTGTGGGTTTATTTTGTAACCTGTAACTTTCCCAAAGCTGTTTATTATTT
Source organism: Notamacropus eugenii (assembly GCF_028372415.1). Taxonomy (NCBI): domain Eukaryota; kingdom Metazoa; phylum Chordata; class Mammalia; order Diprotodontia; family Macropodidae; genus Notamacropus; species Notamacropus eugenii. The sequence goes on from NC_092877.1 coordinate 1,855,615, forward strand.
CAAATAGCATTTTACTTGAATCTCTGGGATTCTCTAACTATATCATCTCCAAAGAGTGATAACTTAGTTTCTTCTGTATTCTAATTCCTTCCATTTCTTTACCTTCTCTAATTGCTGCAGCTAACATTTCCAATACCATATTGAATAATAGTGGTGATAATGGAAATCCTTGTTTCACCTCTGATCTTACTGAAAATGCATCTAGCTTATTTCCATTGCATATAATGCATGCTGAAGGTTTTAGATAGATACTACTTATTATTTTATGAAAAGTTTATTCTTATGCTCTCCAGTGTTTTTAATACGAATAGGTGTTGTGTGATATCAAAAGCTTTTTCTGCATCTATGAGATAATAATGCAGTTTCTGTTAGGCTTGTTGTTGAAATGATCAATAATGCTAATAGTTTTCCTAATATTGAACCAGTCCTGCATTTGTGATATGAATCTGACCTGATCACTATGTATTATTCTCGTGATAAGTTGTTGCATTTATTTTGCTAAAATCTTATTTAAAATTTTTCCATCTGCATTCATTAGAGAAATTGGTATATAATCTACTTTCTCTGTTTTTTCTCTTCCTGGTTTAGGTATCAAAGCCATATTTGTAATCATAAAAAGAATTTGGAAGACTCCTTTTTCCCCCAGTTTTCCCTAATAGTGTGTACATTATTGGAACTAACTGTTCTTTAAATGTTTGATAGAATTCACTTTTAAATCCACCCAGCCCTAGAGTTTCATAAGGAGTTCATTGATGGCTTGCTCAAATTATTTTGCTGAGATTAGTTTGTTTCAGTATTCCACTTCCTCTTCTGTTAATCTGGGCAATTTTTATTTTTTTTAGAATAATCACCCATCTCATTTATATTGTCGAATTTATGGACATAAAGTTGGATAAAGTAATTTCTAATTATTGCTTTAATTTCCTCCTCTTTGGAGGTGAGTTTGTCCTTTTCATTTTTCATATTGGCAATTTGGTTTTTTCTTTCTATTTTTGAATCAAATTGACAAAAGATTTATCAGATTTATTGCTTTTATCAGAATACCAAATCTGTTTTATTTATTACTTCAATACTTTTCTTCGTTTCAATTTTATTAATCTCTCCTTTGCTTTTCAGTATTTTTAATTTGTTATTTCCCTGGGAATTTTCACTTTGCTCTTTTTCTAGATTTTTCAGTTGCATACCCAATTTATTGAACTCCTCTTTCTCTATGTTTTTCATGTAGGCATTCAAAGATATAAAGTTTCCCATAAGAACTGCCTTTGCAGGATCCCATGAAGTTTGGTAGGTTTTCTCATTATTGTCATTCTCTTGAATGCAGTTGTTGGCTGTTTCTGTGATTTATTTTGTAACCCACTCATTCTTTAGGATTAGATTATTTAGTTTCATGTTAATTTTTGGTCTATCTTTCCATGGCCTTTTATTACATATACCTTTTTATTGCATTATGATCTAAGAAAGATGCATTGGCTATCTGTGTCTTTCTGCACTGTACTGTAAGGTTTTTTTTTGCCATAGTAAATGGTCAGTTTTTGTAGATGTACCATGAACTGCTGAGAAAAAGGGATATTACTTTGTGTCCCCATTCAGTTTTTCTACAGAGATATATCTATTCTACCTTGTAGAGAGTTTTATTCATCTCCTTAATTTATTTCTTGTTTATTTTAAACTTATATTTATCAAGTTCAGAGAGGGAGAGGTTGAGGTCCCCCACTGATAAAGTTTTGCTGTCTGTTTCTTCCTGTAACTCCCTTAACTTCTTCTCTAAGAATTTGGATGCTATACCACTTGGAGCATATGTGTTTAGTAATGATATTGCCTCATTTTCTATGGTGCCTTTTAGCAGATATAGTTTCCTCCCTATTTCTTTTGATTAGATCTATTTCTGCTTTTGCTTTGTCTGAGAATAGGACTGATACCCCTGCTTTTCTTACATCAGATGAAGCACAATATATTCTGCTCCAAGCTTTTGCCTTTACCCCGTATGTATCCGCCTTGTGTTTCTTGTAAACAACATGTTGTTGGATTATGGTTATTAATGCATTCTGCTATCTGTCTCCTTTTTATGGGAGAATTCATCCCATTCATATTCACAGTTATGGTTAATATCTGTGTCTTTCCCTCCATCCTCTTTCCACAGTTTGTTCTTTTATTTCTTCTCCATTCCCATCCACAATAGAGTTTTAATTTTTAACCACCACCTCCTGCAGTCTTCCCTTCCTTCTTTCAGAGCCCCCCTTTTACTGCCTTTTACCCTTACTACTTCTTCTCTATCTTTGAGTCTCCCATCCCTTTCTTTCCCCTTTCCCTCCTGCTGCCTATAGAGCTAATTAGATTTATACTTAATTAACTTTGTTGTTCCCTCCTTGAAGCAAATCAGATGAGGGTACCTCTCAAACAATGCTCATATCCTTCTCTTTCCCTCTACTGTAATATAATTTTGTACTTCCTCCTGTGATGTAATTTACCATTTTCTGTTTCCTCCTTTTCATGTCTCCTATAACAATCTCTTTGCATGCTTAAATCACATTATTATCATCACATAATTTAATTTATAAAAGTTTCCTCGACCTATGAATATGCTTTTTATATTTCATAATAGATACACAATTCTCAAAACTAAGAAGTATCATCTTGCCGCATAGGGAGGTAAACAGTTTGCCCAAATTGATTAACAAGTTTTTTTTCCCCCTGTTTACCTTTTTATCCCTCTTTTGATATCTGCATTTGAAGATGTTTATTTCTCTATGATATATGGAACTAAGCTCTTAAATGTCTTTGATCTTTTCACAGGCTACCTTTCTTTTAAAATTTTAGAGTTGAAGTGCATCAAAAATGAAGGAAGCAGATTTATCCTTCCTTGAGCTTCAAAGGAAAATTGTGACATAAAGGAAAAACACATGTTGAATAGCATATACTTTTCCCAGGAAATCTGAGAATTCATATTCACCTTAAATTTCTGAAGCATGTAGGTCTATGTGAACAAGTGCATATGATGTTACTTTTCTTAAAGTTTTTTTTTTTCTTTTCTTAGGGCATTAGATAAATAAAAGATCAAATCCCCATGTACCTCTTGATCACTCCCTGAAATTACCTTAAAATCCATTTGTATGCTTAGTCTATTGTTACTGAGATGTCTTGATGTTTTTGCCCTTATGTTACTTAGAGTCATAGCAATTAGAGTAACAAGGACAACAAATTTCCTCTAATAAGCTTTGTTATGAAAAAGCAGAAGAAGAAAGTTGCTCCTTTAACATAATATCAATCTTGTGATTGCTTGGACCATTCAAATGAGTGTCTTTTACACTTCTCATATACATGTCCTTTTTGTACATAAAGTATGATTAGATAACTATTAACATTAGAGTACCTAGGGATGTCATTCTACCCAGGGATTAATCTGTATTCCATTATACTCTTAAAACAATTCAGTGATTTAAAATATGCATAATAATCATAAAACTCAGTTTTTTAAGAAACAAACTTCTTAAGGTTGGCAGAGTAAAATATATATGTTGTCATTTGATTTCACAAGAACTCTGTTGAGTAAAGTGTTATTATATCCATTTTACAGAAGCTGAAGCTAAGAGAGTTTAGATGATTTTCCTAGGCCTACATATTTATAAAGTCTTTGGGGGTAAAATTTGAACTCAAGAATTCCTTAATCTAAGTCCAGCACACTTACGCCAAAAAAAAATCATAAATGATCTTGAATTTCTGAATATGATGGAGGTCACTCTCCAGCTTAATTGCTGTGAAAAGGGATGCTCTGATTTGTAGACCATTCTGGGAAAAAGTAAAAACAAAACAAAACAAAACAGAACAAAACTTTTCTCCAGTTCTAGATCTGAGAGAAATAAATCATGTTCATCCACAGATTCAGAGAGAAATAAAATGTTAACAGCTTGGTAAAAGAGATTTCAAAACTTACAGAAGAAAATCACAACTTATAAAGCAAAATTGACCAAATGAAGAAAAAGAGGTACAGAGTTTTCCTGATAAAAAGTGAAATTGGACAAACTAAAAAAAAAAAAAAAAAAAGCAAACAACTTCATTGAATAAAATAATTTCTTAAAAGTTATAATTGGGTAATTGGAAGCTAATGTCTCCACACAACATCAAGAAACAGTAAAACACAAACAAAAGAGCCAAAAAAGAAGAAAATGTAAAATTTCTCATCAAAAAAGAACTTAGAAAATCCTTGTTACCTCAAAACTATGAACTGATTGACATGAAGATTGAATTTGAAATGGTTCTTGCTTTGATTTATAATGATTTCTGCAGGCTATGGCCATCTGGTGATAAAACCCAATGAACAGAAAAACAGTCATATTGGGACCTTAAGGAAGTGACTCCTGAAGGCCTCCATACGGTGAAGAAAAACTATGAATGGTCTGAAGAAACAGTGGAGTTGCTTCATAAAGTGGAAAGTCCACGCAGAGTTGTGGTGTTGATCAGCTCAAATTCTGACCTTGACATGAGGAAAAAATTAAGAAGGTCTTATGCAAACGATGGAATACCCTTTGAACTTCGAATAGCATCTGCCCATAAAGCACCAGATTAAGCTCTAAAGATTAAAGCAGAGTATGGAGAAGGTATTCCTAATGATATTAGCTGGTAGAAACTATGGTTTCGGACCAGTAATGTCTGGTAACACTGCATATCCAGTAATCAACAATTCTCCCCTTACACCTGATTGGGCAACTCAGGATGTGTGATCCTCACTTCGAATGTCCAGTGGTCTTAGTTGTTCAACTGTATTTTCTCCTAAAGGAACAGCTCAATGTGCAACCCAGATATTTGGATTAAAAAAAACATTTGCTATGGACTAAACTTCAGGGAAGTGTATGAAACACATGAGTTTCCTTGAAGCGGGCCGATAAGAAAGTCAGAGAAAGAAGTTCACAAGAAGAAAGATCTTGATTTAGTTTCAAAAAGCATTACCAGTCAGGCAAGAGAAAAGATCATTCTAAATTAATCATAGAAAAACACTAGAGGAAACACAGAGCACACTTAGCACAGACAAAGAAAGGTGGAGTGCATGGAGCACAGTCCAGGAAGCTTGGAGCACACACAGCACAGCCCAGGAAGCATAGAGTGCACACAGTTCACCCCAGGAAGCACTCTGTGCAACATGACAGGGACAGGACCCTGAACAGTCTTCAGGGAGCCACAGGCAGCCACAGTCAGAAGCAGTTCCCAGATTGCTCAACCCAAAAATGCCATATACAATTTCAGAGGTGACCGGGAGGTCTTCTTCACCCAGGAGAGAGGAGCATGGTCTGGACCTCCACACCCTGCAGCATCCACTGCCGTGGCAGCTTCCATTTTTGGAGCCCTCCTCCTAGAGCCCCTGGGGGAATTGAGTTGCTGATATGAATCTCAGCCCTGAGTGGCAACCCTGGGAGACCTAAGCCTAAAGTCCCTGAGGTAATTGAGCCATTGATGTGAATCTCAGCCTTGAGCCTGGTCCTTACAAAGAACTCAAAAGTCAAGTCACTGGCTGGGAAAATCCCCAAAAAAGGAAAAAGAATAAGGCAATAGAAAGTTGCTTTCTTGTAAGTAAGTATTTTCTTCCATCCCTTCAGATGAGGAAGAAGAATTTAGATCTTCAGAGGAAGACCTAAAAGTCAAAGCTTCTTCAGTGGTCTCAGGCTATGGAAGAGATCAAAAAAAATTTGGAAACCAAGTGAGACAGTGGAAGAAAAGTTGGGAACAGAAATAAGAGCAATGCAAAAAACCCATGAAAAACCAGTCAACATCTTGCTAAAGGAGACCTCAATAAAAATGCTGAAGAAATTGACACCTTGAAAAATAGACTAACTCAAATGGCAAAAGAGTCCCAAAAAACCAATGAGGAGAAGAATGTTTTGAAGAGCAGACTTAGCCAAATGGAAAAAGAGGTTCAAAAGCTCACTGAAGAAAATATTTGTAAATGTCCAAGAAAGAGAAACTCCTAGTAACACTGTAGCCAAATTCCAGAGTTCCCAGGTCAAGGAGAAAATATTGCAAGCAGCTAGAAAGAAACATTTTGAGTATTGTGGAAATACTATCAGAATAAAACAAGATCTAGCAGCTTCTATATTAAGGGATCGAAGGGGGTGAAATATGATATTCCAGAAGTCAAAGGAACTAGGACTAAAACCAAGAATCACCTACCCAGCAAAACTGAGTATAATACTTCAGGGGAAAAGTGATCTTTCAATGAAATAGAGGACTTTCAAGCATTCTTGGTGAAAGGACAAGAGCTGAAAATGAAATATGACTTTCAAACACAAGAATCAAGAGAAACATGAATAGGTAAATGGGAAAGAGAAATCATAAGGGACTTAGTAAAGTTGAACTGTTTACATTCCTACATGGAAAGATAAGATTTATAACTTGAAACTTTTTTCAGTATCTGGGTAGTTGGAGGGATTACACACACATACACACACACACACACACACATAGAGAGAGAGAGAGCGCAGGGTGAGTTGAAGAGGATGGGATCATATCTAAACAAATGAAATTAAGGGGTGAGAGAGGAATATAATAGGAGGAGAAAGGGAGAAATGGAATGGGGCAAATTTTCTCTCATAAAACAGGCAAGTAAAAGACTTTGCAGTGGAAGAGAAAAGGGGGAGGTGAGAGATAAAACATGAAGCTTACTCTTGTCACATTTGACTCAAGGAGGGAACAAAATACACACTCATTTTGGTATGAAAACCTATCTTACAATACAGAAAAGTGATGGAGAAGGGGTTAAACAGGGTGGGGGGATAATAGAAGGGAGGGCAATGGGAGGAGGGAGCAATTAGAAGTCAACACTTTTGGGGAGGGAGAAGGTCAAAGGAGACAACAGAAGAAATGGGGGGCAGAAGAGGATGGAGGGAAATGTAATTAGTCTTACACAACATGACTCTTATGGAAGTCATTTGTAAAACTACATAGATATTGCCTATATTGAATGGCTTGCCTTCCTAATGGGGATGGGTCAGGAGGGAGGGAGGAAGAGAAGTTGGAACTCAAAGTTTTAAGAACAACTGTTGAGTATTTTCTTACATACAACTAAGAAATAAGAAATACAGGTTGTGGAGTATAGAAATTTATCTTGCCCTACAGGACAAAAGAGAAGATGGGGATAAGGGAAAGAAGAGATGTTAGAAGGGAGGGCAGATTGGTGATAGGGGTAATTAGAATGCTCGTTATTTTGGGGTGGGGGAGGGGAGAGAATTTGGAAGTCAAAATTTTGTGGAAATGAGTGTTGAAAACTTAAATTAATTTTAAAAAAAAGAAAAGAAAAAAGAAATGGAGAAATAAGAATCCAATTTACTAAAGTTGGAAAATTTAAAGTAAAATTGCAAAAACCATCAGTCTTTGTATACACTACAAAGAAAATTCCACAGGAAAAGGTAAAAACAAAAATTCCATTTAATTTAAATGCAGACAATATTGAATATCTGGGTGTCTATCTGCTAAGACACATCCAGGCAATATTAAAGCACAATAACAAAAGAAAAACAACAAAAAATAACCGTTTCATAAAGGCAAGACAGATCCAAATAACTGCAGAAATATCAGTAACTCATTTGTTGACTGAATCAAAATAATTTTAAAATGACAATGCTGTTTAATTTACTTATTCAATGCCAAAAAAATTCACTACCAAGAAATTATTTTGTAAAGCTAAAAAAAGGAAAAATTCTTCTCTAAGAAGAAAAAAGAAAAGAATATCAAAGGAAGTAATGAAAAAATGTGAAGGAAAGTAGTCTAGAATGACCAGATTTCAAGGGATATTACAAAATGTTAATCATGAAAACAAACTGACATTTCCAAAACATAGAGTTGTAGATCAGTTGAATAAATTAGGTACATAATACACAGCAGTAAACAACTACAGTCATCTGGTGGTAGATAAACACTGGAACCCAAATTTTGGAGAATATTCTCCTTATTTGACAAAATTTTTTTGGGGGGGATATAAAAAGCAATTTGGAACAAAGTGGACATAGATTATTATCTTAAACTGTTTGCAAATAGGAGTTCAAAATGGATAAATGATTTAGATATAAAGGGTGGCAGCAAAACAATTTATGAAGGTATGAAGCAAAGTACTTATCATATCTACAGACAAGGGGAAACTTTATGACCAGTGAATACAAAGAGAGGATCAGAGGAAGAAAAATGAATAATTTTCATTACATAAAATGAAGAAAAAATTCCAAAAACAAAGCTACTGCTGTCAAAGTTAGAAGGAAAACAGGAAAATAAGAGGAAAAAATTATAGCTAATTTCACTAAGGACTAATTTCTCAAAGATAGATGGAAGTTAAGAAAAATTTATTTTTAAAAAAAAGCAATTGCCTGCTTTATAAATGGTCAAAGGATATAAACAGTTTTCAGAAGACAGATCTGAAAGGCAGTTTTCAGGAGAAGGAATCATAGCTATCAATAATCACATGAAAATAAAAAATAAATCACTATTGATTAGAAATATTCATGCTAAAGTAACCTCTGAGATACCACTTTATAACTGCCAGACTGGCTAACATGAGAGAAATGAAAATGGGAAATGTTGGAAGTGGCATGGAAAAATTGAGACACTAATGCACTGTTGGGGGAGTTGTAAACTCATTTAACCATTATGGAGAATAATTCTGAAATATATTCAGATGGCTATCAAACTGCATACCACATGATTCCGCAAAAGCACTTTTTACTCTGTTGTGAAGACATAAAAGAAAAGTGGTAAGAACTTATTTGTTCATAAATATTTAAATAATCTTTTTGTCACAGAAAAAATTAGAAATTGAGGGAATATCCATTGGCTAGGGAATGTCTAAAATGCTTTGGTACATGATGGTGTTGAAATCTATTGTACTGTAAGTACTGATGACAGGGAAGGTTACCATCTTTGTTACTATCACACGAGTACTTGCCATCTTCCTTCATATGAATGGATAGCATCCAATCAATAGTTCTCAGAGGAAGAAATCAAAGTTATCATTAGTCACTTACAAAAAAGGTTATAAATCATTATTTGAGAAATGCAAATTTAAGCAACTGAAGACCAGCTGTCACATTAACTAAAATGACAGAAAAGGAAGTTGATAAAAGCTAGTTAGAATACTTTTGGTTTTGTTTTGTGATTTCTTGGTTTCTCATAAAGTCATTAGCCTCCATCTGTTCCATTCTAATTTTGAAAGAACTATTTTCTTCAGTGAGCTTTTGAATCTCCTTTTCCATTTGGCTAATTCTGCTTTTGAAAGCATTCTTCTCCTCATTGGCTTTTTGAACCTCTTTTGCCAATTGAGTTAGCCTATTTTTCAGGGTGTTATTTTCTTCAGCATTTTTTGGGGTCTCCTTTAGCAGGGTGCTGACCTGCTGTTCATGCTTTACCTGCATGTCTCTCATTTCTCTTCCCAGTTTTTCCTCCACCTCTCTAACTTGATTTTCAAAATCCTTTTTGAGCTCTTCCATGGCCTGAGCCCATTGAGTGGGCTGGGATACAGAAGTCCTGACTTCTGTGTCTTTCCCTGATGGTAAGCATTGTTCTTCCTCATCAGAAAGGAAGGGAGGAGATACCTGTTTACCAAGAAAGTAACCTTCTATAGTCTTATTTCTTTTCCCTTTTCTGGGCATTTTCTCAGCCAGTGACTTGACTTCTGAATATTCTCTTCATACCCACTTTGCCTCCAGATCCGCCCAGCCAGTGCTTGGGGTCTGAGATTCAAATGCTGCTCCCCAGCCTCAGAGCTTAATGCGGGGGCAGGGATGCTATTCAGTGTGAGATCAAGTTCAGGTGGTCAGGTGAGGGCAGGGCTGCCTCACAGGCTCAGTTCCCTCAGGGGGTTTATGTAGAGACCTTCAACAATGAATCCAGGCTCCTGCCTGCTTGGGGAGCCCCAGTCTGCTCCCACCTCCTCTGCTGCCTCCTGAGGGGGCCTGAGTTATGGGGGCACCCCACTCCCCTGTCGGCCACTCAAAAAGACTCTCTCACTGACCCTTGTCACCTGTGGGAGGAGGGACCCAAGCGGCAGCTGGAGATTCCATCCCTGAAGCCTGCTCGGATCTGCTCCTCTAGGTGCCGCGGCGTGGCCACAGCAGGGCTGGGCTGGCCTCCCAGTCTGGGGCGCGATGGACATTTCATGTCACGTCTGTCTAGAACATAAATCTCTTACACTCTGTTATTCTGTGGCTTCTGCTGCTCCAGAATTTGTTGCTCCAGAAACTTTTTTACAGATATTTTACAGGCTGTGGGTTGGGAGCTAGCGTATCTTCATCTTTCTATTCCGCCATCTTGGCTCCAGCTACTTAGAATATGGGAAAATAGGTACACAAATTAATTCTTGGTGGAGCTATGAAATGGTCCACCATTCTGGAGAAAAATTTGAAGCTATATATAAAAGTCTATAAAATAGTTCATCTTCATGGGAAGCCACCTACATGTACAAAAATACTTGTAAGCTGTTCGTTTTTGATAGCAAAGAACTGGAAATTGAAGGAATGTCCATAAATTTGGAAAAGACTAGATAAAATATGGTACATGATTTTAATTGTTATTGTGTTATAAGAAATTATAAGCAGACAAATATCAGAAAAACCTGGGAAGACTTATACGAACTGATTCAAACTGAAATGAATAGAACCTTGAGAAACTCTTACACGGTAATAGCAATGCTGTATGATGATCAACTGTAAAACATTAGCTCATCTAATTGACAGGATGATCCAAGATAATTTCAATGATCCATGAAGAAAAGTACTATCCATCTGCAGAGCAGGCTGAAGAATTCTGAGTGTAAAACAGTGGGAATGAAGACATAAAAAAATGGGAAAAAACCTGTTTTTAAGAAGTAAAAGTGAACCAAATGAGATTTGCAATCAAATATCAGCTCATGTAATATGTATAAAGCCTTGTACAAATCTTCAAGTGCTATATACATTTTAATTATTATTATCCTAATGATATATATCCTTCAAGACATAGAGAATTTAAAAAAGCACTAACAGTTGACAAAGGTTGGAGCCACAATTGGGTAGGAGGAGAAGATTAAACTTAACCTCTTCTGAGAAGTCATATGGTAATTCGAACAATCCCAAAATATTCCCTGTTTTACAAATTCATCTGCTCAACATGAATATTTTCCTAGAAAAAGCCAATGATAAGGAATCATGAGATATTAGCTCATTAAAACAATGAAATTTAAAAGTCATAAAAAATAAAAGGCATGATATACAGTTGGTAGAGCATGTTTCAAAATTTAATTTCAAACAAGAGGTGTTTAAGTGGCAAAATCAAGAAATTATGTGAGCTAGGGGAAGGGAAAAGGTTGGGGAGTGTAATATCCAAGAGATAAAAATGAGAGAAAATAGGTACACTATGTAGATGTTGAAAATAGTAGCAGTACCAGAGGAAGGCATCTATTTTTTTCACCGGATAATCTCTGCAGTATTCACAAAAGGGCTTAGGAAAGAATCACAGAATTTAATATTGGAATAGCAGTCATGGTTCTTTGAAGATAAAACATAATTACATGAGAATAACCAAAACAATGATTAGGATTGTGGCAGACTGCCTATGTTCTCATGTGACTAAGTGATGTGGTGAAGAAGAAAGACACAGGAAGATAGAGGAAGATAGGGCAACTCCATTTATTGATCTGAGGGTCAAGGTATTTATAGACAGAAACTGCAAATCTACATGACATTCTAGTCATCTTCTGTCCTAGTAATTAGGCCAGTTTCATTTTCTTAAATATTGTTAGCCTAGAGGAAATCTATTTTACATATCCCTTGTATTCTGTAGTTCTCTTGTTTACTTAAAGGAGAGAGCAACATGGGAGGTGGGAAGGGACCTGGAGAGCCATTGTGGATTATAATGAGCACAGTCTCAAAGACCACTTTCCCTGAAGGTCTTTCCTGAACTTTGCCAACAGCTCTCTATCCTGGCCCTCAACAATTCCCCCTTTCTTTTGCTGTTACCAGAGATAAGGTACTTGGGCTGGGAGACCTTACCCATGAGAGAGAAAGTACCTATAAATAGATGGCCCATACAGAGAAACAAAGGGATAGAGGTATTATAGGCATGAAGCAATGGAACAAGGACACAAAGGGATTTGTATTAGCAAAATAATCCCAAATCATACTTGCAGCTTCATTGGGATCAATAGTTTCCTTGGAGGCCTGATCTATAGCATTAGCAATCTGATTAAGATCTTCAATATCCAAAGCAAGACTGCTCTTCCCTACATCCCATTCAAATGATTTCTAATATTAGTCCAATTATACAGAGAGCTATTATAATAGACAGGAGTAACACAAATAGAAATGAACGTATAATCACAACTCATGGACAATCTTCTTTCGAAAACATTAACTTCATTTCCCACCATCACAATAGTTTCCCTTCAAGCATCCATTAAATGGTATGTACAGATGAACCAACTGATACAGAGGAAGACAGTGCTGCTGCAAAGCTTACAATGCCTAAAATAATGCAACTTACACATCTTTTCTGTCTTACTTTCAACATTAACTGATTAAAAGTTTGATCATATACAGACATATACCAGCCTTTACTTTTGATAGGCATTCAAACCTAGGGCACATAATTACAGATATGAGTATTAGCTATATGAAAACCAATGTATTCAGTGATAGTACAATTAAAGCATGTTATTTCCCAAACAAAAAAGAATTTTTTTTCTATCTATATCAATTTGTTTCCCAAAAACCTTTGACCCATATCCTACCAAAATTACCTTTATCTCTTCTCCCCATGTCACCACCCTAACCCAAGGCAGATTATCTATGAAAGTCCATCTATCTCCCTCTCGATCAGTCCCTTCTGCTACAGTGTTCAGCTGGAGGGTGCCCAGAAGCAGAATGAGTGTTTCATTGCCCTGTTAGTCCAATGATGGGTTCATTGTGATCGTGGCTTCTTCTCTTCCCTCTTTTCCTCAATCCATATCTTCACTAATGTTTGACAGAGGTCGAATGTTTCTTTCTGGTATCCAGATTGTTTCATCATCATTTCTTATGGAATACAAGCATACTCTCGCTCCCATGTAAACAGATTGGGTCGTTCAATTTCACCTTCACTTTTTTCCCAATCAGTGAGGTGTGTTTTGCCTTTTGTGAAACTGTTTTTGAGCAGAGCCTCTCTCTATCTGGTGTCAGGTACACAACATCATGTCAACTCTTCTCCTTATTCTTTTGCCTTCTCCTCCTTTCTTTTGTTTCTGGAGGAGAGTTTTTATGTTATGACTGTGACGTTCTACAAAGGCCTGACCAGTAGGATTGTATAAGATGCCAGTTCTATGTTGTATTCTGTATGACAGACAGAACTTAGTAAAGGCTTGAATAGTGTAAGCTGGACCATTATTTGCTTTTATAATTTGTGGAATACCTAGACTTGCAAAACACCTAAACAGATTCTGAATAGTAAATTTTGTTAATTCCCCAGTCAGTGGGGTGTCAATAGTATGTAACTTGAATATGTGCCTAGTCACATGAAGGTATTCATTCCTTCCAAATTCTGGAACCTGTGTAACATCTATTTGCTGTATTTGAAGAGGACTGCATCCTCGTGAATTGATGGATGTATTTGATGGAGCTGTCAAAAACAGAATACAAGGTGGACAAGATTTCACAATGCTTCTTGCTTGCTCACATTACTAATGTGAAATTACCTGTGAAGTGTGAAAGCTGACTGATGAAACTGATTGTGAGAATGCTGTGTTTCTAAAACTGTCAGTGTGAGCAAGTTGTCTGCTTGTTTATTTTCATCTAAAATAGGCTCTGGCAGTTGTGTATGAGATGGGACCCAAGATCTTTTGTGGTAAGGGATGAAGATCTCAGCTTCTGAAATTGCTTCCTGCTGAGATTGGATGTAAAGCTGTCCCTGACTCAGTGGGTCCTGTTCAAGAGGTACATAGCCTGTTATGTAGTTATCCAGAGTAGTTATCTGGAAGTTGATGACTCGCACTGTGGAAAATACAAACCTAGCATGGAGGTTAGGCAAAGACCCAACAGACGCAAAAGGAGTATAAATAAAAGATGATTTCCCTGGCATAACATAAAAGCCATAAAGAAAGGCCAGGGTAGGCCAAGAACAACAGATTTGAATATGAAAGGCCAGATTAAGTGGAAAGATTCAGAAGAGCTGGCTACAAATTTGAGTATGAAAAGGCAGGTGGGGAGGCTCAAGGGGAGTTCACAGAGGTTGCCAGAATCCGAACTGCATCATTCACTTTCCTTTATATTTCTACCATGTGATAGCTCCCAAGTTATTACTCTTCACTGGCATAACTGTATTGTCTTAAAAAAAAGAGATTTCAAACTTCAACCTTACAACTGAATAGATGTACGTTGTTGTTTCACAGGCTACTTTCTCCTTCTCTGATTACATTTATTGTGGACAAAAAGTTTTAGAAATTAAGTTGCTAATAGGTTCAAACACTAAATTTAACTTTTGCTTAGGCCACGGAATGACTACAAATTCAGTTTAAAACAGTAAGATCTTTTCTGCTTTATAGATCATTACATATTAATTTATCAATAGATTGTTTTGAACATGAAAATTGAGCAGGCTTTACAAGAGAGATTGTTTTAAAATATTTCTTCTAAAAGTGCTTTCTGTTGTTTTAAACAGGGTAAAATTTGTCCTAATGTTAACAGAGACACTCAACTTTTATAAAGAAAATTAATGGAAAACCTTTAAAATGATAATTCTCTTTTTACTTTGAAACAAAAATAAAACTTTTAAAATTAAAATCCATTAGTCAAAAAGGTGCAATATAATCTCTCAACAGTAAGAGGCTGATACAGAAAAACACTACTGCTTATAAAATTGTTTTAAGAATAGGGACATCTTGGGTGAATCTTGAGTAGTTTACTTAAGTTGCTGAACATGTTCTAATTTCAGATAAAAATAATATTAGAGTTCCCAGTAAGATTACACAAAAGGGGCTCACATGTTTTGTTGGTCACTTATTATTGATCATAGAAATTTGCTATATAGAAAGGGAAAGCAGGGACATGTGACATAACAAATATGACAGGATAAAACATCCTTGACTCTGTTTGAATTCAGATAAGAGTAAAATTCTCCAGTTACGTAGTATCTGTTTCATAGCCAGACTCAGGAATAGTCAGGTGGGAAATATTCCCTTTGAGTACCTTGTGGCATTTCTCTCAGACACTGTTTTAATGCAAACAACTATACCCAAATTCCAACTCGAAACAAAAATATTTATGGTCCCAAATGTCATTCACTCATCAGCTCAGAGCCAGATACAATCATTTGTATTCTCATGGAGTTTCAGTAAGCAAGAAAGATTTACCAGGACTCAAATACATAAGGGAATTCCATTTAAGATCTTTTCCTTTTCAAATTTAAAACTTGTCCTGATGTAAAAGTCAATTGCCAAAAATCCTCTCCATTTATTACAACTTCAGAGCAAGTCCTATTCAGTGTTTAGTATTTGCATAAGCCAATAGAGTTTCTTTCTTAGGGGGCTGATGACTCTACCCACAGGGATGGTTTCCACGGGCTTGAGAAATTTTACAAAATAAAGGAGATTGGTACTGCACCATGCCTGCTAATCCCCAAGCATACAGGAAGACTGTTCTGAATGGCCAGAATTAATCTAAAAAAGTTTTCATTCAATTCCTTTCTTTCTACACACAGTAATCAATAAACAGTTTTAGGTTTACCATTAAAACAGTAACTCCAAATAACTCAGTTAACAATCTTAGCCAAATTGTTTTAACTGTAGCTTCTGTAACAGGCAAAGGTGAAAATACCTGGTTTTCTAAATGACAATTACAAAAAACAAAGCATTATATAATAAGATTAGCAGGACTGATAAAATTTAAAATAACGTAACTGGTTTTACACAATTTTCCCAACATCTTTTAATTTCAACAAAATTCAGGTCAGAAATTGGTTTCTCTAATATTGTTCCTGGATTACAGAGATTACTCAGTTTTTACAGTACAAGACTATTAAATTTTAGAAGCACAGCAGTAACATAAATAGTAAACCTTAGGTGCCATTAATTACATTTCCAAACCATCACATATAAATATTATTAAAGAAGACTGGTCTTACCAAATATAGAGGCTGGTTGGCTTGTGATCTCATACTCCTCTAGCTCAACCCCTACTTTCCATGAGTGTAAATTAAATTCCCTACTATTCTTTAGCATTCTATTCCCTTGATCTAATCTGGGATGATAAGAGCTACCTTTAGCAGTCCTAACTATTCACTGCAGCCCTAGATGGATGATTAGAGTAAGGACTGAAAAAAAACATCTTAATGGATCTAACCTTTACTCATGTAAATTTCACTTTTGTGTCCTTTACTCCTTAAGAACTTCTTTGAAAGAGAGGGCTTTTGAATCTATCAGCTGAAGTAAGGGAGACTTCTGGACAACTATCCACTGGTACCAAGTCCCCTCTTTCCTACTGGAGAGTTCAAAAACTTTATCTGTGCTGAGGTGTCTCTTTTTGAGATCTATGCATTTTTCCCAATTTGCCTTAGTGCCAAATAATATAACAAATTCTGACCTGTCTTAAGCATCCAATATGACCAGAATAACTACTGTTTGGCTATTTCCTGTTATACAAAAACCTTTTTCTTTTAGGTGAGGCATGAGATAATTAAAATGCTAGTCAACCTATCTCTCTGATATGAGGAAAAAAGCTTCTTTGATTTCTTCTTATTTTTCTCCCTGCCTTCACAACCTAGCCAGGGTTAGAAGGTAGAAAGAGAGAGAGAGAGAATTTTACTTACAATTTCCAAAACTTTAATGCTTTCCTTCAAACTGCACATATGTTATTTCCTTGTATACCTTATCTGAAACTGCCTTTACAATATATGATTAGTTTCTCTCTTTCTTTCTCCCATTCTCCTCCCTGATGCTGCACCCATCAGAGAGAAGGGATGAGGGAGAAGGAAACAAAAAACATGAGAAAGAGATTAACACACAAACACACTCACACAGAACATATAGAGACAGAATCACATATACAGACAATAAAAAAGAATTCAAAAACTGAGAAAAGATCAAAAGCTGAGAAAAGATTGTCAGAAATCCTCTGCACAAATCAAAAACATTTGCCTTTATTTCTTTTGCTTTTTGCCAAATATACTTCATGAAATTTAAATTTCCACAGTAAGTAATATCCTTAAAGAGTGGTTTTATCTAAATTACAACAATCAGTGGGGCATAGAGCTGTCTGAGAAATCTTGTCTAGAGGAGACTGAATGCAAGGATTACTTGGTCCATAATTGCTTGCCCCTTGTTTTAATTCCTTTAGAAATTTAAAATTCAGAAGGGTGAATTCTCTTGCAACTCCCCCTGGGTTATTGGGATCTGGGGTTTCTGGAGGAATATAGAATGTCAGTGTCTCTGTGGGAGCCGAGGATTCCAGGAGTGCTGAGGCTTCCTCTGAGCAGGAGTTCACCTCTTCTCCCCCTTCCGCCTTCTCCACATCCACCCTTACCTGAGTGTTTCTGTCTTTAAAAAGTATCTGTCCCATTGTTAACCTTACTTTTGCTATTTATCTGTCAGCTCTGATTTCTTATGAACAGGATCTACCTTTTCATTCTGCTAACAGAGTAAATCTCTCCATGAGCATGTAATTTCTGAGATTTTACTGTGTCTGCGTCAACCTCAGATAAAGTGAAATGCCCCCACAGTGATTCTTTGAGGCTTCTCCTTGGATTGGTTGCTTTGTCACAACTCGGAGCTCCTTCCAAAGTGGCCATTATCACCAAAAGATGAGTCCCCTTCCCGGATCAGGTCCCTGTTTGAGGTGCCATTTGTGGTGGACAGCCTGTGTCCCCATGTGGCTAAATGATATGGTGAAGAGGAAAGATGCGGGAAGGCAGAAGAAGATAGGGCAACTTCATTTACTGATCTGAGGGTCAGGGTATTTATAGACAGAAACTGCAAGTCTACATGACATTCTACTCATCTCTTGTCCTAGTAGTTAGGCCAGTCTTATTGTCTTACATATTGTTAGCCTAGTGGGCATCTATTTCACATATCCCTTGTGTTCTGTAGTTCTCTTCTTTACTTAAAGGACATAGCAATATGGGGAGTGGGAGGGGACCTGGAGAGTCATTCTGGATAATAATGAGCACAGTCTCAAAGAACAGTTTCCTCAAAGGTCTATCCTGAACTTTGCCAACAGCACTCCATCCTGGCCCTCAACATAGGATGATGCAAAAAAGATCATGATTAAAATGACAGTGCACCAAGTTAGTACAGTGGATAGAGCTCAGGGCCTGGAATCAGGAAAACGTGACTTTAATCTGCCCTCACCCACATGCTAACTGTGTGACCCTGAACATGTCACATAAGCCCTGTTTGTCTCAGTTTCCTCATCTGTAAAATGGGGATAATAACAGCACCTATGTTGCAGGGATGTGAAGATCAAATGAGATAATAATTACAAAGCATTTAGTACATTGGCTTTAAATAAATGCTACATAAATATGAGCTATTATTTTACTCATTATGACCACCATCACCAATACCACCACCAACATCATCTTATCAAGTCTCAATTGTATCTTTATATTGTAGGAACAGGAGAAAACAACAATAAAAAATAACAATTTCAGCTCTTGTGGTATTCAGACTTAGTAATCAATGAAAATGATGTGAGAGCATTATGGAAACAGTGAAGCACATTAAAGCAACTTTTAAAAAAGCCCCATGAAATAAAACCATTGAAAAATATTCCAGTGACCTGAAACATATAACACAACTTGGCAAATTCAAAGCGTAGAAACTGAGATCTTAAAATTTTCAGAGGAAGTATATAAATCTGATTTATAAAACAGTTAGGAAAAAAATTCTAATAGATGTTTACACCTCAGAAACTCATGATGCCTCACCAATGTAGAACAAATAACTTCAGTAGTATGGTAATCTAGACAAAAGAATTCAACTTTGTGGAAGTAGCACAACTTAAAGAAATGTCTTTGCTGTCCTCATTGCTTTTAGAATATTAATGAAGATGATTCATTGAGAATATTACTGAAATGTATTGACACTTATATTTTTATTTGTCTCTAAAAAAAAATCTGTTATATAAAATTGCATCTGTACCATAATCTATAGTGCAACAAATATAAATTTAAAAGAAGCAAGCAAAAATATAACATCTTGTTCTGGGACCGATACTAATTGAACTTAATTTCTTTAAAAGAAGAAATGAGATTATTTATGTCACTAGTCATAATAATTAAAATAATTTAAAGTGAGGTATTAAATAATCCATACAGTGTTAGAGATAATTAAACTCTAATATCTTTTACACTACGCCTCACAACTCTTTCCACTATGCCATGCTATGTCTCTTATTGAAACAAACAATAGTAATCACTATTTTACAATTTAATTATTGATATTATGCTTTAGTATTGTTATTTGAAAGAATTGGACCATGCTATTGGATTTACAAAGATTAGGTCATATATCTTTTGTATGGTTAGGCTTTACAAATATGACAAATAATCTCCCTATTAAAAAAGAAATATTTCTATATTACCTGATTTTATATCACATAAAAGGTTTTGAGATGCAGTTTTAAGTTGATAAAATTAAATATTACATGGGAAACTGGTGGATTTACACTGAAAACTTGGAGCAGTAATAACTTCAAGTTGAGTGAGAAATTAATTAGTTTCTTTCTGTTCTCTGGAATATCTCCTACCTCATCAAAAACACATCACATGACATGTTAATCCCAAACACTGAATATTTTTGAACAATCTTATTCTCAGAATGATCTTCACATCTTTGTTAGAGGAGTCAATTGGTTTTTAAAAGTTTGACATAATTAAAATGAAATGATATTTTCCTGGAGATCCACAATTCTCTATTAATAACTTTATTTTTTGTTCCAAATTTGTCTCCCTTCATGCATGCAC
Source organism: Notamacropus eugenii (assembly GCF_028372415.1). Taxonomy (NCBI): domain Eukaryota; kingdom Metazoa; phylum Chordata; class Mammalia; order Diprotodontia; family Macropodidae; genus Notamacropus; species Notamacropus eugenii. Next base: position 1,875,550 of record NC_092877.1, read on the forward strand.
ACTGCTACCAATGGAAAAGGCAAGAAATAAAATACCTGTTGCCCATATTAAGTCATATAAAATATTTTTACATTGGACACATCACAGGAAAAAAAGAAACAAAAAGCAAAGCAAAAAATTTTCTTCAATCTGTAATCAAAGACAATTAGTTCTCTGTCTGTACATGGAAAACATTTTTCATCAAAACATAATGCTCTTAAAGAAATAGTTCCAAAAAGAACAAAAATGCATCTCTTAATGATAATGACAGGACGCTAATTTTTTCTTCACATATGCAAGATCTGCTTTCTTAGCTTCAAATAAGTTCTAGGATGGTAACAATATTTTCTCATTTCCCTTGTGAAACATCATGACTTTTCCAGGACATTCATTACCTTGCAGCTGGACATCACTTTTCTGTTCCAGAGCTTCCTTATGGCACTTTTCATCTCTCTGTTTCTCAGAGTGTAGATCAAAGGGTTCAACATAGGAGTGATGATAGTATAGAAGACACTTAGAGATTTATCAATGGGGAAGGTACAGACCGGCCTAGCATATATGAAAATACAAGGGACAAAGAAGAAGACAACAACTGTGATGTGGGAGATGCAAGTAGAGAGAGCTTTTTGTCGACCTTCTGAACTTTGGGCTTTCAAAGAGTGTAGAATGACCCCATAGGAGATAAGCAAGAGTACAAAGACAATTGTGCATATTGCCCCCCCATTGGCAACCACTGAGATGCCAATTATATAGGTATCTGTGCAGGAAAGTTCCAGTAAAGGGTACATGTCACAAGCAAAGTGATCAATGATATTGGGTCCACAGAATGGGAGACTGACAATGAAAAGTAGCTGAACTATTGAATGCATGAAACCTCCAATCCAGGATACCAGCAACAGCAGAACGCATACACGCCATCTCATAATGACCAAATAATACAAAGGTTTGCAGATGGCTACGTAGCGATCATAGGCCATGAAAATAAGGAGGAAAACTTCAGCTCCACCAAATAGGTGTTCCAAGAAGAGCTGAACCATGCAAGCCTGGAAAGAAATGGTTGCCTTGTCATAGAGCATGTCTAGGGTCATTTTAGGGACAATGATAGTGGAATAGATAGCATCCATGAAAGACAAGAAGGTAAGAAAGAAGTACATAGGGGACCTTAAGCTCTTACTTCCAGTGATAGTTATGATAATTAGGGTGTTGCCCACCATAGTTAAAATATAGATAATTAAGAACACAACAAATAGTATTTTTTGTACCTCCGAAATTTGGGTAAGGCCTAGGAGGACAAACTCAGTGACATTGTTCCTGTTTTCCATTTTTTTAAGGGTGGGGTAGGGGGAGAGTGAGAGTAAATGTTTATTGAATGTAGTGCCAGACTTGTAGATAGGAGATCCTTGAATTAAGTTCTTACATCTACCCTTTTTTTTGACAATCTGCTTAACCTTAATCGGTGTCAGTTTCCTCACCAGAAAACTGTTCATAACACAACACTCCCTGCTTCACAGAGCTTTTGTAGGGCAGAGGGGAAAAAAGAAATGATGGATATTCTGTCTGCCAAGTTGAATCTTGCCTATAAAGCTTGGTTTTTCTTCTGTACTTTCAGTAGTCAAATTTTTACCTATCAAGATAATTGTGCACAATAAATATTTTATTGACCCTATTTTTATATCATTTTCATTTCTCAGTATGATCCCCCCTACATATAAAAGTACACGAAGTAAGGTTTACTCATAGTTCTCTTCTGTGTAACAAAGGAAATAAGGCATTGTTTCTCAAGTATTTCCTGTGACAAATTTGATCACAAAAATTGCATTGCATTTCAATTGTCCTTTATATTAATACTGTCATTCATTTTGTGGAGTTTGCTCTCCATTTTATAGCTATTTGATTCTGCTTTAATTCATAAAAAATCCAATATTTCTTTTCCAGATATTCATATTTTCTAATACAAACATGTTCTGTCATTTTTGAGTAATCCCCAATAAATGGATACTTATATTGTTTTTAGTTTTTGTTACTACAAAAATTAATGTGATGATAATTTTGCTGCAGAAAAGTCCTTTTACTGATGTCCTCTAGAGTGATGGACTAGCAATGAGGTTCCCCTATTCCAATGGTACTTCAAAATTAGTAATACTATAATGTGCACCATGTATTTTGCATCTCAAAATAATCAGCTGAATCATTCATTTTCTTCATTTATATCCTTAGCTTCCTGTAGAGATAAAAAAATTGGTCATATGAAAAGATCATCACCAGAAATTTTTGTAAGTGGTTTAATTCTTTATGATAACATGAACCTTTTTCATTTCTCACTGAACCAAATGGGAAAAAAAAAAATTCTCATTGAGCTTAGGTTAGCATTTATAATCTTAAGGCAAAGCATAGTTTGGGATAAACTCAGAAATATGAACAGTTTTTGTAAATATTTTACCTCTCCATAAAGTGAATTGTTCCAAATCCTTGATTCTGATATATTCTCCATGATGTTGAAAGACAGCAACTTAGGTCAATGAAAATGCTATTCATCATCACTTGCCCTGTTATAACCACAGAGACAAAAAAAACATGGTATTTCGCTATAGTTTAAAAGTTCTATATGGATCTTAATATTACCAGTTTTTTCTTCCAATTCCCTCACATCAGTATTTTCCCAAACAACTCCACTTCCTTAGACTGTGATATTGATTCCATATGAGTCCATGGGCATTTTTGTGGACAAAGGAAGATTTTATCCATATTCAATAAAAACACAAACTCATGTCTAAGTCATTATAATAGTGTGCTCTTAAATTTTTCTTCTCTAATTAAATCCTTTGAGGAATCTGCCCAGAGAACAGGAACAGTCCACATGATCTTAAATTTCAATGTCTCTGGAGCTGTGTCAGAGTTAATAACTTTAACTGTAGAGTCAAGAAAAAAAAAGGGTCCAAAGGAGGAAACAGTAGAGATATTTTCAAGAGAAATCACTGTTTCATGAAAAAGTTGGCCCTTTTAATAGTCTTTATGTGGTTTCTTCAAAGTTGCACCAAATGACAGCTGAAGGCTCAGGATTATAGTCTCTTGAATTTCAAAAACATGAAAAATAATGCATTTATCACGAACATTTGAACATATTAAAAATAAGTTTTTATCTTTCCTGAGGGGGTCAGAGGTAGAAAATGGAATTATTAACAATAATTTTATTAACTTTTAAAGTTTAATGCTACTTGTTACTGAAATGAAAAGCCAACTATCCAAGTTTTTCCTGGACCAGATAATTGTTTCACTCCATCCTTTTGTGTGTTCTACCTCTCCAGAATTTCTTTTAGGGCATTATGTAAAGGTTTTCAAAGGGGTTTGGGGAAGAACTGAGAAAAGTACCTGTCCTTGATCTGCACTCTTGGCTCTGTACCCGCACAGGGATATTTAGAAGAGAAAAGACCTCTGAATCCAAAACAACAATGAGCAGATCATTGGCACCCAAAATATTTGAAGTTAGAGGATTAGCATATTGGGGAATGCAAATACAGCTATTTTACTGAAGTGCTTGATGATATGGGCAAATATAAGAGTTAAACTGAAGATATTGTCTAATATTACATTAGTATAAACATGTTATACCATTTGAATGGCATTTCTAAATAAGGATTATTTATGAATGAAAGCAGATATTTTCTTTATCTTTTTCATTTTCTTTTTTTTTTGTTTTGTTTCATTGAGACACTAAAGGAACGCCCATGAATTTGGGATTCATAGGATAAAATATGTTTTATGATTTTAATTGAATATTATTGTGCTATGGGAAATTACAAGCAGAGGGTTTGTGAAAAAACCTGGGAAATTTCGTTTTAACTAATTCAAAGTGAAATGTGTAGAACTTTAAAAATCTTGTACACAATAAAAGCAATGTTGTATGATAAAACAACTCTAAAAAATTAGCTACTCTAACTAATAAAATGATCAAAGACACTTTCAATGGTCGATGAGGAAAAGTGCTATTCACCTTCATAGAGAGATTTGGTGAATTCTGAGTGCAACATCATGGGCACATGAATAAAAATGTGGAACAATCTTGCTTTTAGGGAGTAGAGATAATCAAATATGATTTCTAATACAATATTCAATTGGGTAACATTTATAATACCTTTTTGCAAATGTTTAAGTGCTATAAAACTTTAATTATTATTAGTCTAATGATATTTATCCGTCAAAATGTAGAGACTTTGAATAACTATTGACAATTGACAAAGACTAGAGTCAGAAATGGGTAAGAGAATTAAGTATAACCTCTTCTGAGAAGTCTTGGTAATTCGAATAAGCCTAAAATATTCCCTGCTATACAAATTCATATGCTTAACATGAGTATTCTCCTAGCAAAAGTCAGTGATGGGGAATCATGGAATATTACCTCAACCAAAAATTCAAATTTGAGAGTCAAAAAAATAAAGAAAAATTATGTGGTAGGTAAAGCATGTTTCAAAAATGAATTTCGAGTGAGAAGTGCTTAAGTGTCAAAATCACAGAATGTGTAGTGGGGGAAGGTGGAAGTGGAATATCCATGAATCAAGAATGAGAGAAAATAGATGCATTACCTAGATGAAGTGTTTATAAGCTCAAGATATTAAAAGTATCAGAGGAAGCCCTCCACTTTTTTCAATGGATAAACCTTGAGCTATTCACAAAAGGACTTAGGAAAGAATCACACAATATGCTATTGGAATAGCATTCATGGTCATTTGAAAATAAAACATAAGTACAATAGAATAAGAAAAAACGATTATTATGATGATGCAAAAAAAATTATGAGGGTAGTGCACCAAGTTAGCACAATGGATAGAGCTCAGGACCTGGAATCAGGAACATGTGACTTTAATCGGTCCTCAGGCACTTACTACCTGTCATCCCTATACAGGGACATTTGCCTCAGTTTCCACGAAAATAGAGATAATAGTAGCACTTACCTCTTAGGGTTGTGAAGCTCAAATGATATAATAATTACAATGTGTTTAGTACATTGCCTGGAATTAAGTAAATGCTATATAAATGTTAGTTGTTATTGGTGATACCCTAATCACCGCCACCACCACCATCATCATATCAGGTCTCAATTTCTATATTGTTGGGACAGCAGAAAATGATGATGAGGCTCAGCAAGGATTAGGGGGGCTTTGTCTAGCTCAGGTATTCATGCAGTCAGCCATCCTCAGCACTGACTTGCCAGAGTGAGTGCAAGTTCGAATAAAGACTACTCTTCATAAGAGCATCACAAATGCACTTTTAATGAAAAGCAGAAGAGAAAAACACATTCTGAGACTTTCGCCTCTTTATACCATGCTCTCCAATTGACTTATCAATGGAAACGTTTGGAGAAATGAACAGTCATTTCTCAACCTCCCTTTCATTTCAGTTTATTTCATATGTCTAAAAATCATCTTAAGGAAATGCTTTTTAATACTCATACTTGGCTATAAAACAATTTTATTGCCTTTGAAAAAACTCTTGTGAGGGAGATGTCACTTTGCTCATGATTTCATAAGAGGAAAACAACTGCCTATGTTTTTGGGTAAACATAAGCTTCTCCTTAGTTCCCCCCCAAAAAAGAAGAAAATATGATCAATAAGTGCATAGTATGCATGCATTCATGTGTAGGGGTGCAGGAGAGGACTGTTATTGCTTAGAGAATAAAGATTAGGAGAGCGTCTGACCTTTTTGGTTGCCAAAATCTACTTGATGAAATTATGGCATGTGAAGCTATATGTAAGAAAAATCTCCCTATGAAATACATGTACATACCCCTGTAGCACCAATGCAGCATTCACAGCACCTACTGCAGGTATGAATAGAATTGCATAATCCTTAATCTCAAAATACAACAGACTCTCCACATGAAAGACAGAACTAAAATATTTATTCAAACACCAGAAAGCCAAATCCATCATAACAATAAAGAAATCCATCACAGTAACCAAGAAGTCTATACGCATTATCAGGTGTTCCCACAAAGAGGCTCCTCTGAGCAAAATGCCCTTCTCTCACTCATACTCAGCTGCCTCTTTTCTCTGTCCTTCCTAGCTCTGACTGCTGCACCCTTCCTGTTATATCCCTTCCTATTCCACCCTTCAGTAAGTGCATCCCACCACAGGCTTCATGTGATTCAAGTTCACGTGACTTAGACTTCCATGTAACTTCAGCAGAAAACTTAGGACTATTAAGGGAAAGGGAAAGATCTTCCCATTCCTTTAAAATGCATGAATTCCATTAAAAATACATTAACAATACAATCTCTTGCCAAGAGGATATCTCGTGTGAACAGTGTGCAGTGCGTGTTTGTGTGTGTGTGCGTGTGTGTGTATGTGGGAGAGAGAGACAGAGAGAGAGACAGATTGAGAGAGAGAGAGAGAGAGAAAGAGAGAGAGAGAGAGAGAGAGAGAGAGAGAGAGAGAGAGAGAGAGAGAGAGAGCACTGCTGCTTACTACCTGTATAGATATTATTGGGAATTTTTTGATCAATACTTATAGTTTACTCCATGATTTGTGATCAGTAACAATAGTTTGCTCCATGATGACTGATAACTCTAAATCAAGAGAAGCAGAATATGAAAAAGAGATATTTCTCTTTTCTCTATGATATAGGCAAATGAATGTTTAAGTGTCTTTGATTCTTTTCTTGTCACAAGAATCCCTTTCTTTTAAAATTCTAGATTTGAAGTATATCAAAAAAGAGGAAAACATTGATACTTCTTTGAGCCTCAGAAGAAAATTGTAACATAAAGACAAAAACACATGTTGAACTGCCTATACTTACCCAGGTAACTTGAAAGTTCATATTCAACTTAAATTTCTGGAAGGAGTTTGTCACAAGATGATGGAGCAGAAAGATGCAGATACACTAGCTCTTATCCCACAGCCTATAAAATACCTGTAAAGAAGAATGCTCAACAAATTCTATAGCAGGAGAAGCCACACAACAACAGAGTGTAGGAGATATCTAGCCAAGAATGACCTGAAAGACCAACTGTAAAGGTCTATTGCACCCGGATGTGGAGCAGAGCCCAGTCCAGCCTTGGCCACGTGGCACTGGGAGGAGCAGAACCAAGGAGGCTTCAGGGGTAGAATCTCCAGCAGCAGCACAGATCCCTCAACCCACAGGCTGCAAAGGTCAGTGGAAGGGTCTTTTAGGCTGGCCCATAACTTGGGCCTCCTCAGGTGGCAGCAGTGGAGGCAGTAGCTGACTGGAGCTGCCAATGCAGGCAGCAACCCTCATCCATTGTTGAAGGTCTCATTGTAAACCCCCTGAGGGAACTGAGCCTTATGTGGCAGCTCTGCCCCGACCTGAGCAGCTGATCTTAATCTCACACTGAATAGCAGCCCTGCCCCCAACCTAAAACCCCTGAGGGTTTGGAGTAGTTTATCTGAATCTCAGCCCCCAGTGCTGGCTTGGCAGAACTGGAGGTTAGGTGGTTATGGAGAGGAAACTCAGAAGGTAGGTAACTGGCTGGGAAAATGAGCAAAAAAGGAAAAAAAAAATAGACCACAGAAGGTTACTTTCTTGGGGAACAGGTATCTCCCACTATTCTTTCAGATGAGGAAGAACAAGGCATACTGTCACAGGAAGTCAAGGCCTCTGCTTCCAGGGCCTCCAAAGGGTACTTAAACTGGGTTCAGGCAATAGAAGACTTAACAAACAAGTTAGCAGCTTAGTAAAGGACAACCAAAAAAAAAATGCTGAGGAAAATAACAGCTTTAAAAAGAGGCTAACTCATTGTTAAAAGAGGTCCAAAAAGCCAATGAGGATAAGGAGGCTTTAAAAAGCAGAATTAGCCAAATGGAGGAGAAGGTTCAAAAGCTCACTGAACAAAATAATTCCTTGAAAGAGAGAATTGAGTCCAGGGAAATGAATGACTATGAGATAAACCAAGAAGTTAGAAAACAAAACCAAAAGTTTGAAAAAATAGAAGATCATGTGAAATATCTCATTGGAAAAACAGCTGACCTGGAAAATAGATTCAGGAGAAACAATTTAAAAATTATGGGACTTCCTGAAAGCCATGATCAAAAAAAGATCCTAGACATTATCTTCCATGAAATTATCAAGGAAAATTGTCCTGATACTCTAGAACCAGAAGGCAAAATAAATATTGAAAGAATCCACTGATCACCTCCAGAAAGAGACCTGAACAGAGAAACTCCTAGGAATATTGTGGCCAAATTTCAGAGTTCCCAGATCAAAGAGAAAATACTGCAAGCAGCTAGAAAGAAACAATTTGAGCACTGTGGAAATACAATCAGGATAACACAGGATCTGGCAGCTTCAACACTAAGGGATCAAAGGGCTTGGAATGGAATATTCCAGAGGTCAAAGGAACTGGAATTGAAACCAAAAATCACCTACCAGCAAATGTGAGTATAATACTTCAAGGGAATAAATGGTCATTCAATGATATAGAGGACTTTCAATCATTCATATTGAGGAAAAGACCAGGTCTGTATAGAAAATTTGACTTTACAGTACAGGAATCAAGAGAGACATGAAAAGGTAAACAGGAAAGAAAAATTGTAAAAAGACTCTCTAAAGCTGAACTGTTTACATTACTACATGGAATGAAAATATTTTTAACTCTTGAATCTTTTCTCAGTGTTTGGGTAGATGGGGAGATTGTACATACACACACACATAGACATATATAGACAGAGAATACAGGGTGTGTTGAATCAGAAGAGTTGATATCCACACAAAAAATAAAATAAAATAAAATAAAAATTAAGGGGTGAAGGAGGAAAATAGTGGGAAGCGAAAGAGAGAAATGGAACAGAGAAGGCTATAACTCATAAATGAGATAAGAAAAATCTTGTTCAACAGAGGAGGAAAGGGAGAAGGAGAGAGGGGAAAAATGAAGCTACTCTCTCCACATGTGGCTGAAGGAAGGAAAAACATGCTCACTAAATTTGAGATAAAAATTTATATCACGCCACAGGAAAGTAGGGGAACAGGTGACAAGTGGAGTGAGGGGAATGTTACAAGGGAGGGCAAATGGGAGAAGGGAGTTACTAGAAATTAACACTTTTGAGAAGGAACAAGGTCAATTGAGGGAAGAAAATAAGGGGGGATAGAATAGGACAGATGACAATATAATTAGTATTATAAAACATCATTATCATGGAAATCTTTTGCAAAACGACACATATTAAGTCTGTATTGAATTGCTTGCCTTCTCGGTGGGGTTGGGGAAGGAGGGGGGGAGGGAGAGAAGTTGGAATTCAAAGTATGAGCAACGAATGTTGAGAATGTTTATTGCATATAATCGGGAAATAAGAAATACAGGAAATGAAGCATAGAAATTTCTCTTTCCCTACAAGAAAAGAGAGAAGATGGGGATAAGGGAAGGGTGGGGTGTGATAGAAGGGAGGGTACATTGAGGGAAGGAGTTATCAGAATGCAAGGTATCAGGAAGTGAAGGGAGAGGAGTTATGTTGAGAAAAATTGGACACATTACAAAGTGAGGTAAAAGCAATTAGAATTAAAACAATTGACTGAACTAATTACTGAGAATAAATCAATGACATCATTAGTTTGGGGAAAAGAATTTTAGTCTATATTTCCAAGAAGAAGATGGCATTGGGCAAAATTTGGCACTGATGGAAAAGTTAAGGTTTTAATAGTAAATTTGATTTTATGATTGCTATTTAATCAGGCACTGGAACATATATAGAAAGGCACTTGTGTGTAAGCCACTTAAGACTTGTCTCAAAAGATGTTCCTTAGCTAAAGTAAAATTACACTCATATTTGAAACCTAGTTATTGGAACTTGCCATTTTTAGATGCTATGGGACAATTAAGTGACTGTTTTTCTGAGTCGAGCTCCAGGTATGGATAGCAAGAAAGGCGGTCTGAGCCTCCAATCCATGATGCCAGTAAACCTGTGAGATGCTGGTATGAACTGTAAAAGGTGATCTCATGGGAAGGGTGGGAGAGTAGCTGTTCAGTCTGGGCTGAGGCAGGATTCTCCTGACTCAGTTTCCCCACTGACATTTGGAAGACTTTAAGCCTGACTGAATGTAAGTGGGCAATCTAATCCTGCCTGGAATTGAAATGAAGCTGGGGAGATATTGTATCCCTGCAATGTCCCTACTCTTGGTGGCAATTTCCTATAGTCAAAAGGTTTGTAAGCTTAATACCAGATCTATTAAATTATAGGTTATTGGTAGGGGAACATCCGAGGTTAAGTCTAAAATTAAGCTATTAGGCATAGCACTTTACACCAACAACACTAAGTTAGGGTCCTTTAATTCTTAGTAATACTGTGAAGACAATTAGGTCATGGTCTTGTGAAGTTAGCATACATAACTATTATTTGTGTCTCAGTTGGCTAATGTATGAAAAAAATTCTTTTGTGGTCCATATTGTAAATACTTTAAAAAGAAGTATCACCTGAACAAAAGTTTGAATTGTTTTATCTGTTATCAACTGTGCTAAAAATGAAAAAAAAATAAAAATACAATTAAAAAAATTGTATTATAAAGTAACAATTATCAAAACTACTTGGTAAGGAACAGAAAGGTAGGCCAGTGGAATAGGTTAGATATCCAAGACACAGTAGTCAATGAATATAGCAATCTATTGTTTGATAAACCCAAGGACCTCAGGTTCTGGGATAAGAATTCACTATTTGACAAAAATTGCCGGGAAAACTGAATAACAGTGTGGCGGAATGTGGGCATAGACTAATGCCTGACACCGTACATAAGAATAAAGTCCAAATGGGTACATGATCTAGGTATAAAGATGGACACTATAAATAAATTAGTGGAGCAAGAAATAGTGTACTTATCAAATTTATGGAGAAGGGAAGAATTTTTCACTAACCAAGAGACAGAAAAGATTATGAAGTGCAAAACGGATTATTTTGATTACATTAAATTGAAAAGTTTTTGAACAAATAAATCCAATGCAACCAAGATTAGGAGGTAAGCAGAAAACTGGGAAAGAACTTTTGCAGCTCGTGTGTATGATAAAGGCCTCATTTCTAAAATATGTAGAGAACTAAGTCAAATGTACAAGTCATTCCCCAACTGATAAATGGTCAAAAGACATGAACAGGCAGTTTTCAGAAGAAGAAATCAAAGCTATCTATACTCATATAAAAATATTTTAAATTGGTATTGATTAGAGAGATGCAAATCAAAAGGACTCTGAGATACCACATCACACCTATTAGATTGACTAACATGACAAAACAGGATGATGATAAATGTTGGAGAAGATGTGGCAGAGTTGGATCACTAATTCATTTTTGGTGGAGCTGTGAGCTGATCCAACCATTCTGGAGAGCAATTTGGAACTGTGCCCAAAGGGCTACAAAATGTGCATACCTTTTGACCCAGTAATATTACCTCTAGGACTTTATCCCCAAGAGATCATAAAAATGGGAAAGGGTCCCACATGTACAAAAATATAGCAGCACTCTTGTGATGGCGAAAAAGTGGAAATCAAGGGAATGCCCATCAATTTGGGAATGGCTGAATAAATTACAGTATATGAATGTAACAGAATGCTATTGTGCTATAAGAAATGATGAACAGGAAAATTTCAGAGTGGCCTGGAAAGATTTATATGAACGGATGCTGAGTGAAAGGAGAACAATCAGAAGAACTTAATACACAGAAACAATTACAGTATATGAGGATCTTTTCTAGTACACTTAGAACTTCATTGCAATCCAAGGACTTAAAAAATTGCCAGTGGTCTCAAGGCAAAATGCCTTCTACCTCCAGAGAAAGAACTATGGAATTCAATCACAGAATGTAGCAGAACATTTTCTTTTGTATTACATTTTGATTTGTTTTATGATTTCTCCCATTCATTTTAATTCTTTTATGCAACATTACTAAGGAGAAAATATATTTAATAGCAATGCATGTGTTGATCCTATATAAAATTGTATGCTGTCTCAGGGAAAGAGGGGGGGAAGGGAGTGGGAAAAGAATCTAAGTTATATGGAAGTGGTTGTAGAACACTGAAAACAAACAGAAAAATAACAATAAAAATTTCTGGAAGATGTGGGTCTATATGAGCGTATGTATACATTAGTTTTCTTAAAGTTTTTTTTTTCTTTTCTTAGTCCTTTTGAAAAATGTGATCAAATCCCCATGTACCTCTATACTCATTTCCTGGAATAACCTGAAAATCCCTTTGTAAGCTTAGTCTATTGTTACAGAGATTTCTTAGGTTTTTATCCTTATGTTAAACTCATAATAAAAAAAAAAATCACAAAGGAAAATAAATTTCCTTAAATATTTTAGGAGTAAGTAGGGAAAGTAGAACAAGACAGTGTCACCATTAACATAATATCAATCTTGTGATTGTTTGGAGCATTCCAATTAGTATATTTTGAACTTCTTATATACATACCTTTAACATATGATTAGAAAACTATTAACATTAGAATATGACAACATACTATTCTATGTATTATTCTATATTTCCTTATGTTCTATCTTAAAATAACTTGATTATTTAAAATATATACAATAATCATAAAACAGCACTTTTTTTAAAAAAAAGAAACTTCTTGAAGTTTGCAAAGCAACATGTATATGTTAAGTCATTTGATCTTCATAAGAATTTACAAGTAAGGTATTATTATGGTCACTTTACAGGGTCAAGATCTCCTTAATCAAAGTCCAGCACTCCTAACCACTGTACCAAAAAACAAAAAAAACAAAAAATAAAGAATCTTGAATTTCTAAGGATTTCACAGTTTTATTGCTACAAAAAAAGTTATGCTCTCATTTGTAGACCACTCTGGGAGTGGAGGGGGCATACTGCCCTACAGTTCTAGACCTGAGGGAAATAATATTTCTCCAGAAATCCAGATTGGAATAACAATGTAACAGTTTACTAAAACACATACAAAAAATCCGGAAGAAAATAACATCTTAAAAAATAGAATTGACCAAATGGAAAAGGAGGTGCAAAAAATTTCACTGATAAAAACAACCCTTTATAAAGTCAGATTGATCAAATGGGGAAAAAAGTGTGAAAGTTCATTGAAGAAAATAATATCTCAAAAATTAGCATTAGGTAAATGGAACTTAATGACTCCATAAGACATCAAGAAACAATAAAACAAAGCCAAAAAAAGGGGAAAAAAAGGTACAAGGAAATGTGAAGTGTTTCATCAAAACAGGAACTCACTTGGAAAATAGATCAAGGAAAAAAAATTTTATATTAGGGCACTATCCAATTGTGATGAAAGGGCACCAGCTTAGCAGAATGGATAGACCTCAGGGAATGGGATATGGAAGCTATGATTTTAGTGTGCCCTCAGGCACTTACTAACCATGTGATCTTGCACTTCTTTATCATTAATTTGTTTTCAGTTCTCTGCAATTACTTCTATAAGTCTTAGATTTTCTCCTCCTCCTCCCTTCTTATTTCTGAAATTCCTCTCTCCCTGAAATTCAATCTTATATGCGTTCTATATATATATATATGTATATGTTCTTATTAAACACATGTTCCCATTAGTCATGTTGCATAGAAGAATTAAAATGAATGAGAGAAACCAAGAGAAAAACTAAAACAAACAAAATATAACACACAAAAAAAATTCTGCATCACTCTGCAATCCAATTCCATAGTTCTTTCTCTGGATGTGGAAGGCTTTTTTCCTCACGAGTCCATTGGGAATGTATTAAGTCCTTGCATTGCTGTGAAGGGCTAAATCTACCAGAAAAATTCCTAGTGCACTGTGGTTGTTACCATATACAATATTCTCCTGGTTCTGCTGTTGTCACTCAGCATCAGTTTATATAAGTCCTTCCAGACCTCTCTGAAGTCTTACTGCTTATCATTTTCTATAGCACAATAGTATTCCATTACATTCATATACTACAACTTGTTCAGCCATTTCCCAATTGATGGGCATCCCCTTGATTTCCAGTTCTTGATCAACACAAACAGAGCTGCTATAAATATTTTTGTACATGTGGAACCCTTTCCTATATCTATGATCTCATTGGGATATAGACCCAGAAGCGATATGACTGGGTCAAAGGGTATGCACGTATTGGTAGCCCTTTGGGTATAGCTCCAAATTGCTCTCCAGAAGGTTGGATCATCTCACAGCTCCACCAACAATGAATTAGTGTTCCAACATCTTCTCCAACATTTATCATCTTCCTGTTTTGTCATATTAGGCAATCTCGTAAGTGTGATGTGATACCTCAAAGTTGTTTTGATTTGTATCTCTCTAATCAACAGTGATTTAGAGCATTTTTTTCATATGACTAGAGATAGCTTTACTTTCTTCCTCTGAAAACTGTCTGTTGATATCTTTGACCATTTATCAATTGGGGAGTGGCTTATGTCCTTGCACATTTGACTCAATTCTCTATATGTTTTAGAAATGAGCCCTTTATCCCAGAAACTAGTTCCAAAAATTCTTTCCCAGTTTTCTGCTTCCTTCTTGATCTTGGTTGTATTGGGGTTTTTTGTGCAAAAATTTTTCAATTTAATGTAATTAAAATTATCCATATTGCACTTCATAATGCTCTATCTCTTATTTGGTCAAAAATTTATCCATTCTATCTGTCTGTCTGTCTGTCTGTCTGTCTGTCTGTCTCTCTCTCTCTCTCTTTCTCTCTCTCTCTCTCTCTCTCTCTCTCTCTCTCTCTCTCACACACACACACACACACACACACACACACACACACACACACACACTAGTCCTTGCTCCCCTGATTTCTTTATAGTATCAATCTTTATACCTAGATCATGCATCCACTTGGACTTTATTCTTGTGTATGATGTCAGGCATTGGTCTATGTCTACTTTCCACCTCACTTTTATTCAGATTTCTCATAAGTTTTGTCAAACAGTGAGTGCTTATCACAGAAGCTGGGGTTCTTGGGTTTATCAGACAGTAGATTGCTACATTTATTGATTACTCTCTCTTGAATACCTAACCTATTCCACTGGTCTACATCTCTCTTTCTTAGTCAGTACCAATGCTTTCCATGGCTGCTGCTTTATATTACAGTTTGAGACCTGGTAGGGCTAGGTCACTTTCCCTAGCATTTCTTTTCATTAATTCCCTTGATATTCTGAACCTTTTATTCTGCCAGATGAATTTTGATATTATTTTTTCTAGCTCCAGAAAATAATCATCTGGTAATTTGATTGGTGCGGTACTGAATAAGTAAATTATTTTAAGTAGAATTTTCATTTCCATTATATTAACTCTGCCTACCCATAAGCAACTGATGACTTTCCACTTAATTAGATCTGACTTTTTGTCTGTAAAAATTGCTTTGTAATTGTATTCATATACTCCTTTTGTTTGATTTGGCAGGTAGACTCCCAGATATTTTATGGTATGTACCATAGGTTTAAGTGGGAGCTCTCTTTCTATATCTTGGTGTTGGACTTTGTTAGTAATATATAGAAATGCAGAGAATTTATGTGGGCTTATTTTGTAACCTGAAACTTTGCCAAAATTGTTTACTTTTTCAAGTAGTTTTTTACTTAATTCTCTTGGATTCTATAAGTAGATGATCATATCATCTGAAATGAGTGATAAATTAATTTCTTCTTTGCTTATTCTAATTCCTTCCATTTATTTTTCTTCTCTTACTGCTAAAGCTAGCATTTGTAGTATCATAGTGAATTACAGTGGTGATAATGGACATCCTTCTTTTACCTCTGATCTTACTGGAAATGCTTCTAGCTTATTCCCATTTGTCCAATTTTCCCAGTTAGGTTTTGTGCTTTCTTTTCCATTTGTTCAATTTTCCTTTTTAAAGAGGTGTTCTCTTCATAGAATTATTTTTTCATACTTTTAAAATCATTGGTCAGTTTTTCTTTGATTTCCTCCTTCAGCTGGTCCAGGAGAGCTGTTTGTGCATACAAGCAGTTCATAGTACCTTCTGAAGTTTCAGATGGGAGGACAGTTTCACTATTGACCTCTTTGATGTTCTTCTTATGGTCCTTGGAACCACAGAAAGATTGTACAGTTTGTTTGTTTGTTTGTTTTGCCTTTGTTCTGCTTTTTCTTGCTCATGATGTTGAGGCATTTTGTGTTTTGGCCTCTGGTTCTTTCAGTTAGAAACTGCAGAACTTGCTGTTGTGAAAAAGCTAAAGGCAGGTGCCTTTTTATCTTTTTGTTTTGTGTTTCCCTGAATCAGCCCTGGGGCTAGCTTCTTAAGTGTGGAGGAGGGGTGGTCTGGCTACTGGAGATCTCCTCAGCTGAGCTGAGGCACAGGCAAGCTAAGAATACAGTACCTTATCAGGAGAGAAATACATTATGATCAGGTAGGATTCATACCAGGAATGGAGAATTGGTTCAATATTAGGAAAACTATTAGCATTGTAGATCATATCAACAACAAAACTAACAGAAACCACATGATTATCTCAATAGATGCAGAAAAAGGTTTTGGCAAAACACAACACCCATTCTTATTAAAAACACTAGAGAACATAGAAATAAAGAGAAATTTCCATAAAATAATGAGCAGTATCTACCTAAAACCATCAGCAAGCATTATATACAATGAAGATAAGCTATAAGCATTTTCAATATGATCAGGGGTGAAACAAGAAGGTCCATTATCACCACTATTTTTCAATATGATACTAGAAATGCTAGGTGTAGCAATTAGACAAGATAAAGGAATCGAAGGAAATAGAATATGCAAAGAAGAAACTAAGTTATCACTCTTTGCAAATGATATGATGATATAGTTAGAGAATCCCAGAGATTCAAGTAAAAAAAAAAACTACTTGAAATAATAAACAACTCTGGTAAAGTTGTAGGTTACAAAATAAACCCATACCAATCTTCTCCATTCCTGTATATTACTAACTAAGTCCACCAGCAAGAGATAGAAAGGGAAATCCCATTTAAAGTTAGGCTAGACACTATGAAATATTTGGAGTTCTATCTTCCAAAACAAATCCAGGGACTATATGAACACAGTTACAAGACACTTTTCACACAAATAAATTCAGATCTAAGTAAGTGGAAAAGCATTACTTGCTCATGGGTAGGCAGAGCCAATATAATGAAAATGACAATTCTACCTTAATTAATTTACTTATTTAGCACCATACCAATTAAACTATCAGATAATTATTTTCTACTGGATAAAACAATATCAAATTTCATGTGGAAGAACACAAGATCCAGAATATCGAGGGGACTAATGAAAAGAAATGCTAGGGAAGGTATCTTAGTGCTACCAGATCTCAAAGTGTATTATAAAGCAGAAATTACCAAAACCACCTGGTACTCGTTAAGAAATAGAAGGGTAGACAAGTAGAATATGCTAGATACTCAAGATATAGTAGACAATGAATATAGCAATCTACTGTTTGATAAACCCAAGGACCCCAGGTTCTGGGATAAGAGCTCATTGTTTGACAAAAATTGCTGGGATAGCTGGATAACAGTGTGGTGTAACTAGGCATAGACCAATGCCTGACACTGTACACAAGAGTAAAGTCCAAATGGGTACATGATCTAGGTATAACGATTAATACTATGGACAAATCAGAGGAACAAGGAATAGTCTATCAGATTTATGGAGAAGGGAAGAATTTTTGACGAAAGAAGAGATAGAAAGCATTATGAAGTGCAAGATGAATAATTTTGATTACATTAAACTGAAAAGTTTTTACACAACCAAACCAATGCAATCAAGATTTGGAGGGATGCGGAAAACTGGGAAAGAAGGTTTGCAGCTAGTGTGTGTGATAAAGGCCTCATTTCTAGAATATACAGAGAATGTGTCAAATGCATAAAAATACAAGTCATTCCCCAATTGATAAATAGTCAAATGATATGAACAGCAGTTTTCAGGGGAAGAAATTAAATATATCTGTAGTCATATGAAAAAAGTGCTCCAAATCACAACTGATTAGAGAGATGGAAATCAAAACATCTCTGAGGTTCCACATCCCACGTATCAGATTGGCAAACATGACAGAACAGGAAGATGATAAATGTTGGAGAGGATGTGGAAGTGTTGGAACTCTAATTCATTGTTGGTGGAGCTGTGAGCTGATCCAACCATTCTGGAGAGCAATTTGGAACTATCCCCAAAGGGCTACAAAAATGTGCATACCCTTTTACACAGCAATAGCTCTTCTAGGGCTATATCCCAGGAGATCATAACAATGGGAAAGGGCCGCACATGTACAAAAATATTTATAGCAGCACTCTTTCTGGTGGCCAAAAACTGGAAATCAAGGGGATGTCCATCATTTGGGGAATGACTGAATATATTGTGGTATTTGAATGTAATGGAATACTATTGCACTATAAGAAATGATGAACAGGAAGAATTCAGAGAGAACTGGAAGGACTTATATGATGTAATGCTAAGGGAAAGAAACAGATCCAGGAGAACTTTGTGCACAACAACGACCACAGAGTATGAGAGTTTCTTCTGGTAGGCTTGGAACGTCATTGCAATTCAAAGACTTAAAAAAATGCCTTCCACATCCAGAGAAAGAACTATTCACAGAATGTGGAAAGATCTGTGTGTGTGTGTGTGTGTGTGTGTTACATTTTGGTTAGTTATGGTTTCTCCCATTCATTTTAATTCTATTGCACAGCATGACTATAGTGAAAATGTATTTAATAGGAATGTATGTGTAAAATCTACATAAAATCGAATGCAGAAAGAAATTTTATGAATGAAAATTGATATTTTCCTTATCTTTTTCCTTTTCTTCCCTTCTTTGGCTACTGGATAAACTTGAATAATTTTTTTTTTAAATGATACATAAGGTCATTTGTCCTCAACACCAGCCTCTATTTCTTTCCTCCAAAATTATTTTATATTTCCTTTGTGTATTCTTTAAAAAATCAAGAACCATGACTTAATGAATAGAGAGGTCACCCTAGCTGTAGGATTGTTTATCATTTCTGACACATTGTAACCATGTAACTGATCAAGTCCATCAACTTATAAATGTTGCATAGAAACCTAACACCAAAATTTAGGTGCACAGAAGGTGTTGATGAAATCACAGATTGGTTTTCCAAACACAGATTTTCAATTTTTATAGTAAATTTGTTTTATGATAGGAGAAGGGAAAGACAGAAATTAAAGCATTCTTTCTCTCAAGGAGCTAATATTTTATTTGGGGATAATAGTATACATACACATAAGTGCATATATAAACAATCCTTTTTCCTAAAAGTTAAATTACATTAATAGTTTAAATTTTTGAGGTATAAATCACTTATAGGAATGATATTGAGAATGTGTGAGTAATTGATAATGGGGAGAAAATATCTCAAATGGTATTAAAACTGGTAGCATTAAAGATTTCTCAATCCTTTAAGAGCACTCCAAGAATGCTCAGGTAGAAGCATAGTCAGCTTTCTTCAGAACTGACTTGTCACTGGGAGTACCAGTTAGAATAAAAATTCTAATTTTCATAAGGGCTACACAAATATATCTTTAATTAAAAGCAGAAGACAAAAACACACACTATGGCTTTCATATCTTCATAGTATTCTCTCCAATTGACTTATTAATTGAACCATTTAGAGAAATGAACAGTCATTCCCAATCTATCCCACTCCCTCATTTCAATTTATTTCATATATCTAAAAATCATGTTAAGGAAAATCTTTTTAATTGATTACAAAATACTTGATTACAAAATAATTTTATTTTATTTTTTGCAAAAGCCCTTTTGAGGGAGAAGTCAATTTATTCATGATTTCAGAAGAGAAAAAGAATACACAAACACCTGCTCATATTATGTGCAGAGTAAATATCACCTTAGTACAAAAAACAGAAGAAAGTAGGCTTAATCGGTGTATATGTGTGCATTTATTTGTATGTAGGGGTATAGAAGAGGGATGTAATTGTTTAGGAAATAAGGATTAAGAGAATCTCTGATCTCTTTTGGTTCCCAAAATCTACTTGATGAAATAATCACCTTATGAAATACAGGTACGTTGTTCTTCCCAGGAGGAAATCCTGTATGAAAAGTGTTCTCTCTCTCTCTCTCTCTCTCTCTCTCTCTCTCTCTCTCTCTCTCTCTCTCTCTCTGTGTGTGTGTGTGTGTGTGTGTGTGTGTGTATGTGTGTGTGTATGTGTTAGAGAGACAGTGGGAGGGAGGGAAAGAGATATAGAGAGGGGGTAAGGGAAAGAAGGAGGGAGAGAAGGAAGGAGAACGAGGTAGAGAGAAAGGAGAGAAAAAGAGAGAGAGAGAAAGAGAGAGGGAGGGAGGGAGAATGAGAATGCTTCTCACATCTTCAGAGACTTTATTGGATTTTTTTTATTTATGATCAATAACTATGGTTTCCTTTATGATGACTGACAATTCGAAATGAGGAGAAATAGAATTTACAAAAGAGCTATTTATTTCTCTATGATATAGAGAAGTGAGTTCTAAAATGTCTTTGATCTTTTCTTTTCACAGGCTTCCATTATTTTAAAAACTTACACTTGAAGTACATCAAAAATGAGGGAAACATATTTACCCTTCTTTGATTCTTAGAAGAAAATTGTGACATAAAGAGGAAAAAAAAAACACATGCTGACATGCCTATACTTGCCCAGGTAATTTGACAATTTATACTTACCTTAAATTTCTGGAGGATGTGGGTTTGTGTGAACATGTATATATGATATTAGTTTTCTTAAAGTTTTTTTTTTCTTTTCTTAGCCGGTTTGGAAATACAAGATCCAATCCCCATGTACTTCTTACTCCCTGAAATAACCTAAAAATCCTTGTGTATGCTTAGTCTGTTGTTATAGAGATGTCTTCCTGGTTTTGCCTTTATGTTAGAGTCATAATAATAAGAAAAACAAGGAAAACAAATTTCCTTCAATATGTTTTGTAAGGAAAAAAATAGAAGAAGAAAGTTTCTCCTTGGACATAATACCAATTTTGTGATTGTTTGGACCATTCCAATGAGTGTCTTTTACATTTCTTATATATGTGTGTGTGTGGTTTTTTTTTGTACGTAAAGTATGATTGGATAACTATTAACATTAGAATATACAGAGATACTATTCAATCCAGGGATTAACCTATATTCTCCTATACTCTGTCTTAAAAGAGTTCAATGACTTAAAAATATATAAAGTAACTACAAAACTCAGATTTTTAAATTTCACAGGGTTTGTAAAGTAATGTTTACATGTTGTCGTTTAATCTTAACAAGAACTCTTTGAGTAAAGCATTATTATACCCATTTTACAGAAGCTGAAGTTGAGAGAAGTTAAATGATTTGTCGAGGGCTACATAGTTATAAAAACTTTGGAGGTAAAAATTGAACTCAAGTCTTCCTTAATCCAAGTTCAGTACTCTTAGGTATTTTGCCAAAAAAAATAATAAATGATCTTGAATTTTTAAGAATGATGGAGGTCACTGTCCAGCTTACTTGCTGTGAAAAGGCATGCTCTTACTTGGAGATCATTCTGGGGATAAATAAAAACAAAACAAAACAAGACTTTTCTCCAGTTCTACACCTGAGAGAAATAAATCACGTTCCCCTACAAATCCATACTGAAAGAAAGCATTAACAACTTCTTAAAAGAGATTTAAAAAATTAAAGAAGAAAATAACAATTTATGAAACAGGATGGACCAAATGGAAAAAAAACGGAGGTACAAAATTTTACTGATAAAAAGAACTCTTTATAAAGTGAAATTATAAAGTGACATAGTTTTTGAAATGTACAAAAGTTTACTGAAGAAAATATTTTTTTTTAATTTACTGATTTATTTTTAATTTTCAAAATACATTTCGACAAGATTTTGAGTTCCAAATTTTCTCCCCATCTTTCCCCTCCCCCACCCCAAGACCCCATGCTTTCTGATTATCCCTTCCCTCAATCTGCTTTCCTTCCTATCAAAACCCTCCCTTCCCTTATCCCCATCTTCTCCCTTTTCTTATAGGGCAAGATAGATTCCCATATCCCATTAAGTTTATTTCCTATTTTCCAGTTGCAAATATGAGCTGATTCTTATCACATTTGGATTGAGGAGGGAATAACATGCTCACTCAATTTGGTATGAAAATCTATCTTAGACTAGTAGAAAAGTAGGAAAGAAGGGCATAAGTGGGGTTTGGGTGGGAGGATAGAAGGGAGGACAAATGGGAGGATGGAGTAATTAGAAGTAAACACTTTTGGGGATGGACAAGGTCAAAAGAGAGAATAGAACAAATGGGGGGGCAGGATAGTATGGAGGGAAATATATATAGTCTTACACAACATGACTATTATGGAAGTATTTGTAAAACTACACATGTATAACCTATATTGAATTACTTGCCTTCTCAGTTGGGATGGATGGGGAGGGAGAAAAGGACAAAGGTTGGAACTCAAAGTTTTAAAAACAATTATTGAAATTATCTCTTGCACTCTAATGACCAGATTACAGCAGACAATGATGCTAGAAAAAATCACCTGGATGGAAGAGCTGCAATCTCAAATAAAATACCAGCTGTATTTTTGTGTTGTTACAGGAAGCAGATATCAAAACTCCTTTCATCAAAAAAATGTGATGAGACAGCTTTTATTGCACCTCAATATGAAATGATTCCAATTGAATGAGCATGTAAAGGAATTGTAACTGGTGATTTTCTGAAAAGAAATCCTGGTGCCAAAGAAGTGTACAAATTTTACTCACCTAAAGTGGAGTTGGTTTTCAAGGATACCAACAATGATCAACAGTGGTCTGAAGAACAAGATATTGCAGCAAAATGGTATTTTACTGGACTTAACATAAGTCAGACTGAAGTGGGTATCATAAGCCATTCTACATGGGCTATGTTTTAAATACTGAAGAAATCCTGGTTACCTCAGAACAGTACACTGGTTGACATGAAGATTGAATTTGGTGTTGATGTAACTACAAAAGAAATTATTCTTGCTGATGTTATTGATAATGATTCCTTGAAGGTATGAGTATCTGGTAATGGAATCCAACAAAAAGACACATAGTTATATTGGGATCTTGAGGAAGTGACTCCTGAAGCCTTCCAGAGAGCAAATAAAAACTTTGAATGAATTGCAGAAACAGTAGAGTTACTTCATAAAGTGGAAAGGCCATGAAGGGTTGTGGTATTGATGGGCTCAACTTCAGACTTTGGTCATTGTGAAAACATTAAGAAGGCTTGTGGAAACTATGGAATCTCTTTTTAACATTGAGAAATATCTGCTCATAAGGAATCAGATGAAACTCTAACGATTAAAGCAGAGTATGGAGAAGGTATTCCTAATGCATTTGTGGAAGCAGCTGACAGAAACAATGGTTTGGGATGAGTAATGTCTGGTAACGCTGCATATCCAGTAATCAACTGTCTTCCCCTTACAAGTGATTTGGGAGCTGTGAGGGCAAGCTAAGTAGGATCTTTTTGTTGAAGTGTAATGTCTCTGAATAATGTGATTAATAAGTATCTTTCCCACACGTTGATGGGCCTGCCCATTGAAGGGAAGCTTGATTAAGGGAGTTGTTTTGTATGAGAGTCTTAAGTACCATCTGGTTTTTTTATTGAGGCACTGGGTCAGAGGGTCATGCCCTCTGGCTCTGAAAAGTATACAAATACTCTGAGGGTGAGGTTTTAAACTTTGACAGCTTAATTTTTGGAGGAGAGTTTTGTGCCAGATGAGAGACTCTGGAAAGCCACTAAGCAGGCCCCTGGCCTTGGAAACCTAGATGCTGGTTTTTGATTTCCTTGAAATTTTGATTTTGATTTTCTCTTTTAACTGTGCATGATTAGAGTGATTGTTAACCCTTCAAAATTTGCCTTTCCTTTTAGAAAAACAGATCAAAAACCTCTGATAGCAGGCCTCCATGTGTATGTTGGGGTGCTTACTTATACAGGAGCTCAGGATGTGTGGTTCTCACTTCAAATGCCTAGTGGTCTTGGCTGTTCAACTATGCTCTGAGGGAGCAGCTCAATTTGCAGCCCAGATATTTTGATTAGTGTAAATGTATTCAACTCACTTATAAAACAGAAACTGAAAGATTAGAAATAAGAACTTAGCAATGTATTTTTTTTAGGAAAACAACTACAAAAGGCACACAATGAGTTAAAATAAGTGGCTGGGAACAGAATCCACTATGTTCCAGTTGAAGTAAACAAAAGGCTGAAGTAGCAATCATGATTTAAGATGAAATCAAAGCAAAAATAGACCTAGTTAAAAAACATAAGGAGAGGAACTACATCTTACTAAAAGGCACCGTGCCAAATGGCATAGTATCCAAATTCTTAAGGGAAATGGCAAATGAACTACAGTAGAAAACACAGTAAAATTTATTAGTTGGTGTCTCTCAACTTTCTCATAACTAGATAAATATAATGATAAGGTAAATGAGAATGAAATTAAGGAAAGGAATAGAATCTAAAAACAGCTCAATAAAAAAAAAAGAAGCTTATTATAAACCATTAAAATAACTAAACTATTGCTTGATTTAAATAAAAAGAAATTTAAATAAAAAGAAAACCAAACTACCAGTATCAAAAATGAAAAGGTGAAGGTTGTACTACTGAAGATGAAACTAAAATATCTATTATGAGTTATTTTTCCCAACTATGCAAAGGAAAAATTTGTAATCCAAGTGAGATGTATGAAAATTTGCAAAAAAAAAAAAAAAAAAGAAAACTCTTCCCAGATTAACAGAAAAGAAAATAGAAAACATGAAGAACCTTATCTTAAACCAAAAAAAAAAAAAAAAGAAACCATCAATAATCTTTCTAAGAAAATTGTCCATGCTCAGATGGATTTAAAAGTGTATTCTGCTAAATATTTCAAGAATAATTGATCACAAAACCATATAAGTTATTTGTTTTCCTTGATAATTTCTTTCAAGATGATGTGTAGGCTTGTTTTTTGATCATGGTTTTCAGATAGTCCAATAATTTAAAAAATATCTCTACTGGATCCATTTTTCAGGTCAGTTGTTTTTCCAGTGAAACACGACATTCTTTTGGTTTTATTTTATAACTTCTTGATTTCCCATAAAGTCATTAGCCTCCATTTGCTCCATTCTAATTTTTAAGGAATCACTTTCTTCAGTGAGCTTTTTGATCTCTTTTTTTCCATTTGACTCATTATGCTTTTTAACACATTGTACTCCTCATTGGCTTTTTGGACCTTTTTTGCAGTTTGGGTTACTCTAATTTTAAAGATGTTATTTTCTTCTGTGTTTTGGGGGGCCTCCTTTATCAAGCTGTTGACTCATTTTTCATGATTTTCTTACACACTCTCATTTACCTTCCCTATTTTTCCTTTGCTTCTTACTTGATTTTCAAAATCCTTTTTGAGCTCTTTCATGTCCTGAAACCAGTTTTCTTGGAGTCTTCGGATGCAGCAGCTTTTACTTTTTTGTCTCCTTCTGGTTGTATGTTTTAATCTTTCTCATCACTAATGATATAAAAAAATACATTTTCTCAAAGAAAGTAAGAATCTATAGTCTGTTTTCCCCCTGTTTGTTCATTTTTCCAACCAATTACTTGACTTTTGAGCTCTTTCTTAAGTGGAGGGCTCCACAAGCAGCCAGGCTTTGATAGTGGCTGCCACTGCTCTGGTACTAGCGTTTGGACTGAACCATGCTACCCGCTCAGTCAGTTGAGAGCCCCTACCCACTGACCTTCAAAGCTGTCTTTGCTATTTATAAGTTGAGAAGTCTGGAATTTTCCACAGCTACCCGAAATTCAGACCCATGTGACCTGTTCCAGGTCTGTCTGTACCAGCATGGCCCATGCCAAATTCCCCTCCTTTCCTAGACTGGTGCAATAGACCCTTCCTTTCAACCTTTCAGATTGTCTTGGACTGGATATTTGCTTTAGTCTGTAATCATGTGGCTTTTGCTGATATAGAATTAGTTTAGAGTCAATTTTTACATGTGTTTTTGAGAGGTTTGGGGGCAGAGCTCAAGCAAGTTCTTCCTTCTACCCCACCATCTTAGCTATATACCCTGAGAGAGCCATAGAAGGTATTTGAAAAAATGGATGTGGTGCTTTCCAAATTACTCTTTAGGACAAAATGTAGTTTTGATACTTAAAACATGATAAACCCATACCAGAGAAAGAAAGTTATAGTCCTATTTTTTTAATGAATATAGATACAAAAAATTATATAAAATATGAGCAACAAGATTATATTAGTATCTTGCAGTGATCATATACTACAATCAGGCAAAATTTTTGCAAAGAATGCAGGGTTTATTGAATAATAAAAGAAAACTATGGTGATGAAAACAACAAAAATTATATGATTACATCAAAAGATGCAGAAAATAGCTTTTGACAAAATAAAATGCCCATTAATATTATAAACTCAAGGAAGTATAGGAAGCAATGAAGTCTTTGTCAAGATCATAAGTGGTATCTCTTTAAAAGCAAGAACAAACAAAATCCAAAAGTGGGTTAAAGGCCTTCCCAATAAGATTGGGGTTGAAGGACATCTCTTATCACCACTGTTATTCAGTTCTGTAGTAGAATTGTAAATCAAAACAATAAGGCAAGAAAAAGAAATTGAAGAAATTAAAAGAGGCAGTGGGGAAATAGAGCTATCACTCTTTACAGATGACAAGATGGTATATTTAAAGCTCCTTAGCAAATTAACTTTAAACATGAAAAAATGTTCAATGTTAGCAAAGTTGGAAAAATCTAAAACAAAACTGCAAAAATCATCCATCTTTCCATGCACTACCAAGAAAATTCCACAGGAAAAGATAAAAAAGAAAAATTCCAGTTAAAATAAATGCAGAAAACATTAAATGCCTGGCTGTCTATCTGCTAAGAGAAATCCAGGCAATATTTAAGCAAGATTGCAAAAAAAAAAAATTCTTCACAAAGATAAGACATATCTGAACTGGAGAATTATCAATGGATCATATATATAGGCTGAGTAAAAGTAATAAAAGTCGGGAGTGGCCATCTTGTGGGAGTGAAACCAACACCTGGAGAGCTGATAAAAAGAAGCAGTGGCAGCTGCTCATGGGTGAAGAGACAGGAAGCCAGAGGCTCAGGAGTGACGAGCTTTCTTTTGCCAATGTCTCTCCATCACTCTTGGACCATTGGGGAATATATTTGCTAACCTTTTCAAGGGACTGTTTGGCAAAAAAGAAATGCGGATCCTAATGGTTGGTCTCAATGCTGCAGGAAAGACAACTATTGTGTACAAACTGAAGCTGGGTGAAATAGTGACTATAATCTCCACTATAGGTTTCAACGTAGAAACTGTAGAATACAAAACCATGAGCTTCACAGTATGAGATGTAGGTCTCCAGGACAAAATCCGACCCGTCTGGCACCATTACTTCCAGAACACACAAGGACTGATTTTTATGGTTGACAGTAATGAGGGAGAATGAGTGAATGAGGCCGAGAAGAACTGATGAGAATGTTGGCAGAGGATGAACTTAGACATGCTCTTTTATTAGTGTATGCTAACAAACAGGATCTTCCCAATGTCATGAATGCAGCTGAAATCACAGATAAACTTGGTCTGCATTCTCTTCCTCACAGAAACTAGTACATCCAAGCCACCTGTGCCACTAGTGGGGATGGGCTCTATGAAGAACTGGACTGGTTGTCTAATCAGCTCTGAAACCAGAAATGAATCAATAAAAATTCCTCCCCACTCTTTCCTTCTCTCCCTCTTATTTCTTCCTATTGGCCCTTCACTTTACTCTCATGTGGCAAACTGTGCTACTTTGTGGTACTGAGTGCCGGAAGCTGTTTTTTCCTACCCCTTGTCACAGTATGTATTGCACCATGCTGTAAATGTGGCAAATACAGGCCTGAAAACTAGTTTCTTATTTAATGTAAATAGTTTTTATTTCCAATGGGGCATTTTCTGGCACTCCTATGCAATATTACTCAGCTTTTTTAATTGTAAAATAATCAACTCCTCCTTTAGTGCTGGGAAGGGATTTAAAGCACATTGACTTGGGTTGCTGGGGGTTAAATTGCAGCAGCAGAGCTGAATGCTACTACTCCTACTGGCTTGTGAGATCTGTGTTGAGATCCATTTTGATGGTTGGCTTTTAACCTGAACTCAGTGTATTTTTTTAAATAGTAAAGAAGTAAAAAAAAAAAAAAAAAAAAAAAAAAAGACAAATAAAACACTTGAATGCACAGAACAGAGAAATATGCTTAGTGTAGGTTTTGCAGTAACCATTTGAATACCAAACCATTGTAAATTTGTCTGCAGTTTCTCTTTTGAAACTTGAGAAATGATGACAAAAATCAAACAAGTGATCAATTTTGCATGGTTAAAATAGAGATCCATGTAATATTATGTCTTTGGATCTTTATGTATTTCATAGAGTTTGTGCTTGTATTTGTACTCACATGGACACTTATTGGGAAAAAAAGCTTTGAGGTTGTGATTCAGAGCAGGCTGTACACTGACAGCATTAGATCTTCAATCATAAACCATTTATAACTAGACTTTTTCCCCCTTGTGATTCAGGTCAGGCTGTGATTAGTTCTCCATCACGCCTGAAAAACTCTTAGGAAGGACACAATTATGGCTGGTTATAAATATTGAGAAGCGCTTTCTCATGTATTTGGACAACAACAACAAAAAACAGTCTTTTAATTTTGGTCAAATGTGTGTGGTGCTTCTGTTTGAAACCTCTCCACAGTAAGCACAGCCTACATTAGCCCCAAAGCTTGGCTGGAGATATTTCAAAAACAGTCAGGGACACCAGGTATTTCTGTATGGTGTCTAGGTTTTGAAAAAAAATAAATTGAGCCTGAGAGCTTGCAGAGTCATTCCACTCTAGAAGTATTTGGTCCCATTTTGGAACAATCCCCCTATCTGTATATGTGTGAAATGTCCTTTACTACCCCTCATTACTACAAGGGTCAGATTTGCCATCTGAAAAAATAAAAGATCTTTACTTTTTTTTTTCTTTTCTATTTTGATAAAAACTGAAGAAGCTGGAGTTGTTAAACTTTGTCTCAGGAAAAACTCGGAACTGGTTTGTTTGGTGTTGTGGAAACTCTTACTGCTTTCAATACACAATTAATAATCGACTGTTTTGTCTACTTGTTTTCAGTTTTCATTTCAACAAACAAGCACTGTAATTAAAGCTATTAGAATAAAATCTCTGAACTATTAAAAAAGTAATAAAGAGGCAATGTTATTTCATTTACTTCTTCAATGTCAAAGCAATTAACTACTAAGAAATTATTTTATAGAGCTACAAATTTATAGCAAAATTCTTCTGGAAGAACAAAAGGACAAGAATGTCAAAGGAAGTAATGAAAAAATCTGAAGAAAAGCAGTCTAGAATGATCAGATTTCAAAGCATATTGCAAAATAATAATCATAAAAACAAGCTGATATTTGCTAAAAATAGAGTTGTAGATCAGTTGAATAGAATAGGTACAGAATGCATAGCAATAAGTGCCTATAGTAATCTAGGTTTGATAAACACGAGGATCCAAATTTTGGAGAACATACAATTTGACAATATTTGGGGGTGGAAACTAAAAAGCAATTTGGGAAAAAGAAAACTAGGCATAGATTATTATCCTATTTTGTTTGCAAAGATAAGTTCAAAATGGTTAAATGATTTAGCTATTAAGAGTGCTAGCATAACAATTAATGTTGGCATGAAACAACGTACCTGTCACATCTATGGACAAAGGGAACGTTTGTGACCAATGAATAGAGAGGATCACAGGAAAAAAAATGAATACTTTTCATTATATGAAAGGAAGAAAAATTAGAAAAACATTGCTAATGTAGTGAAGGTTTGAAGGAAAATGAGAAAACGAGGCAAAAAAAAGCCTTTTCCTAATTTATCTAAGGTCTCATTTCTCAAACATAGAGGTAAGTTAGAGAAATTTAGTTTTTTTAAAAAAATCATTGCCTAGTGATAAATGGTCAGAGGATATAAACGGTTTTCAGAAGCTAGGTCTGAAAGGCAGCTTTCAGTAGAAGGAATCATAGCTACCAGTAATCACATGAAAATAAGAAAGAAATCAGTATTGATTAGAAATATGCATGCCAAACAACTCTGAGTTACCGCTTCATACCTATCAGACTCGCTAACATGACAAAAAAGGAAAATGGGAAACACTGGGGGTGATGTAGAGAATTGGGACACTAATGTACTGTTGGCGGAGTTGTGAACTCATCTAACCATTATGGAGAATCATTTTCAACTATACTCAGATGGCTGTCAAACTGTACATATGCCATGATATAATGAGGAGATAAATGAGACAAGAATTTATTTGTTCAGAAATATTTAAATCAGCTTTTTTTGACATAATAAAAATGCCAAATTGAGGGGATATCCATTGGCTGGGGAATGCGTAAAAAGTTTTAGTATACTACTGTTTTGAAATACTATTTTGCCAGAAGTAATGATGAAGAGAAAAGTTACAATCTTTTTTACCATCACACAGGTATTTTCCATTTGTTTTCATAAAAACTGATAGTATCCAACAGGCAGTTATTAGAAGAAGAAAGTAAAGTTATCAATAGTCACTTAAAAATAAATAAGTAATCGGGGCCTAGCTGCTATCCCAGACGGCCACACGGTGGCTTTTGAAAGGCCTTGCCGGGGGGCCGCACTGTGGGTTTCACAGAGACCCTCTAGGTTGTCGGAGCTGCAGCTGAGGAGGCGCCGCTGCACCATGAGCCACTGGGATTTAAGAGAAAACGGCACCTTTTGCATATTAAGGGCCATTCCATTGACCTTCCTATGAAAAGGTTCTTTCATTTCACTAATAAGAACATGAAGGAAGGTAAGAAATCTCTAAAACAATTGGCTGCTTATACTAATACAACAGTTGGATATGCTGTGAAAAGTCCAGACAAATTGCACAAAGAAGTATGTTACAGAAAGTTCATCATTATTTTCCAAATCCTTGGTATAGAAGAAAACATTTCCCTAGAAGCAGGTGCTGTAACATGGTAAATAAAGAAAATGAACTGGCTTGTGCAGGCCACCTGCCTGGAAAATTACGCCATGAAGGTGGTACATTTTTACTTAACGCCAGTGATCCTACTTCTTCACAAACGGAAAGCCCATCATCAAAATATAGTGGATTTTTTACTGAGATTTCTCAGGACTATGAGACAATGGCACATGTCCTTTTCGGTAGAAATCTGAGGTTGAATGCAGCTTTAACTTTTTTGGAGAAAATGAAGTATATGTGAACTGGTAGCCTATTTAGTGAGGATAGAAGACTTTGAGGTGGTGGCAGATTGCCTTCCTGTGCTCACCAGCAGTTTACAGGAAGAAAAGCAGTATATTTCACTTGGCTGCTGTGTAGATCTGTTGCCTCTAGTAAAATCACTGCTTAAAAGCAAATTTGAAGAATGTGTGATAGTTGGTTTGAACTGGATTCAAGCAGTCATAAAAAGATGGTGGTCAGAACTATCTGCTAATATAGAAACTGTAGAAGATGGAAATGTTCATATTTTAAAACAACAATTAAGTGGATTGTGGAAACAAGAAAACCATCTTACATTGTTTCCAGGATACACTGGCAATACAGTTAAGGAGGTAGATGCTTATTTATTGTAATTACATTGACAAGCACCACCACTTGAAGAGGACTTCCTTATTCAGAATATTCCTGAACTTTGTAAACTTCCAGAAAGAGGTCTTTTCTGAGAACTATGAACCAAGAAGGGAAGTGGAATCTTCCAAAACTGCCATTTAATGGAACCACTAATGAAATCTGAACAATCTACTTCACACTGAAGTGGAAAAATATCCACAAGGAGCATCTTTGACTTCAATGAGGTGAAAGTGCACTATGAAAATTGTATACCGTTGCTGTGTTTGGGATTTGTATGGTTATTTGGGATAGAGTTGTTTAAGTGCTTCTGTATCTTATTGCAGTCTTTCACATTGCATGAAAAGGTAATTTACACTGATGTGAAAAGAAGAAATGGACAAGATATTTTGCTAGGAGCCACAAAGATTAATCACCATTTATATTTTTTTTAAGATTGTATTTTATAAAAAAAAAAAATAAACCAGCCACTAAATGCGTGTAGCTACTTTGTGATCATATTGAAAAGACTTTAAAGATGTTTAAAACAACATAGCAAATAATGTATAATTTTTTCACAGAGATACTATGTAAAGCAAAATGCCTTAATTATTAGCATGTTTGAAAAAGCCAATATATTATGTTATTTCTATCTTTTAAAACAGCTGTGCATACAGGCATGAAATCAGGGGTTTTACAGTCATGGAGAATTTTGATTTTGGAACCTGTTTCACACAGTTGGAAAAACTTGAGGATATTTTTCTCTGATTTTTGCCAGAATCTGTGTGTGGGGGTGTATGCATCAATATAAAATACTGAATATTAATTGGGTAAATGCTCAACTGGAAATGTCCTTGGAATTACCTAATTTACATTCACTTTTTGAAAGTAATATGTAGATTTCTATTATTTTCAGTTCGGAATCATTTAAACTCCGTTTATTTGAGTAAATATACTAAATGCTTCTCTTTTTTTGCTTTTAAAAACTCATATAATGTCATACGTGTTCTAAATTCTTTCTCATTACTGGTATTTTGGATAATAGTGGCTAATGCTTTAGAATTGCCTAAAATTGCAGCTGGCCCTATATTCTCCATCCAAATAGTGGGTGAACTACCTCCTTCAGTGGCTGCTGTGAAATGGGGTTCACATGCACTCTCGTTGTGTAGAAACCCAGTTTTGTTTTTTATGCATGTAGTTTGCCATCACGAAAGAATCACTGCCAACGAGCTAGCTTATTTGTAATTAAGCTTTCTTTCTTTAATTTAACGTTTAACATTCATTTTCACAAAATTTTGGGTTCCAAATTTGTCCCCGCCCCCCACCCCCAAACACTGAGCATTCTAATTGCCCCTATCACCAATCTGCTCTCTCTTCTATCATCCCTCTCTGCCCTTGTCCCCATCTTCTCTTTTGTCCTGTAGGGCCAAATACCTTTCTATACCCCTTTACCTGGATTTCTTATTTCCTAGCGGCAAGAACAGTACTTGACAGTTCTTCCTAAAACTTTGAGTTCCAACTTCTCTTCCTCCCTCCCTCCCCACTCCTTCCCTTTGTAAGGCAAGCAATTCCATATAGGCCAAATCTGTTTAGTTTTGCAAATGACTTCCATAATAGTCGTATTGTATAAGACTAACTATATTTCCCTCCATCCTATCCTGTCCCCCATTACTTCTATTCTCTCTTTTGATTCTGTCCCTCCTCATGAGTGTTGACCTCAAATTGCTCCCTCCTCCCCATGCCCTCCCTTCCATTATCCCTCCCGCCCTGCTTATCCCCTTATTCCCCACTTTCCTGTATTGTAAGATAGGTTTTGCTACCAGAATGAGTGTGCATTTTATTCCTTCCTTTAGTGGAATGTAATGAGAGTAAACTTCATGTTTTTTCTCTCACCTCCCCTCTTTTTCCCACCACTAGTAAGTCTTTTGCTTGCCTCTTTTATGAGAGATAATTTGCCCCATTCCATTTCTCCCTTTCTCCTCCCAATATACTTCTCTCTCAATGCTTGATTTCACTTTTTTAAGATATGATCCCATCCTCTTCAATTCACTCTGTGTACTCTGTCTCTATGTGTGTGTGCATGTGCGTGGGCATGTGTGTGTGTGTGTAATTCCTCCCAGTACCCAGATACCGAAAAGTTTCAAGAGTTACAAATATTGTCTTTCCATGTAGGAATGTAAACAGTTCAACTTTAGTAAGTCCCTTATGACTTCTCTTTGCTGTTTACCTTTTCATGCTTCTCTTCATTCTTGTGTTCGAAAGTCAAATTTTCTTTTCAGTTCTCGTCTTTTCATCAAGAATGCTTGAAAGTCCTCTATTTCATTGAAAGACCAATTTTTCCCCTGAAGTATTATACTCAGTTTTGCTGGGTAGGTGATTCTTGGTTTTAGTTCTAGTTCCTTTGACTTCTGGAATATCCTATTCCACACCCTTAGATCCCTTAATGTAGAAGCTGCTACATCTTGTGTTATCCTGATTGTATTTCCACAATACTTGAATTGTTTCTTTCTAGCTGCTTGCAATATTTTCTCCTTGCCCTGGAACTCTGGAATTTGGCCAAAATGTTCTTAGGAGTTTCTCTTTTTGGATCTCTTTCAGGCGATGATCTGTGGATTCCTTGAATATTTATTTTGCCCTCTGGTTCCAGAATCTCAGGGCAGTTTTCCTTGATAATTTCATGAAAGATGATGTCTAGGTTCTTTTTTTGATCATGGCTTTCAAGTAGGCCCATAATTTTTAAATTGTCTCTCCTCGATCTATTTTCCAGGTCAGTTGTTTTTCCAATAAGATATTTCACATTATCTTCCATTTTTCATTCTTTTGGTTTTGTTTTGTGATTTCTTGGTTTCTCATAAAGTCATTAGCCTCCATCTGTTCCATTCTAATTTTGAAAGAACTATTTTCTTCAGTGAGTTTTTGAACCTCCTTTTCCATTTGGCTAATTCTGCTTTTGAAAGCATTCTTCTCCTCATTGGCTTTTTGAACTTCTTTTGTGAATTGAGTTAGCCTATTTTTCAAGGTGTTATTTTCTTCAGCATTTTTTTGGGTCTCCTTTAGCAAGGTGTGGACCTGCTTTTCATGCTTTACTTGCATGTCTCTCATTTCTCTTCCCAGTTTTTCCTACACCTCTCTAACTTGATTTTCAAAATCCTTTTTGAGCTCTTCCATGGCCTGAGCCCATTGGGTGGGCTGGGATACAGAAGCCTTTACTGCTGTGTCTTTCCCTGATGGTAAGCATTGTTCTTCCTCATCAGAAAGGAAGGGAGGAAATACCTGTTCACCAAGAAAGTAACCTTCTGTAGTCTTATTTTTTTTCCCTTTTCTGAGCGTTTTTTTCAGCCAGTGGCCTGACTTCTGAGTATTCTCTTCACACCCACGTCACCTCCAGAACTGCCCAGCCAGCGCTTGAGGGCTGAGATTCAAATGCTGCTTCCCAGCCTCAGGGCTTTGGGAGGGGGCAGGGCTGCCATTCAATGTGAGATTAAGTTCAGGTGCTCAGGTCGGGGCAGGGTCGCCTCAAGGACTCAGTTCCCTCAGGGGGTTTATGCAGAGACCTTCAATAATGGATCATGGTTCCTGCCTGCTTGGGGAACCCTGGTCTGCTGCTGCCTCCACTGCTGCCTCCGGAGGGGGCCTGAGTTATGGAGGCACCCCACTCCCCTCTCAGGAAGCCGAGAAGACCCTCTCACCAACCTTTGGGGCCTGTGGGTGGAGGGACCCACGTAGCTGCTGGAGATTCCATCCCTGAAGCCTGCTCAGATCTGCTCCTCTTGGTGCCTCGCAGCCAAGGCAGGGCTGGGCTCGGCTCCGGGTCAGGGGCACGATGGACCTTTTGCAAGAGGTTTTCAGTGCTCTCTGGAAAAGAAATCTCATATGTTCCATTGTTCTGTGGCTTCTGCTGCTCCAGAATTTGTTGGGAGTTCTTCTTTACAGGTATTTTATGGGCTGTGGGTTCAGAGCTAGCATATGTGTGTCTTTCTACTCCGCCATCTTGGCTCTGCCCCCTCAGAAACCCATTTTTGTATGATTAAACAGTGGTATGTGTTAAAATTGAAAGAAAAACCCTCTAGATCATTATTTATTAGAGAGATGCAAATTTAAACAATTCAGCACCAGCCATCATATTAACTAAAATGACAGAAAAGGAAGCTGATAAAAGCTAATTAGAATATGGGAAAGTAGGTACACTAATGAATTCTTGATGGAACTGTGACATGATCCACTATTCTGGAAAACAATTTAGAAGTTTACATAAAAGGTTATAAAGTAGTTTATTTCCATTGACCCAGAATTGTCACCACAAAAAGATCAAAGAAAAAAGGAAAGGTACTACATGTGCAAAAATACTTATAGCAGTTCCTATTTGTGCTAGCAAAGAAGAGAATATTAAAGGGATGTCCACAAATTAGAGAATGAATAAATAAGATATGACATGAAATTTTAATTGAATTTTATTGTGTTATAAGAAATTATAAGCAGACATGTATCAGAAAAACCTGGGAAGACTTACATAAATTGATACAAAGTAAAATGAACAGAACCTTGAGAACTTTGTGCGGAGTAATAACAATACTGTATGATGATCAACTGTGAAAGATTAGTTACTTTAATCATTACTGTGATCCAATACTATCCATCTGCAGAGAGATATGATGAATTCTGAGTGTAAAGTAGTAGACATAAAGATGCAAAACAATGGAACGAATCCACTTTTAGAAAGTAGAGGTAATCCAAATGAGACTTGTAATCAAATATCAAATGTAATCACAATGTAATATTTATAAAGCATGTTACAAATTTTCAAGTGCTGTATACATTTTTATATATCCTTCAAGATACAGAGACTTTGAATAAGCACTGACAGTTGACAAAGGATGGAGAAGATTAAGCTTAACCAGTTCTGAGAGGTCACATGGTAATTTGAATAATCCTAAAGTATTCTCTGCTTTACAAATTCATCTGCTTAATGTGAATATTCTTCTGGCAAAAGTGAATGATAGTGAATTATGGAATATACCTCCTCAAAAACTGAAATTTAAAAGTCATAAAAAAATGAAGGAATGTTATATAGTTGGCAGACCATGTGTCAAAACTTAATTTCAAATGAGAGGTGTTTAAGTGGCAAAATCAAGGAATTATGTTACCTGGGGGAAGGGGAAGGGGTGGGGAGTGGAATATCCACAAAGCAAGAATGAGAGAAAATAGATATACTCCCTAGACATAGTGTTTATAATCTCAAGATAGTAATAGTACCAGAGAAAGGCCTCCATTTTATTCACTGGATAATCTCTGTACAATTCACAAAGGGGATGAGGAAAGAATCACATAACATAGTATTGGAGTAGCAATCACGGTCCTTTGAAGATAAAAGGTAATTACAAGAGAATAACAAAAAATATTCAAAAAAGATCATGATTGTAATAATAGTGCACCAAATTAGCACAGTGGATAGAGCTCAGGGCCTGGAATCAGGAAAATGTGGCTTTAATCTACCTTCAGCCTCATATTAACTGTGTCCCTGCACATGTCACATAAGCCCTGTTTGTCTGTTTCTTCCTCTGTAAAATGGGGATAATAAAGCCATCTTTCTCCCAGGGTTGTGAAGGTCAAATGAGATAATTACAAAGTGTTTAGTACATTGCCTGGTTTAAAGAAATGCCATATAAATGTTAGCTATTATTTTATTCATTATCACCACAATCACCACCACTTCCATTACCACCACTATTGTCTTATCAAGTCTCGTTCTGTTTCCACCTTGTTGAGAAAGAAGAAAACAATAAGAAAGAATGACAATTCCAGCTCTTGGGGTATACAACTTAGTAATCAATGAATAAGGGCATTAGGGGAACAGTGAAGCACATCAAAACAGTCTTTAAAAAAAATGCCCCTGTGATAGAATCATTAAGAAATATTCTGGTGGCCTGAAACATATAACAAAAATTGACAAATATGAAGAGTATAAATTGAGATCTCAGTATTTTTAGAGGAAGTATGTAATTTTGATTCTTAAAACAGTCAGGAACAACCTTCTAATAGACATTTACACCTCAGAAATTCATGTCTCACCAAGCCAGAACAACTTCGTTAGTATGAAGAAAAGTATTAGACAAAAGTATGAGACAAAAGAATTAAAACGTTGTGGAAATAGAACCACTTAAGTAAACGTCCCTGTTGTCCTTCCTCCTTTTAGAATTGAACTGAAGATGATTCATTGAGATTATTATTGAGATATGTTTACATTTAGAAATATTTTCTCTGACTCTAAAAACAATCTGTTATATAAAATTACAGGTGTACTATAATCCATAGTGTATTGAACATGAAGTAAAAACAAGCAAATAAGCAAACATATATATCTTGTTCTGGTACTGTTTCTGATGGAATCTATTTTTTTTTAAAATGGAATAAGATTATTTTTGTCATTGTTCATAACAATAACTCTAATATTAAAGTTGAGAGGGGTTAAATAATCCTTACAGTGTCAGAGGTGATTTAAGACTAATTTCTTTTACATTACAGATACAAAATTCTATCCACTATGCCATACTATCTGTCTTATTGAAAAATATAAGATAATGCTCAGAAACTTACAATTTAATTGTTGATATTGCAATTTAATATTGCTATTTGAAAGAATTGGAGCATGCTATTTGATTTAAAATGATCAGGTCATGCATATTTTGCATGTTTAGGTTTTACATATATGATAAATAATTTCACTAATAAAAACAAATATCTCTATATTACCTGATTTTACATCCCATAATTAGGTTTGAGATGCAGTTTTAAGATGATAATGTAAAATACTAATATGAAGCTGGTTGATTAACATTGAAAACTTGGAGCAATAATAACTTCAAGTCAAGTGAAAAATTGGGTTTTTTTCTTCTCTAGAATATCCACTGTCTCACTAAAAGAACATCATGACATATTAATTTGTCACTAAATATTTTGACCAATATTATTCTAAGAACGATCTTTGCATTTTTGTTAGAAGACAATTTTTTTAAATGTTTCACCTAATTGAGACGAATTGATATTTCCCTGATGATCCATTATGCTATATAAAAAATTTTATTTTTTGTTCCAAAATTATCTCTCTCCATCCTTGTCCTCTGCTACCCACCAAAAAGGTAAAAAATGTGATGTCCATTATGCATATTAAGTCATATAAAAATATTTCAATATTGAACACATTGCAGAAAAAAGAAAAAAGTGAAACAAAATGTGTGCTTCAGTCTGCAAACAAAAACCATTAGTTATCTCTCTGTACATGGATAGTATTTCTCAGAACACCACCATGCTCTTAAAGAAACAGTTCCAACAACAACGAAAAGGCAATTTGTAATGCTGACAGGACACTAATTTTTTCTTCACATATTCAGGATCTGCTTACTTAGCCTCAAATAAGTTCTAAGAATATTACAATCTTTTATCATTTCCCTTGTGAAACATCATTGCTTGGCCAGGATATCCATTGCCTTACAGCTGGACATCACTTTTCTGTTCCAAATCTTCCTCATGGCACTTTTAATCTCTCTGTTTCTCAGAGTGTAGATCAAAGGGTTCAACATAGGAGTGATGATAGTATAGAAGACACTTAGAGATTTATCAATGGGGAAGGTACAGACCGGCCTAGCATATATGAAAATACAAGGGACAAAGAAGAAGACAACAACTGTGATGTGGGAGATGCAAGTAGAGAGAGCTTTTTGTCGACCTTCTGAACTTTGAGTTTTCAAAGAGTATAGAATGACTCCATAGGAGATAAGCAAAAGTAAAAAGACAATTATGCATATTACTCCCCCATTGGCAACCACTGAGATGCCAATGGTATAGGTATCTGTACAGGAAATTTCCAATAAAGGGTTCATATCACACATGAAGTGATCAAGGATATTGGGTCCACAGAATGTGAGACCAACAATGAAAAGCAGCTGAACTAGTGAATGCATGAAACCTCCAATCCAGGATACCACCAATAGCAGAACACATACATGCCCTCTCATAATGAGTAAGTAATACAAGGGTTTGCAGATGGCTACATAGCGATCATAGGCCATAAAAATGAAGAGGAAAACTTCAGTCCCACCAAATAGGTGTTCCAAGAAGAGCTGCACCATGCAAGCTTGAAAAGAAATGGTTGCCTTTTCATAGAGCATGTCTAGGGTCATTTTAGGGACAATGACAGTGGAATAGATAGCATCCATAAAAGACAAGAAGGTGAGAAAGAAGTACATAGGGGACCTCAAGGTCTTACTTCCAATGACAGTTATGATAATCAGAACGTTGCCCACAATAGTTAATATGTAGATAATTAAGAACACAGCAAATAGTATTTTTTGTACCTCAGGATTCTGAGTGAGCCCAAGGAGGACAAACTCAGTGACATTGTTCCTGTTTTCCATGATTTTTGAAGGAGGGCAGGGGGAGAAGAAGAGTAACTGTTAATGGATATGGCACAGGACTTGCAGTTAGAAGAACTTTGAATTCAGTTTTCACATCTACCTGTTTTTATGGCCAATCTCATATCCTTTATGGGCATCAGTTTCCTTACCAGAACATTGGTCATAATAGTAAAAACAGAGATTTTGTGGGGTTGGGGCAGGGAGAGAAGAAATGATGGATATTCTATTTGCAAATTTTAGTTTCTCATCTAAAAGTTGGTTAATCTTCTGCAGTTTCAGCAGTCAAATTACACCTATAAAGATAATTATGAAATATAAGTATTTTATTGATTCGTTCTAAGTCTCTTTCATTTCTCAATATACCCCTATACATCTGAAAGTATATGAATTAAGCCTTGCTCTTAATTTCTCTTCTTTGTAATGAAGGGAATAAGCCACGCTTTCTCAAATGTTTCCTGTGACAAAATTGATCCCATAATTACATTGTATTTCAATCGTTCTTTCTGTTTCCATTGTTGTCAACTTCATGGAGACTCTTTTCCATTTTCTCCCTATTAGACTCCGCTTTAATTTAAAAAAAAAAATTCGAATGTTTCTCTAATTCCAGATATTCATATTTTCTAATAATACAGATATGATCTGTCATATTTGAATGTTCCCCCATAAATGGACACCTATAACACTTTCAATTGTTGTTGCTACAAAAAGTACCTTAATGAATATTTTGGAGTATAAGATCCTTTTTCTGGTGTCCTCTGAGGTGACTGCCTGATGATGAGTTTCCTCATTTCCAGTGGCATGAGTATTTTAGTTTCTCTTTGTAAATACAACCCTTAAAATTTCATCTATTAATGTCTTCTAAAATTTCCAAGGCACTTCCACTTCAACAATATAATTTGTTCTCACAAGAGAAGTAAAATAGTTGTTAGTGGTTCTAGTCAAAAGTGGTTAAGGCACAGAAATGTGAGAATTATTAAAGGTTCCCTGATCACCTATGTGAAAAGATTTGCATTTTTTGAAGTAATTAAGTGCTTTCGTTAAGTAAACTGTGGGTCATCCAAATGGCTGTCCATTACTGAATAGTTAAAAACTAATAACACCTGGTTTCATTCAATCAATTGGGATTTGTTCTATTGTGATAATGATATTTTTCTCCATAATAGCATTATTAAAATATTAAAAAACCCATCAAAAGATATCACTTTAAACTATAATTGACATTTTTCCAAATATATCTATCATATCCTAAGACTGAAACTGAGATAAATAAATGAATATTTAATTTTCTTTTATTTAAAGGGACCTATTATAGAACTAGAAAATAACAAACATGATATAAAGGTCTTAAAATAATTATTATTGTTATATCATCATCATCATCATCTCACGTTTATCTAACACTTCAGTCTGGAGGTTAGAAATGGAAAAGATCATGTATTTCTTTTTCTGTTTTTGAGTTTGTCTGAGGCTATTGTCTTATTAATAACCAAAATCAGAACACTAAAACCCTCTTCTGAAATTAGTAGCATATGCCATTTTCTCAATATTTTCCAAAGCCTGAACTTTATATTTTTTTAGTTCATTTGCAAGGATGTCACTTCAAAATGGATAATGCTATAACGTGTCCCATATATTTTACATGTCAAAATAATCAGTTGAATCATGCAGTTGGTCGTGTGAGAAGACCAGGGATTTCTGTACGTGGCTTAAATCTTTATTTTGATAGTATTATTTTCTCTCATTTCCCATTCAGTTTGGGTTACCATCAACTTTATAGTCTGAAGACAAACAGTTTGGGATAGAATGAGAAATCGGAATTACTTGTATAAAAATATTACCTGTCCTTGAAGACAATTGCTCCAAGTCCTGAATTCTGATATGTTTTCCTTAATGTTGAAAGACTGCAGATTAGGGCAGTGGAAATGCTATTCACCACCACTCCCCCTGTTGTCACCACAGAGACAGAAAAATCCATGGCAATTCATTTCAGCTTAAAAGGTCTATGTGGATCTTATTATTTCCAAATTTCTTCTCCATTTCACTCAAATCAGTATTTTTCCAAACAATTAAGCTTCCTTAGGTTGTGAAGTTGATTCCATGTGAGTCTGTGGACAATTTTGTCCACAAAAGAGGATTTTATCCATATTCAGTAAGGCCACCATCTCATGTCTGTGAGGCATTCTAATACAGTGTTTTTAAAACTCCTTCTCCTCTAATGAAATCCTTTGAGGAATTTGCCCAGGGAAGAGGGAAAGTTCACAATAGTCCTTCAGTTCAGTGTCTCTGGAGGTGTCTCAGAGTTAATGACCTTAATTGTAGGGAAGACAATGAAAAGAAGACAATGAGTCCAAAGGAAAAATCAGAGATATTTTCAAAAGAAGTTACTCCTGGAGTTAGGGTTATTAAAAGACTTATGTGGTTTCTTCAATGTTGCACCAAATGACAGTTGCAGGCTCAGGATTCTAGTCTCTTGAACAGCTAATTTGTTACAAAATTCAGAAAACATGCAAAATAATGCCTCTATCTCAAACGTCTGAATGCACTAAGATAACTTTTTTTTTTTGAAGGGTCCTATAGAAAGAAAGAAAATGGAATTACTAAGAATACATTTATTACCTATTAAATGTATTGCTACATCTTACTGGAATGAAATTTATATTGTGCTTAATATTTCACATGCATCTTATAAGTAAAAAGTTTTCTACCACATGAATATTAGAAAGTGGGGAAAAGACTGTAGATGGAAGAGCAGTGAAATACAATTTTATTTAAATAATAAATAAAAGGAGATATAAGGATATTTTTAGTGTTCTATTTTTTCCCAATTACACTTAAATGCAACTTTCAATATTCATTTTTAAAACTGAGTTCCAAATTATCTTTCTCTCTCTGTATTCCCCTCATTGAAAAGATGAACAGGGAGTAGAGGGACATACATGCTCTAGCTCTACCCCCATAACCTATAAAATATTTGTAAAATTGACTCTGAACAAATTCTAGAGCAGCAGAAGCCACAAAAAGACAGAGAGAAAGATTTCCAGCCAAAGACAGCCTGGAAGGCAAACAGGAAGGGTCTATCTCACTAGGCTCAGAGTCAAAAACAGCCCAGACTTGGAAACTGGCATGGAAAGTGTTGGAGCATGCTTCATAGTGTGGATTCAGGGGTAGCAGCTGTAGTTCCCAGATTTCTCAACCCACAAACACCAAAGACAGCTTCAAAAGTCAGTGAGAAAGCTCTTTCATCTGGGTGAGAAGGAAGAAGGGCCCATTCCTAGCCCTGGTTCCACTCTTCAGTGGGGTAGGTTTTGGAGCCCTTTGCCTAAAGACCCTGGGGGAATTGAGCAGCCCATCTGGGACTCAATTCTGACTGGTGGTCCTATGGTGAGTTGGAGTGCAGAAGTAGTGGAACTGGTGGATGCTTTGGAGAGGATCCTGGGCAGAAAAGCTTGTGGTTGCTCCTAGACTAGAAGGCAGGCCAGAAGAGGTATAAACACCTCTACCTTGATTGTGTTACCTTGGAGGAACTGAGAACTTAGAGGTCCCTAGAGTATATCATCCACTTGACAAAGGACTCAAAAGTCAAGTAACTGGAGGGGAAAATGCCCAAATAAAGGGAAAAAAATAACACTTACTTTCTTGGCCAAAAGTTATTTT
Organism: Notamacropus eugenii; assembly: GCF_028372415.1. Taxonomy (NCBI): domain Eukaryota; kingdom Metazoa; phylum Chordata; class Mammalia; order Diprotodontia; family Macropodidae; genus Notamacropus; species Notamacropus eugenii. The sequence continues at coordinate 1,919,098 of NC_092877.1, forward strand.
CTTCCATTCTTTCAGATGAGAAAGAACAAAGCATCCCATCAGAGGAAGCCATAAAAGGCAAGGTTTCTACATCGAAAAACTCCAAAAAATATATACCATTGTGTCAGGCCAAGGAAGAGTTCAAAAAGGACTTTGAAGATCAAGTAAGACAGGTGGAGGAAAAATTGAGAAGACAAATGAGAGCAATGCAAGGAAATCATGAAAAGAGTGTCAACAGCTGGCTAAAGGAGACACAAAAAATTACTGAGGAAAATAACACCTTTAAAAATAGACCCTTCCCAATTGAAAAATGATCAAAGGATATGAACAGGCAGTTTTCAGAGGAAAAAATTGAAGATATCTATAGCCATATGAAAAAAATGCTCTAAATCCCTATTGATTAGAGATATGTAAATCAAAACAACTCTGACATACCACACCACACCTATCAGATTCGCTAACATGACAGAACAGGAAGATAATAAATGTTGGAGTAAATGTGGGAGAGTTGGAACACTAATTCCTTGTTGCTGGAGGTGTGAGCTGATCCAATTACTCTGGAGAGCAATTTGGAACTATACTCAAAGGGCTACAAAAATGTGCATACCTTATGACCCAGCAATACTGCTTCTAGGACTGTATCCCCAAGATATCATAAAAATGGGAAAGGGTTCCACATATGTAAGGGAATTGCCAACCCTCAGCTCTCTTGGATGATGTACACCAATCACGGCTCAGGTAATCTGAGGGGAGATTGGTAAGGCATGAACAAGATGGCGCTGGGAGGAAGGGTTCCGCCCCTGTTCACCACCAGATACTTCCTGAAACCTGGCTGGAAAGCAGTAGCAAAACTTGCTTAAACTAGTTTAATCTTGCTTGTGCTGCTTATGTAACTAAGGTGTACATGATACTCCATAAGTGCCTGAGCTAGTTTGAATAAACGGAGTTGCCTTACATCTTTGCCTCCCACCTCATCGTTACTCACAGCGAGCTCCTTCAGGGTCGACAGACCCTGCTGGTCAGATAAACCTGTCAGCTCAGGGTGAATGGCCCCCACTAAATCCCATTCACACATACACAAAAATATTTATAGCAGCACTCTTTGTGGTGGTAAAAAACTGGAAATCAAGAGGATGCTTATCAACTGGGGAATGGATGAATAAATTATGGCATATGAATATAATGAAATACTATTGAGCTATGAGAAACGATGAACAGGAAGACTTTAGGGAAGCTTGGAAATACTTATATCATCTGATGCTGAGAAAAAGGAGCAGAACTAGGAGAACTTTGTACACAGTAACAACCACAGTGTGCAAGCACTTTTTCTGGTAGACTTAGAACTTCATTGCAGTACAAGGACTTAAAATTTCCCAGTGGTTTTTTCAGGCAAAATGCCTTCCACATCCAGAGAAAGAACTATGGAATTCAATTGCAGATTGTAACAGATTTTTTTTCTTCTGTATTACGTTTTGGTTTGTTATGTGATTTCTCCCATTCATTTTCATTCTTCTATACAACATGACGATGGTGAAAATGTATTTAACAGGCATGAATGTGTAGAAACTATATAAAATTATAAGCTGTCTCAGGGAGGAAGCAGGGAGGTTGGGGGGAGTGAGGTGGAGGAAGGGAAAGGAAAAATCTAGGCTGTATGGTAGTGATTGTGGAACACTGAAAATAAGTAAACAAACAAACAAACAAATAAATAAATAAAAATTACAAAGGAAAAAAATAAACTAACCCAAATGGCAAAAGAGGTCCAAAAATCCAGTGAGCCAGAAGAATGACTTAAAAAACAGAATTAGTCAAATGAAAAAGGAGGTTCAAAAGCTTACTGAAGAAAATAGCTCTTTAGAAATTAGAATGGAGCAGAGGCAAACTAATGACTTTATGAGAAACCAAGAAATTATGAAAAATAACCAAAAGAATATAAAAATAGAAGAAAATGTGAATTACCTCCTTGGAAAAACAAATGACCTAGAAAATAAATCCAGGAGACACAATTTAAAAATCATGGGACAGTCCTAAGCCAAGGCGGAGGTGGAAGCTTGCTTCTCTTTCCATGGTGTGCCCACATTGCAAAGTGAATTGACCTCGATGTTTCTGCAGAGTTACCTCAAAGAGCAAGGGGACAGGATCTACACCCTAAAGAAAACAGACCCTGCAGGACAACAGACCTGTTCAGCTCACCCAGCCAGATTCTCTCCAGATGACAAGTACTCCAGTCACCGTATCACCAACAAGAAGAGATTCAAGGTTCTCATGACCCAGCAAGCACTATTGGTCCTCTGAATTACCAAACCACCCAGGACTCTGGTGCAAGAACCTTGTCCTACATCTAGGAGACCTCGTTCAGGAGGAGCTTACATCTTTGACTCTCTTAAACCATTCTCACAAGTTTAAAATTACTCCTTCTGTAGACTTGCTTTTTAGAATCTAGCCTCAGTTTGCCTGTGTTCCTCTTGGTACTTGGTAGCAATCAAGCTAAAATGAAAAAGCCTAAAGTTTCCACATCTTTTTAATCAGTGTTGTAGGCTACTAAAGCTGAGATGGTTTAGAGATCTATTTTTCCTTTTTAATTGGGGGCAGAAAAATCCTTGAATTGATCAGCAGAAGCTAGGTGGCTCAGTGGATAGAGTGCTGGATCTGGAGTCAGCATGATCTGAATATATTTGTAAAAAGGTACTTAATACAGCACCTGGCATGTAGTAGCTATAGAAATGCTTATTCCCTTTCCTGATCAAAAAATAACATCTCCATTTTTATTATTGTTTTAGAATACTAGCATGTTTGCATTGGAATTCAAAAATCCTCATTTGCTTCAGTAAGAATTAATCAAATTGAAAAAAAAAATTATGAGACTTCCTGAAAGTCATGGTCAAAAAAAGAGCCTAGACATCATCTTTAGTGAAATTATTAAGAAAAACTACACTGATATTCTAGAACCAGAAGGTAAAATAAATATTGAAAGAATCCACTGATCACCTACTGAATGACATCTGAAAAGAAAAATTTACAGGAATATTGCAACCAAATTCAAGAGTTTTCAGGTCAAGGAGAAAAATATGCAAGCATCTAGAAAGAAATGATTTGAGTATTATGGAAATACAATCAAGATAACACAAGATCTACTTCATTGAATACCCCTCTCTACCCTGAAGCATTATACTTAGTTTTTCAAAGTAGTTGATTATTATTTGTAATCCTAGCTCCTTTTAGCCTCCAGAATATCATATTCCAAGCCCTGTGATCCTTTAACGTAGGAGCTGTTAAATCTTGTGTTAACCAGACTGTGGCTCCATGATACCTGAATTGTTTCTTTCTGGTTGTTTACCATATTTTCTTCTTCACCTGAGAGTTATGAAATTTGGCAATAATATTCCTGGGAATTTTCATTTTCAGAACTTATTCAGGAGGTCATCAGTGCATTCTATAATTTCTATTTTAGCTTCTGGTTCTAAAATGTTGTAGCACCAATGCAATATTCACAGCACCTATGGCAGCCATGAATATTCCAAAGCAATTCTGAACTGAAAAATATAACAGATTTCCCATATTGAAGACAGAACCAGAACATTTATTCAGACATGAGAAAGTCAAATTCATCATTGCAACAAAAATCTATACACAATAACAATGCAGAGAACAACACCAGCACCAAGCTTTCGCCCTTCTCAGTTCCTCACAAAACAGTTCCATTAAATAAATCACAAGCAGATCCCTTTAAACAAAATCACACACAAGCTCTTTCACTAATGCTAGCCAGCTGCCTGCTTGCCTTCATCCTTCCTACCTCTGACAAAATCATCTCCAAACTTCCTCTCTGTCGAATTCGTTGGGCTCATCCTCGTCCCCTATGGCCTTGCTTCCGCTTTTTGTTCGGCTTCTTGGATTTCAGCGGTCCATCTGGTCGGAACCCAGATACCTTGTTCTGATGATTCTCCATCTGGTTGGATACATAAATGACCCTGTCCTCTTACAATAACGGTACCAGGGCCTTGCTACTGGCCCTCTGGGGTTTTCCACATCACCCGTGCTCCTGTTAAGCAGGTATTCGGGATTTTTTTTATTCTTTGTTGATGTGATGACATTGAGGTCCCTGCATAATAGCGTAAAGCTGTTTGTAAAATCATCCCTAAATTGTAAGAAATTATGAGTATATGCTACTTGTGATATCTGTGCCTGTGTAAGACGTCCCCACACTCCCCATTTTTTGTTTTATTAGGAGTGATTTTAGGGTGCAGTTGGCACGTTCTACTATTGCTTGGCCAATAGGGTTATAAGGAATACCAGTGACATGTTTAATAGCAAATTCTTGACAAAATAGTGAAAATGTTTTTGAAGTACAGTCGGGTCCATTGTCAGTTTTTATAGCACTGGGTACCCTGCAGGCTGCGAAACAATATAGGAGATGGGCTGTAACATGACGGACTGCCTCACCGGGCTGAAGGGTCGCAAGTATAAACCCAGAATAGGTGTCCACAGTGACATGTATGAGGGCGTGGCCAAAGTGGGTAACGTCCATTTGCCAGAGGGCATTGGACCTGTCCCCACGGGGATTAACTGCCGCATCCTTCGGAGGAGGGTGAAAAGGAGCACAATTGGTGCAGCATTTGACTAGTTGTCATTCCTCCTCTTTCTTAAGGCCATATAGATGTCGCAGGGACCTAGCGGACAGGTGGTATTTGGCATGTGCTTTATGTGCCTCGGTCTGTAGGGGGCATAGCAAGGCACGGTCTACTACATCATTACCTTGGAATATTGGGCCTGTGGTAGAAGTATGAGAGCGAACATGCAGGACATATAAGGGGAAAGGACGAGAAAGAAGATGCATCTGCACATCAGCTAATAAGGAAGCAATAGCACTAGTACAGGAATTAATAAGGGCGTTAGGGAGATCACGAAGGGCGTTAGCACAATATAAGCTGTCCATTATAAGATTGAAAGGTTCAGAAGAAAACAGTTGAAGGGCTTTAATAATAGCAAAAAGCTCGTTCTTTTGAGCAGAGGTGAAGTTAGTTTTATAAACCTGCAGAATCTGTTTTTGTGGAACATAAACAGCAGCCCGTTGAGCCTTAGTGGCATCCGTAAAGACATTTGGGCCTTGTACAGGTGTTGCAGCGATAGAATGCGGAGGAGGATGCAGAGAAAGCGTTTCCCATCCCCAAAGCACAGGAGGAAGTGGGAGGGAAAAGATCTCACAAGTGGTTAGAATAGCTGCCCATTCAGGGGTGGAATCTGTAAAATAGCAAAGACAAGCTTCAGAAGCAGAAATATTCAAAACTCGATAAAAATCAAAAATCTGAATACAGCGATCCATGATATCTACAAGAAAGTGTGCAAGCATCTGATATTTATTGGGAAGACTCCTCTTACTTCTCTTGGCATACAGCCATTCTAAAATCCCATGATTTTGATAAAGACAACCAACGTATATATATTGTCTAGGACAACTGCATAAATTGGGAAATTAACATTAACTTGCACTACAGAGGCTGCACGTCTTCGTAAGATGTTTTGTACAGCTTCTTTTGCGGCTGGGGTCCACTGTCTGGAGGAGGTAAGTGAGGAATCACCCTCAGCCCCAGAGGGGAGTAATTGAGTATGAGTTATAAAGGGGACATATCCTGACAGGCCCACAACCAATCGGGGAAAAGGAGCAGGAGGGACGTCAATAGGACTTGTAGTCCAAGGCTTGATAACCCCGTCTGCCTCTTCCCCTCCTGTAGTAGGTGACTTAGAACAGATTAGGATCTCAGTTGTTGAGGAGCCCGTTGATAGTCCTGCTGGAACTTGAGTGAGGGTCGAGTTGAGGGAAGAGGGAAGTTTACTCCCTCTTCCTTGGTCACTTCTAGGGGGAAAGCTGTCATTCCGGGGCCCCCACAAGGAGGGCTCTGCCTCCCGTTTCCCGACCCGGGATTATTTTTTCTCTGCCTACAAAATTTGGCTATATGACCAACTTTCCCACAACAAAAACAGGTAGTTTGAGGGGGTGAATTCTTTTTTGAAGCTCTACATTGGGATTTAAAGTGGCCTAACTTCCCGCAATTAAAGCAACCTCTGGATCCTCCACTGTCCTGCATCTGTTGAATTCCTTGGACAATTGCAATTGCTTGATGTTGTAACCCTTCTGATAGTCCCTGGGTAATAGCCTTAGCCTGTTGCTGCAACCCTTGGGACATACCTACTGTCATAGCTTGAAGATTTTTGTCCTGTGGAGGGGTATCTAATAAGCGTTCCACAATTTCTTCTAAAGTGGGAGTGGGGCCTAACCCAATAAGTGCCTGCTGATACTCTGGCCATAATCCTTCCTTAACCAATTGGGGAATAATAAGATTCACCCCAGGAGATTGCGCTATAACCCTCTGCACTAACAGCTGCACTCTACTTATAAAATCAGTGGAATTCTCTGTAGGGCGCTATTTTAATCCCACTAATTTCTCGCGTTCAGATCCCTGAGCCTCAATTTTCCCAAAAGCTCGAAGATGACACTCTTGAACAGCTACAAAGACATCTGGTTGGTATTTAATTTGAGAAGAAAGGGATTCCCATTTGCCAGACCCCATGATCATCTCTAACCCCGCTTCTGGGTTAGTACCTCTCCTCCCCTCAACATATGATTCTGCTTCTCTTTTAACCAGAGCAGAAAGGGCAACTGCCTGGCCAGGCAAAAGAATCGCGCCCGCAACCTCTCTCCAGTCATATGGTGTCCAAGGCCAGGAGGTGGACCCGAGAGAAAGTAGATGTTTAGCATACGGAGAGGAAGGACCGTATTTAGTAACTGCCTCTTTAAGTTCTTTCAATAGTTTAAAGGGCACCGGTGGATGATAAGGCTTCCCAGGTCCTTGTCCATTTTCATCAACACAAACGGGGAATAAGAGGGAAGGTTTTCTATTCCACGCATCCCAATCTATCTCGTCTCCCTCCTCTAAAGCAGCCTTTAGGTTCTGAGTAAGCATGCTTTTTGAACGGGGATTCGTCGGTAATTTTTTAGACCCCCACAGTCATAGCTGCAAAAGCTGTACAGGGATACCCGTCAGAATCCTCCGCTATCCCCTCCCAAGTAATGTCCCACTGCATAGGACGGGTCTCACTTCCTCTGTTCCTTCTGTGCAGTGCACTAGCCCTCTCTCCCCTTCCTGATTCCTCACTCCCTGATTTCTTTGTTTGCTGCGCAGCCAATAGAATTGAAGTAGCTCCCCCTTTTGAGCCTCCCCCTCTCTTCTCTGGTTGTGCTTCGTCCCTCGTGACTAATTCTTTGTTCCCCTTTTTTCCAACGCCATTTTTCTTAATTCCCTTTAACTCTTCCCAGGGATAGATAGGTGGTACATCATCATCTGAAGTTTCCCCCAAAGAATCTCCCACCTGGGTGCGGCTGTGCTCAGTGAGAAAAGGGCGCTGCGGTTCTTGTAGCAACAGCTTTATCAGGGAGTAAAAAGTGAAATCATGATTGGTCAGAGTGCTGGGTTTAGTTTCAGCATAAGAGACCATCTGCTGACCAACCTCACCCCAATTAGTCTTGTTTATTCCAGAGTGTTCTAACCAAGGAGAAATCTCCCAAATCTTTTCTACAAAACTGCAGCATTGTCTTATATGGGGCTTAATGTGCTGCCGCTTACACAACTTATATAACTGGCATGCAAGCACTGCCTTTTGCTCGGGTTTGATCAGGGGGATACTATACCCTTGACCCATGTTTGCTTCCCTGCCTTCCCAGGAAATTCCTGAGGCTGTCTAGCTCTTCTCCTCAAAGTGAGGAGGCCAAGCGGATTTCCTAGCGTAGCAGTCCCTGTTCCGGTCACCAAAATGTCCCGGGCTTTCTTCACTAATTTAAATATCCTGGGCTCCTCTCACTAATTCAAATGTCCTGGGCTCCTTACGCTAACTTTCCCTCCCTGGGCTTCGCTTGGAATCTTACCTCAAGATCTAGATCTCTATTGGTCTTCAGACATCTCTGGCCCCTCTGGTGGGGGAGGGGAGTAACTAGACAGAACACCCGAGTTGGCAGCTGTACACTCTTTAATGGTTAATTCACTCCCCCCGGGATCCCCCCAATGCCCCAGTATATCTTTAGGCACCCGAGCTCCTCCCATGTTCCTCCCCATAGGCAGAGCCTATCCTGTTACTGAGGTGTTCCCAGTACCTCATAGCTTACTAGACCAGCTAGCAGGCTACATAAGCAGGTTAACACCTCCAGGTGTCTCTCCTTTCCATACAGGAGGCCATGGTCCAGAGCTGGGCCACAACACCTCTCAGCTCTGCACTAACTCCACCTCTTCCTGCTCTACCTCTTCACCAAATTCCTCCCATCACTAACTCCATGTGACTCAGACATCTATGTGACACAAGCAGGTCACATGGGCCTATTAATGAATGGGAAAGATCTTCCCATTTAAATTACCATTACAGATATTGAGGCAGTTTTGCCTGATAATTTCTTGAAAGATGATATCTAAGCTCTCTGTCTCTCTCTGTCTCTCTCTGTCTCTCTCTCTCAGTCTCTCAATCTCTCTCTCTCTCTCTCTCTCTCTCTCTCTCTCTCTCTCTCTCTCTCTCTCTCTATCTCATGATCATGGTTTTCAGGTAACCTTATAATTCTTAAATTATCTCTCCTGGATTGATTTTCCAGGACAGTTGTTTTTTCCAATTAGATATTTCACATTGTCTTCTGTTTGTTTTTCATACTTTTAGTTTTGGTTTATTGTTTCTTGATATCTCATAGAGTCACTAGCTTCCACTTGCTCAATTTTCATTATTAAATAATTATTTTCTACAGTGAGGTTTTGTACTTCCTTCTCCATTAGACAAATTATACCTTTCAAGGTCTTCTTTGAGTTAGTGAATTTTCGTGCCTCTTTATCCATTTGAGCAATTCTGCTTTTCAAGAATTTTTTTTTCTTCGTTGCATTTTTGAAACTACTTTTACAATTTGCCCTATGCTGATTTTTAAGGTGTTATTTTCTTCAGTAATTTTTGGACCTCCTTTCCAAGCAGTTGGCTCTTTTGTTTTCTAAACGATTTTCTTGCATTACTCATTTTTTCATTTCTCCTCTACCTCTGTAATTTGATTTAAAAAATATTTTGTACTCTTCCATAGTCTGAGACTAATTCATACTTTTTTTTGAAGTTTCAATATAGGAGTTTTGAATTTGTTATCTTTTGGGTGTGTATTTTGATCTTCTTTGTCACCACAGTAACTTTCTATAGTCAAAATATTTTTCTGTTGTTTGTTAATTTTTCCAGCCAAGTATTTTGACTTTACACTTCTTGTTAAAGTGGGACTCTGCAGGATAGAGTACACACTATCTCAAGCTTCAGGGATTGTGTGTAGCATTCAAAGATGCTTCTAGGGACCTCTAAGTTTTTAGTTCCTTTGAGGTGGCATTATCTAAGGAGAGATGTATTTACTATGCTTCTGGTCTGTGCTATGCTCTGTAAGTGCTCACAAACACTCTTCTGTCCTGGAATTGTAACCATGGTCCCTACTTCCTTTCAGTGGCAAGTTCTGGTTCACTACTGCTCCTTCTCACTGTGCTACTGTTATCCAGATGTGAATATAGGCAAACAATGGAGTCCTTCCCCTAGTGCCAGTAAAGAGATCCTTCTAATCTCTTTCTGACCAGTTGTCCAATCTGCCACCTTTTGTCCGTGGGCTCAGAATTCCAAACACAGCTGCTTATTCAGTAACTCTCAAGCCCTGCTCTAGTTTCCTGGGGACTAATTGCACTGGTGCAGCCTGCACTGGAGTGTCCTCCACTCTCACCCTGCTGTAACAGACATTTCCTGTCAAATATCTAGTGGTCTTCGGCTAGATAATTGTTTCACCTCACCTTTTTTCGGGTTCTGCCTCTCAAGAATTTGTTTTAGGGCATTATTTGAAGGTTTATAAAGGAGTTTTGGAGAGCTCTCAGGAAAGTCCCTCAAGTCCCAGCCTTTGGGTAGCCATCTTGGATCTGCTCTCACATAATGCTATTTTGAAGAGAAAAGACACCTGAGCCTTGAAAAATAAGGAACAGGCCATTGGCAGTCAGGCTATTTGAAGTTAGTTGATTAGTATATAGGGGAATGCAAATTAGACACTCTTACAAAAACCCTTGATGGTATGGCACATATAAGAAATTAATCTGAGGAGAATGACCCATATTATAGTAGTATAACTATGTCATATTATTTGACTGGTATTTCTAATAAAGAAATTTTATGAAAGAAAATGGATATTTTTCTTTTCCCTTTCTTATTTTGGAATTTTATTTCTTCTTTTTTTAAAAATTATTTAATTTTCTTGTAGTAATTGTAGTGTTCTACAGTCACTTCCACATCACTTAGATTTTTCCCACCTTTCTCCCCCTCTTTTCCCCCTCCTTCCTTTTTGGAGACAGCATGCAATTTTATACAGGTTCTACATATACATTCATATTTAATACATTTTCACCTTAGTCATGTTGCATAGAAGAATTAAAATGAATGGGAGAAATCATAAAAGGAAGCAAAAATTTATACAAAAGAAAATGATTTGCTATATTCTGTGATCGTATCCTACAGTTCTCTCTCTGGATGTGGAAAGTATTTGCCGTAAGAGACCTTTGGAAACTTTTTTAAGTTCTTGCATTGCAATGAAGCTCTATGTCTACCAGAAAAACTCCTCCCACACTGTGGTTGGTGCTGTGTACAAAGTTCAACTGGTTTTGCTCCTGTTGCTCAACATCAGTTCATATAAGTCTTTGTAGGCCTTTCTGAATTCTTCTTGCTCATCATTTCTTATGGTACAGTAGTATTCCCTTACATTCATATATCACAATCTATTCAGCCATTCTCTACTTCATGGGCGTCCCATTCATTTCCCGTTGTTGGCCACCACAAAGAGTGCTGCTATAAATATTTTTGTGTATGTGGCACCCTTTCCCACATTTATGATTTCTCGGGGATATAGTGCAAGAAACAGTATTGCTGGATCAAAGCCCTCCTAATCTTAGTTGCATTGGGTTTGTTGATGCAAAAACTTTTCAATTGGAATTGGAGGGCAGAGCCAAGATGGCAGAGTGAGAGTAGCTACTCACCTAAGCTCTTACACAAACTCCTTCAGATACCTCTAAAAAGAGAATCTGATCATATTTTGGAGGCACAGAATCCAATAGGAGACAGACTGCAGCAGATTCACACACCAGGACAGACTGGAGGATAGATAGAAAGAATCTATTCTTTGGGGTTGAGCCCACAGCACACACAGTGCAGTACATACTGCATCAGTGTGGACTCGCAGGACATCCCCAGCCTCAGGCAGCAACAGCATGGAGGAAAGACAGAGGGCCAGCCCAGGGCAGGAGACCAGCTGAGCTGAGTGAGTGACAGCCACTGAGCCCTAGTTATCAGCTGCAGCTGCTCCTGAGACTTGCAGCCCACAGATTAAACATCTGTAAGTTACCTACTTGATCTTCTGGGAGTCAAAATGGCAGCGTGAACAGTAAATGCTCTCTCTCCCTCCCCTTATTGAACTGAAAAGGATCATAAAATATTTCTCCAGAAAAATCCTGGATCACTGGAAATAGCTGAAGGAGCATACAGTCTCATAGTACTTGAGGCTAGGAATATAGCTAAGGGGAATTCATCTTACTGTGACAGAGGCTACCCAGAAGGAGAGGAGACCCAGGGGTGGTGGAAACTCACACTAGGATAATAAGCGTGAGCTGAGCTTGCCTGTGCTCTAGCTCAGCTGAGGAGATCTCCAGTGACCAGACCACCCCTCCCCCACACTTAACAAACTAGCTTGAATGTTTAGCCAGGAAATACAAAACAAAAGGAAAAACAAAGGTGCCTGCCTTTAGCTTCCCAAACCAGCAGCTCAACGACAGATTCTCCAGCTTCTAACTGAATGAACCAGAGGCCACAACACAAGAAGCCTCACCATCATGAGCAAGAAACAAAGGAGGAGGGAAAAGAACATAGAATCTTTCTATGGGGACAAGGATCAAAACACGATTACCAAAGGGGTCAGTACTGAGACTGCACTTCCAACTGAAACTTGAGAAGGGACTATGAACTGCTCACATACACAGAGAACACTCCCGGAACACTTGAAGAAGGAAATAGAAGAAAAAATGGTCAATAATTTTAAAAGTATGAAAAAAGAATTCACTGACGAGAACAGCTGTTTGAAAGGGAAAATTGAACAAATGGAAAAGGAAATATAAAAATTAACTGGTGAAAATAATTCCTTAAAAGGAATAATTGGACAGATGGAAAAGGAGATGCAAAAGTTAACTGAAGAAAACAATTTGATGAAAATTAGAATTGAACAAGTAGAAGTTAATGAATCTATGAGACGTCAAGAATAAGTCAAACAAAATTTAAAGAATGAAAAGATAGAAGAAAATGTAAAATATCTAACTGGAAAAACAACTGACTTGGAAAATAGACCCAGGAGAGAAAATTTAAGAATTATTGGCCTACCAGAAAGCCATGGTGAAGAAAAGAGTCTGGACAATATCTTCCAAGATATCATCAAGGAAAACCACCCAGAAGTGCTAGATCCAGAGGGCAAAATAGTCATTGAAAGAATCTGCCATTCGCCTCCCAAATGGGATCCCAAACTAAAAACACCAAAAATATTGTTGACAAATTCTATAACTATCAAGTGAAGGAGAAAAATATTATAGGCAGCCAGAAAGAAACCATTTAAATATCCAGGAACTACAGTCAAGATTACAGGACCTTGCAGCTTCTACATTAAAAGATCGAAGGAGTAGGAATACAATATTCTGTAAGGCAAAGGAGCTGGGACTATAACCAAGGATCAATTATCCAGCAAAGTTCAGCATAACATTTCAGGCAAGGAGATGGACATTCAACTAAATAAGGAATGTCCAGACATTCCTGAAAAATAAAGCCAGAATTCAATAGAAAATTCGATCTCCAAATGCAGGTCTCAGAAGAGGAATAGAAAGGTAAACATGGGAAAAGAAAAAACTTGTTACTCAATTTGGGCAAACTGTTTACATTCCTATAAGGGAAGATGATGCATGTTAATATTGAGAATAATAAATTTATTATGAAATATAAAAAGTATATACATAGATAGAGGGAAGAGGTAGAAAGTAAATGATGTGATGATAAAAATGTGATTCAAGCATGCGAAGGCATTGTAACAAGACGTAAAAAGGAGGAAGCAGAAAATGATAAAACACAAACCAAGAAGAAGTATAAAATTATATTATAGTAGAGGGAAAGGGGGGAGGGAGAGGAGCATTGTTTGAGAGACACTCTCATCTGATTTGGTTCAAGGAGGGAACAATAAACTTGATTAAGTATATAAATCTAACTAGCTCTATATGCAGTAGGAGGGGGAGGGGAGGCTAAAAGGGAGGGAAGGAGCAGGAAGGGCAAAAGGGAGTAAAAGAGAGCGGTCTGAAAGAAGGAAGGAAACACTGTGGGAGATGGTGGTCAAAAGTGAAAACACTATTGTGCAGGAGAAGGGAGACAGGAGAACTAAAAACACAGATGGTGGGAAAGAGGATGGAGGCAAAGACACAGATTGTAATCATAACTGTGAATGTGAATGGAGTGAATTCTCTCATAAATCGGAGACAGGCAGCAGGATGGATTAGAAGCCATAATCCTACAAAATGTTGTTTACAAGAAATATATTTGAAACAGGGGAATACTCACAGGATAAAGGTAAAAGGTTGGAGCAGAATTTATTGTTCTTCAGTTGATATAAGAAAAGCAGGGGTAGCAATCCTAATCACAGACCAAACAAAATTAGAAATAAATCTAATGAAAAGTGATAAGGAAGGAAACCATATCCTGCTAAAAGACACCATAGATAATGAAGCAATATCATAACTAAACATGCATACTCCAAATGGTATAGCACACAAATTCTTAGAGAAGAGGTTGGGAAGTTCCAGAAAGAAATAGACAGCAAAACTATACTAGTGGGAGAGCTCAAAATCCCCCTCTCTGAACTTCATAAATCTAACGTTAAATTAATCAAGAAAGAAGTTAAGGAGGTGAATAAATCACTGGAAAAGATAGGTTTGATAGATCTCTTGAGAAACGATAGAAAGGAACATACCCTTTTCTCAGTGATACATGGCACATACACAAAAATTAACCATGTTCTAGGGCATACAAACCTCACAAACCAGTGCAGAAAGTCAGAGATAGTGAATTCATCCTTCTCAGATCATAATGCAATAAAAATTATGTCATAAAAGGCCATGGAAAGATAAACCAAAAACTAATTGGAAACTAAATAATCTAATCCTAAAGAAGGAGTGGGTAAAACAACAAATCATAGAAACAATCAACAACTTCATTCAAGAGAATGACAATAATGAGACAACCTACCAAACCTTAAGGGATACTGCATAAGCAGTTCTTAGGGGAAGTTTTATATCATTGAATGCCTACATGAATAACATAGAGAAAGAAGAGATCAATGACTTGGGCATGCAGCTGAAAAAGCTAGAAAAAGAACAAATTGAAAATCCCCAAGTAAATACCAAATTAGAAATACTGAAAATCAAAGGAGAGAACAATGAAATTGAAATTAAGAAAACTGTCGAATTTATAAATAAAACAAATAGATGGTTTTATTGAAAAACTAATAAAATTGATAAACCTTTGGTTAATTTGATTTAAAAAAGAAAGAAGAAAACCAAGTTATCAATATCAAAAATGAAAGGGGTGAACTCACCTCCAACAAGGAGGAAATTAAAACAATAATTAGAAATTACTTTGCCCTACTTTATGCCCATAAATTTGACAATGTAAATGAGATGGTTGAGTATTTTTGAAAATATAAATTGCCCAGATTAACAGAAGAGGAATTTGAATACTTAAACATCACCATTTCAAGAAAAGAAATTGAACAAGCCATCAACGAACACCCTAGGAAAAAATCTCCAGGGGCAGATAGATTTACAAGGGAATTCTATCAAACATTTAAAGAACAGTTGATACCAATATTATATAGAATATTTGGGAAAATTGGGGAAGGAGTACTCCAAAATTCTTTCTATGATACAAATATGGTTTTGATACCTAAACCAGGAAGAGACAAAATGGAGAAAGAAAATTATACACCAATTTCTCTAATGAATATAGATGCAAAAATTTTAAACAAGATTTTAGCAAAAAGAATACAGCCACCTATCATGAGAAAAATACACTGTGATCAGGTAGCATTCATACCAAGAATGTAGAGCTGCTTCAATATTAGGAAAACTTTTAGCATTACTCATCGTATCAACAACAAAAAAAAAAAAAACTAGTAGAAACCACATGATTATCTCAACAGATGTAGAAAATGCTTTTGACAAAATACAACACCCATTCCCATTAAAAACACTGGAGAGCATAGGAATAAAGGAAACTTTCCACAAAATAATAAGCAGTATCTACCTAAAACCTTCAGCAAGCATTATATGCAATGGAGATAAGCTAAATAAGATCAGGGGTGAAACAGGGATGTCCATTAACATCACTGCTATTCAATATGGCACTAGAAATGTTAGCTATAGCAATTAGCCAAAATAAAGTAGTTGAAGGAAATAGAAAAAGCAAAGAAGAAACTAAGTTATCACTCTTTGCAGATGATATGACGATATACTTAGAAAATCACAGATATTCAAGTAAAAAACTACTTGAAATAATAAACTTTGGGAAAGTTTTAGGTAACACAATAAACCCACACAAATCTTCTGCATTTCTGTATATTAGAAAGAAAGCACAAAAGCAAGGGATAGAAAGAGAAATCCCATTGAAAGCAAGGGTAGACACTGTAAAATATTTGGGAGTTTACCTGTCAAAACGAACCCAGGGAGTATATGAACACAACTACAAGACACTTCACACAAATAAAGTCAGATCTAAGTAAGTGGAAAAATATCCTTTGCTCGTGGGTAGACTGAGCCAAAACAATAAAAATGGCAATTCTACCTAAATTAATTTCCTTGTATAGTGCCATACCAATGAAACTATGAGATAATTATTTTCTAGACCTGAAAAAATGGTATCAAAATTCACGTGGAAGATCAAAAGGTCCAGTATATCAAGAGGACTAATGAAAACAAATGTTAAGGAAGATGGCATACTGGTATAAGATCTCAAATTGTGTTATAAAGCAGCAATTACCAAAACAACTTGGTACTGACTAAGAAACAGAAACCCATATAGGATTGCTTACAGTCTCAGAGAGGGAAGAGGGAGGGGGAGAAAATGTGAGACTTATGGAAGCAATCATAGAAAACAGAAAACAAATAAATTAATATAAAAAAAGAATAAAGTACTTACTATGCATATGCCAGGAATTATGTTGCAAAAAGAGGGTAAAGACAGTCCTTACTCACAAAGAGTTTGCAATCTAATGGGGAGACAACATACAAAGCAAGCTACACACAGGTTACATAGAAAGTAATTAAAAGAGTAAAGTCTTGCAACTAAGAGACATTTAGAAAGGTTTCCAGTAGAATGTGGTATTGCATATTGGATTTAAAGGAAGTCAGAGAGTTCAGTGGTTGGAGCAGAGGAAGGGAAGGGGAACAGCCCAAGAAAATGCTTGGATCTAAGAGATGAAGTGTCTGATTTGTGGAATTTCTGGGAGGCCAGTGAAACTGGATCAAAGAGTACATACTGGGGAATAAGGCATAAGAGGACTTGAAATATAGGAGGAATTAGGTTAAAAAGGGCTTTGAATGCAAAATAGAGAACTTGCATTGGTCGCAGAGGCAAAAGGAAACCAATGGAGTTTAAAGGAGTTAAAGGGGAGTTGATGTGACCAAATTTGTGTTTTGGGAAAATCAGGTTAGTGGCTGAATGGAAAATGGATTAGAGTCAGGAGACAGTTGACACAAGCAGACCCAAAGTAGATATCTGTAGTAATCAAGATGCAATGTGATGAGAGCTGGTACAACAGTGTTAAAAATGTTAGAAGAGGAAAGTGGAGATGTTTGTGAAATGACGCCAGCATGAAATGCACAAGAATACACAACATATTAGATATACTGGCAGGTGGGGTAGAGAATGAGAGATGGTGGGGAGTCCAGGATGGCTTTTAGGTAGCATAAATGAAGGATTATTCTCTACAGTAATAAAAAAAAAGTAGGAGGAGTAGAATTTAGGAGGGAAGATAATGGATTGAATTTTTGAGTTTCAAATATCTACTGGACATCGAGCTGGAGATGTCTGAAAGGCAGTTGAATATGTGAGACAGTAGATTAGCAGAGAGACTGATGCAAGAAACATAGGCTTGAGAATCATCAGCATAGAGATGGTAATTAAATCCTTGAAATATGATGAGACTACCAAGTGAAAAAGGATAGAGAGGACCTAATTTATAATGCTAAGGAATACCTACAATTAGGGGATGCAATCTGAAGGAAGATGCAAAAGGAAAACAGAGAAGGAGTTGTCAAACAGATATAGGAAAAGGAGAAGACAATGGTGTCCCGAAAACCTAGATAGGAGAGAATATCAGAGAGGAAATAGTGAACAGTGTCAAAATCTGCACAGAGATTAAGGAAAATAAGAATTGAGAAAAAGATTTGGTAGCTAAGACATTATTATAACTTTGCAGAGAGCAGTTTCAGTGGAATGATCAAGTCAGAAATAGGAGAGAAAGTGGGTGCATCTATTGCAATTGACTTTTCAAGGAGGTACGCTCCAAAGAGAAGAGGAATAGGACAATAATTAGCATAGATGTAAGGATCAAGTGATAGTTCCGTGTCTGTGTGTGTTTCAGCATAAAGAGATTTAGGCTTGTTAGTAGACAGTTGGTAGGCAAATGAACCAGTACAGAAGAAGTGATCAAAAGAACTGAAAAAATGGGAATCAAAAAATGAACAACAGTTTGTTGAAGGAGATATAATTAAAGGGATCACTTCAATAAGTACAGGGGTCAGCCAAGGTCAAGAGTGAGGTCACTTCATTGTATGAAACAGGGGCGATGGAGGAGAAAGTGAAAGATGCCTCCTGAGTTAGAGGAGACAAGGAAGAGGAGAAAAGAAGGAATTCAAGGTGAATAACCTCATTTTTTTTTTCCTGTATAATATGAGGCAAAGTTCTCTGATGAAATTCTGGTAGTTAGAAGAGCTATGCGAAGTTTGAAGAAGGATAAGGAAGGTGTAGAAG